>NC_134266.1:100726280-101385936 GCF_031893055.1 Leptodactylus fuscus | reverse complement strand
ACATCCGTGTGCCGCACATGCTGTTCAATCACAGCATGGCAACATCCACACAGTTGTGTGCATAAAAGTCCCATTAAGAAGGATGCTTTATACACACAAACAAAGGAACAGTCATTTGATTTTGGAAGTTTAGTAATTTTTCAGAAAGCTGTCATGTGTCATCAAAGGAAACAGATGTACCCCAGAGAGCTGGGTGAATGGGTTTGAAAAGTGAGCGCCCATGAGTGTTTTGTACCTGTCCACGCCGAAACCCTTTTTTCTTCTTAACCGGACACAAAGTCCTGCATGTCCGACTTTGTGTCTGGTTACAAAAACCAGTTTCGCCGCGGACAGGTGCAAAATGCTCACCGGCGCTCACTTTTCAAACCCATTCACTTGAATGGGTTTGAAAACTGACTACCAGGTTTAACGTGAAGGTATCACGTGACTTCCTGTATTTCCCCCTCACTGAATGTGTGCACTGTATAAAGTGAAGATGCGATCCACTGTGGAACGCACCAGGGAAGATGGTAGCCGATGCATTCCACAGTGGAACACATCGGTACAAGTTGTTCTAGAACCAGGGGGGAACATAAGGGAGGAAATTAACTGACGGGGAATAGGGAATTGGATAGAGAACTGCGATATGTTGTGTGTGTGATCCTTAAAATGTGCCAGAATGGGTAGAGTGTTGATGTTATTTCAGATGGTGGATTTATGTTTGGATATACGGTCCCGTATTTGTTGGGATGTCTCACCAACATATATGAGACTGCATGAACACTTAATGAGGTACACTACGAAGGAGGTTTCGCATGTCAAGAAATCCTGTATGAGAAATTGTCTACCAGTATGTTGATAGGAAAAATATTTACTTTTAATAACTGACGAGCATTGTATACAATGTAGACAAGGAAACGCATCTTTCTTGGGGGTAGCCAGGAATGTTTGTCTTAGAATACAATTGAAACTTCCAATGTCTGCCCACACCGATGTTTCTCTAATATATTTGTTACTTTTAAAACATGTAGGTGAAGAATGTTTGAATTCCTCCACATTGCGAAAGCACGTTGTAGTAGAGGCCAGTGTTTTTTTTATGATATGTTTAAGTTTTTTGGTGAAAATGGATGATATTTCTGTACAAAAGGTAACAGTTTGAAACCATGTATGTCCTATCCATTGTATTATCTCTACTTATTGTTTGTGCTAACAAGTCATCAGGGCATCTTCTTTCTATGAAATGATCTTTCATTTCATTAAGACGTTGTTGTGTACCAGGGTTGGTCAGTGTCCTTCTGACTTGCAGGAATTGGGAAGTGATTTCTTAGTATTGGGTGGGTATTTTACTTGTGTAAAATAATCTATTCCTGTCAGTGGATTTGGTGTATAAATTAAAATCAATATTGCCTTGTCTTTGAGGGCCCAGGTATCCAGAAAGTTCATACGTTACTGGTCATAGTGAATGGTAAATTGTAATTCAGGGGTGATGCTGTTTAGAGTAGAATGATATTGTATTAGAGATTCCAGTAAGCCCCCCATACACAAAAGATGTTGTCGATGCCTAACGATGTCAGTACAATGAATCTTTCTGAAAAATGACATTGGAATAAATATTTGTCTTCAAAAATGTCCATAAAGATATTTGTGTATGGGTGTGCTACGTTGGACCCCATAGCTGCACCTTGTACCTGAAAGTATAGATTGTCTCTAAACAAAAAATAATGATTATATAGTTTTATTATTTGTAGTAAATACATACAAATTTTTAATTCATCTCCTGTAATATTGTTGGTGAGAAATCTCTTATTAGCTTCTATGCCCTTTTGATGTTGGATGGAGGTATAAAGGCTGTAAACATCCCAGATTAGTAGGATACTATCAGATGGCCATGGCAAGATGTCTCTCATGGAGCTAATGAATTGTGAAGTGTCAAGTAAAAAAGAAGCGGTGGTCCAGACAAGAGGAGTAAAGATCTTTTCCATTACATCCACCACGACGGCTACACTAATTAGACGCCGTCATGGTGGATTACATGGAAATAGAGTTACCGGTAAGTTCTAACTCTGGTTTTTGGATTGTAAGCCCTTGTGGGCAGGGCCCTCTATCCCACTGTGCCAGTCGAACATTGCTAGTATTATATCTGTTTGTATATATATATATATATATATATATATATATATATATATATATATATTTTTTTTAAATGGAATGGCAAGTGGTGCTAGGACAGAATCAGTGCTTGTAACTATAAGGCATCCTGAGGGTTTTTTGAGTCGTTTAGGGATTTTAGGTAATATATAAAAGACAGGAGTGATGGGTACGGTGCTTTGTCAAGAAATCTATAGTTTTTTGGTCTAGAATACCTTTTGTCTGATACTGTTCCAATGTGGTATGAGTGATGATAGAAAGGGGGTTTGTTGTCAGTGGAATGTAGGTCATATTGTCTTGTAAACCATTACAAGATTGTTCTTTAATTGTCTCTTTGTACTAAGATGATGGAAGGTGTTCAGGCCCTTAACGTTAAAAGAAGATATTGTGATATCTGCCATTGAAGGAAACAGAGGAGGAGGGAAATGGAAAAGTCAGGCAGGAGATTAGGGAGTAGATTAGTGGAGAGGGTAGTAGTAGTGGTGTGAGAGAGAGGAATAAAGAATTCAGTGCACTGTCAACTTTGCCGAGATGCACACAAATGTTGGAAATATCAGTGCCGTTAGTTTCAGCACTGATACAGCTCCGCTTGTGGCGAGCGACCTCAGTGACTGTGATGTCTGGGATCCCTTTTCTTGGGCCACTGATTGGCCTCAGCAGTCACATGACTGCTGAGGGCCAATCAAAGGCTTAAGGAAAGGACCTGGTGATGTTGCATGTCAGTGTCGAGTATGTCATTCCCCGCTTGTTGCACTGTGAAATGTCAGCTCTCCAGTTTTTATGCTCTTTTTCCTGATTTTGGAAATAATCCTACAGGTGGCCCTAATCTTTTGCCTGGAAATTCGACTGGGTTCAGAAGTTAAAGAGCTCCATGTGATTTGAGGCCTAATTTGGACATTTACACTGCATTGTAGAAGCCACAAGATAAAATAAATAATTCACCGAAATATAACCCCATTTTAGAAACTACACCCCTCAATGAATTTCTCAAGGTTATTATTTTGAGTACTTCACAAAGATTAATAACGTAGTGCAAAGTGAAAATTTAACTTTTTAAAGAAATATGCCATTTCAGTGCCCAATGTGTCGTGCTTACTTTATGTCATCAGAGTCATGCACTCAAAATTTTTAAGTGGGTTATCAGAGGTACTAAAAAAATGTATATGTAGGTGTAAACTGCTGTTTGGGCATGTGCTGCTTTTGGAGTATAGACTTGGAATGACTAGTTTTGGGTGCCAAGGAGGATGTAAAAGGATGTTAATTTTGAAGATGGAAGAACAGGACACATTCCTTTGGTTCCCTGAGACAAATTCACTAGATCCCTCTGTATGCATCACATGATGGGTGGAATGTTAGCATGAAACAGTTGCGTGACCTCAGGAAAATACAAATGTATTTCAGCGCAGAGGGTGTCCAATGGAAAGGTGGTAGAGAGTGATGTAACTAAATGAGTTGGGAGGGTGATCAGTGCTTACAATTTCTGTAATGCCAGGTCTTTCTTGAGGAGCCCAGATGTGGTGTTCATCAATGCTCAAGATATTAATGCAATTCAGTGATAGTAGCAAAACAGTAAGCCTCCGAATCTGCTGTACCTCCTGTTATGATGTGCACAAAGCCCAAAGGGTGTTGTACAGATACATCAAAATAGCTGCTTAGAGCTCAGTAAGCCAGCTAATTTTCATCTGTGTTCTAGCAGTCCCATATGAAATTGTTTGGGAAAGTTACCAGCCACTTGGGTACTGGTAGCACTTCTTATATCAGAGGCAGCCAAACTCTGGGAGAGAGGGATAAGTCCATTAGCATTAAGAAAGATGTGTTGGAGTTGAGCCATGGGCCCCAGGTATTGTAAAATCTCTCAAAGTAGTCAATTCTGCTGGCTTCTATCTTTTTGAAAAGCATTATAAGGCTGAGGCACCATGTTGTAGAACTGCTGATTTATTGTTGCAGATTTTGCTGCACTTTTTTGAGCCAAATCCAAGAATGGCTATAAGAGGAATAGAAAATATATAGGAAGCCTTTCAGGGGATATACAGTACAGACCAAAAGTTTGGGCACACCTTCTCATTCAAAGAGTTTTCTGTACTTTCATGCCTATGAAAATTGTAGATTCACACTGAAAGCATCAAAACTATGAATTAACACATGTGGAATTATATACTTAACCAAAAAGTGTGAAACAACTGAAAATATGTCTTATATTCTAGGTTCTTCAAAGTAGCCACCTTTTGCTTTGATTACTGCTTTGCACTCTCTTGGCATTCTCCTAATGAGCTTCAAGAGGTAGTCACCGTAAATGGTCTTCCAACAGTCTTGAAGGCGTTCCCAGAGATGTTTAGTACTTGTTGGCCCTTTTGCCTTCACTCTGTAGACCAGCTCATCCCATACCATCTCGGTTGGGTTCAGGTCTGGTGACTGTGGAGGCCAGGCCATCTGACGTAGCACCCCATCACTCTCCTTCTTGGTCAAATAGACCTTACACAGCCTGGAGGTGTGTTTGGGGTCATTGTCCTGTTGAAAAATAAATGATGGTCCAACTAAACGCAAACCGGATGGAATAGCTTGCCGCTGTAAGATGCTGTCGGAGCCATGCTGGTTCAGTATTCCTTCAATTTTGAATTGTCAAGGACCTGTTTTAGCCCATCTACCTCTGATTGGTGTCTTCCAAATTAAGAGTATGTGCTGGTACCACGGACACAGAATAATTCACTGTATAGTCAATTATCAGTTTCCTTGCACACAGAGCTACTCGCGGCAGGTGTACCAGAGTAGACTGTCTCACAAGCGTTTATTGTTATCTTATAGAGTATATGTTTGACCAATCATCATTGTACTCGTAGCATTATGCGGCAGACCTGGTCCAATCATCTTTTTTGGTGTAACAACTGAAGAATGCCTAATGTCCATTCCTTGTGTTCTTTAGCCCAAACAAGTCTCTTCTGCTTGTTGACTGTCCTTAGCAGTGGTATTCTAGCAGCTATTTTACCATGAAGGCCTGCCGCACAAAGTCTCCTCTTAACAGTTGTTGTAGAGATGTGTCTGCTGCTAGAACTCTGTGTTGCATTGACCTGGTCTCTAATCTGAGCTGCTGTTAACCTGCGATTTCTGAGCCTGGTGACTTAGATGAACTTATCCTCCGCAGCAGAGGTGACTCTTGGTTTTCCTCTACTGGGGCGGTCCTCATGTGAGCCAGTTTCTTTGTAGCGCTTGATGGTTTTTGAAACTGCACTTGGGGACACTTTCAAAGTTTTCCCAATTTTTCAGACTGACTGACCTTCATTTCTTAAAGTAATGATGGTTACTTGATTTTCTTTACTTAGCTGCTTTTTTCTTGCCATAATACAAATTCTAAAAGTCTATTCAGCAGGACTATCAGCTGTGTATCCACCTGACTTCTGCACAACACAACTGATGGTCCCAACCCTATTTATAAGGCAAGAAATTCCACTTATTAAACCTGACAAGGCACACCTGTGAAGTGAAATCCATTTCTGGTGACTACCTCTTGAAGCTCATCAAGAGAAAGTCAAGAGTGTGCAAAGCAGTAATCAAAGCAAAAGATGGCTACTTTGAAGAACGTAGAATATAAGACATATTTTCAGTAGTTTCACGCTTTTTTTTTTAAAGTATATAATTCCACATTTGTTAATTCATAGTTTTGATGCCTTCAGTGTGAATCTACAATTTTCATAGTTATAAAAATACAGAAAACTCTTTGAGAAGGTGTGTCCAAACTTTTCATCTGTACTGTACCTTATGCTCAATCCACTCCTGCCTTTGGCTTAAAAACCACAGCAAAATAAGTTGTGTTTCTGCAACGTGGGGCTGGGGTCTCGCGCTGCAGAAACGCAGCTTTTTATGTTGCAGATTTTGTTGCGGTTTTTTGAGCCATAGCCAGGACTAGATTGAGCAGAAGTTAGAAGTATAATAGCTTTCTATATATTTTTGATTCCATTTGTAGCCACTCTTGGCCTTGGGTCAAAAAATTGCAACAAATTCTGCATAAAAAAGCTGCGTTTCTGCATCTTGGGGCCTTCGCCTAAGATTGTTTTTATCTTTCACAGCTGAAAAAAATAGGAGAGGGCTATTTGGCAGTAATATGTTTATTTGTAGTTTGTATAATGTATTGGTCTAAACTCTGTGACCTGTTATTTAGACCTGGGGTTTATCTTCCAGAAGCATAACATTCATAGAGGTTGATATTAATTTGCCTGTTTGCCTCCATAGAGACTTGACCATAGAGCATGTCCACCAGAAATGTCCCCCAGTGGCCCACATCATTACAACCTCTAAAACATTCAGGCAATACCTGGAGAAAATCTGGTGTAAGTGAACAGGGGTGGAATAGTTTGGTGGAACACCTGATGGCTACCTCTATAGAGAATATCATATCTGTGAGCTCATGTTAGAATGGGAAGAGAATGATTGTTTCACCTCTGGGCAGTATAGTTATTTGGTAGTAAGGTTAGTTGCAGATGACTGTGTGTACTTTGTGGTCAGCAAACTAGTAATTAGTCTTCAGTTTTTGCGGACAGAGTGTCTTCACACTGATAGCACACTAATCTTGCCCACGTCATCTGCAAAGGTCCTAAATGTGGGCAACACCCTGCTGACAGCATGCATAGCATCTAAGTCACCATTCACCTACCACTTCCTGCAATTATGGCAACAGTACCACTTTCAGTTAAAATTCTAAACAAATCATACCGCCCAGCTTTTTTTTTTTAATTGTAGATTGTGTGCCCCATATAGGGATCACAATGTACATTCTTTTTCTTCCTATCAGTATGTTTTGTATAATGGGAGGAAATCCACGCAAACATGGGGAGAACATACAAACTCATTGCAGATGTTGTTCCTGGTGGGATTCGAACCCAGGACTCCAGCGCTGTACTATCCAGTGTTTAACTGAAGGTCATAAGGCCATCCCAACAGCTTCCTGTTAATAGCCTACATTACGGCTCCTTCACTAAAATTTTACATATGTGCTGACTATCCAGCATTACTGAGTATGTTCCCAGTATAATCATCTCCTAGACTACTCTCTAGGCCCCAGTAGCTCTATGACTGGTATGCACCTTACTGTATGGGGAATGATACAGCCATAGAGCACTACACGTAGGTGCAAGATTACAGTGAGGAAGCTGTGATGTAGACATAACACACATGGCTGCCAGCAAGAATTTTGAACCTCCCTCCTCCCATTGTATAAGATGCTTCCCTGAGCTCCCCAACAGTGGCCCCACACAGTATAATATGCTCCACACAGTGTAATACCCCTTAGTGGCCCCACAGAATATAATATGCTCCCCAGCAGTCCCACACAATATAAAAGTATGAAAGTTTCCCCACAGTGGCCCCACACAGTATAATATGTTCCTCAGAGGGCCTCTCTAGTTTAATGTGCCACAGTGCCCACCAGTATAATGCTCCTAAGTGGCCTTACATAATATAATATGCTCTTAACCCCTTAACGCTAAATCACGTACATGCATGTCAGGGAATGTGGTTAGTTCCCGCATTCCCATGTGCCTGTACGTGATGGAGATTGCACGGGCTCAGAAGCAGAGCCTGTGCGATCACCATGGGAGCCTGGCTGTATCTGACAGCCTGGCTCCCCCTGTAGCAGCAGGGACGGTGATTGCACCAATCCCTCCGCTGTTTAACCCTTAAGGTGCCATGATCAATAGTGATCATGGCACCTTAGGGGTTTGGCCGGCTATAAAGAATGCTGCCGGCAGCATCAGGAACCCGTGTTAGCTGTAATTTACAGCTAACACGCTGCTCCTTAATCCCCATCGGAGCTCGCTCCGATGGGGGGAGGGTTAACCCCTTGGATGCTGGCGCAATGCATACAAAGGGTTTCTTTATGTTGCTGCCGGCAACCCCCCAGTGACCCCCAGGCTGCTAAGACCCCTAGGTGCCTGGTTGATCCTGTCGGGACTATGCATCTGCATAGCTAGCTTCCTCTATAGACTGCAATACACGTGTATTGCAAGTCGATAGTTAGTATAGAACCAGCGATTATCTCTGATCGCTGGTTCTAGTGTGCTTACAGCACAAATAAAAAAATGTAAAAAAAAGGGTTTTTTAAAAAAATAAAGTGTGTAAAAAAAAAAAAAAACAGTTATAAAACCCCACAAACTCCCTTTTTCTATACAAAATGAATTACAGAAAAAAAACCAAAATATTAATTAAAACAATACATGTTTGGTATTGCCGTGTCCGTAACCACCTGTACAATAAAAGTGAAATAATATTTAACCTGCTCAGTGAACGTCGGGAAAAAAAAACGGAAAAAAACGCCAGAAATAAAGTTTTTTGCACATTTTGCCTTACAAAAAATGCTAAAAAAAGTGATCAGAAAGTCATACATCCCCCAAAACAGTACCAATGGAAAGCACATGATGTCCCACAAAAAATAAGCCCTCAACCAACTCTGTAAACCGAAAAATAAAAACATTACACATCTCAGAAGATGGCGATGCAAAAATCATTGATTTATGTCCCCAAATGTGTTTTGTTCTGCAGAATTACTAACACATAAAAATATAATATAAATGAGGTATCGCCATAACCGTACTGACCAGCAGAATAAAAGTCACATGTTACTTATACTGTACGCTGCATGGCGCAAAATTTAAAAGGTAAAATGCAATGCCAGAATTGCTGTTTTTTTTTTAATCCACCAAGAAAGAGTTAATAAAATTTATTCTCTAAATTGTAGGCACCCAATAATGGTGTCATTACAAAATACATCTCATTCCGCAAACAACAAGCCTTTATATGGCCACGTCACCAGAAAATTAAGAAAAATATAGCATCTAGCAATGTGAAGACAAACCCCCCCAAATCATCAATCATTAGAACACAACTGGCTGCGGCAGGAAGGGAATATATAAGCCAGGGGTAGGCAACCTTTTCTGTTCGGCGTGCCGATTTTAAATTAAAAAATCAAAGATGAGGTCCTCGGAGTGCCGGGCAATAATTGTAAAGCTGACGACACCTACACTAAAATCATATAGCACAAACCGCAACATAGGGGTGCTGTCATACTGCGCTCCCAGCCTCATGCGCTTACCACTATTTGCCTGGATATACATGTTCTTTTCCTTTAGAAGCAATGTAAGTACATGCGTAACCCACAATTAGTGGTAATGTATGTGACTGGGAGCAGAGCGAGGTCATACCTGTAAGGGGAGACTCACAATGTACCTGGATGCTGCATCCAGTCCTCGGCTGTTAGTAACTTCAGTATTCTGTAAGGGAGTGTTCACACTACCGTCGGTGTCCGACAGCTAGTGTCCGCTGCTAATGTCCGTTCAAAATCTTGTGCGGATATTAGTATCAGACACTAGCTGTGTCCATGACATTTTGTATTGATTTAAACAGACACCGGGTGCGTTCTTTTACGGTCTGTGGTTGTCCTTAACTATCCGTTCTCAAAGATGTCTGACTTTTCAAGCAGACAGCAAAACCCGACATGTAGGTGTTTTTGTCCGCTTGAAAAGTCGGACATCTTTGGGAAAGTACACTTAAGGACACCCACGAACAGTAAACAAACGCACCCAATGTCCATTTAAATCAATGCAAAATGTCACAGACACAGCTAGTGTCCGATACTAATATCCGCACAAGATTTTGAACAGACATTAGCAGTGGACACTAGCTGTCGGACACCGACGGTAGTGTGAACGCTCCCTAAGTGAAACGCAGATTAATTTCAGTCACTTTTAGTTCCTGGCGGTGCAGTAACAGCAAAACCCCAGCCAGGAATTAATCGGTGTCACACTTTCAACAAAGTGGCTGCACTGGTGCCCAGGAACTGGATTTGGCTATAATTGCATCTAGTTACAGTGTCACCACCCAATAGAATCACACTAAGGCTGAGGCCCCACATTACAAAAATGCAGCTTTTTTATTGCAGATTTAGCTGCGTTTTTTTTTCCGTCAAAGCCAAGAATGGATAGAAAACAAATGGGAAATATATAGGAAGCTTCTTGTATGTCTCCTTCCTGCTCAATCTACTCCTGGCTTTGGCGCAAAAAAACCAGCAAAATCTGCAACGAAAAAAAGCTGTTTCTGCAACGTGGGGCTTTAGCCTAAGGCCCCCACGTTGTTGGAACACAGCTTTTTTTGTTACATATTTTGCTGTGTTTTTCTGAGCCTAAGCCAGGAGTGGATTGAGCAGAAAGGAGACATATAAGAAGCTTGCTATATATTTCCCATTCCTTCTGTAGCCATTTTTAGCTTTGGTTGAAATAAACCACAGCAAAATCTGCAACAAAAATGCTGCATTTCTGCAATGTGGGCCCTCAGCCTTACGCCTCCTGCATACAAATGGCACGGATGTGGTTTTCACTGACCTATACATTAAAAATGAATTGACAGGGCCACAAATGCAGACAGATATAGGGGATGTATAGGACAGATATAGGGGATGTATAGGACACATATAGGACCTGCTCAATAGTTTTCAGCTCTTCAATTTGGCCCAGCTACACAGCCACAAAAAGAATGGCTGTATATATGGGTCAATTGAAATATATAGGTCTGTACTTTATTTGCAGTTGTAGATAAAGAGTCTGGTCATGTGTATTGCAGGTTACAACTCAATGTGCCTCATATTAATAGCAGTTAACCCCATCATGTCCCTCACATTAACCCCCTGTGTGCTTTACATAAGGGACACTTATATGTGAGACATATGGAGGTAATAAGTGAATATCTTCATTATATAGGTACTTTATTAGTACCTCCATATGTCTCACATATCTGTAACCCTTATGTGAGCAACACAGGGGTTAATGTGAGGCACATGGAGTTATTGAAACTAAATTAATAACCCCAAATGCCTGAAATTAATAAAAATGGTTAGTAACTAGAGATGAGCGAACAGTGTTCTATCGAACACATGTTCGATCGGATATCAGGGTGTTCGCCATGTTCGAATCGAATCGAACACCACGTGGTAAAGTGCGCCAAAATTCGATTCCCCTCCCACCTTCCCTGGCGCCTTTTTTGCACCAATAACAGCGCAGGGGAGGTGGGACAGGAACTACGACACTGGGGGCATTGAAAAAAATTGGAAAAAGTCATTGGCTGCCGAAATCAGGTGACCTCCATTTTAGACGAATAGTGGATTTCAAATCCGGGTCATATGAGAATGTGAACTTTGTGACTATGAGACAGGGATAGCTGTACAGGCAGGGATAGCTAGGGATAACCTTTATTTAGGGGGGAATGTTATTAAAAATAACTTTTTGGGGCTCTATCGGGTGTGTAATTGTGATTTTTGTGAGATAAACTTTTTCCCATAGGGATGCATTGGCCAGCGCTGATTGGCCGAATTCCGTACTCTGGCCAATCAGTGCTGGCCAATGCATTCTATTAGCTTGATGAAGCAGAGTGTGCACAAGGGTTCAAGCGCACCCTCGGCTCTGATGTAGCAGAGCCGAGGCTGCACAAGGGTTCAAGCGCACCCTCGGCTCTGATGTAGGAGAGCCGAGGGTGCACTTGAACCCTTGTGCACCCTCAGCTCTGCTACATCAGAGCCGAGGGTGCGCTTGAACCCTTGTGCACACTCTGCTTCATCAAGCTAATAGAATGCATTGGCCAGCGCTGATTGGCCAATGTATTCTATTAGCCTGATGAAGTAGAGCTGAATGTGTGTGCTAAGCACACACATTCAGCTCTACTTCATCGGGCTAATAGAATGCATTGGCCAGCGCTGATTGGCCAGAGTACGGAACTCGACCAATCAGCGCTGGCTCTGCTGGAGGAGGCGGAGTCTAAGATCGCTCCACACCAGTCTCCATTCAGGTCCGACCTTAGACTCCGCCTCCTCCGGCAGAGCCAGCGCTGATTGGCCGAATTCCGTACTCTGGCCAATCAGCACTGGCTAATGCATTGTATTGGCTTGATGAAGCAGTGCTGAATGTGTGTGCTTAGCACACACATTCAGCTCTACTTCATCGGGCTAATAGAATGCATTGGCCAGCGCTGATTGGCCGAATTCCGTACTCTGGCCAATCAGCACTGGCTAATGCATTGTATTGGCTTGATGAAGCAGTGCTGAATGTGTGTGCTTAGCACACACATTCAGCTCTACTTCATCGGGCTAATAGAATGCATTGGCCAATCAGCGCTGGCCAATGCATTCTATTAGCGTGAACTGAGTTTGCACAGGGGTTCTAGTGCACCCTCGGCTCTGCTACATCAGATTGCTACATCTGATGTAGCAGTGCCGAGTGTGCATCAGATGTGTAGTTGAGCAAAACTGACTCAGCACTGCTAAGTCTGCATTCGCATAGGAATGCATTGGCCAGCCTTCGGCCAATCAGCGCTGGCTCTGCCGGAGGAGGCGGAGTCTAAGGTCGGACCTGAATGGAGACTGGTGTGGAGCTATCTTAGACTCCGCCTCCTCCAGCAGAGCCAGCGCTGATTGGTCGAGTTCCGTACTCTGGCCAATCAGCACTGGCTAATGCATTGTATTGGCTTGATGAAGCAGTGCTGAATGTGTGTGCTTAGCACACACATTCAGCTCTACTTCATCGGGCTAATAGAATGCATTGGCCAATCAGCGCTGGCCAATGCATTCTATTAGCGTGAACTGAGTTTGCACAGGGGTTCTAGTGCACCCTCGGCTCTGCTACATCAGATTGCTACATCTGATGTAGCAGTGCCGAGTGTGCATCAGATGTGTAGTTGAGCAAAACTGACTCAGCACTGCTAAGTCTGCATTCGCATAGGAATGCATTGGCCAGCCTTCGGCCAATCAGCGCTGGCTCTGCCGGAGGAGGCGGAGTCTAAGGTCGGACCTGAATGGAGACTGGTGTGGAGCGATCTTAGACTCCGCCTCCTCCAGCAGAGCCAGCGCTGATTGGCCGAATTCCGTACTCTGGCCAATCAGCACTGGCTAATGCATTGTATTGGCTTGATGAAGCAGTGCTGAATGTGTGTGCTTAGCACACACATTCAGCTCTACTTCATCGGGCTAATAGAATGCATTGGCCAGCGCTGATTGGCCGAATTCCGTACTCTGGCCAATCAGCACTGGCTAATGCATTGTATTGGCTTGATGAAGCAGTGCTGAATGTGTGTGCTTAGCACACACATTCAGCTCTACTTCATCGGGCTAATAGAATGCATTGGCCAATCAGCGCTGGCCAATGCATTCTATTAGCGTGAACTGAGTTTGCACAGGGGTTCTAGTGCACCCTCGGCTCTGCTACATCAGATTGCTACATCTGATGTAGCAGTGCCGAGTGTGCATCAGATGTGTAGTTGAGCAAAACTGACTCAGCACTGCTAAGTCTGCATTCGCATAGGAATGCATTGGCCAGCCTTCGGCCAATCAGCGCTGGCTCTGCCGGGGGAGGCGGAGTCTAAGGTCGGACCTGAATGGAGACTGGTGTGGAGCTATCTTAGACTCCGCCTCCTCCAGCAGAGCCAGCGCTGATTGGTCGAGTTCCGTACTCTGGCCAATCAGCACTGGCCAATGCATTTCTATGGGGAAAAGTTAGCTTGCGAAAATCGCAAACTGACAGGGATTTCCATGAAATAAAGTGACTTTTATGCCCCCAGACATGCTTCCCCTGCTGTCCCAGTGTCATTCCAGGGTGTTGGTATCATTTCCTGGGGTGTCATAGTGGACTTGGTGACCCTCCAGACACGAATTTGGGTTTCCCCCTTAACGAGTTTATGTTCCCCATAGACTATAATGGAGTTCGAAACCCATTCGAACACTCGAACAGTGAGCGGCTGTTCGAATCGAATTTCGAACCTCGAACATTTTAGTGTTCGCTCATCTCTATTAGTAACACAAATGTACCTAGTGTTGTGTTTGCTTTCACTTTGCTCCCCGGAGCTTCCTCTCCTCCTCAGGGCTGTAGACGGCAGGAGCTCCTCATGTGTAACAGCAGGTCGAGGGAGCCCTTATCCTGTGCAGTGAGAGGCTCACCTCTGATTGGTGGGCAGTGAGAGAAGGGGGCGTGTCCTATACCGCAGCTCTACCAGAGCACTGAAGAGACGCTCTCTCTCAATTTAGTGTATGAAAGTTGCAGGCTGGCTGCCGTGCCAGCAAAATATGCCTCGCGTGCCAGTCTTGGCACGCGTGCCAGGGGTTGCCGACCCCTGATATAAGCTGTGCAAGCACCAGAAGTGACCCCCAAAGTGACCCACAGAGTGACTCCCCTAATCATAGGAGCTACTGGAACATAGTAGGGAATTTGCTGTTTGCAATGTCGTCCGCACAGCTTACATGTTCACTTTTCACCATCCGCTGTGCAGTCACGTCTGTTATACTAATACTCACTACACCCACTGGTAAATTCTTTCAGGGGTGCAGCTTTCAAAATGGGTAAATCTTTGGGAATTCCACTTTTCTGGTACCTTACAGGCTCATGACAAAAATGACATGGCGTTCAGATTCCAAACCTCTAAATCTCCAAAAGCCAAATAGGGCTCTTTCCATTCCGAGCCCCGCCATATTCCCATACAGCAGATTATGGCCACATATGGATTATTTCCATGTTCAGGAGAAATTGTGTAACAACCTGTGGGGGGCTTTTTCTCCTTTAACCCCTTGTGAAAGTGAAACCTTTGGGGATAAAGGAACATTTTAGTAATTTTTCATTGACACATTCCAATGTTAGTAAAATCTGTGAAACTGCCGTAGGGTCAAAATGCTCACTACACCCCTTGTTAAATTCTGTGAGGGGTGTAGTTTCTAAAATGGGGTCACTTTTGGGGGGTTTCCATTGTTTTGGTACTCTAGGAGCTCTGCATATGAGACATGGCGCATTAAAACTATTCCAGCAAAATCTGCTTTTCAAACGCCCTGTGTTACTCCTTCCCTTCCATGCACTGCCATGTGCCCAAAAATCAGTTTACACCCACATGTGTGGTATTTCTGTGCACGGGACAAATTGCGTGATAAACTGTCAGATGCATTTTCTAGTTTAACCCTTTGTGAATGTGATAATTTTAGGTCTGAATGAATGTATTAGTGAAAAAAATGAATTTCACCTCCATATTATTTTTATTCTTATGAAACGCTTAAAGGGTTAACAAACATCCCAAATGCTATTTTGAATAATTTGAGGGGTGCAGTTTTGAAAATGGGGTGATTTGGGGGTGTTTCTATTATATAGGCCTTTATAATTCCTTTCAGAACTGAAGCGGTCCCTAAAAAATGAGTTTGGACAATTTTCTTGTAAATCTGGAAAATCTCTGTTACACTTGTAAGCCTTGTAGCGTCCAAAATAAATTAAAATACAATCAAAAGATGATGCCAATATAAAGCAGAGATATTGTAGATAATGTTTATTCATGTATTTGGGTGGTATGACTATCTGCCTGAAAAGCAGAGAATTTCACGCTTTATAAATTGCAATTTTTTCCAAATTTGCATCAAATTTCCTATTTTTTTATAAGTAAATACAAAAATATTGATTAGTGTTTACCACTAACATGAAGTATAATGTGCTACGAGAAAACAATCTCAAAATCACTTGTGTAAGTTAAAGCGTCTCAAAGTTATTGCCATTTAAAGTGACACATGTCAGTTTTGAAAAAATAGGCCTGGTCCTTAACATACTTTTGGGCTGTGTCCTTAAGGGGTTATTAGTGACCCCACACAGTATAATATACAGCCCAGAGCCTCAAACCACTTCAGGTGAGCCCTTCGTTTGGATGAATAGGTGGAGGTGAGGGAAAATAACAAACAGTTATACTCACCTTGCCTTACCTCTCCTGGGCATCCTCGAGTTGCTCCCGCTTCTGCCGGCTTCTTTTTCAGGTCGGCAGCTGACGTCATGTGCTGGACATCACCACTAAGGCCTCATCACTGATTGGTCCTCATCACTCATGTGAGGCATGCTGACAGCATGCTGCACAGAGCGCATGATGTCAGCTACAGGCCAGAAATGGCTTTCAGATGAAGTAGGATCTCAGGATGATCAGGAGAGGTGGGTAAAATTGTTTATTATTTTCACAGACCTCTCCTGGGCAGGCTTCTGTTGGAAAGGGGCTCTGTCGTACATAACGATGGGGTCCTTTCTGTTAACCCCTTCCCGACATTCGCCGTAATAGTACGGCGCTGCTGTTAAGCACTTATAGGGTTAAATTACTAGGTATATGTTGTTTTGGCTTATTTAAGGGGTGCAGTTTTGAAAATGGGGTGATTTATGGGGGGCTTTAATACAAGGGTCTTTCAAAACGCCTTCATAACTGGATTAGTCCCTTAAAAAATCGGTTTTGGAAATTTCTTGAAAATTTTGAATATTGTTGTTTCACTTGTAAATCTTATAATGTCTGTAAAAATTAAAAGGGTGACTAAAGTTTGATGCCGACATAAAGCAGAGATCTGGGACATGAGATTTATGATATAATTTTGGCGGTCTGACTATCTGTATGTAATGCACATCATTTCAAACTTTATAAAATGCATATTTTTCAAAATTTCCACCAAATTTCCAATTTTTGCATAATTAAACACAAAACATATCAACCACAATTTACCACTAACATGAAGTACAATGTGTTACGAAAAAACAATCTTAAAATCACTTTGGTAAGTTAAAGCGTTCCAAAGTTATTGCCACATAAAGTGACACATGTCAGTTTTGAAAAATCGAGCTTGGTCGGGAAGACAAAAAGTGCCATCGGCGGGAAGGGGTTAATAAGGGGCCAGACCTGATGACTCTGGTTTCTGGGGGCCCCTTTGCCCCCTGCCTAAAAGCACGTGGACCATCCGGGTTTCACCGATGACCCTGACTGTAACTACAATTCTATAAATCTAACCTCTTACTTTGCATTAAATTTGATCTATACTTTACAACTATTTTTCAGCTGCCGTACAGTACGTAGTTGATCAAGGCAGCAGCACTAATGAAAACCAAGGGGCAACAAATGCATCCTCAGGTGTGGATGTTCCTCCTGAAATGTCTCAAAATCTATTGCAAACAGAGCCTCATGCTGCAACTTCTGAGCACCCTGAAGCAGACAGTGATGACGACACAGTCCGGCTACCACCAAGAGCACAGTCGCAAAACAGGTTAGTAGAAAAAAAAGTATGTGTTAATAGTCAATCTTTTAATGGCAGCTCCAGTCTCCCTGAAACTGCAGGACCTGGAAGATGCATGTGAGCTACTGGACAGTATTCAAATGCATCTCCTATGCCCTGCACTTCCAATCAGAAATGCATGAGCCAAGCAAGGTGCGTATTATTCAGAAAATACTGTCTTCTGAAACCTTTGAAAGGCAGTCTATCTTTTTTTTTTTTTTTTTTTTTTTTTCCCTGCATTTACAGTGAAATCAAGCTGCTATATTCTTTTCTGATGACCCAAAATGTTGGTTTAAGTAAGGTGGTTTAATTTTTGATGTTCAATAAGACACAGGAAGACTGAGAGCACCAGCAAATGGTGGTTTTGACAGTGTCCTCCAAATAGGCATTTGCAGGTACACTTAATGGTAAATTACAAGCAGTGTTGTGATCGGAGGAGAAATTAATGAAATTTTCACCTGCACTAATGATTTAGCAGCAGCATTCTCAGTAATGAATATCCTATTTGATTTAACATGTATACCCTATGTATATGTTTTCAATTATGTATATAGACCATAAACTTAAGTGTTTATAGCCTACAGTATGATTTGAATAAATATCTGATTGATTGGGTTTCTGACTCTTGGGAACCCTGAGTCGTGACTCCTTCATTGTTGACCAGGCATAGTTCTCTCAATTCTGTACTTTTAGAAGTTCTAGATATTGCAGCTCAGCTCAGCACTACAGCTCAATACTATGCAAGTAAATGGGTTTGACCTGCAATGCCAGGCACAAATACTGCTAAATATGCTTTGCCTGGGAAAACACTGGGTATTTAAACAGCTTACTGGCATCGGTGCCACTAGATAGACCCCCACTGATCACACAAAGGCCATCAGTATCGTAGTCTAATACAATACAAATATTACACAAAATGAAACTGAAGCCTATATTTATAGTAATAGTAAATACATTAACAAGTGTGAAGTTATTTTTTTTTTTAAATGATTTAAGTAAATTATGTCTTCTCATCTTGACAGATTAAGTGTCGGAGGGACATCAGTAAGTGATAGATTAACAAGGTAACCTTTATAAATTTAATGACTGGTAAGGTTTAACTAACACGTTTGCTGCATGAGTTTTAAACCATAATGAAAAGCTAGCATAAAAGGTTGGCATTTAATCATAAGTTAACAAATGAGCATACATGCCTCTCGAAAAATTCATTTAACCACCTGTATAATGCAGAAATGGAGCCCCCTTCCCCCTAACCTGTTGCTTGTGAAAAGCAACAAAGGACTATGTTAAAAAAAAAAAAAAAAAAAAAAAAAAATTGAGTTCCATTTTTGGGTATGAGCATGCATGTGCAAGTAATATGTAAGTTTGTAAATGCATGAAATGCTATGTTCCCCAATTGGTATTTTGATAAATAGGATGACTACCAAATCGATGTCAATTAATGTCGCAGATTTCACCCCTTGCAAAGTGTAGGGTGAATTTTGTGGTAAATCTGATCCAAAATGTGCAACAAAGCCACATATAAGGGTCCATGCACATGACTGTTTTTAGTATACTAGTCTCTGCCTGAGACTTCGTCTGCGTGTTGTTGGATCCGCTTATATTCAGCAAATTGCTGCTGTCGATAGTTCGCCTGCTCCATCACTTCGGCAGCTCTCAAGCTGTCTTGCTGCTGAATTTGTTCCTTGCGCCGTGCCTGTGATTGTTCTGGCATCTCAGCAGCTTGCTGGGATGCCATATAATGAGCGTGTTGTTGCCGTCGATGATCTGACTACTTTGGCGTTTCGGCAGCTCTCAAGCTGGCCTTCCGCTGAACTTGTTCCTCGCACCCTGTCTGTGGTTGCTCTGGCATCTCAGCAGCTCTCTGGGCGCGTTGATGATCCACCTGCTCCCGCGTTTTGGCAGTTGTCAAGCTGGTCTGCCACTGAACTCGTTCCTTGTGCTGTGCCCGTGATTGTTCCGACATGTCAGCAGCTCACTGGGATCCCAAATAAGGAGCTAGTTGTTGCCGACGATGATCCTCCTACTCTGGCATTTCAGCAGCTCTCAAGCTGGCCTGCCGCTGAACTTGTTCCTCGCACCCTGCCTGTGGTTGCTCTGGCCTCTCAGCAGCTCGCTGGGACACTATATAATGAGTGTGTTGTTGGGGTTTTCCCATCTGATTGTCTCAACACGCTGCCTGGAGCAAATCAGATAATAATCAAAAGTTCGTACACAATGGACTCAGTGTTATCTGTGTGTTTACATAGAGAGATGACAGACCTGGCTTTATCAGCAAACTCCAATTAGCTGAGAAAGTCCTGCTTGCAAGAGCAGTTTTTTTTATTTTTTATAATTTATAATTTTATAATTTATAATTTTTATTAAAGTTTTGTCGATTAACAAAAGAAAAAAAATGGTAAAACAGCAGTCAGGTAATGAACAGGGGGGAAGGAGAAACAACTGGACAACCCAGTAACTGATAGGGAACAATATCAGAAATATAAATCAGCAATATAATAATGAAAACATATATAACACATAAATCCTATTAATTTTATAAAGGTGAAAGTTTGTGAGTTTGGATGTTTGTAGGTTTGTGTGTTTGGATGTTTGTTCCTCAATCACACAAAACCCGCTCCACCGATTTGGCTGAAGGTTTCCACAAACATAGTTACTACACTGGATTATGCATTACGCTACTTTTCGTCACAATAGCGCACATACATTTTTCCCAGGACCCCCACAAAACCCAAACTCACATCTCCATCTCTGCAATCTTACACACTTTCAACCATAGCAAACCACTAAACTTCCTATTGCCCTCTACAGCCTAGCCCCTAACCCCACACAATCACATTTACACATACTTTACCACTTTGCCACTCACCTTAACGATACTCCAGGAGGCTACTTCTTCTACACTCCGGAGCAGCCATGTTTGCCGACCCTCCACCCCTTTCACTATCCGCGACACCCTGTGGAACACCCTGTGGAATTCCTCAACACTGTAGAATTACACGGCGTCCCTTCACATAAACTAGAACTGAAGATTGGCGTTCCTGGTCTACTCATGCGTAATTTGAATGCACCTCGATTGTGTAATGGCACGAGGCTATGTGTCACACAACTAGGAACAAATATCATTCAAGCCACTATTCTTACAGGAGCAGGTACAGGTGACAGTGTGTTAATCCCACGCATTCAAATTAGCCCAAATAATTTCCCATTTCAAATCAAACGACTACAATTTCCCCTTAAAGGAGTATTCCCATGTACATAATTCTATTTAAATTTGTAGATAATTAAGTTAAACATTTTTGCAAATATAAGTAATTAAACATTTTGCACAGCTTTAAAGATTTTCTCTAAATACCTTGTGGTCACAGTCTGTTGTCTTGATCGGTTGCCAGTGGATATGACCATGAATGCAGGAACTTTCTAAGGTCAGAAAATCAGCCATGATTTCTTTATTGTGGCCGGGATATCTTCTCATACATGTAGTATCCCTGCCTGATAACCCAGCTACAATAAGAAAATCATGGCTGAGCTCCTGACAAGTCCCAGACCATAGAAAGTTTCTGCATTAGTGGTCGTAACCATTGGCAACCGATCAAGATAACAGACTGTCACCACTAAGAAGGTTAGAGAAAATCTTTAAAACTTTGCAGAATTTTTAATTACTTATATTTGCAAAAATGTTTAACTCTTAATTATCTACAAATATAGATATGATAATATTCTTGGGAGACCCCTTTAAGTTGGCTTTTACAATGAGTCGTGACCATTAATAAATCCCAAGGACAAACGCTGAAAGTAGCAGGAATACTTTTGGCCACATCATGCTTCTCACATGGACAACTTTATGTTGCTTGCTCAAGAGTATCCTGTGCCCAAAACTTACATGTACTGGTGGAAAATAACAAATCATACAATGTCATTTATAGAAGTATACTAACTTGAAATACCTCTGTCCCAAAGACACTATGTACAGTTTTTCACAACACCGTATAGCAGCTGAAATTCAAATCAACTTCAACACAAAAGTCTCACGTATTCTCAGAATTACATAAAAAACAAGATACAAAGTTACATTTCATATGACATACCTTTTACACACTACTAAAACCTTACCCGTGCCTGCATTTACCACTTCTACAATCACCGCAGACGAAGTCGCGGGTACCAGCTAGTAAATATTAATAATTAAAAATAAAAAAAAATAGCCAGGGGAGGGCACATATAAGGGAAGTAGGAAAGGGAAAAGAAGAAAGGGAAGGAAACTTGTCCACAACCTAAAGGCTTTGGAGAATACAATATGTATCCTGTTGTGACCAGATATTCTGGAACGAACAAGAGAAGTTTAATATAGTATATGAACATAAATTCATAACAGTTGTGAAGCCATGTCATTTACCGTGATAAAAAGTAGCCTATGTGTCAATTGAGGTTACAATTGAGGTTTTTTCAGATCGTAAAATCCACTATGGTCATGTGCATGTAGTCTTACACATGAATTTTACATCCATTGGCATTGGCAAAGGTGTAAAAGGTAGAAGAATTGCCTGCTACTTTCCCTCTGTCCTGCAATTATAGAATATTGGGACCTTCTTATTCCCTAGCTTCTTACGCATTATACTTCTGTTCCTCCTGAGGAGCCTACAGTGATTTAGTGTGGTTGAAATGCCCTGCAGAGACTTGTTTATTATATGGGGAGCACTTAAACTCGTACTTACGTTACATATAGTATAGGGAAGCATAATAATTGTGACAAGATCTCATCACAAAAAAAACTTGACTGATATAATTTATATGTGAGAAGAAATGTGGATGCAAAGGTGATGTGGCCCAGAAAGCCATTGATCATTTTCGTTCACAGATTCATGATATCCACTGATGCAAGTGGTTGAAGAATTACAAAATTCGAAAATTAATTTTTGCATATGGATTACTTCATTTAAACAACATACTAATTATTGAACAACATACTATATTAATTATTGAAACACAAGAATAACATAAGACTACTTCACCGCTCTCATCTTTTCTCTCTCCAGCAACCCTAAAAGGCTTTTTGAAACTTTTCACTCCTTACTCACACCCAAGGTGCAGACGCCATTCACAGACCTTAGTGCTGATGACCTGGCCACGTATTTCCATGATAAAATTGATAAGATCCGTCAGGAAATAACTGCCCAAGCCCCAGGTGGCATTGATTCCCACACCTACCATAGTACTGATCCCCTCACCAACCGCACTTCAGACTGTCTATTCTCAGCTTTTGAACCTGTTACAGAAGAGGAAGTCTCTCAGCTACTTTCTTCATCTCGCCCTACAACCTGCAGTAGTGACCCCTTCCCCTCGCACCTTCTCCAATCTCTGTTGCCTGCTGTCACTACTTACCTTACTAAAATATTTAACCTCTCTCTCTCTTCTGGAATCTTCCCATCCTCCTTCAAGCATGCTGTTATAACTCCGCTATTGAAAAAACCCTCCCTGGATCCGTCCTGTGCTGCTAACTATCGACCCGTCTCTAACCTCCCCTTCATCTCTAAACTTTTGGAACGCCTGGTCTATTCTCGTTTAATCCGCTATCTCTCTGCTAACTCTCTTCTTGACCCCTTACAATCTGGTTTCTGCGCTCTGCACTCTACTGAAACGGCTCTCACAAAAGTCTCCAATGATCTCCTAATGGCTAAATCCAATGGTGACTTCTCTCTTCTTATTCTTCTGGACCTCTCTGCAGCTTTTGACACTGTTGACCATCAACTCCTCCTCACTATGCTCCGCTCAGTCGGCCTCAACGACACTGCGCTCTCCTGGTTCTCCTCTTATCTCTCAGACCGCACTTTCAGTGTATCATTTGCGGGCTCTGTTTCTTCCCCTCTTTCCCTTGCTGTTGGGGTTCCTCAGGGCTCGGTCCTAGGCCTCCTGCTCTTTTCACTCTACACATCCCCCATTGGACAAACCATCACCAGATTTGGCTTCAGGTACCATCTTTATGCTGATGACACCCAGTTATACACATCTTCCCATGACATCACCCCTGCACTCATACAGAACACCAGTGACTGTCTTTCTGCTGTCTCTAATATCATGTCCTCGCTCTATCTGAAACTAAATCTCTCTAAGACTGAACTACTACTGTTTCCACCATCTGATATATCTGTCCCTGATATATCCATTGCAGTCTCAGGCCTTACTATAACTCCTAGGCAGTATGCCCACTGCCTTGGGGTTATGTTTGATGCAGACCTTTCCTTCACCCCTCATATTGAATCACTCGCACATTCATGTCACCTCCACCTCAAAAACATCTCCAGAATACGCCCTTTCCTTACCAGAGATACACTTATTGCCTCTCTGATTCATTCTCGTACTCTCCCCTCTACAATCTATTCTGAATGCAGCGGCCAGGATCATCTATCAGGCTAGATGCTACAGCGATGCCTCGGGTCTGTGCCAGTCGCTACATTGGCTGCCTATTCATTATTGAATAAAATATAAAGTTATCACCCTCATCCACAAGGCTCTCCATAATGCTGCACCTCCCTACATTTCCTCCCTCATCTCTGTCTACCGCCCAACCCGTGTTCTCCGTTCACTCAATGACCTAACACTTACATCCTCTATTATCAGAACCTCCCACGCTCGTATACAAGACTTCTCCTGAGTTGCACCACTTCTCTGGAATGCTCTACCCCACACAATCAGATTAACTCCCAATTTCTACGGTTTCAAACGCAAAATAAAGACACATCTTTTCAGACAAGCCTATCACAATTTCTAACGTCAACCCTTCCGTACTATAATTAGAATCCCCAAAATTTTACCTTCCTCTGTCCCCGCTCCCACATTACCCCACATGATATGATGTCTTTTCAGGCTAACTTTATTTGTCCAAGCTCCATCCACATGTTACAGGACACCACTAGTGACGGCTCATAAAGTTTTTGTTTGTGTAATGACAGTAACCTCTATTACAAAATTGTCTGAATACTGTATAAGCAATGCCGCCCCTGCTACCTCTTGTGTCACCCCCTCTAACTCATAGATTGTAAGGTCTTGCGAGCAGGGCCCTCAGCCCATTGTGTGAAATGACGTTCTTTGTTATGTATCTGTCTGTATTTGAACCCTACAAATTGTACAGTGCTGCGGGATATGTTGGCGCTATATAAATAAAATGTATTATTATTATTATTTATTACTGGCTGCAGTGGTCACATGTTAATATACAATAGTGGGTACAGCCTTGTAAATAAAGGTTTCTGCTAAGTGTTGCTTCATTTGTCATTTTAGAACAGTTCCTTCCTTTACCCCAAATTTGTAGATCTTAAAGAACACCACAGTTATGAACACCACAATAGTCATACAGGAACAGCTTAGATGTACATAAATATTTGTTACGTATTATATTATAGATTATATATGTGTATGTATCAGATTATGACTACACAATGACATAACTATATACCGTAAATAAGTAAAAATCTATATTTGAATAAAAATGCCTAGAAAAATTTATATTTATAGTCGAACAGTTACTCAGAGAACAAAACTTTTTTGTAATGTGCGTGCTTCCTTGAGGTCAGTTTGCTAAGTGTGTCTGGTGCTAGGTTTCCACTAGAGCCCGGAATCTGTTCTGAGCTTTCCATCTTCTCCATGCAGAAGACGGAAAGCTGTCAGACCGGGTCCGGCCGTGTGCGCCGGTGAGCGTTTTATGCTTGCCGCCACGAAACCGTTTTTTTTAAAACTGGACACAGAGTACTGCATGGGCGGAGATGTGAACAAGCCCTGAGTCTACTAACTTATTTGTTTAGTAGTGATCGTGTGCTTGAGGAATGCAATACATGCAGTAAATTTTAAATGTTTCAAATTGTGTGGAAGATTTTTTTTGTTTGTTTCTCTATTGTTATAAGAAAATAAACAAATAATTCACTTATAAAATTAAGGCATAAGGATAGCCATTTTGCAAAGTACCTCTTAGCATATGGTTAGAATGGTTTTATACTGCATAAATTTTATCTTTAATCAATGTACATGTATATGTTAAACGGATCCGTTAGTCTTCGCTTTGTATATTGTTTGAGTCCATAACAGTAAATGAAGTAGAGACAGGAGTAACAGAACAAATTAGAGGAAGAAAACACTTGGTGCAATAGGTCATCTGAATACGCCAAAGCGTCAGAGCTGAACGATAATTAAAAACGCACATCAAGAGCATGGAACTGGGCACCCGCAAACACAAACGTGCAGGTGTGGCTTAAATCTGTCAGCCTCAGGGGGGAAACGAGAAAAGGAAAAACAGAAAGTCTGAGGGAGAGGGGAGACATACAGGCACATGGACATTACAGATAATTAAAAAAAAAAAAATGGAGAAATGTCGCTGAGCCCTGTTTACATTGTGAAGTACATCTAATTATCTATTTGTGACTTTGACCACCTTCACGATGCTATGGTCTTGCTCATTTATGCCTTCATAGTGTTTGGCCACAAACACCTTCTATCCTAGTTATTATTCTATGCTTTTTCTTCCTTGGGGGCCTGTTAGCCTCCATGTTTTTTGTGTGTTGATTTTGTCACACTGTCATTGTTGTTGTTTAAAAAATCTTTAATAAAAACTAATTACACATAAAAAAAATTGGAGAACTTGGCAGACTCCTGAGATTCTGGAAGGGTTTGTGAAATTGAGGGATGAAACGAACAGGGCCAGGGGATTTACCCGACAGAAGGGTTGAGCGATCGGGATCGGAAAAGATCAGATTCTGATCGGCGATCGAGTAAATTTCACGATCGCGAACGGAATTCCAACCCGATCTTTTCCAGTGGGATCAAGGTCGGAGATTGTTTCAAGATCAGCTCAACCCTCAAGTGACTTTTCCCATAGAGAAGCATTGACTAGGGTTGAGGATCGGGATCGGAAAAGATCGGATTCCGATCGGCGATCGAGCAAATTTCACGATCGGGTTCGGCTGGAAAATGATCGGAAATTAGATTTTGAAATCGATCCTGAAATCTCAAGATCTGCTCAACCCTACCCGACAGGGATGACTGAACAACCACAGATAGCTTCCCTTTTGTGAAAGGCTCATCCAGAGACAGAAATAGTAGGCGGCAGGGCTATTTCAAAGATAATACCAGATCTTATCCTGTAGGAACCCCGCATCAAGGTCAGCAGGCCACGTATGTTATATAGATCCTGATAGTAAGTTCAAAAGGCCTCTGCTGTGTCCACAGGATTATGGACATCTCGACCAGCCCTATCTCGCATGCAACGAATATAAATCATATTATTCTGGGAGTGGAGGCAACAGGCTAGGGAGCGACTGTATTTGTCAGCAAATTCATAGTAGTGTTTCTGTGCCCGATCTCTGGTGTGGACATACATTTCAACCAGGTATTCCCTGAGTTTCTCCCTAGCTTTGAGGAGCTCATTAATTTTAGATTGGGCATCGGTTTGCTTGTGGCACATTTTGAGGTAATGACTGAGAATGTCAAGCAGTGATCCAAGCTGTCCTCTCCTTTTTAAGATATATGTCATGCCTAATGATAACACCTCTGAGCATACATTTGAGCACCCCCCAGCACAGCAGTAGGGAGATTGGGTCATTAGCATGTTAACTCAAACTCTCTGATCATTGAACTAATATCACCCCTGCCAGTTGTGTCTTTAAGGTCTGGGATCTTGAGGGACAGGAACACTATGAAGTGTTTAGACCAGATGGCAGAGCTGATCTGAGCCACAGGGGACTAAGAGAGGGTGTAATGACTGATTAGGAAGTAGTCCAATCGACCACAGGAGCCGCACGAAGGGGAGTGGTATGTGTAGTGGACTAGACGACTGAAAGGGATGGGCTGAAGTCAGCGATTCCTGTGCTGAATGTCTGTTTGAAAAATTGCACTTTCTAATGGTACTATTTACTATTCTCTACAACTCCTTGAGAAACTGAAAAAAAATTCACAATATGGTAAATATGGGGAAAAAATGCAGATAACCATATATTTTTCAACATATTGCATATATTCTGCATATCACTGCCATCTTAACAAATACCCATTAGCTGATCACAGATATGTGTACAAAGAAAATCAAACAAAAACAAAATAAAGAAATGTACACTTAAAATTGACCTTTAATGATGATGTCTAAAACTAATGAATGAGCCATAGACAAATATCCCTATATACTCAAAAATGTCATAGCAGGGGAAACGGAAAAGTAGGTACCTAAACACTAAATTATATAAATTAACTATGTGTCACCTCCACCCTATGACCACATACCCTGGTTTCATAGTATCATTCAGATGAGACTCAGAATAAATCCAATAGATTGGTAAACTAAGTAAGGCGGTATTTCAAGGCCACAATAGTCCAATCCCCAAAGCCAGTGTACCATATGATAGGTTAAAGGGATCCTATCAATAAAAGAACATTTTTTGCCCCTAACATGTAGTAATATCCTTAAGAAAGGCTATTCGTCTCCTACCTTTAGATGGTTTCTCCGGTCTGCTATTCGGTATATAATCCTGTTTTCGTCAGTATGCAAATGAGTTCTCTCGCAGCACTGGGGGCGGGCCCCAGAGTTCAAACAGCACAGGGGGCATCCCCAGTGCTGCGAGAGAACTCTCCAATGCTACCTCCATCTTCTTCAGGAATTGGTCTTCTTCGCGTCTTCTTCCAGGGGTTGGCTTCAAACTTCTAGGCCTAGGGCAAAGTCGATTGCGCATGCCTGCTGGCCACAAGACAATAGCCGCTTACAATACTGAGCAGGGCACAAATGTGATCCAGCCCTATCTTGGATATTTGTAATGCTGCTTCTTGGAGCTCTTCCTCACCTTCATCAAGCATTATCGTTTGAACATACTCTGTTGGTCCATCCTTTAGCACAGCAGCACTTAATACGGTTTCCAAATTGGGTTTTAACTGAAATTTTGCTTTCTTTTAGTCCAAGTCAGCACAGCATACTCTTCTAACTTAAAATTAACTAAAAAATATTCCAGTAAAAATACAAGGAAATACCATTAATTGTGCTAATTAACTGTCTCACTGCTACACAAAAGGACTAGTACCATGAGGAATTAGTGGCGGGAATTCAGATCCATCAGTGCTGCCTTGGACTCAAAGAAAGCAAAATTTAAGGTAAAACCCAATGTTGTCTATATTCTGTTATATTCAGTTTATAACGCACTCGTTTATATGTTGCTGTTCGCAAGCTTCTTACTACTTTGTGACTTTACCCCAGTTATCCTCAGTGCAATATTTGTAAATTGTGGGTATATGAGCTAAGGAAATTCATTTTTGGTGAATTCTGGGTTAAATGTGTTATTGTGATTCATATATACTGTATATCTATTATGTATAGAAATCTTTGAAAATATGTACCTCTGGATAATAAAGGATTATTTATTTAAAAAAACAAAAAACTACCTGACTGCAGCCTTCTATTCCAGTCTTCTCTTTCCCATAGAGCTCTGAGAGTGAGGCTGGATATAGAAACAGAACCTTATGTAAACAACAAGTGGTTTATAACTGGAGATACGCGTAAATTTCATTCGAATGATGAAATTGTCTATTTTGATCGACTATAGCCTAATAGTTATTGCTAGATTAATAGTGAATGAACATTATTACAGTTCTTATCTGTTATATGTATCCGATGAAAGTATATGTTTAACCACTTCTGTATGGGGCCAATTTCTCTGGTTCAGGACTGGATACATTTTTAAGGTTTTTTTGTACATTCGGTTTTGGGGGCAATAACATTTTTTTTTCTTTCAGGTTAATAGTAATTTGCATCTTTTTTTCTATGACACATAGGGCTTTATTTTTATGTCATTTTCATTTTTGCATGTTTTTTGTTTCTTTTTTATGTACAAGAAAATGTCAAAGTAGGATGGGGAAATGTTTCTCTTTCACATTTTTCACTTCTTTTTTTTTTTTAATAACTCAAAGTGCTACAAAAAAACTTTTTAAAATAGTTTGTTCTCTCCATTACGGTAATTTTTATGTAGTGTGTGTCACCATGGGCGGGCTAAAACCTGTGATGTAAGTGTTTTGTTTTGTTTTTTTACTTTTTTTTTTCTTTTGTTATTATTTTACTTTCATTTTTTAATTTATTTTTTAAAAACATTGTGCTCACATTAGGACATAATAGATCTTTAGAGGCATCGTAACAGTACTTTTTTTTTCCAGTTCCTGGCCCCTTTTAGTGGTCATGTGACCATTATGTCAGGCAAGGGCACATGACTCAGAGCTCCAGTTAGAGGCAGGCAGTGTCAGAGCTCAGAACCACACACCTTGTCTGCTCCCACCTGACTATTGAGAGACTATTCAGTATATCAGACACCAAAGCTAAGTGTACTGATTTCTTGGGAACAGTAGTGGCTAGAGTATAAAGGTATTGAAAGGTCCTCTTTAAAGGGGTTCTCAAAGACTTCATATTAATGACATTTCTTGTTTTCCAATTCTAATAACTTGGTTGATTTTTTTCAATTTCTTATGACTACATTTTTAATTATATTATATGACCTAGAGATTATTATTTCTTGGGCTTTGTCCTTTATTTTATAGTGTATTTTAAATGACAAATAGGGACTTTATTTGTTCTTATAGTGAAATACACTTCAAGTTCTACAGTCATTTTCATTTTATTTTAAATTTTCCCTTTATTTATAATATTTTAAATTGTATTTTAGGAGATCTGCTGCAGCTCGGATCCAAGAGCTCTTTAGAAGAAGAAAAGAAAGAAAAGAGCTGGAAGAACTAGACATGCAAAATGTTCGCCAGCCACCTTCAAAACTTGTGTACAAGGGTCACAGAAACTCACGAACGATGGTAGGACATCAAAATGTCATTGTAGTGGATTATAGTATTGTTGTCCACAAAATGCATTTGGTATCATTTAGTTGTTTTTGAGATCTAAAAGGAGGGGATCACGGGGGCCAGAGAAGTGAAATAAAATGCACTTTATTTGCATTTTACTCTGTCCTGGGGAGCCTCCTGGACCTAGTACAGTTGGTTGGTGACAGAAGGATACTGCCCGTGGTGAGCTCCATGATGCACTGGGCAGTACTGTCAGTGACTGACTGCTTCACCCCAAGTGAGAACTAAATGATCCTGAAGTCTTAAAACTGACTTAAAACTAAATTCGCTTTTTACAAGTCGTTGAAGTAGATAAAAAGAACAAAATCAAACAAACCAGTCAAAAGTATTAGACTCATGTATTTATAGAAGAAAAAGACCCAATATCACATATTTGTGAGTAGCAAAAGTATGAACATTTGCTTTAAATATCTGATGTGATTCCCTTAGGCTCACAGAGTTTTTTGGTCAGGATCTTGTTCAGGAAAAATCCGCTTAGTAAAATTCGTGTGGTGTTTTTTGACACGTTTTTTGAGGCGTTTTTTAGAGGCGTTTTTTAAATGTAGCCATGCATTATTGTCTTAAAAATGCCTCATGGTTTTTGAGGCGTTTTTTGTCAATTCCGTGTCAAAAAACGCGTCAAAAAATCGCAAGGCGGATTTTCCGCCTCCCATTGACTTGCATTGATCTTTTTTCAGGCAGAATCCAGCTGAATAATGGACATGTCGCTTCTTTTTTTCCGCTAGTGGAAAATATAGGTTTCCCTATAGGTATAATGGAAGCAGAATGTCTGCAGAGGAAATCTTTGTGGACTTTCTGTGAAAAGTACTGCTGCAGTTTTAGCTGCAGCGATTTTTGCTTCAGCCTGCTAAGTAGGGCTTTAGACTAAGCCTAAATCTTTTGTCGGCTTTCTGTGAAAAGCACTGCTGCAGCTTTTCCCACAGCGATTTTTTTTCTTCGGCCTGCTAAGTAGGGCTTTAGACTAAGCCTAACTCTTTTTGCCATATCTAAGCCTAACTCTGTTTTGTTGGTGGGCTCCTCCCGAAGAATGCTCAGTTCAGGTCCTTCCACAACACTTCTATTGGAATAAGGTCAGAGCAATGACTTAGTAATTTCAAAACTTTAAGCTTTATTCTTGTTTAACCATTCTTTGGTAGAACAACTTGTACTTATATACTTAGAGTCATTATTTTGCCTCATGGCTCCATAGCTTTTGAGTTTCATCTCCTATACAGATGTCCTGATACTGCCATCATTGTGTTTCACAGATGGTTTTATGGTGAAATGCACTGTTACAAACAGAGCTTCCAACAGAAGCTTCTCCTTTAAACCGAAAAGCTCTAATTTGGTCTCATCCATCCACAAAATCACTGAAAGAGAACACAGAACAACACCGAGCGGCCCACCATGTAGTACCTTTGGTAGAAATAAACAAATGAAAAAGAAGACAGGTCCTCACTTGATTAGGTTGTGAATATAGCACAATTTCTTTGATAGCGTTGGAACCAATTTGTCAGAGGGTTCCTCTCTGAGTGGACTGTAGCTGCAGAATTCCTGACACCCCTGGGGTGTAGAACGACTGTAGATGAAGGACCAGACACGAACTTCCCTGGAGTTTCAGCTTTGTAAAGGCTCCCCAACCTGTCTGCAGTCACTTTCTTTTGCAGGCTGCTCTATGTAGCCTGCAAAAGATATTATGATTTTTTGCTTTGCATTAGGATTGTAATGCATTGTATTAGTAATCATAACCCTGGGGTTCAAGTCCCCTAGGGGGTCTAATAAATGCAAAAAAAAAAATAAGTAAAATTAAAAAAAAGAAAATGTCAAAAACTAAAAAGGATTAAAAATTCAAATTGCCCCCCTTTCCCTAGAACACATATAAAAGTACTTAAATACTGTGAAACACATACACATTAGGTATCCCTGTGTCCAAAACCGACCAGTTTACAAATCTATAAAAATATTTTTCCTATACGGTAAACGCCGTAGTGGGGAAAAAAAATTTAAAAGTGCCAAACCACCATTTTTTCACTGTTTTGCCTCTGAAAAAATTTGAATAAAAAAATGATAAAAGTAATACCAATTCCCCAAAATGGTATAACTAAAAAGTACACCCATCCCCGCAAAAAAAAGACATATATGGCAACTTTTAGAAGAAAAAAAATTTGGTACAGTTTTAGATTTTTGTTAAGGGGTTAAAATGTAAACAAAACCATATAAATTTGATATCCATTGAATTGTACTGAAACATAGAATATAGGTGACATGTCATTTTGGTTGCACAGTGAACGCCATAAAAACGAATCCCGAAAGAAAATTGCACAAATGCACTTTTTCTTCAAATCCACTCCATTCTGATTTTTTTTCCAGCTTCCCAGTACATTGTACAGAATAATTAATGGCGGCATCATGAAGAAAAATTTGGCCCACAAACATTAAGACCTCATATGGCTCTGGCTCTGAGAGCGGAGAAATAAAAAAAGTTATGGGGTTTGGAAGGGAGGGGGGGGGGGAGTCAAAAATGAAAAAATGACGTCGGCGGGAAGGGGTTAATGCCCTATCTGTCTGACTAGCTTACTTAGGGCATCTTAATCAACACAGGTCTGGAATACACCATTTTACACCCTATCTTCGTCAAGACTTACACAATATAAGGGAAAGCTTCACTCTAGGCTAGCACTCTCACTTTCTATACTAAGGGCTAGTTCGCATGGGGGCAAGGAGGCGGATTTTGAGAGCGGATTTCGCCTCAAACTCCGCCTCCATACAATGGTGGTCTATGGAGACCACTAGCATTCTTTTTTCCGCTAGCGGCGTGTTGCCACTAGCGGAAAAAAGAAGCGGGCTGACCTTTCTTCAGGCGGATTCTGCTGCACGCTGAGCCGCAGCTTCCACCTGGCGGCAGCAACCTCCGGAGTCAGCCCATTCATTTGAGCCAACTCCAGAGGGGGAAGCTGCAACCACGACGGTCGTGGCAGGCAGCTTTTGACCCGAGAGTGACGCGGCTCCCCGCGTCACTCTTGGTGCCAAAATTCGCCCCCCCGTGTGAACGAGCCCTGAATAGAAAGACAGACACGCCGCCTCCTTTATTTTCCACTACCTTGTACAACAGCCACACAACAAATATCACATAAAATGAGATGCACACAACAGTCATTGCTTCTACTAACGTTTCCTTTCTAAGTTACGTGCATACTAATGTAGCAATACTAAATAGCCAGTGGTAACCAAATTACTATATACTAGGGGATATTGTAATTATTCTTATATAGCTTGGCTAACCATATTGACTGAAAGTACTTGAGGGCTTTTTAGGCTGTGATACAGATTCATTCACTCAGTTCCACTGCCATGTTGGCACAGTTTTAACCCTTTCCCAACATCCGCCTTACTAGTACGACGTTGCTGGGTGTTTAAAGATGGTGGCCACAGCAGACACCCAACGATCACGCCCGCGACCGTAGGCATTAACCCCTCAGGTGCCTAGGTTAAAGCTGATCAAGGCGACATTTTACCGATGGCACATGGATGCCGCCATTTTGGAGAAGGCTCCAGGACTGGTGTCCCATTGCTATGGCAGTTGAAGCCTTGTGAAGGCTCCCAGTCCTGTCATTCAATACTTTCTATTGTAGTTTACTCCATGTGTTCTTAAATAGAAATGCAGTTTTTTTAGTATTACATTTAGTATTTAGCATTGTAATACATTGCTTTAGTGATTAGACCCCCTGGGGTTCAAGAGCCCTAGGGTGTCTAATAAATGCAAATAAATAAATAAATAAATAAATAAAACATTTTTAAATTGCCCACTTTCCCTAGGTCACATATAAAAGTACTTAAATACTCTGAAACACATATACATTAGGTATCCCTGTGTCTGTGAAATGCCCGGTCTACTAATCTATAAAAATATTTTTCCCAAATGGTGAAAAAAGAGTACTCTGGAGAATGGAATGAACCTTTCACATGGGTTCATGGCCTCCTACAGAAATCACTGACCTGAGACAGCCATAAAGACACTCTGAACTGATAAGAACCTGGGAACTGGGGATTTGTTTACATGTACATACCAATAAGCCTCTTCCCCCTTCCCCCCTCCCTCCTAAAATTCTATCCCTATGTGTCATGTTGTACATAAATATGCAGCCTTCAGAAATTGTTTTTAGTTATATCTGAAGAAGAAGCCGGGAGCTTCGAAACATCATAATCTGTCATCATTATGAGTTAGCCATTAAAAAGGTATCATCTACTGAAGACTCAAGTCTGTTTGTTTTTTGTTTTGTTTTTTTATATTTCCTACCCACTGGCTAACACGGTACAAAAAACAACATTTTCCTTATATCAAGTGACATAGTGATATACTATTAAATAATTGTGTATCTCCCCACTACTGTCACACTGGGATGTCTAGGACCCACCAGTGGACCCATGCACAGATCAGCTGTACCTAGACAGCTACAGGTAATAACATGTCGGGAGCCATGCTGTTCACCTGCCATGCAATGTGCACCACCGCACTAAACCAATCGCTACAATATGTATGGCAAGTGAGCAGCATGGCTCCTGAAATTTTTTACATTATTTGAGGCCACATTGTCCTGGAAAAGCTGATCTGCAGGACCCTGGAAGTCAGATCCACACAGATGTAATATTGATGGCCTATCCCAAGGACAGACCATCAATTTTAGAAAGATGGATAAACCCTTTAAAGGGGTTGTCCAGGTATTAGAGCAATCCATGTGGTGGTTGGGGACGTGTCCATTCAGTCTCCTGCCAGGAGTCCTGCACCCATGTAACCACTGAGACCAAACAGGTACAGGAGTTCTAGAAATAAGGCTTTGCCATGAGACTGGGTAGGGGGCAACAGGGTGTTGGAGACAGGAGAGTATGCTTTTTTTGTGGGGGCAGTGATGGGAGCTAATATGCTGTGGGGTGCCTTTAAAGTGTGCGGGGAATATTAAAGGGGTTGTTTGGCTTAATTTTTTTTTTTTTTATGGCCTATCCTCACTTCCATTGTGCGTACAGCATAGATTCTGGCTCCAAACATCTGGTTGGTCCAGAGGACAGGTGTCAGCCCTCTACCAATAAGGTGTGTATGGCTTATTCTGATGATAGGCCATAAAAAAAATTAAACCTGGACAACTCCTTTTATATACTCCCCCCCTCCCCAAATCACCACCACACCCCATCCACAGGAGAAAAAAAAAACAAAAAAAAACACATTTTAAATCAAAATTGCATGAATGTGCCTGTTTGTATGCAGTGATAAGTGGCACAGTATTTTGATAATGTTGCAGGTGTCTACTTTTAGAAAATATATAGATATTGGGAGGGGGGGGTATTATGATTTTATTCAATGTTGTAATTTAGGTTTTATTTGTACATCTCCAAAGTGTGAAAATTGTGTTGGCTTCCAGTGGTATGAAAGGGTTTATATAGTTGGTGACATGGGAAATGGTACAATAAAGCAGTACAATAGTTTTCTAATAAGCAATTCTCTCTCCAAATATCATACCCTTTCTTATTGTCCTTGCCTTTCATAAAAAAACATAGCAAAATGTGTTATTTCTGTTTTAATTACAGATCAAAGAGGCTGGTTTTTGGGGTAAGAACTTTGTTATAAGTGGCTCTGACTGTGGTCACATCTTCATCTGGGATCGGCACACGACTGAGCATCTAATGCTCTTAGAAGCAGATAATCATGTTGTAAATTGTCTTCAACCACATCCCTATGACCCAAGTAAGGACAAAAATTATGTTTCTTACTGTTATTTTGATAATTTTGAAGAAGCAAATATTATAATATGGACATCTTCAGGTTTCTACTAAATGAAATTATAACTTCAATAATGTTTTTCACTGTATACAGAAGAATCTTATGTAATAAAAAGACATTAAGCTATTACATGTCAGAGGAGAAGGAGCTGCAGTTGAGTCCCCCAAACGTCCTGTTAATTTGACCTTTGTAGATTTCAGCATCTGGCACATGGGCATGCACACCTTGGCCTTTCTGACACAAACAGTTTTGTGTTTCTAAGGTACCCAAAGTGTCTGTATTTATAATTGGTTGATTTGATAGGAGAGGTTGTGATGAAAGGGTCTCACTTCTATATTTCCTTGGTGAAGTATATTGTTTATGCATGTATTATCAGTGTATTATTTTGTTATGTGTGTATATTTGTAACTTCTGGGACTGGTCAGGAGTGACACCGTTTTTCTTCCTGTGATCCCACGATCAGATCTCATGCAGTTTCTGACCGGATCTGGCAGCACGCTCTTTGTAATGCAGGGCAGGTCAATTTTATTTCTTTAAAGGCTATCATTAGAATCCCTTTTTTAACTAACCACATGTTGGAATAATGTAAAGAAAGGCTATTCTTCTCTTACCTTTCTTTTTATGATCTGCACCACTGTTCCTGAGAAAGTTCTTATTTCTTCCATATGTAATTGAATTTTCAGACAGCACAGTGGGTGTTGCCCTGCGCTCAAACATCATAGGGGGCGTCCCCTGTGCTGTCCGAAAACTCTCCAGCGACACCTGTCTTCTTCTGCCAGCCGCCTCTTCTCCGTGTCACCGGCCAAATCTTCATCCAAAAGTGCCGACTGCGTATGTCCGTCGGCCATTTTTCTGTATTGATTGCTCAGGTGGGGTGGGGTAGAATTGTGGGGGCTAGAAAAAAAAATTCAAACTGAGCTGGAATCAGTAGAGTGGCATTTATTAACAGATGACAAGAACTGGAGTTGGTGGAGGTAGTAAAAGGTCCTGTTTAAGTTTTTGAAAGAGGAGTAGAAGAAGAAGATAAGTGATAGACTCTCTAGAGAACCGAGATAGAAACTTGAGTCAAAACCATGAGATTGTGTGAACTGTCCTAGGCCAGTGGTATACATAGAAAACAGAAGGACAGAGCCTTAAAAGCTGTTAACAGTGTTTCACAACTCCTCCTCTGTTTACTCCAACACCTTGCTTGATAAGGAACACAGAATGTGGGGTTATCAGTGTTAAAGGTAAAGGATGAGCTTAAAAGTAGGTATGCTCTTCTCTACCAACCAGGCCCTTGAGTTGTTAATTGGTGGATTGCTCCAGGTTTGACCAGAGATATTGACCTGGTTCATCATTTGGGGTTCTGCTCTATTGACTATTTTTAATCGGTCCACTCCCTCCCTGATGTGAATCTTTTCACTTTTAGCAGCTCAAACATTCACTTTCTTTTCTAACTAAAGATAGGGACACTCTGGCTAAGATTTTGGTTTTAGAGCATGTCTGTGCCCGGAACCCAAGTGAGCCAGGCAGGGCCGGCTCCAGGTTTTTATGGGCCCTTGGGCGACAGAGCCTCAGTGGGCCCCCTTGTAAAGGAGGCGGGGGAGTCGAGACACTGTGCGTCGCAGATGAAGCGAGTGACGTCATGCAGGAGTGTGGCGTCACCAATGCCATACCTCCCAATTTTTAAAGAGAAGAAAGAGGAGCAAATTTGGCTCCACCCACTTTTGTTGATTCCACCCATTCTCATTCATTTATCATGTGCTCCCACACAGTACAATCCTCCTACAGTCACCCGTAAATTATATGCCCCCCCTCCATCTCTCCCCCAGTTTCATATACACCCTTCCTTTGCCCCCAGTTTCATGTCCCCCCTCCATCTCTGTCCCGTTTCATCACGTTCTCCCCCTTCATCTGCCCACAGTTTCATGTCCCCCGTCTCTGCCCCAGTGTCATGCTGTTCTCTCCCCACCCCCTTCATCTGCCCCAGTGTCATGCCGTTCCCCCTCCCCTTCATTTGCCCCCCAGTTTCATTGGGCCCCCTCCATCTTTGTCCCCAGTTTCATGCCGTTCTCTCCCCACCACCTTCATGTTCTCCAGTGTCATGCCGTTCCCCCCCTCCCCTTCATTTGCCCCCCAGTTTCATGGGCCCCCTTCATTATGTTCCACCTTTATATTTAATACAAAACAAACACTTACACTTACCTTCCATCACTCACCTTCCATCGATCCCCCGACGCTCCTCTCTCCAGTCACATACGCGATTAAAGCAGGAGCTGTGAGTTCAGCTCCTGCTTAGCTGCGGCCCGGCTTGCGTGTGTAGGCGTGATGACGTCATCGCGCCTACACACGCAAGTCGGGCCGGAGCTTTAAAGTAGGAGCTGAACTCACAGCTCCTGCTTTAATCGCGTATGTATTCCAGCTCATCGGCGGACGGACGCCGATGAGCTGAAATCGTGACAGGCAAGTGCCGGGGGGCCCCCAGAGGCTCTGTGGGCCCCGGCACTTGCCCGACTATGCCGTGCGCTGACGCTGGCCCTGGAGCCAGGTAACATTTAAAAACTGTATGACCACTTGGTTTCCCCTCTGGTTCGCTCTCCTATATGGATAAATAGGAGGAGTACCTTAGAAGTCAGCAACTCCTGTGGCAGGATGCCACAAATAATCTATCAATGTTTGTTATGGAAGCAGTATAGAAGGTTTTGATGGTTTGGCCCCCCGGGTATCAGTATTGACAGACCATAGTACTATGGTCCATGCTGTCTCAAGTCAGAGAAGGGTCCATTGGACTTGCTTTCTATACATTTGTTTATTTGGTTCTCCTTTATTTCCCGCTGGTTATTGATCTGGCTGTATGTGTCTAGATACTCTTAATATCGGTTGTGTCTAGGTTGTGACCACCCCCTTCCTCATTGTGTTTTTTCTTTCCTTCCACTGTGCCTCTTACTTAACGAGTGGTCTAAGGTTGGTTAGGAAGGGTCCTGCTAATTGCATTGTTGGGATGCATGGACTCTCTACTAAGAGAAATGTTCACTGGAAGCACAATATTTCCTTTTATATACTTTGCTATTCTGTTCTATATGTTTGTGCTGCACCATAGTGTCTGTCATATTCAGTATTTCCTGTTTAAATTTTCATTCAAACTTTTGAGAAGTAAAAGGAGAAATGCTGAGGCCAGTAGTAAATGGTACATTGAATTGATAGGCTTGAACTTGGATACATGTTGGATATGAGATCTGGCCTTGTACTGGATCAAGGCCACAGTTGGGATTTGCAGGGTAGGCAGGAAAAGATTTTCATCAGTTAAACCAGGGAACCAGGTTATGGGGGAAAAACACTGAGCAGTAGTAGGTTTCAGCTCTGTTTAATAGTGTTGATATTTTGTTTAAAGTCCTCTTCCCTATGGTGAAGCTAGCCCCCATAGCAAGGTAACCAGTTCTGAAAATGGCAGAATCAAGAAGGTAGAATGGCCCAGGGGGCCTAGTGCTAGTTCCGATCATATGACCGAGGATCATAATCAGCCTGGTAACCTCAAGTTTGCTGCCTAAAAGCCCAGGAGTAAATAAATATTCAAAGGCTCCTTGGAGAACCCCTTTACAGTATTATTTTGGGTTGTGGAATAGAGAACATGTGAAAAAACCCTCTTTAACAGATGTGAGTTTAGATACAAAATTAAAACATGCGTGTTTGTAAGCTGTGGAGTTTTGTTCGGAGTAGCTTTCTTTGAAATTCATCACCAGTCGTCAACCCTAGAGGGATGCCTTTATTGTTTCGGCAGAATGGTATGCCAGGGCTGCCCATTTACGCAACAAGTATTTGGTGCAAGGGTTGGCACAGTAGATAGATGAAGTTATGGTGTTGTGGATAAGGTCTGAAAGTATTTAAAGATCAAGAAGTGTGAAGTTGCTTGATGATGTTCTAATTTCTTAACTGGAGAGAGTTGAGGTGAGAAATAAACATAAGTAACTTGTGGCCATCTGCTTCCTACACTGTCCATAGTCCAAAATACAGCCAGTAGTGGGAGGAGAAAGAAGTGATATAGACAAGGGAAATCATTAAATGGTAGCAGAACATGTTGAATCTGGATTTTCAAGGCTTGAAAAGGCTTGATAAATTGAAAAAATCTGATTTGGTTTTATTCTATTTTGTCCATTTTTTCTGTTATTGTTATTACTATCAGCACCATGGTTATCCTCTGTTCTGTATTAATAGTTTTAGCCTCATCTGGAATAGACTACAATATAAAGATCTGGTCACCATTGGAACAAGACAAGTCTTTCAACTGGGCACTTGCTGAGGAGGTAAGGTTAAAGTGAAACTCCTCCACAATTATTTAATTATTTTTTTTTTTAAATGCAAAGTAGCCATCAGACTTAAAGGGGTTACCCACTTTCTTACTTCTGCAATTGATGACCTTAGGATATGCCATTAATATTAGATCTGCGGGGGTCTGATAGCACTGCAATATCTACACTTACTGTTACCATTTATACGGTGAGTGAACAGCATAGGTACCAGAGCGCTGCGGTCGTGTGGGTTTTGGACTCATGCAGATGTAATATTGATAGCCTATCCTAAGGATAGGTCATCAGTTGTAAAGTGGCTAACCTCTTTAGTTCAAAATAGGCTATTGGTGACCCTGTTGCCCATGTCAGGTACTTTTACAAAAGTTTTTCCTGTTTGTTTGTTTGTTTTTAATACTGCAGAGTTAGTCCTAAAGTAGACCTATCAGGGCCTTAGACTGTGAAGATGGTTGCAAAGGCTCTGAAAGCTGCACCAATTTCTGCTGGTAACAGTGGGAAAGGTAATAGAGCACATACATAGGGCTCATTGGCTGAATCTAACCCCCTGGGTCATTTTGTGTAACCTGTGAGGTCTCTCACTTGGTTCACTCACTTTTATGCAGCAATTGGCAAGGGGGCGACACCACAGGGAACTAGGGTGGTGTCTTGGCTCACAGAAACAAAGTAGTTCAACATCCACCCGTGAGGTATCTTGAGGCTGGTGCAGCGTTTGTCAGAGGAGATGGCTCCAGCAGCCAGGAGCAAATGTGACATCTTGGTAGTTCTAAATCAGCCTGCAAAGTATCTCAAGGGGAACTCTTTCTTTCCGTGCACTGCCGTGTGCCCAAAAATCAGTTGACACCCACATGTGGGGTATTTCTGTGCTCTGAGAAATTGCATAAAAAACTGTGAGATGCATTTTCTCCTTTAACCCTTTGTGAATGTGCTAATTTTAGGGCTATATGAATGTATTCTAAGAAAAAAATGAAATGCCTAAATTTCACCTCCAAATTGTTTTAATTTCCGTAAAATGCTTAAAGGGTTGACAAACTTCCCAAATGCTGTTTTGAATTATTTGAGGTGTGTAGTTTTGAAAACGGGATTTTTCATGGGGGTTTCTAATATATAAGCCTTATTAATCCCCTTCAGAACTGATGTGGTCCCTAAAAAATTAGTTTGGGAAATTTTCTGGCAACATTGAGAGATGGATGTCATTGTTTTCATAAGATAAAAGTTATACAATTTTACAATATACTTTCTGCCTCAATTCCTCATAGTTTTCTAGATCTGTGCTTGCTGTCATTCATTCTGCTGTGACTATAACGAGATGTGCACCTGTGTGATCATCACATGACCATGGTCAGAATTTCATCCACTAGAAGTAACAGAATGAATGACAACGAGCAGAGATCTAGAAAACCGTGAGGAATTGATACAGAAAGTATATTGGAACATTGTGCAACTTTTTATTATACAAACAATAACATTTGTCTGTCAGTATTGGTCTGAAAGTGGACAACCCCTTTAAGGAACTTTTGGGCTGTGTCCTTAAGGGGTTAAGGTTTATTGTGTTTATCATATAGAATAAATAATGCACACATTTTATTTTAGAGGTTGCTACGCATTTGGTGATTCCAATTGTGCATTACTTTTTTTTTTCATTTACAAGGGGAAAAATAGTCTATTTTTACTTTTTTTTCTGCAAAATGACTTAGGTGCTGCAGACATTTGAGGGGATAAATGGCAAGTAGGCTTCTGATTGATAATGGGAGAAGGGGTGATATCCTGAAAAAAAGTCTATTAGAACCCTAATCGGACCCTTTAAATGATTTAGATAGAATATTTGTTTTGAATCTTCATTCTAACATGTTCCTTTATTATACTTATGTGTTTTTGGGTATCTAGGTTATTTCACGTAATGAATTAATGTTGGAAGAAACTCGAAATACCATTACTGTACCTGCATCTTTCATGCTGCGGATGTTAGCATCATTAAACCATATCAGAGCAGGTAAGATAGAATAATAAAATTAGAAGTTATCTGTTATTTCCACAGCACAGCTATCAACTATTTGAACAGAGTTATTAAAGGGAGTCTACTACCTCCCACAAGTATGTATATTCAGCTGCCACTGCAGTGTTAAACAGCACATAACACTGATAAGCAACTTACCTTTGATATATATGACTTTTGTACATTTAGAGAAAAAACTCTTTGAAGTCAAATGCAAATGAGACACTTAACACTGGGGCGGGTCTTCAGCTCCCTGGATCACTTTCTTAATTGTTCTACAATTTCCTGTCAGAGTTGATTCTCCCGCTGCTTTGACCTCACCCAGTGTAGCACTGTCCAACCAGAGTACTAGAGGATTCTCTGGTCGGCCCAGCCTCTAGTCCAACAGGAATAGTCTATTCCCTAAGGATAATTGGAGGGTGGACCCCAAAAATCATTTTAGTGTGTGGGCCCAAGAAGCCCCAGTCCGACACTGATATCACTCACTCTATTTTTGAGCGGGAGCATCAGTAAACCAGGGAACAGAAGGCTCTGAAGGCTTTAAAGTTGTGATTCTCCAAATCTGCAGAAGTCTCATGTATAAAAATAGGTATGTTTTTTTTATCACTTTTATGTGCTGTGTAATCCAGTGGTAGCAGTTGAATAAGTTTGGGAGATTTGATAGACTCCTTTTGAAGCAGTGCATGAAAAGTGATAAATATGGGGAGATTTAAATAACTGTACTCAAATGAAGAAAGTATCAGTCTTGCTTTATTTTGTTATTTTTCTTTTTAACACCTATATGTCGTTAATCTGCCTTTTGTCGCTCCAATTGATGCCTCATGCTGCAGTGATGTTAATTGAAGTCAGACAGCTTTGAGCATGGCTCCTCTGTGTGGGAGTGGTAAGGGCTTCTCGCATGCAAATGTTATCCACACTGATTACAGTCATGACTGTAAATGGTGGCATCTCTGAAATTTTTCCAGAAAATGAAGTTTCTCATTTATTTCACTGGGGGACATCACCATGGGTATAGACCTGGCCACTATGAAACAGACACTAGGGAAAAGAAAAGCTGTTGGCTCCACCTCCAGGCTATACCCTGCCACAGCAATGTGCATGAATTTAGGTTGAACCTAGTTTCTTAAGAGAAAGACATGACCTAACTCAGGTCTTTCTGTCTTGCATAGTTTTTCTTTTTTTTCAGGTAAGGGGGTCTTCAGTGTGTACGCCACACTAGTTGTACCCTGCTGAGGGAGCAGTGCTCTACAAAAGAGTGCCGGTCCCCATCTGCTGCTTGCTGCATCAGCGGCTAGATATTCCGGTGACCCCACACCTACATGCGAGGTTCCATCAAGGGGGGTGATCCTGCGGTGCCAGAAGATGTCAGATAGGGTGAGTATGAGAAGATAAGAACAAGGGTGGGTATGCCTTCTCCCTCTCCCCTCCTCCTCCCTCCTATGCTGGCCATTGAGCCTGGAACTGCTGACCATCCCCTCATATCTCCCCTGGGCCTCCCTTTAGGTAATGAGCCCCATGCCTTTGGCGCCCCCCAATCCTGCTTCTCCCGCAGTCTCTAGTGCATCCTGCAGGGAAGGAGCAGGGGGTGTTATCGTGTTTCTTCTTCCCCCCTTTCCTCAGGCGTCCAATTATCTCTATTCGAGGTCCCTGGCTTCAGCGACACCTAGTCCACAACTAAGCCTTCCCCCTCCCTGGGCTTGCCTGGCTTCCTGGCCCCTCCTAGCCCTCCCATTGGCGGGGGGCTGCCCTGGATTGTCCCCTCTAGCTTCTCTGTGAGGGAAACCCAGGGGGAGGGCCTCATTTCACCTCGGAAAGAGTTTTTAACTCTTCACTTCCTGCATCTCGTTTTTTTTCCGTTGCTGAACTACTGTTCTCATCGTTTCCTGGAGTCACAGCACCTGGGATCCCTCTCTGTGCAGCCTGCCTGCGTCAGTCGGCGAGCAGTCATCTTTTCCAGCGGTTTGGTAGGCTATTCTTCTGGGTTCCTCCTTTTATTCCTGGGCCTTCTCCGCCATGTACTCCCGTGAAGAGCTCAGCCACTCTGGTGCCGCCACTTTTATACGTGCTCCCGTTGTAAGTTAGAGTTACCATGCAGACAGCCTGAGCGTATCTGTTTGCTCTGCAATTTATTTCAGCCAGCCCTGGAGCCTCCTGGCCCCCCTCCGGTTTATCCACCCTGGATTGGGTGGCCTCCTTTACCTCTGCCAGGGTGTCCTGACCAGACTTAGCCAGTCAGTACTGGAAACTTAGAATGGCTGTTTCTCCCAGATCCCCGCTCAGCCGGCAGCTTCTAGGGATCTTTTTGCACACCCTCCTAGTTTCCATCCCAGCTCCCGGAGCCCCTACCAAAGGATCAGGAAGTCTTCCTATAGTTCACGGTCCTCCATCCCTTCCTGTGAGCACTCACCAGATAGGGCCTCAGCTCATGGCTCTAGTCTGGCAGGCAGATCTCTGCCTTCCCCTGCTCGGTTTGCTTCCCTGGGGACGCCTCTCACTCAGCCTCAGAGCATCAGCTAGGCTTATCTATATCTGCTGCTATGCGGAACTCATCCATGCGGTATAGATGCCCTACAGATCTCTGTGGATCCAGACCTGTCTTTTTAAGTGGACATCTCCTGCCGCTATTGGGTGTTTTATCACATCTTGAGGGAACTATGGCTTATCCCGGGGCCATCCTCTGTCTTCATCTTCTCTGGAACTACTTGTGTGTCCCCGAGTGGAAGGTGAGCTCAGGGGCAGTCCTGCCAGGCTATGCTGTGACACATGTTTCTAGCTTCCCCTGGCTGGCAATGAGGAGCATCCTATGTGAAAGGAAGCAAGTTGCTCCAGTGGCACATTCAGTTAGCGCTCGGTACTTCTATTTCAGTAACTAGTGAGCACTTGCCAGCCTCTCCTGAGATATAATTTGCCAGCCGCCCCATGTGTTCTTTCCTATCATTTAAAGCCTCCTGCGCTGGATGCCATGATAACTAAGTTCTCCCAGGCTTCTATTCTACCTTCAGCATACTCCACCTCCTATTAATTGCCATGCAGAACTGATATATTGCTTTGTCCTAAGTGTTGGCTGTCATATTGCTGCAGGAAAGTGGCTTCCCTCGCCATGGTGGCCTTTGAAGTGGCTGGCTTCTCCCTCTGGCGTTCTTTCGCTGCCTCTTGGGTCAGCAAGGCCTGTTTTCCTGGGCCAAATGGCTTCAGTCAAGCCTCCGTGATACAGCTTTCCTTCAGGACAACCAGCCATCCCTTCTCTGAAATCCTGAATGCTTCCAAGTTCCTGACAGTGCCTCTAAATCTACTAAGGTGGCCGCCAATGCAGTAACATATTCGCCATACCGTTTGGATTTGGTTTTGCAACACTGAGTCCGCCTCCAAGTCATGGCCCTTCTCCCTTTCCAGGTTGAACAGGGCCGAATTTTTGTTAAGGGCCTCGAGAGGCCTATCTCTGCGGCCACTGGGGGGAATAGATTCTTCCTCTCTCAGAGGTGTTCTAAGCCTCACCTTTTCTCCTGTTCCAGGAAGCCTTCTTTCTATCCCAGACCTGCCTGGTGGTCCTGCACCAAGTGGTCCAGGCCTTCCTCTTCTAGCCCTCTTAGACATGAAGATTTTCCCTCATTCTGGGATGTCTGGGTCCTGGCCCTAGGAGGTGGCATCGCTCGGCTACTCCAGCTTTCGCCTGATTCTCTCTGCCATTCCAGGCTGTCTCCAATCTCCGCCGGTAGGGGGTCAGTCTCCCTGTTGCTGCTTCAAAGTGTACCCAGGTTTACTACTCCTAACTGTTCTACATCCCCAAGGAGGACGGCCCCCCCTTGTGCCATCAAGGACCAGAAAGGGCTCAACAGGTTAGTCCATTCTACACTCTGTGGTGGTATACTTGGAGATGGGCAAATTGTTTGTCCATCTACGTTGTGCCATCAGCGACCTTTCTAGTTAGTGCTCTCCCCTTTGGGCTGGCCTCTGCCCTCTGGGTAGTTACCTAGGTGATGGCGTCTGTTAGGTCATCCTCCTCTCTGGAGGTGTTGCCTTATTCCTTACTTGGATGACCTTCTGGTGGGGCCGCTCTAGGTCAGATACTCTGTCCAGCTTGTGGATCACCTTTGCTGCTTTCTTGCCAGTTCCACTGGCTCATCAATGTAGAAGGGTTTTTTTTCAGTGCCCTCTAGCACGTGTAATCCAGACCATAATCCTCGACACACTCCAGGGCGTGGTTCTCATTCTGGAGGCCAAGATCTTGAGTCCCACTTTCTGACGTGCTCCCCTTGCTCTCTTTGTGAGTTTTGGGCACGATTGCCTCGATCTTCTAGGCAAGCGTTCCCCAACTGCTGGTTCGCGGACCAGTACTGGTCCGCGGGGCATGTTGCACTGATCCGCGTACCAGCGTCGAGGAGTCAGCAGCTGCTGTGGAGCCGGCGAGTGTCCGATGAGCAACACTGATGCTTGGTTGTTGCTCATCGGAATAAGGTGAGCAAAGTGCAGGGTTGAGCCGGGACCCGCTGTATGTCCGGAATTCTAATACTATGCAGCACATGCAGCAGTTCTTGGTTCCACCCCGCACTCGCCTTACAAACTTTGGGTAACTACATTACACTGCTTAACCCCACCCCCAACAACACGTCTTCCCGCCCCCACCGGGCCATAGAAAAATTGTCTTGCTGAAACTGGTCCCTGATGGGAAAAAAGGTTGGGGACGACTGTTCTAGGCCATCCCTTTCAGGTACTCTCTCGTCCTCTCCACTTGACGTTTCTCACCCGCTAGGACAGATCTCAACTGCCTGATTCCCTTTCATTCTTGTTTTCTCCAAGAGGAACTAAAGGTGTATCTCCTCGCCAGGAACTTCCCAGGGAGGTCCTTCTTCCCCTCTGTTGGTAGGTGATTCGCTCTGATGCCAGTTTCCATGGCTGGGGAGTGGTCTTCAGTGCCTTCACTGTTCAGGAGGGCCTGTGGCCCATCTCAAGTTCTCCCTCCAGTTCAATCTGCTCCAACCAAGGGCTATCTTATTTGCCCTGTCTCATTGGATCTCTCTTCTCTTGCCCGTGGTTGCCTACTTGAGCCCTCAGCGTGGCACCAGGAGCCATGCGGCCTTACTAGCAGCCATCCAATCTCTTCCTTAAATGGAGCACCTCGATCCAGGTCTTTCAAACCCATTCATTTGAACGGGTTTGAAAAGTGTCCGGCTGTGAGCGCCGGTGAGCATTTTATGCTCTCTGCGACAAAACAGTTTTTTTTTAAACCAGACACAGAAGTTGGACATGCAGTACTCTGTATCCGGTTTAAAAAAAATGATTTCGCTGCGGAGAGCATAAAACGCTCACCGGCGCTCATGGCTGGACTTGGCATTGACAGAAGACGGAAACCTGAAAATGGAGAGCCGAACGCTGGTGTGAACCCAGCATAAGCTGTACAATGATGTGCTTTACCAAAAAGCTTTATTTTAGTTTTAACTCCTTACAAGACTTTTTCACAGAAGGATTTTGGCTTACTTGCATAGACTTTGGCACACTGCAGTCTAGCTGTTTATGCCTGTGTCAGCAGTGGAGTCCTCCTGGGTCTCCTGCCATAGTGTTTCATTTCATTCATATGTCAATGGATAGTTTGTACTGACACTGATACACCTTGAGCCTGAGTTTGAATTTCTTTGGAACGTAATTGGGGTTTCTTTTCCACCATCCAGACTATCCTACTTTGAAAATATTCATCAATTTTTCTTTTCCGTTCATATCCAGGGAAATTAGCTACAGTATCATAGGTAGTAACCTTCTTTTTTTTTTTTACTTGAATTTTATTGAAGATTTTTCAGAGTATACAAAAGCAACATATAGCACGATATAAATCACAGTATAATAAATTATAATGCAGATGAGGAGAGAATGAGAAGAGAAGGATAGGGAGGAAAGGAGGGTAATGATTGGGTTCATGGTGGGCTTATATAAGCGGGAGAAAGGTGAGAGAAGAGGGGAGGGGGGAAAGGGAGAGGAGGAAAAGGGGGGGAGGTGGGTAGAGAGAGGTCAGAAGGAGAGGTTGGGAGGGTGGGAGGACCATAGGAAATAGATGTGATACATAATCAACAGTCATCATCAACAAACCGTAATCCAGTAGACATTGTTGTAACAAAAACAATATGGTACAGGTGAGAAAGCAAGCTGGCACCCTTATTGGTGTCAGTACAGGAATGACTAACAGGCCTGGATGTAGAGGAGAATCTGCTGAGGCCAGTGAAGCTGGGGTATTAGCTGAGGAGGACAGCAGGGTTTTTGCATCAAGGCTTTCTAAGCAAGGCACTCACTGTGGCCTGTTCTAAGATGGCCGGTAAGACCCTCTGTGCTGTAGAGCAGAAGATGCAGGTGCCATTTTGGAGTGTTTCAGTCATAGCTGGAATGAAGAACTCTGTTAGCTTTATTTGACTTTTCTTCTGCTTGCTGTGGACCATTGCGGGCAGGGTAATGCCAGGCTGGTCCCTGGACAGTGGAGCTCCCGCTCTATGCGACTAGCTTCATGTGCCGCTTGGCCACACCCCCTAAACTTCTTAATTATGTGGTGGACAAAGGAACATCAAGATCTCTGGAGATGGACTTGTAAATTTCAAATTGTTGATAATTATCCACAATTTTGGTTCTCAAGGCATCAGACTGTTCTCTTTTCTATGCTTACTGTTGCACACACAGACACACAATGCAAATATTATTTCAACTTCTCTCCTTTTATCTGGTTTCATGTTGAATGAGCATTACATGCTTGAAACAAAGTTATTTACCCACAAAACGGTGCAAACAATTTTGTCTAGCCCATGTTTGGAGTTGTATGTGAAATTATGTCCAATTTGCCTTTTTTTCTTATTCTTTTTTTGTGTTATTCCAATAAAAAAACACGTATAACAAAACATGTAATTGAAATAATGTTCACAGTGACATGGTGATTACAGTACATCCATCTGATTAAGACCTTAGACTGAAAGAAAAGACTGGTAGTGGTCGTATTTTTTAGAATTCAAGTGCTCCTATTGATGTTTTAAGACTTTCTTTTTCTCATTCACAGATAGAGCAGAGCAGAGAGCAGAAGAAAATGCAAATGAAGATGAGTGAAGCGGTTTACACAATATGTACATAATATGTACAATATTTTCTTATAAAAAAAAAAAGTAATATTTTGGTTCAAAGTATTATTCTGTATTGTAAAGTATGTACCAAATATTCACAATTTATCTCTTTTAGGCTTGGTTCACATCTGTGTCAAAAATCTCCAATCCGCTGCAATGTCAGTTGAAAAATCACGGATTAAAAAAACGTGCAAGTCTTAGGGTATGTTCAGACAGAGTTTATTGGTCCGGAACCTGAGGCGGAGGCCGCCTCAGGTTCCGGACCAAGAACCGGGTAGCTGCGACTGAAAGCCGGTGTACTGCCCCGGCATCCAACTGCGCACTCCGCTCCAGATTAGGAGGAGGGTGTGTCTTCAGGCCAAATCGTGAGGTGAAACGGCCTGAAGAATGAGCATCTCGCTTCTCTTTCCAGGAGCCGGAACAAACCTGAAATCAATGGGGGCTGTCTTTATGGTCAGGATTTTGAGGCGGATATGGCCTCAAAATCCTGACCAAAATACTCCATGTGAACTTACCCTGACTCTTTTCATCCAGCAGTTTTAGTTTAAGAAAATGGACACCTGACAGATTACCTTATAGTCAGTGGTGTCTATCAGGCTCCGTATCTGCTGTTTTAGCAGTCCGACTGGTCCTTATTCTGGTCTTCACACAGCTGAAGCTAATGTGAAACTAGCACTCTCTCTCTCTCTCTCTCTCTCTCTCTCTCTCTCTCTCTCTCTCTCTCTCTCTCAATTAAAGCTGGGAATCAATGTTAGGCTCAGTTCACATTTGGGCCCTGTCTCAGTTCCCCTCTCTGCATGAAAAATACAGAACTGCAAGCAGCGCTTTTCTCTCAGCATTTTTAGCCCTTTTGGGGGGCAAACTGAACGGAAACCACAGGTACCCTATTATAGAATGGAAACCCGAGTGCAGATGTGAACCTAGCCCCATTTTGACTTTTAAAGAAGCATTTATATAACAATTTTCTAACAATGGAGTGGGAAGCGTGAATTCATATAAATGTGTTATTTGTTTATTATAAACTTGTACGTGTATAATTTTCATCCAAAGTTGTGTTACTGATTTTCATTTTATGCTATATGCGGTTTTATAGTTTATCATGAGGTGATGTGATAAAAGAAAGTAAATTCTCTTTCACTGGAAGCAAAAAGATATATTGGGGCAGATAGTTTAAAACAAAACTGTTTTGGTTGCCCGTTGCATCCAATCACAATGCAGCTATCATTTTGTATTCTGCTCTCGAAAAATTAAAGCTGCATTGTGTTTAGTTCTCATGGGTAACTACCGTAAGTATATTTGCTTATATGACATTAATAATTCTGCTCCAATATGTTTAAATATTAATTAAAATTTAATATATAATGATTGCAAATGTATATAGCGTCACCTGCCATATTGGCCTTCATAGAAAATGTCTTTTGTTCAATGTAAGGCTGAAGCCTCACGTGGCGTAAATGCCATGGTTTTTCAAACATTGCAGAAAAATACTATGCAGCAGAAATGCTGCAATTTCCAAAATAGTCACGTTTTTGAAAAACAGAGCATGTCAATTATACCTATGGAAACGCTGGCGGTTTCCTTCTAGGTATAATTATAGCAGAAAATCTGCAGAGGAAAACTCTGCACTCCAGCACTGCTGGAAAAACCGCAATGTATTTACGCTGTGGTTTTTCCCATAGTGCTTTTCCACTGCAATGTGCTACGTGGGGCCTTCGCCTAGATCATTCTGTGAATAATTATTGTTATTACCTAACCTTTTTCCCTTTTTTTTTAATGATTTACCTGGAGTATATCTCTATAGACAGTATGAATGATTTTACTATCATTACTGAAGCAGAATAATTCATGTGTAACCTAGTAAATAATTTGAAACTTCTCTTCCACTCTGAGTTACTTCTGGCATAATCTAAAGTCTTTATTCAACTACTGTAATTGCCATTTAAGGCTAGGGTTCCATGTAGTAGGCCTGTAGCAAAAAAAAATGCCACAGGTAAAACCACGGCGGCAGCGCATAGCATTTTTTCACGCAGCGCTTTTCACTGAAATTTTTCCTCTGCACACTTTCTGCTTCATTAGGGAAACCACTGGCATTTCTGTAGGTATAACTGACTTGCTACGATTTCCAAAACTGAGACGAATCTGCTGCACATATTTTTCCACAAGGTATAGATGGGGTCAACCAGCCTCACGGAGAATACTCCAATGACAAACCTGAGATCCTTCATAATGCTCCTGGCTGTCAAAGGAACAGGCCGGCTTCCGAGATCTCACCACGCGGGAGCCAGCCTACAAAGAAAAAGGTACGGGGCCGATACAGAACAGCCCCATTGCCAGTTGTAGTAACTCTTTTTTTGAAGAGGGGGGGGTCACACTCAGCAATGCCTGTGATCAGGTCTCTCTGCAGTAGAACGACTCGACTTCCACCATAATTGTACAGCAGATGTTGAGAGGGGGTTAAACCTAACTGTAAGGGTCCATTCACATGGAGGAAAATGGTGAGGAATTTGGTGTGGAATTTCAGCAATGAAAAAAAGCCTCCCATTGACTTCAATGGGTTCCTTTTCTGTGACCATTTTTTTTTTTGCCGGACACAAAGTCGGACATGCAGGACTTTGTGTCCGGTTAAAAAATGGTTTCCCTCCGGACAGGCAGAAGACGCACACGGGTGGTCACCTTTACATACTCATTCAAGTGAATGGGTTTGAAAGCTGACCGCCGGGTTTCCATCTCCTATCCAGTTTCATGGGGCAGAAGACAGAAACCGGCCGGATTGGCTAAACCGGAGACCAGGCACAGATGTGAACCCGCCCTAACCTCTACCATTATTTTAGCAAGCAATTTCCACTTTACATAGCATTAATAGTGAGATAAGTAGTATTATCATTCATATATTAACCCCTACTTGCACCAAGATGTACATGTACATCCTGGTGCATGTGACTAAGTATGGGAGGGGGGGTGCTCGAACAGCAGGGACCCGGCAGCAAATGCAAAAACAGCCCTGAGTGGTTCCTTTCACTTTCTGTTTCATGTTAGGTAACTGGGCAAACCTCCGTGGCATGATCGCAGAAGTCGACCCATTAACATGGCATCCAGGAGCCTTCTGAAGACTCTCAGACCTGCCATAGTATTGAAACTACTGAAGCCTGCCTACAGCAGGTTTCAATAGTTACTTAGCAAATATGCTATGGCATTTGTGATCTGAAGATTACATGTTCAATCACCCTGGGGAAGGAAGGGGGGACTAAAAAAATTTTTAAAAAAAGAATGAAAAATTATTTTTAAAAAATGTGAAAAAAAAACCCTAAATGTTTAAATCGCCCCCTTTTTTCTAGGTCACATATAAATGTAAAAAAAAACAGGAAAACAAAATGGCTGATTTATCGGTTTTTTTTTGTTGATTTGCTTCCCTAAACAAAAAAAAAAAGGAATAAAAAGTGATTAAAACATCACAGGAAACCACTGCAAACTTTTTGTGAAAACCGCTGCGGTAAAAACTGTCACGCATTGTCACCACAGATTTTCCCACAGAGCTTTTTTGATGTGGGATGCTACATGGGACCTTAACCTACATTTGATATCGCCGTGATCACACCGACCGAGAGAATAAATCTAACACCTAGCATTTTTACATCAGAGTGGAATCAAATAAAAACAAAACTCCTAAGAAACTGCATTTTTTTCACAATTCCATTTGTATTCTGAATTTTTTTTCCTGCTTCCCAGTACATTGTACAGAACAATAAATGATTTTGAAGTACAACTTGTCACACAAAAATAAAGCCCTCATATGCCTACATAAATGGAAAAATTAAGTTAAGTTATGGCTTTTGGAATTCTGGGGACAAAAAACTAAAACACAAAGATGAAAAATATCTGTGGCGGATAAGGGATTTACATCAACATACTCATGAAAGGTGTAAAAAAGCATTTATTTAAAAATTAATTAAATATGTATCGTGCACTCGAATTCTGAACATTTTTTTTTTATGCAGTATACATAAATTTGGATTGATATTCTAAAGAAAATGTATTATATTCTAACATATTTAAGGATATACAATTTCTTGCAGTATATATGTAGGTCCATTATGGTCTGCTATTTATATTTATCTTTTAGCCATGACTTGCGCTGCTGCATTCATACAGTATAACACAAGTAAAAAAAAATTGTGTTTATAATGCACTTTACTAGGAATGATATTTAATTTTCTGCTCTGCAGTTCATCAAGTTTTTATTTTGTTGTATCACTTTTGCAGTGGTTCAGTGTAACGATTGTAAGAATGAATCATATGATTATAAGAAATAATAATCTCTGTAATCCTAATGAAGGTTGTCTGGTTTTGAGCATCACTAGGCTTACAAAGACAAATTAAGATAAGACTGTCAGAGAGTGTACATTATGTTTTAAAACATGCAAATAAAGTGTTTTGGCTATAGCTGTGATCCGGTATTTACTAGCAGCTACAATTATAAACTGTATTTGAGAAGATCCTTATGACAACTCTTGCTGCCTTGCTTTGCAGTTCAGAGTGATTGGGACTCAAAATCAGTTACCAAAAGGTATTTTTCAAATTCAGTTTAGAAAATGAAAGACATATTGCTGATTTTTATAAGGTCCACTGTTTCTGTAGCTATGTAACAAAGGATTATATGAACAGTACACATTTGTTTATTTGCATCATGTGGTAAAGCAGAAGACAATTTGGAAGAATTTTCCTTTTTTCTCAAAGCACTATTAAACTATTGTCTGTGTGTGTGTTTGTTTTATTCTGTTTAATGAACACCAGGCTTACACAGTACAGAAAAAAAGCTTAATTGTCATGACAATATCATGTACATCATGGAGACATATGCACAGCAAAAATAAACAAGTGAAAGAGATCAATTACGGTAGCTATTTACAATTATTATACAAAACATTATTAAAGGGCTGGTCAAGAGAGACTAAGGGCCTGGCTTGTTTGCAACCACAAGGACCTGACTGACAAAAGTGGCTGAGGTACGGTGTACCACAAGCCCAAGCTATCCCACATTTCTGTGTGCATTGTTTATGCTTATACACAATGTTTTCATTGGGGATGCTCTTATTAACTAGCAACTTACAGTGTGAAAGTGATGACAGGCAAGCCACACTCCACAACCTTCCTAGCCCAAAAAAGTGCCTAGAAATATCCTAGTATAATGGTGCATAAGTCCTCAAGCAACAACCCTAGAAGACTAAGTTTTGGAGGGCTAGGTACCGATTGCTGAAGCAATTCCAGTAGAAAGATTCACATTCCCAAATCAAATTAATAAAATTTGTGTCACGGGTACAATAGAGAGTGTGTGGCAGGTGGCCTATTCTAAATAGGCAAGAGGTCATCAGGTAACATTGATGGAGAACATACAGTGCAAATAATATGTTGTTCATGGAAGGGAAGACAAACAAATGTGATTCTAAGGCAGTCTTCCACAGACAGGGTGGGATTAATCTCCCTCCACCATGCCTCCACTGGAAGTTGTTGAGATTCTATACCAGAAACGTAAAACACAGAAATCATACCTTCAGGACACTGGGTCTTGAGGACTCCAATAATGGGCAATTATGCAGCTAGAGGACAGGGGTGAACCTACCCCTTTCGCCCCCCTAGGCGAACGACAGAAAGCCGCCCCCCCCTCCCGGGAGGAGGGGGCGGAGCGGAGGGGGCGTGACTGAGCAAAGGGGGCGGGGTGAAATGAGGGGCGGGGCTTAGCACCATTCGCACAGAGCGGACTTGCTCTCTGCCTGAGCGTGAGGGGAGGCTGCTGGAGCAACGCTGCTCCAGTGGCCTCCCCAATCCACCGCTCGGTGCTAAGCCAAGGAAAAATGCCGCCCTCCCTGGGGCCCTGACATAGCGCCGCCTGAAGCGGTCGCTTCAGGTCGCCTCATGGGAGGTGCGGCGCTGCTAGAGAATCAATAGAGGACCAGCTGGAACAAAAAAAAAAAAAAGAGAGAAAGTGGTTCTGTAAGGCAAGGTTGCCTTAGGACTTTGGTAGCTGGAGACTGAATAGGGACAACTACAGGAATTACCCCACACATAACATGCCATGTGTGACAGAAGCCTCTAAAATATATATTTTCCATGGTTTCCATGAAATGCTCGATAAATATTTGATGTGAGTTGTGGAGGTAATTTGTAATATTTATTGCACCAGAGACTTTGTGATGATTAATATTATCAGTTGCTAAATACTCCTTCTAACTCCTGAACCATAAGGCCGGGTTCACATGGAGTATTCTGGCTCGTCATTTGGTACGTAGACGCCGCGGGAGGTTTTGCGGGCCGTATACGCTCCCATTGTTTTCAATGGGAGCCGGTACTGTACACGCGCGCTATTTTGCAGCCGTGATTTTGCGGCGGCCGCAAAATAGCGCCGCGTGTACGGTACCGGCTCCCATTGAAAACAATGGGAGCGTATACGGCCCGCAAATCCTCCCGCGGCGTCTACGTATCAAATGACGAGCCAGAATACTCCGTGTGAACCCGGCCTCAATGGTCATGTTATAAGAGCATGGAGAACAGATAAGTCCCAAACAAGCACAGGAGGTGTCACCTCCGGTTTCAGATTCCTAATTGCTTTGAAAAATCTTGATACTAAAGGATGACAAGAGAATTTTCTATCGATCATGGCATTAATGGCTGTCTTGTGAACTTTGAGAACATTAAAATTTAAGACCTTTTTGAAAGCCATTTTGCAGAAATTGTAGAACTCTTTGTATTTGTACTGAATGTAATTCTGAATCGCATAGCCAAGAAGATAATTTAGACCATATTTTATGATTAGTCTTATTTGTAGAGTTCTTACGGGTGCCAATAGAATATTAATTACTGATGTAGATAACCCTGAATTCTTCAGTCTTGACCTTCACAAACCGATTTGAAAGATGTAGTTTGCTCAACTCTGGATGGAACAGGCCTTTCTGGATTAACAAATGTAGATACTAAGGAACAGGCCAATGCTCGTTGTTCAAACTTTGTAATAATAGAAGAAACCAGGCCCCCTGGGGTCAGAAATTATCACGGATGGACCTGCCAGCAAAATTTTCTGCAGAAATCTCTGGATAATCTGGACTGGAGGAAAGACAACAAAATTTGTGTCTCCAAATCCTGGAGAATGCATCCACTGCATATGGATGATCTTCAGGATTCAGAGAACAAAACACTGCATGTTTTGCATTGTTCTTGGTTGCCATCAACTACATCTGTGGCATTTCCCATCTGTCTGTTAGAATATGAAAATTGATGGTCTGAATGTCGTCTGGCTCAGAAGATCCGCTCTGGTATTCAGAGATTCTTTTATATGGAGAACTCTTAAATGCAGCAGAGCAGAGTCTGCCAATTGAAAAATCTTCTTGCATTCTGTCATCAGTAACCTGCTTCAGGTTCCATACTGCTTGTTCAAATAATAGACCACTACTTGGTTATCTGTTTGAATTAAGACACATTTGTCCTGGATTAATGATTTGAAATGAAGAAGTACCATCCTGACACCTTTCATCTCTGGACAGTTTGAAGACCAGCATCTGTCCCATTTGTCCCATAGGCTTTGTGCCCAAAGGGTTTGTAGATGAGCATCCCAACCTGTCTGGGACGCATCTGGGGTTAGGATGACTAACTCCTTGAACTGAAAACTTTTTCCCTTGTTCAAATTGTGTAAATTAGGCCATGTGAGAGAGTGAAGGGTGTGGTCTGGGAAGACGGGTACATTCCAGCCAGGCACCTAAAGGGTGTATGGTAAAACCTCACACCAGGGAGGTCAGATGACTAATCAGACCCTAATAACAGTCTGAGTGTGAAGACTAGCAGGGTGGCACCACACAGACAGAGTTGAACTGTCCAGACCTCCAAAGCAGGTACTGTGCCACCTGTTGTTGTTGCCATGGTGGGAGACTGGTAGCCAGTCTCCTGTATAGTCAGTGAAAAGTTTCCTTACGTTTAATTTAGTTTTTTCAGCAGAGAAGGACTTTGTTTTTTGTTTAACCTGTGGCTTTGCAAAAGCAGTGTATGCGCTACATGTGAATAAAGCCTGAACTTGTGTGCAATCCAGTGTCTGTGTCCCTGTTTCCTGCACTGCTACAAGCATCTACCTGAGCGATTCCCCGCATATGGTGCTTTGGATGCGGGCATAAGTGCAGTGAGACATACGCGAGCTGAGATAGAAAGCCACAGCTATGGAAGAGATTGTGAAACAGCTGGTACTGGCTAATCAGCAGCAGCAGCAAGCTATGGCAGTACAGCAAGAGACTAACCAGCAGTTACAGCAGAAACTTGCAGAGACTACTGCAGCGCAACAATAGGCTAACAGGCTGTTGCTGCAGAGACATGAAGAGGCTAACAGGCTGTTGCAGCAGAGAAACGTAGAGGCCTGTCAGCAGCAGCAGCAGCAAGCTAATGCAGCACAACAGGAGACCAACCGACTTTTGGCCAAGCAGATGTCCATGTTGCTTGCTGCTCAGCAAAAGCCCGACCCAGCAAAGCCAGAGCGGGATGCTAGGAAAGAGGTCCGTGAAGCATTGACCAAAATGACGTCAGAGGACGAAGTAGAGGCCTATCTGTCTGGGTTTGAAAGAGTGGCCATCCGTGAGAGGCTTCCACCGCAGCTCTGGGCAGAGGTGTTGGCCCTTTTCTTAGTTGTTGAGCCCCAGCAAGCTTATTTTGACCTGAGTGAACAGGATGCATGTGATTACCAGCTCGTGAAGGCAGAGATCCTGGCCCGACTGGGTGTGGACCAGAATGTCCGGGCTCAAAGTTTCCATGAGTGGGAATACCAGGAGGCGTTACCACCAAGGTCCCAAATGCACAACCTTGTCCAGAAGTGGCTCCAGCCACAGACATTGACCCCAGCACAGATTGTGGAGTGGATTGTCGTAGACCTCGTACCTGAGGTCTTTACCAAGTAAGACCAGAGGTGGGTGGGGCATGGAGACCCAAGAAACGCCAATGCATTGGTGGGGGTTGGTGGAGCGATACTGGGCTACACAGTCCCTGTTGAAGGGGTGCCCCCAAATCCCACAAGCTCCCAAGGCCCAGAGGGACAATTTATCTTGGGCTCCCCAGGATAAGGCAGTGACCCAGGGGAGAAGGACTGTCATCTGCTGGCAGTGCCAGGAGCCGGGCCATATTGTGGCTAATTGTCCCCATGCCACTGAACCCATGGACTGCAGCCTGAGCCGGAGGGTGTCCCTCTATGCTGCACCTGTTTACACTGCTGCCACCCCAGACACTGTTGATGAGTGCCACCTGTGCCAGGTGACTGTGGCTGGGTGCTTAGTGGTGGCACTACTGCACTCTGGTGACCCTTGTTAATGTGAACTATGTTAACCACGGAACTATCACTGGACGCACAGTCGGGGTCCAGTGCATACATGGAGATATAAGGGACTACCCAACCATGATTATCTCCATCCAGACCCCCTGTGGAAAGAGCCGACATGAGGCAGGGGTCATTAAGAACTTGCCCCATGACCTCATTCTGGGATGGGACTTTCCCCTATTTTGGACTCTGTGGCGAGGAAAGCAAGGGTCAGAGGATTTAACCCCAAGAATACCACAAGTGTTGTCTGGTCAGGTCCTTGAGCCTGAACCTAATAACCAGGACTGCCGTAGGGGTGACCATGTTAAAAGAGGATTGTGGCTCTATGTCTCCCCCAGAGGTAATGGCAGTTGAAGCCGAGGAGGCTGGTACTAAACTTCAGAATGTCAGATTTATAAGTGTCTCATGATAACTTTGGTACTGCACCAGGATCCTACTCTGCAAAGGGCCTGGGAAAATGTTAGTGTTATCAATGGTGTGTCTCAGTGCCCAGGCGCTGATGAGGTGTTCCCCCGCATGGTTGTCAACCAGGAGTTGTTATACCGAGTTGACAGGGTGCGAGGTGAGACCTTAGAGCAATTACTGGTACCCCAGCCTTATCGCCGGATGGTGCTGGAGTTGGCACATAAACATGTGCTAGGGGGTCACCTAGGTGCCACAAAAATGCTGGACCGCATATTGCAGCATTTTTATTGGCCGGGGGTATATCATGAGGTTAAAGTGTTCTGTGAAACATGTCCAGAGTGTCAGTTGTATGCCCCCATGGCACATTTTCGAAGCCCCCTGGTACCTCTGCCCATTATTGCGATGCCCTTTGAAAGGATTGCCATGGACTATGGTAGCTTGTTTAGTTAAGTCCGCTCGGGGCATCAACATATTCTAGTAGTCATGGACTATGTTACTCGATATCCTGAAGCCATCCCTCTACGGCACACGTCAGCAAAGTTGATAGCCAAAGAGTTGTTCGCCCTGTTTTGCCGAGTGGGACTACCCAAGGAGATCCTCATAGATCAGGGTACCCCATTTATGTATAAAGTGACCAGGTTATTATGTAAAATTTTCAATATCAAACAGTTGCGTACATCTGTTTACCATCCCCAGACAGACGGGTTAGTAGAATGGTTTAACAAAACCTTAAAAAATATGCTGAAAAGGTGGTGAGCAAGGATGGAAAAGACTGGGATGTTCTGTTAACCTACTTGATGTTTGCCATCGGTGAGGTACCGCAGGCTTCCACTGGGTTTTCTCTTTTTGCATTGGTTTATGGCAGACATCCTAGGGGTCTCTTGGACATCGCCAAAGAGACGTGAGAGCAAGAACCCACCCCTACAAAAGTGTTATTGAACATATTGGTGGTATGCAGGACAGGATAGCGGCAGTCATGCCCATGGTTAGAGAACATCTGCAGGAGGCCCAAAAGGCTCAGAGCCATGTTTACAATAGGTTGGCAAGGGTAAGGGCCTTTAAACCCGGTGTCCGAGTACTTGTAATCATTCCCACAGTGGAGAGTAAGTTTCTTGCCAAATGACAAGGCCCCTATGAGGTAATGGAAAGGATAGGGGAAGTCAACTACAAGGTTCGTCAGCCAGTCGGAGAAAACCTGAACAGCAACAAGAATGCAAAGAGTTTGTAGCTAGGAATACAGATGTGTTCTCTGAGCAAAACGGGCGTACATCTCTAATCAAGCATGATATTGTTACTGAGCCCCATGTGAAAGTACGGATAAGGCCGTACCAGGTCCCTGAGGCTTGCCGACAAGCCATTTCAGGGGAGGTGCAGAAAATGTTAAAATTAGGAGTCCTTGAGGAGTCCAAAAGTGAATGGGCCAGTCCCATTGTTCTAGTACCCAAACCGGATGGGACATTGCGTTTCTGCAATGACTACAGGAAACTAAATGAGGTGTCTAAGTTTGATGCCTACCCCATGCCTCGGGTAGACGAACTTATTGAAAGACTGGGAAGGGCCCGGTACTTCTCTACGCTTGATCTCACTAAGGGATATTGGCAGGTACCCCTGACAGCGTCAAAGAAAAGACTGCCTTTATCACCCCTGAGGAACTTTTTCATTTATGTCGTGTTACCGTTCGGGCTCCATGGGGCTCCCAGCTACATTCCAATGGTTAATTGGTTTATTCTTGTTTAATCCGCCATCTCTCTGCTAACTCTCTTCTTGACCCCTTACAATCTGGTTTCCGCGCTCTGCACTCTACTGAAACGGCTCTCACAAACATCTCCAATGATCTCCTAATGGCTAAATCCAATGGTGACTTCTCTCTTCTTATTCTTCTGGACCTCTCTGCAGCTTTTGACACTGTTGACCATCAACTTCTCCTCACTATGCTCCACTCAGTCGGCCTCAACGACACTGCGCTCTCCTGGTTCTCCTCTTATCTCTCAGACGGCACTTTCAGTGTATCATTTGCGGGCTCTGTTTCCTCCCCTCTTTCCCTTGCTGTTGGGGTTCCTCAGGGCTCGGTACTAGGCCCCCTGCTCTTTTATCTCTACACAGCCCCCATTGGACAAACTATAGCCAGATTTGGCTTCAGGTACCATCTTTATGCTGATGACACCCAATTATACACATCTTCCCGTGACATCACCCCTGCACTCATACAGAACACCAGTGACTGTCTTTCTTCTGTCTCTAATATCATGTCCTCGCTCTATCTGAAACTAAATCTAGACTGAACTACTACTGTTTCCACCATCTAATAGATCTGTCCCTGATATATCCATTGCAGTCTCAGGCCTTACTATAACTCCTAGGCAGCATGCCCGCTGCCTTGGGGTCATCTTTGACGCAGACCTTTCCTTCACCCCTCATATTGAATCACTGCATGTTCATGTCACCCCCACCTCAAAAACATCTCCAGAATACGCCCTTTCCTCACCAGAGATACACTAAAGACACTTATTGTCTCTCTGATTCATTCTCGCCTTGACTACTGTAACTCCTTACTAAACTCTCCCCTCCACAATCTATTCTGAATGCAGCAGCCAGGCTCATCTATCAGGCTAAACGCTACAGCGATGCCTCGGGTCTGTGCCAGTCGCTACATTGGCTGCCTATTCATTATAGAATAAAATATAAAGTTATCACCCTCATCCACAAGGCTCTCCATAATGCTGCACCTCCCTACATTTCCTCCCTCATCTCAGTCTACCGACCGTGTGTATGTAAGCGAGTGAAGGGTGTGGTCTGGGAAGACCGGTACATTCCAGCCAGGCACCTAAAGGGTGTTTGGTAAAACTTCACACCAGGGAGGTCAGCTAACTAATCAAGCCTTAATAACAGTTTGAGTGTGAAGACTAGCAGGGTGGCACCACACAGACAGAGTTGAACTGTCCAGACCTCCAAAGCAGGTACTGTGCCACCTGTTGTTGTTGCCAAGGTGGGAGATTGGTAGCCAGTCTCCTGTACAGTCAGGGAAAAGTTTCCTTACATTTAAGTTAGTTTTCTCAGCCGAGAAGGACTTTGTCTTTTGTTTATCCTGTGGCTTTGCAAAAGCAGTGTATGCGCTACATGTGAATAAAACCTGAACTTTTGTGCAATCCAGTGTCTGTGTCCCTGTTTCCTACACTGCTACAAGCATCTACCTGAGCGATTCCCCACAGCCACCAATTCAAGTGTTCTCTTTGTAGCTTGGTCTAGACTTATTTTTGTACACATCATCTTCATTTCTCCATTCCTATGATGAAGCATATTGTGTTGGAGACTCTGACTGTGTACCATATATACCATGATATACTGAAACTATCAAAGCTATTAACAACCCCAAGGTTTTCATGAATCATAGATTATGGGGATTTGATTAAAACTTTTACCGCATCTTGAATTTTTGAATTTTCTTTTGAGGAAGAAAAAGAGTTGGCAATTCCCAGTTTATCTGGAATGCAAGTGCTCTGAGAAGCACGTTAACTTCTTTGAGGTAAACCAACAATATGGACGACTGGACGCCCCTTGATTGAGAAGGTTTTCCCATAAAGGACATGTAATAACACAACGGTTCCACTAGCGTTTCCATTTTAGTCCTTAGTCCTTTTGTAAATGAATAGTTGTCCATATACAGTATATATATATATATATACTAGCATTACCCGTGACTTTGTCCGCAGCCCCCTCACACTCTGCGCGATCCACCTGCAGCGCGGCCCCTCCCCTGGCAGGTGCAGTGGGCCCCTCCAACACCAATGCGCCCATGGTCCCCAGGCCCCCCCACCTTGTGTTCCATTGCCTCCCTTTACCACTGGCCACCCGTTTCCTCCCTCCCCATGGCCCCTGATTCTGCCCCCCCCCACTACGGGACAACGGGCACCCTTCTTCTCCCCCCCCCCCCCCCCAAATCCGTGCCCGTGACCCCGGGCCCCCTTTTTCTCCCACTACCCGGGACCTCAACCCCCCCCCCCCCCCCCCCCCCCCGCAATCCTCCTCTCATTCTGGCCATGTAAGGTGTAAGGGCTGCTGGGCATAGCTGCGTGAACATCACTGCAGGGAACGCTGCGCACGTAGCTTGACAGCAGAGGCAAGTCGGTCGTCGGGGATGAGAGTAGGATGTTGTGGCCAGCGGAGACTGTGTCTGGCAAGTGCTGGCGTGGACGCATGGTGTGGACGCTCTGGAGCTTTGAGTAGGCTCCCTTCTCTCTAGCGTACCCTCTGTTTGTAGCACCGTCCACGCAAGCCCGCGCCCCCATCAGAAAGCAGCTGAAGTAGAGCGGATGACGTCTTCTCGGCTCCGGTACCCTTGCCACATGGCGATTTCGGGGCTAGTGGTCGTATGTGGTGGGCGTGTAACCCCAAAACCTAGGTGGGAGACACAGAAAATTAGTCAGGCTATGTACACTCAATCCAGATATCCACGGTGTGTACCCTCAAAACCTAGGTGGAAGACACAGAAATTCAATCCGGCTATGTACACTCAATCCAATTTTTAAGAGTCTACCCCCCCAAAAGCTAGGTGTGATACACAGCAATTCAGTCATGCTATATACAGTGTTGGCCAAAAGTATTGGCACCCCTGCAATTCTGTCAGATAATACTCTTTTTCTTCCAGAAAATGATGGCAAGCACAAACTCTTTGGTATTAATATCTTCATTTATTTTGCTTGCAATGAAAAAACACAAAAGAGAATGAAAAAAAGTCAAATCATTAATCATTTTACACAAAACTCCAAAAATGGGCCGAACAAAAGTATTGGCACCCTCAGCCTAATAGTTGGTAGCACAACCTTTAGACAAAATAACTGAACAACCGCTTCCGGTAACCACCAATGAGTTTCTTACAATGCTCTGCTGGAATTTTAGACCATTCTTCTTTGGCAAACTGCTCCAGGTCCCTGAGATGTGAAGGGGGCCTTCTCCAAACTGCCATTTTGAGATCTCTCCACAGGTGTTCTATGGGATTCAGGTCTGGACTCATTGCTGGCCACTTTAAAAGTTTCCAGTGCTTTTTCTCAAACCATTTTCTAGTGCTTTTTGAAGTGTGTTTTGGGTCATTGTCCTGCTGGAAGACCCAGCTTTCTCATACTGGGCCCTACATTATGCTGCAAAATTTGTTGGTAGTCTTCAGACTTCATAATGCCATGCACACAGTCAAGAAGTCCAGTGCCAGAGGCAGCAAAGCAACCCCAAAACATCAGGGAACCTCCGCCATGTTTGACTGTGTTCTTTTCTTTGAAAACTTTTTTTTTCCCCTGTAAACTCATTCAGACACCGACGGATAATACGGGTTGACACTGTTGTACCCTCAGACTGCAGGGCAGCTTGAACTTGTTTGGATGTTAGTCGAGGTTCTTTATCTACCATCCGCACAATCTTGTGTTGAAATCTCTCATCAATTTTTCTTTTCCGTCCACATCTAGGGAGGTTAGCCAAAGTGCCATGGGCTTTATTTAAACTTCTTGATGACACTGCGCACGGTAGACACAGGAACATTCAGGTCTTTGGAGATAGACTTGTAGCCTTGAGATTGCTCATGCTTCCTCACAATTTTGCTTCTCAAGTCCTCAGACAGTTCTTTGGTCTTCTTTCTTTTCTCCATGCTCAATGTGGTACACACAAGGACACAGGACAGAGATTGAGTCAACTTTAATCCATTTTAACTGGCTGCAAGTGTGAGTAGTTAGCAAGTAGTTATTGCCACCTCCTGTTAGGTGCCTCAGGTAAGTAACAGGTGCTGTTAATTATACAAATTAGAGAAGTATCACATGATTTTTCAAACAGTGCCAATACTTTTGTCCACCCCCTTTTTTATGTTTGGTGTGGAATTATATCCAATTTGGCTTTTTGTCAATTCTTTTTGTGGTTTTTCATTGAAGACAAATTAAATGAAGATAATAATACCAAAGAGTTTGTGATTGCAATTATTTTCTGGAAGAAAATGAGTATTATCTGACAGAATTACAGGGGTGCCAATACTTTTGGCCAACTCTGTACGCAACATCCAGCTTTTCACATGCTGTACCCCCCAAAGCTAAGTGGGAGACACAGCAATTCAATCAGGCTATATCAGCTCAATCCAATTTTTAAGGGGGAGACACAGCCGTTCAGTCAGGCCATGTATGGTCAAACCTATTTTTAATGTTGTACCCCTCAAAGCTAAGTGGGAGACACAGCAATTCAGTCAGTCTATATATGCAACATCCAGCTTTCCACATGCTGTACTCCCCAAAGCTAAGTGGGAGACAGCCATTCATTCAGTCCATGTATGGTCAAACCTGTTTTTAATGCTGTATCCCCTAAAGCTAAGTGGAAAACACAGCTATTCAATCATGCTATATCAGCTCAATCCAATTTTTAAGGGTCTAACCCCCAAAAGCTCAATCCAATTTTTTGTTCAATCCAGTATTGTTTGCTCTCCATGATGTGAACTATGCCTTTGTCTCTTGAAAAGCAACCCAACATGAAGTCAGCCATGTGTGCCAGTGTGTTACTTGGCATGACTTCGCTGCCCCCAACTGTAAGGGTCACTCTACATTTCCCACTCCCCTTCACACCATCTGTGCTGAAGCAATGGGATGCACTGAACTTCAGCCTCAAGCCTCGTGTGGGACAGTGACATGAAATGCCACTTTTTCCTGCTTAGCTTGCCTCCACATGTACACTGGTTTCGCCCTTAGACATCACCCCTGTCCATGCCTCTAGCCACCTTTTTTCCTGCTTAGCTTGCCTCCACATGTACACTGGTTTCGCCCTTAGACATCACCCCTGTCCATGCCTCTAGCCACCTTTTTTCCTGCTTAGCTTGCCTCCACATCTACACTGCTTTCCCTGCTAGACATCACCACTGTCCATGACGGGTCGGTGGCCTCGTCGTCCACCAACTCCTCTTCCAATTGCTCACTGTCCCCTTACTGCGAACCACACATAACCACTGCTTGCCCTGATGGCAACTGTGTCTCGTCATCATCACTGAGGCCCAGAAACGCCAGTTGCGGGTCCACAACCACAAAATTGGTAGGAAATGGCGAATGCTCCAGTATTTGGCCATCAGGACACACAAAGTCGTCTGGTAGCTCCTGCGATTCAGGAATTGGTTCAACAGAGGGAGAGACAGTAAAAGGACCCAAAAAGAGATCCTGAGAGGGGGCAAGGGTGGGATGACTCTGTTCGGAAGATTGGGCATTTTGGGTGGAAGGAGGAGCAGACTCTTGGGTATGAACACGACTGCAGGTAGTGGCTGACTGGCTGGTGGAAAAGCAGCTGGTGCTCAGGCCTGGTCTGCGTTGTACCCTGCTTAACGCAGCTGTCATATCAGCAATTGTGATGAGCGCATGCTAATGTTGATGAACCCTTGGGTTTTGGAGATGAAACTCCATCAAAGGTCTCTGCTGTTCACACACCCTGCTCAATATATGGTATCTAGGGTTTCAGCATGTGGTGAGCTCGCACAACAGCCCTTGGTTCAGGCAGATGTAGGCATTGCTGGAGTGTATTGAGGGCATTGCTGGAGTGTATTGAGGCTAGCAGCAGCTACTGTAGACTTGCCAAAGTGGACGCACAAGCACTGCACTTTAACCAGTAGCTCGTGTAAGTTGGGGCACGTTTTTAAAAACCGATGCAACAATAAGTTGAAAACGTGGGCTGTGTTGGAGGTTGGCAAGCTTGAGAGCCGCTACTAGGTTCGGTCCATTATCACACACAACAAAAATGCTTGGCCCCAGGTGCAGCGGGGAAAACACATTGCCATATCATCCAAGATGGCATCCCTCACCTCGGAGGCAGTGTGCCGTCTGTCCCCCAAACTGATTAGCTTCAGCACGTCCTGCTGACGTCTCCCCATGCCAGTGTTGCAGCGTTTCCGGCCTGTAGCTGGGGTCGATTTAACAGCAGAGGAGGAGGGTGGTGTTTCAGCAGTCCTGCCAGGAATATTGGGCGGGGAGGTAAGGCAGGCTGTCACAATTTGTGACCCGGTCCCAGTCTCAACTACATTCAGCCAGTGTGCCGTGATTGAGATGTAGCGTCCCTGGCCACATGCATGGTGGTCAAGTGGAACTTTGTGCAACTTAGCTCAGAACTTAGGGCCCGTCTGATGTTACGGGACACGTGCTGGTGCAAGGCTCAACTCACCCTAAGGGCCAAAAACACTGCTGGTGAATTTTGTTCAGTTCCAAAGGACTCTGTGTTTAGATTTGGCTCAATCACAGCTCCAAAACATGCCTTGGAAGGCAAGGTTTCCTTTAGTGGCTCCATCTCAGCAGGATGATGATGATGAAGTTTGGTTAAATCTGGTGTCGGAATGGAAAGTGGTTTCTGATCTACATGTGAAGTACTGGAGCATGTTGTTTGGACTATTAACACCTGATCAGAACCCTGTAGAGGTAATGTAGAGTCCGATATTAGAGGACCATTACCGTTAGTAGTGGTTGCAGCCAATTCCACACCTTTGCGGTCCTCTAAATAAAAATTACCCCAGGACTTAATGCTAAAATATTATCAATTTCACAATCAAGGTCAATGTCTGGGTCCTCACTCCAATCCACTGCATCAATCCCACACAATGAGAGTGATGGTTCTGGAACCACCGTTTTAGGAGCTAACAATTTTAAAGGAGCTAACACTCTGGTGCAAGGCTCAACTCATCCAAAGGGCAAAAAACTTTGCTGGTGGAAGGCTGAAATAACTTAAAGGACCTAAAACTCTGCTGGTAAAAGGTTGAAGTCACCTAAAGGTTCTCAATCTCAGCTGGTAGCTCAGGTTATGGGCGACATCACACACACACAGATCCACAATGACAGTTAAGGATGGGTACTGTTGGATTTCCCATTGCCTATTCCATCTGTGGTTGTCATGGGCAACGTGATTTAAAGGGGTGCTTGTTAATGTTTTTTTAGCATCACATTTGGGTTTCTGTCCATCCAATTGGGGAAGAAAAAAGGTTTCCAGTTATTTTCCCACTTTGATAGAGGTTTTTTTGAGTGTAGAAAGTGTGTAGTTGATAGGCTGTGATGGTGGGGTAAAACTGTGACTTGGGCTTGTTAGATGCCCCCAGGCATGCTTGCCCTGCTGTCCCAGTTGCATTCCCGAGGTGTTGGCATTACTTCCTGAGGTGTCATAGTGGACTTGGTGACCCTCCTGAGTCGAATTGAGGGTTCCCCTGAAACGAAGCATTTTTCCCCATAGACTATAATGGAGTTCAATATTCGTTTGAATAGTTGAATATTGAGCGGCTATTTGAAACGAATAACGAATATCGAATATTTTACTGTTTGCTCATTTCTAATCCAAACACACAAACTTTCACATTTATAATATTAGTAGGATAGGATATATATACAATACAGACCAAAAGTTTGGGCACACCTTCTCATTCAAAGAGTTTTCTGTATTTTCATGACTATGAAAATTGTAGATTTACACTGAAGGCATCAAAACTATGAATTAACACATGTGGAATTATATACTTAACAAAAAGGTATGAAACAACTGAAAATATGTCTTATATTCTAGGTTCTTCAAAGTAGCCACCTTTTGCTTTGATTACTGCTTTGCACACTCTTGGCCAGGGGTTCTCAAACTTTTTAAAACAGTGGGCCAGTTCACTGTCCCTCAAACCATTGGAGGGCCGAAATATAGTTTAAAGGGATTCTACCATTAAAATCACATTTTTTTTTCAATAACACGTAGGAATAGCCTATGTGTTATTGAGAAAAAATGGAGATGAATGCAACCGTGGGGTGGAGAGGGACACTCAATTTTCAATCTCAGGGGGCGTTCACACTTGTGCTCGGTGTCTGGTGTATGCATTCCGTCGGGTTTCCATCTTCAGTCCCAGCGAAACTGGACAGGGGATGGAAACCCGGCAGTCACCTTTAAAACCCATTCAATTGAATGGGTTTGTAAAGGTGACCACCAGTATCCGCCTGTGGGGAAAGTTTTTTTTTTTTTTAGCCAGCAGATCAGGCCACGCAGACATAAGGAGCGGTGCCTCCTGTATCCTCCTTACATCGCATACAAGCGATGTGACAGGTGGACACTGGAAGCAGTGCAGGTCGCACAGATCCCACGCTGGAGGATTAGATATGTGCATCTGAACACAGTACCACATCAACAAGGATTAGATACTTGCGTCTACACACAGTACTACACAGAGAAGGATTAGATAAGGGCATCTGCACACAATACAACACGCCAAAGGATTAGCTACACGTACATTCACACAATACCACACACCGGAGGATTAGATACACACTACTGCACACAATACCACACGGGGGATTAGATACGTGCCTCTGCACACAGTACCACATGCCGGAGGATTAGATACGTGCGTTTACACACAGTACTACATGGGAGAGGATTAGATTTGCGCATCTGCACCCAGTTCCACACGCCAGAGGATTAGATACATGCGTCTGCACACAGTACCACACGCCAGGAGATTGGATACATGCGTCTGCACACAGTTCCACACACCAGAGGATTAGATATGCACATCTGCACACAGTTCCACACACCAGAGGATTAGATATGCACATCTGCACACATTTCCACATGCTGGGGGATTGGATATGCACATATTCACAAAATACCACAGACCGGAGGATTAGATACACGCCACTGCACACAATACCGCATGGGGGAGGATTAGATATGTGCCTCTGCACACAGTACCACATGCCGGACGATTAGATACGCGCCACCACACAATACCACATAGGTGAGGATCAGATACTTGCGTCTGCACACGGGGCAGGATTAGATATATGCCTCTGCACACAATACCACACGCCAGAGAATTACATACGTATATCAGCACACAGTACCACACGCCAGAGGATTAGATACGCACATCTGCATACAGTAAAACATGCCATAAGATTAGATACGCGCGTCTGCACACAGTTTCACTTGCTGGAGGATTAGATATGTGCTTCTTTACACAATAGCACACGGGAAAGGATTAGGGGGAGAGTGGCGGTAAAAGGAGGCAGTGGGACGCAAGATGGGGAGCCCACTGCGCCCGCAAGGCAAGGGGCCGCGCTGCAGATGGGTCGCGCAGAGGGTGAGGGGGCCGCGGACGAAGTCGCAGGTAATGCTAGAAACAACTTGCTATTTGCACATCAACCTGTGAAGGGCTCTTCTAGGTTAAAGTCTCTACAACATAAGATCCAGAATATACTTGAGGAAAAAGGCATTCTGCAGTTAGTTATTTAGAGGTCTCCTTTGTACATGAATTTCCTATATCACCCCGATCATTGCCCTCTGCTTTGTTTTGTTTTGTCCTGTATAAGTATAAGACGGGACACCAGACTATCTTCTAACTTTCTAGTCTTGCGTAATGACGTCATGGATATGTTAAGGAGAACGGAGCAAAAGGAGCTTGCACATGAACAAGTAACCTGTCACGTGGTGTCGTAAAGTCAAGGGTTTCTTGTAAACATACATGACGTAAGCGGAAGTCAAGGTACCACGTGATAGACGTACATGTGCTTCCTGCTCTGGTCGCCGGTAAACAGTATGGGAGACTCGTGCTGTGTGTGTTCTGTGGAAACAGAGAAGTATCGGTGCCCGCGCTGCAAGCTCCGTTAGTAAGTATTGCTTGTACTTGTGCTGCGCCCAGTGTGTGTCACTCCTTGTGCTGGTTCGCAGCTTCGTCTATGGTGAGCTGACAATCTATTCCACTGTCCTCAGCTAAGAGGCTTTATCACCATATTGGCTGGTTAACCCTACATAAATACTCTATTTGTGTGTCTCATAATATAGGATAGTGTGTATATTTGTGTGTATACACGTATGTCTTATGAGTCTGCTGTGCAGGTTGACTATACTGTCTGTTCACAATGTGAATACTTCTTTTCTTTTTCTTCTTAGTTGTTCTCTGGCTTGCTGTAAGACACATAAAGGTAATATTATTAGTATTTATTATCATGGTGTGTGTACATATATATTACTCTAAACACCCTCCCCCTCCTACTTAATAACATCAGTTATCAAAACTTAATAGTAACTCATGTGACATCACAAGGACATTCCTGCAGTTCGGTGCCCTGTTCATGTCCACACATCATTGTGTTGCAGGTTTTTTTTTTGGGTGGGGGAGGGTTATTAAGCCAAAACTACAAAGTTATTGACAACATAAAACTGGTGCAGATCTTTTACTACTTTTTTTTTTAATATAAGGGTGGGGTTCATTTATTAGGAGTGGCATTTATTTATTTTATTCCCCCCTTCCTCTTCTGAGCTGGCATAATATACTGTTTCGGTAAATGGAGGTAATGCTACAGAACACCATTTTTGGTACAAAAAAAAAACCCCTCCCCCATTCCCTCCCTCAAAAAAAGTAGTAGTAGCTGAGACAAACCATTTAGAAATCAGTAGAATTCATTTTATGAGCAGATTTCTGAGATTCTGGTGTTAAGTATGTCTAAATGTTATCTTAAATTTTTGTGTTAGACAGATGTGTTCCAAAAGAAGCCACCAGTTCTGAGCGTATAACAAGTGTACCAGGTGTATTGCAAACAAGAGGTACTAATAATCTTTTTTTTTTTTCTTTTTTTTTCTTTTTTTTTCTTTTATTGCATGGTAATGTTTCGTAGTATTCACAAAATGTAATGTGTCATAAGCGTAACTAAGGGCTCGTTCACATCTGCGCCCAGTCTCCGTTCTGCAGGTTTCAGTTTCCTGCGCAAAACAGAGGCAGAAGACGGAAACCTGCAGGACACTTTTAAACCCAGTCATTTGAATGGGTTTGAAAGATGTCTGGCCGTGAGCAGAGGTGAGCGTTTTATGCTCTCCGCCGCTAAACTGGTTTTTTAAAATCGGACACAGAGTCAGACATGCAGTACTCTGTGTCAAATTTAAAAAAAAAACGGTTTCGCGGGGGAGAGCATAAAACGCTCACCACTGCTCACGGCCGGACCCGGTCTGACAGCTTTCCGTCTTCTGCCGGCAGAAGACGGTAAGCTGAGAACGGAGACCCGAACACTATTGTGAACCTAGCATAAGCCTTTGGATAACATAAAGAGAACCTTTCATGTCCTCATGAAAGGGAGGTTTTATATACCACTAGAAAGCAGACAATGTGTTCAGTGGTTTTATATACCACTAGAAAGCAGACAATGCGTTCAGTGGTTTTATATACCACTAGAAAGCAGACAATGCGTTCAGTGGTTTTATATACCACTAGAAAGCAGACAATGCGTTCAGTGGTTTTATATACCACTAGAAAGCAGACAATGCGTTGAGTTCAGGAATGCCCTTCTGACAGTGGGGAGATATCTGTGCCAAAACGAACGGCACCAATTATCTCCAGCATCAGGGAACATGTCGGGAAAGCCGACAGTGCAGTATATAAAACCGCACTTTCATGATGACATGAAAGGTCCTCTTTGATTTTCTGGCAGTATTTGTGTCATTTAATAAACTTTGTAATATTATTTAAACACATTTAGGTTCTTTTCTGAGAAATGCAAAATTTCACAGAAAAGAACCAAAACTTCTGGATCACACACAGGCTTTATATGTTTGGGTGGTCTAACTGGATATATGTGTGTTCTTGCAATGTTACCCTGCTGTATGAAATCGTGCAGATACAGGATCAGGATGCCGGGTGTTACTGCTAATCGTCCCTCTGTTCCCGATATAGCCTTCAAAACCACATGTACAAGAAAAAAAAAAATGTCTGGTCCCAAACCAGGAAAAATAGCCCATTTCTTAAGTGGTTACAGTATATTACAAAATGTCTTAACACAAATGCTGCCAGAAAATCAAGTGGTCCAAAAATTTTGTTATGCTTTAAAGAATACCTAAGTTTTAATGGGAGACTCAAATATCTGCAGGGTCATGCTGGGCAGTCTGTTCTGACTGTATAATCTTTCATTCATGGTGTTCTATTTTTCTGCCGCTAATGTCCCCATTATGGCTGCAGCACACTTTACATTTGTTGCTGAGGCAGTGGGTGTGTACAGTACGACTGCTCCTATCCATAGATACTAATACTATTGATTTATTTACATGTACTTCTGCCTGGTGTAAACTTACAACACACTCAAATAGCTGAGAAAAGCCCAAGTGAGAATATAGGCGACCTAAGAATACTGAATTGCAGCTAAGAACCACCCTGACAGGTGAAAATAGTAATATATGAGTAGGAAAGCTACTTTATCTGTGAATACTATTCCTTCTTTAAAAAGGACCTTTCACCGATTTGGGCACAGGCAGTTCTATATACTGCTGGAAAGCTGACAGTGCGCTGAGTTCAGCACACTGTCGGCTTTCCCGATCTGTGCCCCAGGTGAAGAGCTATTGGTCCTAGTACCGTATCTCTTTACAGTCAGAAGGGCGTTCCTGACGGTCAGTCAGGTACGTCCTTCTTCACAGCAGCGCCTATTGCGCTTTTCTGTGTGAGCTGATGATCTCAGCAAGAGAGGCATAATCTTTCATTTATATGTGGAGGTGGGGGAGTGTGAGCCTGACCTATCTAGGTTGGTTTAATCTACTTCATCTTAGTGACAATTTTCATTACTCCTAACTTGAAAGAGTTGTCACCAGGTCTGAAAAGGTCAGTGACAGATAATCTGGCTAAGGCATCATGTAGTGGGCCGCAGCAAAAAAAGCGTTTTGCAGACTTTATGCTTCCATAATACCTATAGGGAAATTGCCAGCGTTTCCGTAGGTATAACTTACTTGCTGTGTTTTCCAAAACCGCAATGGTTTTGGGAATCGCAGCATATCCACTGTGCGTATTTTTTTGCAATGTGTGGATGGGAGTTGCTAGACTTTGCAGGGATTGTTAATTGCAGCAGTGTTGCCGCAGCGTTTACACCATGTGGTAACCTGGCCTAAAGGGGTTTTCAAAGAAATACAGAACTATGGAAGGTGGGGGAAAAAAAAGCACCCCAAAAAATTATTTGATTGTCCCTGCCACCCTGGTGTCCCCTGCTGCTGTCCAATCCAGCGGAAGTCCTCATGGCATGTGACCTCTTGGGTCACAGGAAACAGAATCCTGGGTCCTTCCTTGGGATCACTGAGGACTGCTGTCACAACAAGCCTCTGAACAAGATGGACCGGACAGCTGCAGGGACACCAGAGTACTGGGGACAGGTGAATGTGGTTGGTTGTTTTTTTGTTTAATTTTTTTATTTCTTAACAACATCTTGCCCCTGTTCTGTATTCCCTGAACAACCCCTTTAACTTCTTTGGTGGTTGATGCAAATCCAGTCATACCAAAGACATATAAGCCCTTTTAGTACTGATGAAAGCTAGGGTATCCTAGGTAAGTTGGTGGTAGCAGTGTGGTTTCTATAGTGGCGGAGTCTCTGCATGATGTATATTATGCAGAGATTCAAAATATGCTATTGTTGTTGCCACCCATATCCAATTCCTGTTTCTGCAAAATATTGCAGGGCTGATACTGTAATGGACCTTAGATTGTAAGAATGTCACAAAAGGTCCTGGAAGGTACTTGTAAAGCTGCATTGACTGCTGCTGATTTTGCGCATTCATTCTGCCCCAAAATCATGTCAATTAAATTTCATAGTAAAGCCCCATGGTTATGAATGGTAGGCAGGCATCTCCTTGCACTCTGATGTCAACGCAGTGCAGTGGATATAGGTTTCTTGGTGAGTTACCATCCATAATTTATTTATTAGGTTTCTCTAGGTCTTGAACCCATAGTTGTGTTTGGAAGGCAGGAACACAGTGACACACTCTTCAACTGCCACACTCAATAGAAGAATTTTTCAGCAGGAAAAATCATGGTCAGACTAATGACTTTCCTGCTCTGCATTGCAGAAAAATCATTGTTTTATTCTTATACAAATTAGCTGAAAAGGGCTTTAAGGAGTTTCTGGGATTCTTCCAGGGGTTATGTAAGGGGTGTTTTTTTTTCTTTCATATTAATTAGCTCTCCTCTGTTTTAATAGAATAGACCTAGGCGGCAAAATATGCAGTCTTGCATAGGGCAAAAATAATTTGCCCTATGCAAGACTGGGTTTTCTTCTTCCTCCTTGCTGCCCCTTCTACAGGTTATTACATCCATGATACAGGATGAAGGTAGAGGTTCCCTTAAAGAGGACCTTTCATCAGATCGGGCACATGCAGTTTTATATACTGCTGGAAAGCTGACAGTGCGCTGAATTCAGCGTACTATCGGCTTTCCCGATCTGTGCCCGGTGTAAAGCGCTATTGGTCCCGGGACCGTAGCGCTTTAGTGTCAGAAGGGCGTTTCTGACACTTATCCAGGGACGCCCTTCTGCCCAGCAGCGCCTATCACGCTGTGCTGTGGAGCGGGGAGGAACGCCCCCTCCCTCTGCTTACACAGCTCGTCCATAGACGAGTATTATCAGGAGCGGGAGGGGGGAGTTACTCCCCGCTCCACAGTACAGCGCGATAGGCGCTGCTGGGCAGAAGGGCATCCCTGGATAAGTGTCACAAACGCCCTTCTGACTGTAAAGCGCTACGGTACCGGGACCGATAGCGCTTTACACCGGGCACAGATCGGGAAAGCCGATAGTGCGCTGAATTCAGCGCACTGTCAGCTTTCCAGCAGTATATAAAACTGCCTGTGGCCAATCTGATGAAAGGTCCTCTATAAGGTCATGATTCCTCTTCTGAGGAGGAACCCTTTCAGGCTGAAAGTTGAGAAATACCTTATGGTTCCTCCTTTTCTTCTGTGTTTAGCCAGCCCTGCTCCCCAGTAGAAGACAATGATAAATTATTAAAGGCCATACAGGCAACATTGGGCATTGAAAATTCTAGACCATCATGATCCATGCAGGACATTAGGGGGCTGAATGTTCCACAGAGGAGACATTTTCAAAAGCATACAAACATTACCTCCCTCATTAGTGGAATAAAAATAGCCGAGAAGAAAGTTATTCCTAGGGGCGTCAAGCACAAGTATCCTTTTGAGGAGGAGGCTTGTTCTTCTTTGGATACAGTAGCTAAGATTGATCTTGCTATAACAAGGGCCTTCAAAAAACTGCCACTGTCATTTTGAGGATGTGAGGTACTCTTAATGACCCACTTGGCAAAAAAGCTGCGTCTTTTTGAGATTCACTTGAGAGTTGTAGGAGCCTCACAAGCCTAATATTGCAGCTACATATATGGCAAGATCCCTGATGAACTGGCTAGGAGAATTAGAGAATTCCTAGGATAAAACCCTTGGGGAACAGATTCTTGGAGCCCTCCACACAATTCAGAAATCAGCAGACTTCTTAGCAGATAATGTAAGGGCCCATGCACACGATGTTACGCGGTGCTGACTCTGACACATAAACTCGTGTCAGAGTCAGCGCTTCAAAACAGAATCCCATTGACTTCAATGGGTTCCGTTTAACGCGCTTAACACATTGAAATTAATGGGTTAAAAAGCCTCCCATTGATTCCAATGTGTAACGAGCGTAAGACAGAACCCATTGAAGTCAATGGGATTCTGTTTTGAAGCGCTGACTCTGACACGAGTCAGCTCACTCCCTGGCCCTGACCAACTCAACCAAACATGGTATATAGCTGAAAAGTTGGTCTGGAGATGTAGGGTCTAAGACTCGGTTATGTAAATTGCCATGTGATGGAGAGTATTTGTTTGGGCTGGCCCTGAATAATATCTTGGCTAAGGCGGCCAATTTTGGTATTGTAACATTTCCGAGACACACTATTTTATTTAACCACTAATTCTCTGATTTTGATATTATATGGGCTCTGAATACATTTAGCTGTGCCCTTTTATGCAACCCACACCTCTTGAAAAAGCCTCTCTTACTTCTCTGTAGTTTTTCATTATTACCATGTGTATTTGGGTGAGATAATACTTTTTACTTCTTTTCACAGATTTACTAGAGGACACTGATGAATCTGATGCTGTCCCATTGCAAAAACTGATGCTGCTGGGTAATATTTGACTTTATCGCTTGCGACGGTTTTTAATATAGAAATTCTATTTTCTGTATGAACCATTATCCTTCATATCTTACAAAATCAATCTACAGGTGCATCTTAGTAAATTAGAATAGTGAACACAGTCCAAGTTTCTTGAGGTCTAGTTTAAAGTTTTCAGAGTCAGTGATGGTTTGGGAAGCCTGCTGGATTTGACCCATTACATCATGTACATCTTCAGTGTCCAAAAATGCCTGGTCGACAAACTTATAAAATTATTTTTCCCATACAATGAGTGCCGTAGCGGGAAAAATATCAGAAGAGCCAAAACGCTGTTTTTTCGACGCTTTGCTTTTCATAAAAACATTAGATATTCCCCAAAATGGTGTAACTAAAGTACACCTGGCCCCGTTAAAAGATGCCTTATGCATCCCCGTACACAGAAATAAATTTAAAAAAAAAATTCTTGGAGTCACCATATTTATTTTTGTGAAGTTGACTTGTCATTTTGGTTGCACAGTGAACGCTGTAGAAGCAAAGCCCTTAAAGTTGCACATGCAATTTTTCTCCCAGTTTCCCACCCCCACTTTGAATTCTATTTATTTTTATGTGATCGCTACTTTGGGGATACTCTGTTGGGATATTTTCTCAGTAGGGGATGCTTGAATAAGGTTGATAACCACTAAAGGATATGTCACAAACCCTATGCTATTCAATTGTTATTGTGGATAAGTGAATTACCAAATTCAGATATTCAGAGGCATGTATAGGGTCTTTGATGACTTATTATAATTTTTTTTTTTTGTATATAAAAAAATAAGGGCTGTATAAGGTAGCAAGTGAACATTCTTGTGGTAACTGATGTAATGAATGATCCTTAATGATTTGATTAAGTCATGACTTAGTTGGTATATACAGTACAGAAAAAAAGGTTGCATACACCTTCTCATTCAAAGAGTTTTCTGTATTTTCATGACTATGAAAATTGTAGATTCACACTGAAGGCATCACAGCTATGAATTAACACATGTGGAATTATATACTTAATAAAAAAGTGTAAAACAACTGAAAATATGTCTTATATTCTAGGTTCTTCAAAGTAGCCACCTTTTGCTTTGATTACTGCTTTGCACACGCTTGGCATTCTCTTTATGAGCTTCAAGAGGTAGTCACCAGAAATGGTTTTCACTTCACAGGTGTGCCCTGTCAGGTGGGATTTCTTACCTTATAAATGGGGTTGGGACCATCAGTTGTGTTCTGTAGAAGTCAGGTGGATACACAGCTGATAGTCCTACTGAATATACTGTTAGAATTTGTATTATGGCAAGAAAAAAGCAGCTAAGTAAAGAAAAACGAGTGGCCATCATTACTTTAAGAAATGAAGGTCAGTCAGTCCGAAAAAGTGGGAAAACTTTGAAAGTGTCCCCAAGTGCAGTTGCAAAAACCATCAAGTGCTACAAAGAAATTGGCTCACATGAGGACCGTCCCAGGAAAGGAAGACCAAGAGTCATTTCTGCTGCGGAGGATAAGTTTATTTGAGTCACCAGCCTCAGAAATCGCAGGTTAACAGCAGCTCAGATTAAAGACCAGGTCAATGCCACACAGAGTTCTAGCAGCAGACACATCTCTACAACAACTGTTAAGAGGAGACTTTGTGTGGCAGGCCTTCATGGTAAAATAGCTGCTAGAAAACCACTGCTAAGGACAGGCAACAAGCAGGAGAGACTTGTTTGGGCTAAAAAACACAAGGAATGGACATAAGCACAGATTTCCACTGGTCTATAGTCTGATGAATCCAAATTTGAGATCTTTGGTTCCAACCATCGTGTCTTTGTGCGACGCAGAAAAGGTGAGCAGACTGACTCTACATGCCTGGATCCCACCATGAAGCATGGAGGAGGAGGGGTGATGGTGTAGGAGTGCTTTGCTGGTGACACTGTTGGGGATTTATTCAAAATTGAAGGCATACTAAACCAGCATGGCTACCACAGCATCTTGCAGCTGCATGCTATTCCATCCGGTTTGCGTTTAGTTAGATCATAATTTATTTTTAAACAGGACAGTGACCTCAAACACACCTCCAGGCTGTGTAAGTGCTATTTGACGAAGAAGGAGAGGGATAGGGTGCTACGTCAGATGACCGGGCCTCCACAGTTACCAGACCTGGACCCAATCGAGATGGTTTGGGGTGAGCTGGACCGCAGAGTGAAGGTAAAAGGGCCAACATGTGCTAAGCATCTCTGGGAAATCCTTCAAGACTGTTGGAAGACCATTTCAGGTGACTACCTCTTGAAGCTCATCAAGAGAATGCCAAGAGTGTGCAAAGCAGTAATCAAAGCAAAAGGTGGCTACTTTGAAGAACCTAGAATATGACATATTTTCAGTTGTTTTACACCTTTTTGTTAAGTATATAATTCCACATGTGTTAATTCATAGTTTTGATGCCTTCAGTGTGAACCTACAATTTTCATAGTCATGAAAATACAGAAAACTCTTTGAAGGTGTGTCCAAACTTTTGGTCTGTACTGTAGGTCAGCGTGTCTTGTCTGAGTTTTCGTTTAGGTAGCATAGACTCAACATTAACGTTTAGTGTAGATGATATTTACTGTATAATAATGAAACTCATTTGGCACTTCAGACAATGTAATAGGCTTATATTTTACAGGTAAATCAGAAGAGCTGAAAGATATTTTCCGGAATTCACATCTGCGACAGTTGCTGGTTACACTAGACCAGACGGGAAATAAAGATGAATCACTAAAAAAGTATATGCAAGAGCCATTGTTTGTAGAATTTGTAGACAAGTGTTTGTCAATTATAGATGCAGAGAAAAACCTTTTTGCAAAGTGATGATTTTTGTACACCTGTAAAACCATAAATATAATATACTATTTAATGTCTGCAATTAAAAACTAAAATAAAATGCTTTACAAAAGTGGGCGATTTTCTGTAAGGTGCACTGATTGCAAAAAAAAATTAACCAAATTAATTCCAGTCTGACTTGCTCTTATTTTATTGCCGCCATTGGGATCTCTTATCCCTATGTTGCAGGGGAACTAGATCAGTGTAGGGAGTAAGGGAGGAGGGGGACATGAATATACGGAATTTAAGAGGTGTGTGATCAGTAGGGTGAGTAAGAAAAGGGGAGTGCCAAGCTGCAGGAAAGTCTGGTTTGCCCGAGATAGGAGTCAATGAGCCATCATTGGTAAAATGTTGCAAAATGGTGCTGTATGTTTGACACACTGAGGTCCTGTTGAGCAACATAGGGGAGGTCAGAGGTAGCACTACTCGGCCAATGACATGTGGAGCCACAGGGGAGATGTTAGTGGTAATACGATCAAAGTGCTCTCTAGGGCAACCCAGAGCTTAGTGGATGAGAAAAGATGCCAGTTGAGAATACAAGCAGTAACTGCTACCAGATAGAATTGAATACAATCTGCAATTGCTAGGCCACCCAACTGTTTAGGTTTGGAGGCCCAAATGAATTTGGTAAAAGCCTTTCTGATGGAGACAAATAATTCCTTCGGGAGAATAATAGGAATGGTTTGAAAGAAGTAAAGGAGTCTAGAGAGGACATTCATCTGTAGGAGATTTATACAAGCCAGCCAAGTAAATCCTTTAGTGTCCTATTTCATCAAATCTGATTGTAGAGAACAACAGAAAGCTGTCCGCAATGGATCTAGAATTATTGAGCACGTCTCAAAGTTGACTGATTGAACAGCCCACAAACCTATGGTGTGTTATGGCAGGCATGGATGGAGGGACAAATGGATAGCAAAAGAAACAAAATGATCCATAATAATAAAAATCATATATAATCATATATATGATAATAAATCAAAAATATTCCATTGTTAAAAATCAACAATGATCCATTGTTAAAAATCAACAATGATCCATTGTTAAAAATCAACAATGATCCATTGTTAAAAATCAACAATGATCCATTGTTAAAAATCAACAATGATCCATTGTTAAAAATCAACAATGATCCATTGACAATGGACCATTGTCACGGAGCAAAGGTATACGTCTTCCTCCGGAGGATATCTTGAATCAACATGGACGCAAGAGGTCAGGAGACAACAGCAATTTATTGTAATCCACAAAGTTAGTAGCCGGTGGCGGTCACATCAACCGTAACAACAATAAGTCCACAGAAGTCACAATCCAATGATAGCTTTGGCTCCTTGGTCCTGTAACTAAATCCTGGCTCTCTACAGAGCTGTGCACAGGCCGGCTAACACATACTAACTGCAAGCTACAACTATATACTAAGACTGTTACTTCCTCTATCTGTGGGTGGGAAGGGCTGAGTCACAGATCCTTCCCCCCTCACCTATACCAAGGAGAGCAGACTGCCTGTCTCCTGTGGACAATGCACCGTCCAACATCTGCTTGGAGACACCGATCAGATTATCTCCACCCATTGTCCTCACTAGTTAGAGGTATTTGCATACAATGTGCTAACACACTAGACCCTAATCAGCCAACTACACATTGATGTATACAACAGGTTAGAGAATACATTCCACATTGCCTATAGTATAGACTCTAACCATCCCGTGACAACCCCTCCCCCTCTCAAAACATGTGCATGACACAATTGGCCTACACAGGTAAATTGGGGAATGCACATCAGTCTCTATAGCTCATATTTCCTCCTGCCGGGATAACCCATCTGTGTTCTGGTGTTGGTTCCCTCGGCGGTACTGAATGGTAAAGTTGTAGGGTTGAAGGGCTGGCATCTGTCAGAAAATCCGGTGGATCCATGTTGGCTTCTCCCTGAGCTTGGCTTCGGGTCACTGCTCCCACAAAGTGGCACTGTAGATTTCCAACATCGTTGCCTAACAGAACATCGGCCGTCAGCCCGCTCATCACACCAATTGTGCATCGTTTTGGTCCATAACCATAGTCGAGTTCCACGGTAGCTTTAGGAATACGTCTTTGAGTACCCCCTGCCAACTTGATAGAAATGCTAGGGCCTCGGGTCGCACAACTCGGGGGTCCGCTACCGTTAGGAAAGCTCCCGAGTCCCGGAATCCAACAACTGTTCGGCCATCCAGTAGGACCTCCTGCAAGTGCTTCCTCTGAAGGTTTGCGGGATGTGTGGCGGAAGGCTGAATCCCATAGACCCCTGGAGGTGGAACAGATGTGTCATTCATGGAGTCATCTGGAAATGGGGCCAAACTTTCTGTCCTAGGAGTGGTTCCCAGGTAGTGAATAGGCCGGGATGCCACGGTGGCCCGTGCCCCCATGTTAGCAGGGCAACTAGCTTGCAAATGTCCAGGCCGCCCGCACCCAAAACATCTGCGCTCTAGCATTCTTCCAGTGGGTCGTTGTCTAGGGACAGGGTTGTTCATAGCTGGAGGCCGATGGGCTGGGGCAGGGGTAGAGGGGGAATTGTAATCCTGAGGCCGGACACGAAAGGTGGGTGGCTGGCTGAAGGGTGTCTGGCGGACTGTGGTAGTTTTCCGCTCCTCTGCAAACAACCTCTTCCACTGCGGCTTGATGGTCAGGCCCTCATCTGCAAGAGAAGCAGCTTGCTCAACTGTGGCTGGGTTCCTTTCCAGCACCCACTCACGGATCTCAGCGGGGCACTGGGAAAAGAACTGTTCCTTAAGTATGACTTGGAGGATCTTATCGACTGTGACAGCCTCCTCTCCTTCTAGCCAGCGCTTGCATGCTTGCTTCAACTTGTGGGCGAACATGTGGAAGGAGCTTCCCCCATTGTAAGACAAAGAGCGGAACTGAACTCGGTAGGTCTCTGGAGTGACTGCATAATACTTCTGCACCGCTCTTTTAATGGCCTCATAGTCCCGCTGATCACTAGGGTCCATGGCTCTGAGAGCTTCCGCAGCCCCATCTCGTAGGTGTCCCACCAGATACCGGACCCAATCCTTCTCTGGGACTTCCATCAGGCGGCACTGGTGTTCGAAGTCCTGAAAATATCCATCAACATCCCCAGCCGCTTCCTCAAAGGTCTTGAAGTGTTTATGGGAGACATATGGTGGTTCTCTCACTGTTGGGCTGGGGGTCGACGTTTGATTATAATTCCTCATAGTTATCTCAGCCATTCGCATTTCATGCGCCATTCTTTCCTTTTCATGCGCCATTCTCTGTTCCTCCTTCTCCGTTTCCTGAGCCCTCTGTAATGCTCTACTCCTTTGCTCTGCAGTTGCTTCTAGCCCCAGCACTGCCAATTCCTCCTCATACAAAACAACCCATCTGCTCTTTTGGGTCTGTACCTGCCACTCCTGTATCTCTCCAGTCTCCTGGGGGCAGCCCTCCTCATGGTCGCTTTGCAGGGTCATCTCCTCCAGTGCCTCGATCAGTTGCTCTTTCGTTCTTCCCTGGTAACTCAGGTTTAGTTCCCGGGCCCTTAATTTTAGACTTGCCATAGTCCAGTTCCTGTATTCTGAGGTTGTGGCTCCATTAATCGCTGGGCTGCTGTAGTCCATCTCGCTGTCCGCTGTTGATCCCACCGCTGCCAACCAGTTGTCACAGAGCAAAGGTATACGTCTTCCTCCGGAGGATATCTTGAATCAACATGGACGCAAGAGGTCAGGAGACAACAGCAATTTATTATAATCCACAAAGTTAGTAGCCGGTGGCGGTCACATCAACCGTAACAACAATAAGTCCACAGAAGTCACAATCCAATGATAGCTTTGGCTCCTTGGTCCTGTAACTAAATCCTGGCTCTCTACAGAGCTGTGCACAGGCCGGCTAACACATACTAACTGCAAGCTACAACTATATACTAAGACTGTTACTTCCTCTATCTGTGGGTGGGAAGGGCTGAGTCACAGATCCTTCCCCCCTCACCTATACCAAGGAGAGCAGACTGCCTGTCTCCTGTGGACAATGCACCGTCCAACATCTGCTTGGAGACACCGATCAGATTATCTCCACCCATTGTCCTCACTAGTTAGAGGTATTTGCATACAATGTGCTAACACACTAGACCCTAATCAGCCAACTACACATTGATGTATACAACAGGTTAGAGAATACATTCCACATGAAATATATATTACACATTGCCTATAGTATAGACTCTAACCATCCCGTGACAACCATTATTGGTTTTTGTCAATGAACAGCAATGTTAAACAATGGTCCATTGTCAGTAGTCAACAAAGGTACATTGCCAATAATCAAAAATTGTCCAGTCAACAATTAACAAAGGTCTATTGTCAATAAACAACATTGACCCAAAAATCAACAATGGTCCATTGTTAATCAATAGAGATGAGCGAACAGTGTTCTATCGAACTCATGTTCGATCGGATATTAGGCTGTTCGGCATGTTCGAATCGAATCGAACACCGCGTGGTAAAGTGCGCCATTACTCGATTCCCCTCCCACCTTCCCTGGCGCCTTTTTTGCTCCAATAACAGCGCAGGGTAGGTGGGACAGGAACTACGACACCGGTGACGTTGAAAAAAGTAGGCAAAACCCATTGGCTGCCGAAAACATGTGACCTCTAATTTAAAAGAACAGCGACGCCCAGCTTCGCGTCATTCTGAGCTTGCAATTCACCGAGGACGGAGGTTTCCGTCCAGCTAGCTAGGGCTTAGATTCTGGGTAGGCAGGGACAGGCTAGGATAGGAAGGAGAAGACAACCAACAGCTCTTGTAAGAGCTAAATTCCAGGGAGAAGCTTGTCAGTGTAACGTGGCACTGACGGGCTCAATCGCCGCAACCCAGCTTTCCCAGGATCCTGAATGGAATACACTGTCAGTGTATTCCCGTATACCCGATATATACCCCGATACCCGTTCCAACGGTGTGCCCCCCCCACCTTCACCCCAGAAATACCCTGCAAGTCCCCTAGCAATAGAATTGGGGCTATATACACCCACAATTTTTACTACTGGTATACAGTGCCATTGTCTGACTGGGAATTCAAAGAATATATTGGGAATACAAATACCCTCATTTCTTGCTACTGCCATATAGTGCCAGTTTCTGACTGGTAATTCAAAGAATATATTGGGGTTACGTGCACCCACAATTTTTACTACTGGTATACAGTGCCATTGTCTGACTGGGAATTCAAAGAGTATATTGGGAATACAAATACCCTCATTTCTTGCTACTGCCATATAGTGCCAGTTTCTGACTGGTAATTCAAAGAATATATTGGGGTTACGTGCACCCACAATTTTTACTACTGGTATACAGTGCCATTGTCTGACTGGGAATTCAAAGAATATATTGGGAATACAAATACCCTCATTTCTTGCTACTGCCATATAGTGCCAGTGTCTGACTGGGAATTCAAAGAATATATTGGGGTTACGTGCACCCACAATTTTTACTACTGGTATACAGTGCCATTGTCTGACTGGGAATTCAAAGAATATATTGGGAATACAAATACCCTCATTTCTTGCTACTGCCATATAGTGCCAGTGTCTGACTGGGAATTCAAAGAATATATTGGGGTTACGTGCACCCACAATTTTTACTACTGGTATACAGTGCCATTGTCTGACTGGGAATTCAAAGAATATATTGGGAATACAAATACCCTCATTTCTTGCTACTGCCATATAGTGCCAGTTTCTGACTGGTAATTCAAAGAATATATTGGGGTTACGTGCACCCACAATTTTTACTACTGGTATACAGTGCCATTGTCTGACTGGGAATTCAAAGAATATATTGGGAATACAAATACCCTCATTTCTTGCTACTGCCATATAGTGCCAGTGTCTGACTGGGAATTCAAAGAATATATTGGGGTTACGTGCACCCACAATTTTTACTACTGGTATACAGTGCCATTGTCTGACTGGGAATTCAAAGAATATATTGGGAATACAAATACCCTCATTTCTTGCTACTGCCATATAGTGCCAGTGTCTGACTGGGAATTCAAAGAATATATTGGGGTTACGTGCACCCACAATTTTTACTACTGGTATACAGTGCCATTGTCTGACTGGGAATTCAAAGAATATATTGGGAATACAAATACCCTCATTTCTTGCTACTGCCATATAGTGCCAGTGTCTGACTGGGAATTCAAAGAATATATTGGGGTTACGTGCACCCACAATTTTTACTACTGGTATACAGTGCCATTGTCTGACTGGGAATTCAAAGAATATATTGGGAATACAAATACCCTCATTTCTTGCTACTGCCATATAGTGCCAGTGTCTGACTGGGAATTCAAAGAATATATTGGGGTTACGTGCACCCACAATTTTTACTACTGGTATACAGTGCCATTGTCTGACTGGGAATTCAAAGAATATATTGGGAATACAAATACCCTCATTTCTTGCTACTGCCATATAGTGCCAGTGTCTGACTGGGAATTCAAAGAATATATTGGGGTTACGTGCACCCACAATTTTTACTACTGGTATACAGTGCCATTGTCTGACTGGGAATTCAAAGAATATATTGGGAATACAAATACCCTCATTTCTTGCTACTGCCATATAGTGCCAGTGTCTGACTGGGAATTCAAAGAATATATTGGGGTTACGTGCACCCACAATTTTTACTACTGGTATACAGTGCCATTGTCTGACTGGGAATTCAAAGAATATATTGGGAATACAAATACCCTCATTTCTTGCTACTGCCATATAGTGCCAGTGTCTGACTGGGAATTCAAAGAATATATTGGGGTTACGTGCACCCACAATTTTTACTACTGGTATACAGTGCCATTGTCTGACTGGGAATTCAAAGAATATATTGGGGTTATAAATACCCTCATTTCTTGCTACTGCCATATAGTGCCAGTTTCTGACTGGTAATTCAAAGAATATATTGGGGTTACGTGCACCCACAATTTTTACTACTGGTATACAGTGCCATTGTCTGACTGGGAATTCAAAGAGTATATTGGGAATACAAATACCCTCATTTCTTGCTACTGCCATATAGTGCCAGTTTCTGACTGGTAATTCAAAGAATATATTGGGGTTACGTGCACCCACAATTTTTACTACTGGTATACAGTGCCATTGTCTGACTGGGAATTCAAAGAGTATATTGGGAATACAAATACCCTCATTTCTTGCTACTGCCATATAGTGCCAGTTTCTGACTGGTAATTCAAAGAATATATTGGGGTTACGTGCACCCACAATTTTTACTACTGGTATACAGTGCCATTGTCTGACTGGGAATTCAAAGAATATATTGGGAATACAAATACCCTCATTTCTTGCTACTGCCATATAGTGCCAGTGTCTGACTGGGAATTCAAAGAATATATTGGGGTTACGTGCACCCACAATTTTTACTACTGGTATACAGTGCCATTGTCTGACTGGGAATTCAAAGAATATATTGGGAATACAAATACCCTCATTTCTTGCTACTGCCATATAGTGCCAGTGTCTGACTGGGAATTCAAAGAATATATTGGGGTTACGTGCACCCACAATTTTTACTACTGGTATACAGTGCCATTGTCTGACTGGGAATTCAAAGAATATATTGGGAATACAAATACCCTCATTTCTTGCTACTGCCATATAGTGCCAGTGTCTGACTGGGAATTCAAAGAATATATTGGGGTTACGTGCACCCACAATTTTTACTACTGGTATACAGTGCCATTGTCTGACTGGGAATTCAAAGAATATATTGGGGTTATAAATACCCTCATTTCTTGCTACTGCCATATAGTGCCAGTTTCTGACTGGTAATTCAAAGAATATATTGGGGTTACGTGCACCCACAATTTTTACTACTGGTATACAGTGCCATTGTCTGACTGGGAATTCAAAGAATATATTGGGAATACAAATACCCTCATTTCTTGCTACTGCCATATAGTGCCAGTGTCTGACTGGGAATTCAAAGAATATATTGGGGTTACGTGCACCCACAATTTTTACTACTGGTATACAGTGCCAATTTCTAACTAGGAATTCAAAATGCGCAAGGCTCCCGGAAAGGGACGTGGACGAGGCCGTGGGCGAGGTCGGGGGAATGGTTCTGGGGAGCAAGGTAGCAGTGAAGCCACAGGGCGTCCCGTGCCTACTCCTGTGGGGCAGCAAGCATTGCGCCACTCCACAGTGCCAGGGTTGCTTGCCACATTAACTAAACTGCAGGGTACAAACCTTAGTAGGCCCGAGAACCAGGAACAGGTCTTGCAATGGCTGTCAGAGAACGCTTACAGCACATTGTCCAGCAGCCAGTCAGACTCTGCCTCCTCTCCTCCTATTACCCAACAGTCTTGTCTTCCTTCCTCCCAAAATTCCGAAGCTTTACAGAACAATAACCCAAACTGTCCCTGCTCCCCAGAGCTGTTCTCCGCTCCTTTCATTGTCCCTCAACCTGCCTCTCCACGTCACGATTCCACGAACCTAACAGAGGAGCATCTGTGTCCAGATGCTCAAACACTAGAGTCTCCTCCATCTCCGTTCGATTTGGTGGTGGATGACCAGCAACCCACCCTCATCGACGATGATGTGACGCAGTTGCCGTCAGGGCATCCAGTTGACTGGCGCATTGTGCGGGAGGAGGAGATGAGACAGGAGTTGGAAGAGGAAGTGGTGGATGATGAGGACACTGACCCGACCTGGACAGGGGGGATGTCAAGCGGGGAAAGTAGTGTGGATGTTGAGGCAGGTGCAGCACCAAAAAGGGTAGCTAGAGGCAGAGGCAGAGGTCAGCAGCTTAGGCGAAGCCAGGCCACACCCGGAATCTCCCAAGATGTTCCAGTTCGTACCCAGCCCCGAAAAACTCCCACCTCGAGGGCACGTTTCTCGAAGGTGTGGAGTTTTTTCAAGGAATGCGCCGAGGACAGATATAGTGTTGTCTGCACAATTTGCCTCTCGAAATTGATTAGGGGCTCTGAGAAGAGCAACCTGTCCACCACTTCAATGCGCCGTCATTTGGAATCCAAGCACTGGAATCAGTGGCAGGCAGCAACGGCAGGACAAAGGCCGCCTGCCGTTCACGCCACTGCCACTGCCTCTGCCTCTGCCTCTGCCACTGCCACTGCTGACTGTGCTGGCGATGCACTCCAGAGGACGAGCCAGGACACCACTTCATCTGCCTCCGCCACTTTGTTGACTTCTACCTCATCCTCCCCTGGTCCTGTCTTATCTCCTTCTCCTGCACCATCAAAGGCACCATCAGGCGTTTCTTTACAACAACCCACCATCTCTCAGACATTGGAGCGGCGGCAGAAATACACTGCTAACCACCCACACGCGCAAGCCTTGAACGCCAACATCGCTAAACTGCTGGCCCAGGAGATGTTGGCGTTCCGGCTTGTTGAAACTCCCGCCTTCCTGGACCTGATGGCAACTGCGGCACCTCGCTATGCCGTCCCTAGCCGTCACTACTTCTCCCGGTGTGCCGTCCCCGCCTTGCACCAGCACGTGTCACTCAACATCAGGCGGGCCCTTAGTTCCGCGCTTTGCACAAAGGTCCACTTGACCACCGACGCGTGGACAAGTGCATGCGGACAGGGACGCTACATTTCACTGACGGCACACTGGGTGAATGTAGTTGAGGCTGGGACTGCTTCCCAAACTGGCCCGGTGTACCTCGTCTCCCCGCCTAACATTCCTGGCAGGGACACGAGAAGAACACCCCCCTCCTCCTCCTCCTCTACCGCCTCCTCCTCCGCCACCGCCTCCTCCTCCGCCACCGCCTCCTCCTCCGCTGTTAGATTGACCCCAGCTACGAGTTGGAAACGTTGCAGCACTGGCGTTGGTAGACGTCAGCAGGCTGTGCTGAAGCTGATCAGCTTGGGGGACAGACAGCACACTGCCTCCGAGGTGAGGGATGCCCTCCTCGATGAGACGGCAATATGGTTTGAGCCGCTGCACCTGGGCCCAGGCATGGTCGTTTGTGATAACGGCCGGAACCTGGTAGCAGCTCTGGAGCTTGCCGGACTCCAACATGTTCCATGCCTGGCCCACGTCTTCAACCTAGTGGTGCAACGTTTCCTAAAGAGCTACCCCAATGTTCCAGAGCTACTGGTGAAAGTGCGGCGCATGTGCGCCCACTTTCGCAAGTCGACAGTAGCCGCTGCTAGCTTAAAATCTCTCCAGCAACGCCTGCATGTGCCACAACACCGGCTTTTGTGCGACGTCCCCACACGCTGGAACTCAACGTTTCAGATGTTGAATAGAGTGGTTGAGCAGCAGAGACCTTTGATGGAATACCAGCTACAAAACCCTAGGGTGCCACAAAGTCAGCTGCCTCAGTTTCACATCCATGAGTGGCCATGGATGAGAGACCTTTGTGACATCCTACGGGTCTTTGAGGAGTCCACAAGGAGGGTGAGCTCTGAGGATGCGATGGTGAGCCTTACAATCCCGCTCTTGTGTGTTCTGAGAGAATCCCTGATTGACATCAGGGATAACTCAGATCACACAGAGGAGTTAGGGATAGCATCCGATCCGTCACAGCTGGAGAGTAGGTCCACACATCTGTCCGCTTCACTGCGTTTAATGGAGGAGGAGGAGGAGGAGGAGGAGGAGGAAGAAGAGTTGTCCGATGATGTGATGGTGATACAGGAGGCTTCCGGGCAACTTCGAATCGTCCCATTGTTGCAGCGCGGATGGGTAGACATGGAGGATGAGGAGGAAATGGAGATTGAACTTTCCGGTGGGGCCAGAGGAGTCATGCCAACTAACACTGTGGCAGACATGGCTGAGTTCATGTTGGGGTGCTTTACAACCGACAAGCGTATTGTCAAAATCATGGAGGACAACCAGTACTGGATCTTTGCTATCCTTGACCCCCGGTATAAAAACAACATCTCGTCTTTTATTCCGGTAGAGGGGAGGGCCAATCGCATCAATGCTTGCCACAGGCAATTGGTGCAGAATATGATGGAGATGTTTCCAGCATGTGACAGTGGCGGCAGGGAGGGCAGTTCCTCCAGTAGGCAACCAAGTTCTCACCGGTCCACACAAACGAGGGGCACACTGTCTAAGGTCTGGGACACCTTGATGGCACCCCCTCGCCAAAGTGCCGCCACGGAGGGTCCTAGTGTCACCAGGCGTGAGAAGTATAGGCGCATGTTGCGGGAATACCTTTCCGACCACAGCCCTGTCCTCTCCGACCCCTCTGCGCCCTACACGTATTGGGTGTCGAAGTTGGACCTGTGGCTTGAACTTGCCCTATATGCCTTGGAGGTGCTGTCCTGTCCTGCCGCCAGCGTCCTATCTGAGAGGGTGTTCAGTGCAGCCGGTGGCATCATCACTGACAAGCGCACCCGTCTGTCAGCTGAGAGTGCCGACCGGCTCACTTTGATAAAAATGAACCACCACTGGGTAGAGCCGTCATTTTTGTGCCCACCTGTGTAAAGCACCCCAACATGAAACTCCATGTCTGTACTCAACCTCTCCAATTCCTCCGCATCCTCATACTCATCCACCATAAGCGTTGCACAATTCTGCTAATACTAGGCTCCCTCCAACATGATTTCCCCCAACTCTGCTGGTTAGAGGCTCCCTCCACCCTGATTTCCACCAACTCTGCTGGTTAGAGGCTCCCTCCACCCTGCTTTCCCACAACTCTGCTGGTTAGAGGCTCCTTCCACCATGAATTTGCCCAAACTGGGCTGTTTAGAGGCTCCCTCCACCATGAATTGGTCCAAACTGGGCTGGTTAGAGGCTCCCTCCACCATTAATTGGTCCAAACTGGGCTGGTTAGAGGCTCCCTCCACAATTAATTGGTCCAAACTGGGCTAATTAGAGGCTCCCTCCACCATGAATTGGTCCAAACTGGGTTTTTTAGAGGCTCCCTCCACCATGAATTGGTCCAAACTGGGCTGGTTAGAGGCTCCCTCCACCATTAATTGGTCCAAACTGGGCTGGTTAGAGGCTCCCTCCACAATTAATTGGTCCAAACTGGGCTAATTAGAGGCTCCCTCCACCATGAATTGGTCCAAACTGGGTTTTTTAGAGGCTCCCTCCACCATGAATTTGCCCAAACTGGGCTGTTTAGAGGCTCCCTCCACCATGAATTGGTCCAAACTGGGCTGGTTAGAGGCTCCCTCCACCATGAATTTCCCAAAACTTGGCTGTTTAGAGGCTCCCTCCACCATTAATTGGTCCAAACTGGGCTGGTTAGAGGCTCCCTCCACCATGAATTGGTCCAAACTGGGCTGGTTAGAGGCTCCCTCCACCATTAATTGGTCCAAACTGGGCTGGTTAGAGGCTCCCTCCACCATGAATTTGCCCAAACTGGGCTGTTTAGAGGCTCCCTCCACCATGAATTGGTCCAAACTGGGCTGGTTAGAGGCTCCCTCCACCATGAATTTGCCCAAACTGGGCTGTTTAGAGGCTCCCTCCACCATGAATTGGTCCAAACTGGGTTTTTTAGAGGCTCCCTCCACCATGAATTGGTCCAAACTGGGCTGGTTAGAGGCTCCCTCCACCATGAATTTCCCAAAACTTGGCTGTTTAGAGGCTCCCTCCACCATGAATTGGTCCACACTGGGCTGGTTAGAGGCTCCCTCCACCATTAATTGGTCCAAACTGGGCTGGTTAGAGGCTCCCTCCACCATGAATTTGCCCAAACTGGGCTGGTTAGAGGCTCCCTCCACCATGAATTTGCCCAAACTGGGCTGTTTAGAGGCTCCCTCCACCATTAATTGGTCCAAACTGGGCTGGTTAGAGGCTCCCTCCACCATGAATTTGCCCAAACTGGGCTGTTTAGAGGCTCCCTCCACCATGAATTTGCCCAAACTGGGCTGTTTAGAGGCTCCCTCCACCATTAATTGGTCCAAACTGGGCTGGTTAGAGGCTCCCTCCACCATGAATTTGCCCAAACTGGGCTGTTTAGAGGCTCCCTCCACCATGAATTGGTCCAAACTGGGTTTTTTAGAGGCTCCCTCCACCATGAATTGGTCCAAACTGGGCTGGTTAGAGGCTCCCTCCACCATGAATTTCCCAAAACTTGGCTGTTTAGAGGCTCCCTCCACCATGAATTGGTCCAAACTGGGCTGGTTAGAGGCTCCCTCCACCATGAATTTGCCCAAACTGGGCTGGTTAGAGGCTCCCTCCACCATGAATTTGCCCAAACTGGGCTGGTTAGAGGCTCCCTCCACCATGAATTTGCCCAAACTGGGCTGTTTAGAGGCTCCCTCCACCATGAATTGGTCCAAACTGGGCTGGTTAGAGGCTCCCTCCACCATGAATTTGCCCAAACTGGGCTGTTTAGAGGCTCCCTCCACCATGAATTTGCCCAAACTGGGCTGTTTAGAGGCTCCCTCCACCATTAATTGGTCCAAACTGGGCTGGTTAGAGGCTCCCTCCACCATGAATTTGCCCAAACTGGGCTGTTTAGAGGCTCCCTCCACCATGAATTGGTCCAAACTGGGTTTTTTAGAGGCTCCCTCCACCATGAATTGGTCCAAACTGGGCTGGTTAGAGGCTCCCTCCACCATGAATTTCCCAAAACTTGGCTGTTTAGAGGCTCCCTCCACCATGAATTGGTCCAAACTGGGCTGGTTAGAGGCTCCCTCCACCATTAATTGGTCCAAACTGGGCTGGTTAGAGGCTCCCTCCACCATGAATTTGCCCAAACTGGGCTGTTTAGAGGCTCCCTCCACCATGAATTTGCCCAAACTGGGCTGGTTAGAGGCTCCCTCCACCATGAATTGGTCCAAACGGGTTTTTAGAGGCTCCCTTCACCATGAATTGGTCCAAACTTGGCTGTTTAGAGGCTCCCTCCACCATGAATTGGTCCAAACTGGGGTGGTTAGAGGCTCCCTCCACCATTAATTGGTCCAAACTGGGCTGGTTAGAGGCTCCCTCCACCATGAATTTGCCCAAACTGGGCTGTTTAGAGGCTCCCTCCACCATGAATTTGCCCAAACTGGGCTGGTTAGAGGCTCCCTCCACCATGAATTGGTCCAAACGGGTTTTTAGAGGCTCCCTTCACCATGAATTGGTCCAAACTTGGCTGTTTAGAGGCTCCCTCCACCATGAATTGGTCCAAACTGGGGTGGTTAGAGGCTCCCTCCACCATTAATTGGTCCAAACTGGGCTGGTTAGAGGCTCCCTCCACCATGAATTTGCCCAAACTGGGCTGGTTAGAGGCTCCCTCCACCATGAATTGGTCCAAACTGGGGTGGTTAGAGGCTCCCTCCACCATGAATTGGTCCAAACTGGGGTGGTTAGAGGCTCCCTCCACCATTAATTGGTCCAAACTGGGCTGGTTAGAGGCTCCCTCCACCATTAATTGGTCCAAACTGGGCTGGTTAGAGGCTCCCTCCACCATGAATTTGCCCAAACTGGGCTGGTTAGAGGCTCCCTCCACCATGAATTGGTCCAAACTGGGTTTTTTAGAGGCTCCCTCCACCATGAATTTGCCCAAACTGGGCTGGTTAGAGGCTCCCTCCACCATGAATTGGTCCAAACTGGGGTTTTTAGAGGCTCCCTCCACCATGAATTTGCCCAAACTCTGCTGGTTAGAGGCTCAATCCACCCTGATTTTCAAAACAAATGTTGGTGCCAACCTCAACTTACTACAAGGGCCAAATTCACTGCTGGTGACAAGCTCTCCTCACTGCAAGTGCCAAATACACATGTTTCAAGGTGTTTTCCTACTGTCAGAGAGGTGGTATTGAGTGTGTAAAGTGTGTAGTTGTTAGGCTGTGATGTTGGGGTAATAGAGGGTCTTTGGTGTGTTAGATGCCCCCAGACATGCTTCCCCTGCTGTCCCAGTGTCATTCCAGAGGTGTTGGCATCATTTCCTGGGGTGTCATAGTGGACTTGGTGACCCTCCAGACACGGATTTGGGTTTCCCCCTTAACGAGTATCTGTTCCCCATAGACTATAATGGGGTTCGAAACCCGTTCGAACACACGAACATTGAGCGGCTGTTCGAATCGAATTTCGAACCTCGAACATTTTAGTGTTCGCTCATCTCTATTAATCAACAATGGTTTATTGTCAATAATCAACAATGGTCCATAGTCAATAACATTGGTCCATTAAACAATTGTTTATTGTCAATAAAAATGGTCCATTAACAATGGTCCATTGTCAATCTTCGATAGTCCATTGTTAATCAAGAAAGTTCTATTGTTAATCAACAATGGTCCATTGTCAATCTACAATGGTTCATTGTTAATCAACAAAAGTTATTGTCAAAAATCAACAATGGTCTATAGTCAATAATCAACAATGGACCATTGTTGATAAACAATGGTTCCTTATAAAAATTCAACAACTGGTAATTAACAATGATTGATTGTCAATAATCAACAATGGTCCATAGTCAATCAGCAATGTTAAACAATGGTCCATTGTCAGTAGTCAACAAAGGTACATTCATAAAAATCAACAATGGTCCATTGCTAATCAACAATGTTCCATAGTCAAAATTCAACAATGGTCTTATTAATTAACAATGATCCATTGTCAGTAATCAACAATGGTCCCTTGTCAATGATTAACAATGGACCATTGTTGACAAATGTTAATTTACTTCATTGTATCCTATCCTATCCTACTAAAATTATCCTTGTGTGTTTGGATGTTTGTTCCTCAATCACGCAAAAACGCCTGAACGGATTTGAATGAAATTTGGCACATAGATAGTTTGTAACCTCAATTAACACATAGGCTTCTTATCCCGGTAAATCACATGGCTTCATGACTGTTATGAATTTATGTTCACATGCTATATTACACTGCTCTTGCAGCAGCTTATCTCAGGTCCCAGGTCTGTTCTCTCTCTATATAAACACATGCTAACCCTCAGTGGATTGTGTACATGTATTTGCATATTATCTGATCTGCTCTAGGCAGTGCTGACAAACTTACATCTTAACTGACACTTACACTTTTAATCCAAATTGGCAGTATGCCAATTTTAAAGGGGCTATATCATTGGGAAAAGTCATTTTTAACTAAGCACATTCTTGCATAGCCTTTAGAAAGGCTGTTCCACACCTACCTTTTGTATTTAAATCGTCTCAGTGGTTTTTGAATGAGCCTGTTTTTATTCATATGCTAATTAGCCTCTTGGTGCACCCCGGAAGTCTCATCATGCAGCCTCTTCTTTCCTACATATCTGTACAGCACAGGCTGCAGCTGCTGATGACTTCCTGCTTGAATAGAAGAGAGAGGAGTGCTGCTGGGAACTTTCTGTGCTGGCTGGAAGCTAATTAGCATATTAATAAAAACAGGCTCAATCAAAAACCACTGACGCAATTTACATACAAAAGGTACATGCGAAATAGTATTTCTAAAGGCCATACAAGTATGTGCTTAGTTCAAAATGACTTTTCCCAATGATAGAGCCCCTTTAAACATGCCTGCAAAAAGAAAATCAAATTTGTCGCAAACAACAAGAGCTATGAAGGTAGCCAGAAGTCAACAGAGTTCTCCTCAAGCGGAGCTGAGGGGGATCATCAGCACCAATAACACACTCATTATATGGTGTCCCAGCGAGTTGCTGAGATGCCAGAACAATCACGAGTACAGCTCGAGGAACAAGTTCAGCGGCAGGCCAGCTTGGCAGCTGCCAAAAACGCCGGAGAAGGCGGATCACCAACACCAACAACACGCTCATTATATGGCATCCCAACAAGCTGCTGAGATGCCGGAACAATCACAGGCACAGTGTGAGGAACAAGTTAAAGGGGCTCTATCACTGGGAAAAGTCATTTTTAACTAATCACATCCTTGCATAGCCTTTAGAAAGTCTATTCCACACCTACCTTTAGTATATAGATTGCCTCAGTGGTTTCTGAATAAGTCCGTTTTTATTCCTATGCTAATTAGACTGTTGCACGATACTTTGTGCACTCCTCTCCTGTTGTTTCCTATGGGAGACTGCTGCTGCTGATGATGACTCAGCTTCCTGTTTGCCTCACAAACATAGGAGATAATAGAAGAGAGGAGGCTGCTGGGAACTTCCTGTACTGGTTGAAAGCTCATTAGCATATTAATAAAAACGGACTTATTCAGAAACCACTGAGGCAATCTACATACTAAAGGTAGGTGTGAAGTAGTTTCTAAAGCCTATGCAAGCATGTGTTTAGATAAAAAAAACGGAGTAAGAACTTACCGGTAACTCTGTTTCCATGTAATCCACCATGACGGCTACACAAGGAGGTTGACCTCTGACCCGCTGTAGGGACAGGAACTGAGAGACTCTGTTAAATACACCACTCCCACCACCATTCACCAGTGTTTACCAAATTACAAAGGAAAGGTGCGAAATATAAACTACAGTATGTTGTCTTACATAAAGATATTAACTAGGGAGGGTAATTAGACGCCATCATGGTGGATTACATGGAAACAGAGTTACCGGTAAGTTCTAAATCCGGTTTTTCCATTACATCCACCATGACGGCTACACAAGGAGATATACCAGATTACAACTCCTAGGGCGGGATTACCTGCCGAAAGGACCTTACGTCCAAAGTCTCACTTACCGAACCTAACCTGTAGTGTTTAGCAAAGGTCCGCGAACTAGCCCAAGTGGGAGTCCTGAATATCTGCTCTAGGGAAGCCTCCCGTCTCTCATCCCAAGAAGAGGAAGCTGCCCCAGTTGAATGAGCTTTGATGTTCCCTGGCTCTGGTAGATTCCTTAACAGGAAAGCCTGCAGGATTGGCACATTAATCCCCCGGCAACGGTGGTTTTGGAAGCCTTATGACCTTTATTTTGGTACCCACAAATTTAATTTAATAAATTTAATAAATTTACATCCTTTCTCCAGGAGGAGGTAGTTTCCAGGTAGGCGACCACTGCCCTTTGACGTCCATGGCCTGCTACTCCCTCTCTTTTGAAGAAGAGGGATTTGAGCAAAAGGAGGTAGTTCTCTGAGGAACTCTGCCCCTGCCGCCGACATAAAATTTTGGCACCGGCCTTAAAGAATCCTCTTCAATGTTCATGGCTTTACCTAATGGCATTGAATCCTTCATCCCTGTCCTCAGGAGTGGAATTTCTTTTTGAAACTGATAGGATAAGGACAAGGTAAGATAAGGTCATTTGCTCAGAATCCAGGTAGGATAGAATGAGAACCTTCTCTCCGTAGAAAAGATCTGGACACTGACCCTGCCGCAGAACAGGCAGAATGTATATAGGCCATTATCCGGACCTGCCCAAAATCTACGAACATACCCCTTCATCCGAACAGGCATAAAGTGTAACCTACATACACTATTATCAGAACAGGCCGTCTGTATAATAACATACACTATTATCAGAACAGACGGACCTATTATAAACTGCAGAAGACTGTAGCCATTTGCACTGTTGTCAGAAAGGGGTTTTATTCTCCAATCAATAGAGATCTGCCCTGATATAAGCAGGAACCTGTAATGAATATTATGTCCTTGCGCAATAGGCATATACCATTCGACAATGGCGTCAGTCCTATATACACCAATCAATGTGTACCATTCCACAATGGCGTTATGCGTGCCATATACATATATATATATATATATATATATATATATATATATATATATATATATATATATATATATATATACATACACATATATACATACATACACACACCACCGCATATATCTCCATACCATATACTATTCAATGATGGTGTTAAGCATGCTATATCTCTATCTGTATATATTGTTCAGTACTGATGTACTGTATCCCTTATACCATTCGCCAATGGTGTTTATGCATGTTAGCTACACCTATCTATATACCAAATAATATACCCTTCAATAATGGCATTATGTATGCTATCATTATATACCACTCCGCAGTGGTGTTAAGCATGTTATACCTCTAGGCATATATACCATTCCATACTGGTGTAATGCAACCATTATATACCATTCAACAATGGTGTTATGCAAGCTATATATATATATATATATATATATATATATATATATATATATATATATATATATATATATATATATACACGCACACACACACACACACATTATATATCATTCAGTAATGGTGTTATGCATGCCATATCATTATGTACCGTTCAAAGATGGTATTGAGCATGCTATAACGTTCCGTATATATCATTTAATACTGGCCTATTGCATCCATTATATACCATTCGACAATGGTGTTATGTAAGCTATATACCCATACACCGTTATATATCATTCAGTAATGGTGTTATGCATGCTATATCATTATATACCGTTCAAAAATGGTATTGAGCATGCTATATCTTTTCGTATATACAGCATTCAATACTGGTGTATTGCATCCGTTATATACCATTCAACAATGGTATCATGCATGCTATATATACACACACCTATCTGTAGCCCACATTATATACCATTCCACAATGGTGTTATGTATGCCATATGTGCCCTGCACACATATATATATCTATATATTTATCATTATATACCATTCAATAATGGAGTTATGTATGCCATATGTGCCATGCGCATGTATCTATATATCTACATATTTATCATTATATACCAGTTAGTATGCAGCTATACCGGTTAGTAAATACCTTTTAGCCGTGCGGCCATACAGGTTAGTAAATACCATTTAGCCATGCGGCCATACAGGTTTAGTAAATGCCTTTTAGCCATGCGGCCATACAGGTTAGTAAATGCCTTTTAGCCATGCGGCCATACAGGTTAGTAAATACCTTTTAGCCATGCGGCCATACAGGTTGGTAAATGGCTTGTATTCATCCAGTTAATTTTTTGCCTTTGTTCATATGTCAAAGAGCATATGACAAGCACAGCCCCGGGACTCTGTAAGAACTCATTCCAAAATGGCACACCCTGGCCTACCACCTTCAGCACATATTGTTCCAAAAGGAACCACATATATCAACCAGCAATGGTGTTATGCATGCTATCAGTACATATGACTCCACAATGGGATTAACCCACACCGCAAAGAGCTATGCCTGCCATATCTATATACACACCTACATATATATACACATACATATATCAGTGTACACTATACCTACATATACACCTACACCCATGCATCAATGAGCATTGGCATTATCCATATATATCATAAGGCAAAGGTATCATCAGTATCTACCATTAACAATGGTGTTATGCCTGCTATATATCACTTAGTATATATCATCCAGCACTGACATAATGCATCCATTACCTATATCCATATATACCACATATGTACCACACAGCAGAATAGCCGGTTTTGATCAGGCCTCAGCCCTGACCTTACTCACCACGCCCTTTTAGGATGTGGCAGGTGGTGATCAGCCAGACCAAATTTTAACTGAGGCCACGCCAGACAATGTTGCACCTGTGCAAACCGTTTTGTCAGAATCCCAGCTAGCAAGGCTTCACCTGAGATAAGCCTTTCACCTTGGGCGTTTCCCCCCAGCAGGATAATCAGCAAACTGCTACCAAGGTTTACTCTGTTATACACTAGGCATCCTGGGACACAAGGCTAGAACTGGAGGACTGGACTTCTTTATACTGAAAGGCCTAAGTCCTCCCAAGTCGGCTTACCCCCTTAAGGGCCTTCGCCGTACTTCCTGAGCATAGGGCTTCTAGAACAGGAATGCCAACTCCTTCCCTCAAAGTGGTCATTCTGTGGAGTTTTTAATACACCCTTGCTCCTATGGGAACCTTCCGTCTCCATCACAATTGGAGACTGGAAGCCCAAATTACACTCTGCCCCATAAAAAGGAAAAAGGGAAAATAAATAAATAAAATTCTCAGGTACAGAGCTGCTGTTCCAAGTACTCACAACACCAAGGGAGCTGGAACAGCCAGGGGATCTGTGATCAACAGCTGTGCCTCAGAGAGCAACATGCTGGAACATACAGTGATACATCACATACCTTGCAGGAATGCCACCTAGTTCACTCACCGCCCGGCATTCATCCCTTGTGTAGCCAGAAATTCCTTGATCCTGCCGCCTCAGCGGAAGCTGGGACGCACGCCACTGTGCCTGGCTATGTCACATCCTGGAACGCCAGTACGCCTAGGTTGGCCGTTCCTCCTGTGTGCTGGCCGAAGCCGGCATCCACTCTACCCCCTGCATTAGCCATAACAGACCGCTGGAAGGGGGGAGTTTTTCCACCCAGGGGCAGGCCGGAGCAATGCCCCCGTGTCCTTAATGGCCCAGGGAGGCAGGCGCCTTTGACTACGACCGAGGGCCAGACGGTGGTAATACTTACCTATTCCCCCAGATGGAGGAGAGCCTCTCATTCCGACCCTGTGTAGGGACAGGAAACACTGGTGAATGGTGGTGGGAGTGGTGTATTTAACAGAGTCTCTCAGTTCCTGTCCCTACAGCGGGTCAGAGGTCAACCTCCTTGTGTAGCCGTCATGGTGGATGTAATGGAAAATGACTTTTCCCAGTGATAGAGCCCCTTTAAGCAGCAGGACAGCTGAACTATTATAGGTTTGGGGGGAATCTTTGGTGGTCATGCATGTGCCTTGATGCTTTACGGAAACACTGTACTCTGTTATCTCGGTCAGTGCTGAATAGAGATGAGCGAACACTGTTCGGATCAGCCGATCCGAACAGCACGCACCCATAGAAATGAATGGAAGCACCTGTGACGCCGACCGGCCGCCGGCAAAGTCAGCGTCACAGGTGCTTCCATTCATTTCTATGGGTGCGTGCTGTTCGGATTGGCTGATCCGAACAGTGTTCGCTCATCTCTAGTGCTGAATACAGTGACAGAGTTTAAATGCAACTATGGTCATACATATGCGCTGTCAGAACAGGTACTTGGGACCCCCCACATTCTGGTGATCATAGTGGACCCAGCTTTGAGACCTTTGACATATTGCCTATCAGCTTGTTAGCTCTCTCATTTAAAATAGATGTTTTAATTGAGTACAATAGATAGATTTACCATAGATTTTAAATATGCAACATATTTTATTTACACCAACAATCTTACAAAAGGAAGTTACATGGTTTAGAGGTTATACATTTTAATGGAATGTTGATACTGCGATTTCAAAATTATATAAATATATTAAAACAAAATGTTATTGCACTTCACCAACTAAAACATTTTTTTCAGTTTTCAGTAGCAGCCCCAGAATTTGTTACCTTTCCAAATACTGATCTATATACATGGGTTAGCAATTTATTAGTACACAAAGCGTGAACCAGACACCTATATATGGCCTTATTCACACAGCACTGTGTTGTATGTATTTTTTTAATAAATGTATTTGGGTAGAGAAATAGGACCTGTGTGTCCGTAGTTTTTCTAAGGCTGACCACTGCTCTTGTAAATTAAATTCACAGCATTATATTTACTTATAATGCTGTGAGCTTCAGAATTTCCGCTGCTCTCGTGTCAGGCTAGGTTCACATCTGCGCTCTGTGAGCACTTTTCTCTCTGCATTATAGTCTATTGGATCTGCAGGTTTCCATAGGTAACCGCTTTGTAAGTGGACTGGGTTTCTGATTTCCAAGTCCTCAAGTGGACAACCTAGTTCATGTTCATTACAACAAATTATCAAAATTTATCTAGAATATCACTTCAAGACTGTTAAATTACGCAATTTTTACTGAAAAAATGCAGCTCTGAGACGCACATGTTCATTTTACCAGTATGCCAACAGCCAGTAAATTGAAAATCTTAGGTTTATTGACCTAGTAGAAATGTGCTACTGCTAACTGCAATTAAAAACTGCATGCAGTCTTTCAGTATAAAAAAGGCAGCGTTCACAATACCGTTGGTGTCCGCTCAGCAGTGTCCATACAAGATTTTAGCAACGGACACTAGCTGGCCCGTTTGCTTGAAAAAACGGACATGTTTGTAAACTGACACTAAAGGACACAAGATAAAATCCAATTGAAATGAATGGAAATTGCAGACAAAAAATTCTACATGCAGGACTTTTCTGTCCGTTATTTTTTTTAACATTGACATCTATGGGTAACAGACATATAGCGGACAGTAACTGAAAGCCAACAGTTACTGTCCGTTATAATAGGTGTTTTTTTATTTTTTTTGAGCGGACAACAGTAGTGTGTACTCTACATAACATAGAAAAGAAAACAAAAACAACCATTAGGTGCTTCCTCTATTTTGGATCCAATCCGAATTTTCCCCTAAAATGGCTTTGTTTACACAGATACACCAGATTTCAGTAACTGGTCTGGTTTGGGATTTAAGTATCGGGACACTCCTGACAGGATTGCTACAGAACTTAGGAACTAACAAATCAGTGAACTACTAACTCAGTGTGTGTGTGCTTAGGTGTACAAAATAGAATGGAAACATTAGGTTAGTGTTAACAATACTGTTGGCTATACAGCCTATTAGTGTTACAATGACATAGATTTGTCAGTGCAAAATAAATCATAAGTTAGATACCACTGTAGCATATACAAATACGTAGTGTGTCCCTCACCCGCGATACATAACATATAAAAGCACTTTTGTGTACATCATATGGCAGCATAAGCAATGAAAAAGTAATCACTCAAAAGTGTAGAGCAAATGGCTTTAAAGGGAATCTATCACCAGTTTCAATGTATTAAAATAGGATAGTGATATCAGTTTTTTCGTTTTTTTCTAATCTCTTTTCTGTGCATGAGTTTGGAGAGGGCATCATGCCTGAGCTTTCACTTTGCTTCACCTCACCGCACGCTGCTCCATGTGGCATAAATGCTGTGGCAAAAACTGTGCCGTTTTACAGTCCCTAGTACTTGTACTTGTACAGTACTTGTGCTTTTCCCTTATGTTTAAATCTTCTGGTGCAGCAAAATCTACAACAAAAAAGCAGCTTTTCCATAAGAAATTGGCAAGTGTCAGTCTGGCTAATTGACAATAGTGAAAACTTCAAGGGTTAGTATAGGTGAGGACATGGAAAATGTAAAACAAAAAATCTTTAATAATAGGTTTATCATAAAAACATGATTTAAAAATAGATTATTTTCTGGTGACATATTCCCTTTAAAATCCTGGAACATTCAGGCTATATATAGTTTTGCTTCTTCAATAAGGGTCATTTTACTTTTTCCAGCAAAATTTCATTAAATCCACAGTTCAGTGAATCTGGGCATATACCGGCAAACTGTAGTGGAGACCTCTTGTAGTGAAATTTTACAGATCCCTAAAAGGACAAAAGAGAAAATAAAATCATTTTTCAAATACAAGTAAATAAAGGCTAAGGCACCATTTTGCGGTAACGCAGTGTTTCTGACTGCTGTGGAAACAGAAAAAAAAAAAAAAAAAAAAAAAAAAAGGTGAATAAAATCTAATTAAGGCCGCGGCTGCAAGTTTTAAATACACGCTTTTTCTCTTTGATTGTTGAGATAACCATTTCTTCAACTTTCTGTTCCTTTCTGGAAATGTAGCAGAAAAAAACATGGTTTATTACAGTACCTTCAAAATGGGTGGGATTGTGGCCAATTGTGTTTGTGTTTTTGTAAATTGCAGCATGCCAAAACCGCCAGATCTTCTTTGAGATCTTCAAGAATGAACATCCTGATCATTACTGCATTAAAGGGATTCTACCACTAAAACACATTTTTTTCTAGTTAACACGTCGGAATAGCCTTTAGAAAGGCTATTCGTCTCCTACCTTTAGAAGTGCTCTCCGCCGCGCCGTTCGTTCAAAATACCGATTTGTACCGGTATGCTAATGAGTTCTCTCACAGCGATGGGGGCGTCCCCCATCGCAGGAGCAGCGTACTGCGCATGCGCGAAATTGCAGTGCCCACACTATGGCTGGGACCGCAATTTTGCGCATGCGCAGTACGTTCGGCAATCTTCGCCGAACAGAGCGTACTGCGCAGGCGTCCGACAGGACGCTGAAGAAGCAAGGGGAGGATACCCAAGACCATAGAGGCGGCGCTGCGGACGGTTTTCGAGCTGCAATGGGGACGCCCCATCGCTGCTCCTGCGATGGGGGACGCCCCCATCGCTGCGAGAGAACTCATTAGCATACCGGTACAAACCGGTGTTTTGAACGAACGGCGCGGCGGAGAGCACTTCTAAAGATAGGAGACGAATAGCTTTTCTAAAGGCTATTCCGACGTGTTAACTAGAAAAAAATGTGTTTTAGTGGTAGAATCCCTTTAATGTCATTTCTTTAATGTAGAATTTCAGTATATTTTTTTTAAGCTATTGATAAGTCACTCTCTTAAGTCTTAAGAGAACATTAAAAGGAGAAATGAATAAGTGATCTCAGAGAAAGTGGAGTTTTTGGCAAGTGGTTTCCATTTGTTGACCAGTGGTTTCCATATAGGTGTAGGTCAAGCATAAAGTCCGCAGAGGAAAACTATAGATGTTCTGTGAAAAACACTGAGGAGTAAAATGTGATGCATTTCCATAACAGTCTTTTCTGGCTGCGTCTCATTACATGCGGCTTTACTGTAAAGAGAGTTTGTCAGCAGGAAAATCCGTATCAATCTAATGACAGTACCTGGTAGGGCTGCTCCTACACTTTCCAAAGATGTCTTTTCTTATTGTGTATTGCAGCTACATTTTCATCAAAATCAGAATTTTATTCTTATGTAGATTAGCTAAAAAGAGCTTTAGGGGCATTTCTTTACCTGTAGGGGCTTCACTTTCTGCTTTAGATAACCAACCCTAACTGTAGGCAAAGTGTGACAATACATCACTCAAGCAATAGGAAGGAACCTCAGAAGTTCTTGAAAAAAAAATTAAATTAAAAATACGAATCAGCCCCTTTTCCTAGGACACATATGAAACTGCATATATTTGTGTCTGAAAATGCCAGGCCTATAAATTTATAAAAATATTTTGCCCATATGCTGAGTGCCGTAAAAGCTGAACCACCCTTTTTTTTGCAGTTTCACCTCTCTTAAAAATGTCAATAAAAAGAGATCAAAACTTAAAACATTCCTTCCGTTTTTTTTGTTTTTTTTAAGGGGGTAAAATGTAAGAAAAACTATTATACATTTGGTGTCCTCGGAGTTATACCAACCCATAGAATATGGGTGATTTGTCATTTTGGCTGCATAGTGAATGCTGTAGAAACAAATCCTGTAAGACAGTCGCACAACGCAATTTTTCTACAGTTCCAGAATTTTTTCCAGCTTCCCAGTACATTACTAAATGGTTTCAATCTCAAGTAAATCTCTAAAGTAAAGTACAATTTTTCGTGCAGAGATTAAGCCTTCATATTGCTCTGTGAGTGGATGTTCTTCCCCACAGCTTGTTATAGTCACTAGAGATGAGCGAACACTAAAATGTTCGAGGTTCGAAATTCGATTCGAACAGCCGCTCAATGTTCGTGTGTTCGAATGGGTTTCGAACCCCATTATAGTCTATGGGGAACAGATACTCGTTAAGGGGGAAACCCAAATCCGTGTCTGGAGGGTCACCAAGTCTACTATGACACCCCAGGAAATGATGCCAACACCTCTGGAATGACACTGGGACAGCAGGGGAAGCATGTCTGGGGGCATCTAACACACCAAAGACCCTCTATTACGCCAACATCACAGCCTAACAACTACACACTTTACACACTCAATACCACCTCTCTGACAGTAGGAAAACACCTTGAAACATGTGTATTTGGCACTTGCAGTGAGGAGAGCTTGTCACCAGCAGTGAATTTGGCCCTTGTAGTAAGTTGAGGTTGGCACCAACATTTGTTTTGAAAATCAGGGTGGATTGAGCCTCTAACCAGCAGAGTTTGGGCAAATTCATGGTGGAGGGAGCCTCTAAAAAACCCAGTTTGGGCCAATTCATGGTGGAGGGAGCCTCTAACCAGCCCAGTTTGGACCAATTAATGGTGGAGGGAGCCTCTAAACAGCCAAGTTTGGGCAAATTCATGGTGGAGGGAGCCTCTAAAAAACCCAGTTTGGACCAATTAATGGTGGAGGGAGCCTCTAACCAGCCCAGTTTGGGCAAATTCATGGTGGAGGGAGCCTCTAAAAAACCCAGTTTGGACCAATTCATGGTGGAGGGAGCCTCTAACCAGCCCAGTTTGGGCAAATTCATGGTGGAGGGAGCCTCTAAACAGCCCAGTTTGGGCAAATTCATGGTGGAGGGAGCCTCTAACCAGCCCAGTTTGGGCAAATTCATGGTGGAGGGAGCCTCTAAACAGCCCAGTTTGGACCAATTCATGGTGGAGGGAGCCTCTAAAAAACCCAGTTTGGACCAATTCATGGTGGAGGGAGCCTCTAAACAGCCCAGTTTGGACCAATTCATGGTGGAGGGAGCCTCTAACCAGCCCAGTTTGGGCAAATTCATGGTGGAGGGAGCCTCTAACCAGCCCAGTTTGGACCAATTAATGGTGGAGGGAGCCTCTAAACAGCCAAGTTTTGGGAAATTCATGGTGGAGGGAGCCTCTAACCAGCCCAGTTTGGACCAATTCATGGTGGAGGGAGCCTCTAAACAGCCCAGTTTGGGCAAATTCATGGTGGAGGGAGCCTCTAAAAAACCCAGTTTGGACCAATTCATGGTGGAGGGAGCCTCTAACCAGCCCAGTTTGGACCAATTAATGGTGGAGGGAGCCTCTAAACAGCCAAGTTTGGACCAATTCATGGTGGAGGGAGCCTCTAACCAGCCCAGTTTGGGCAAATTCATGGTGGAGGGAGCCTCTAAACAGCCCAGTTTGGGCAAATTCATGGTGGAGGGAGCCTCTAACCAGCCCAGTTTGGACCAATTAATGCTGGAGGGAGCCGCTAAACAGCCCAGTTTGGACCAATTCATGGTGGAGGGAGCCTCTAAAAACCCCAGTTTGGACCAATTCATGGTGGAGGGAGCCTCTAAAAAACCCAGTTTGGACCAATTCATGGTGGAGGGAGCCTCTAACCAGCCCAGTTTGGACCAATTAATGGTGGAGGGAGCCTCTAAAAACCCCAGTTTGGACCAATTCATGGTGGAGGGAGCCTCTAAACAGCCCAGTTTGGGCAAATTCATGGTGGAGGGAGCCTCTAACCAGCAGAGTTGGTGGAAATCAGGGTGGAGGGAGCCTCTAACCAGCAGAGTTGGGGGAAATCAGGGTGGAGGGATCCTAGTATTAGCAGAATTGTGCAACGCTTATGGTGGATGAGTATGAGGATGCGGAGGAATTGGAGAGGTTGAGTACAGACATGGAGTTTCATGTTGGGGTGCTTTACACAGGTGGGCACAAAAATGACGGCTCTACCCAGTGGTGGTTCATTTTTATCAAAGTGAGCCGGTCGGCACTCTCAGCTGACAGACGGGTGCGCTTGTCAGTGATGATGCCACCGGCTGCACTGAACACCCTCTCAGATAGGACGCTGGCGGCAGGACAGGACAGCACCTCCAAGGCATATAGGGCAAGTTCAAGCCACAGGTCCAACTTCGACACCCAATACGTGTAGGGCGCAGAGGGGTCGGAGAGGACAGGGCTGTGGTCGGAAAGGTATTCCCGCAACATGCGCCTATACTTCTCACGCCTGGTGACACTAGGACCCTCCGTGGCGGCACTTTGGCGAGGGGGTGCCATCAAGGTGTCCCAGACCTTAGACAGTGTGCCCCTCGTTTGTGTGGACCGATGAGAACTTGGTTGCCTACTGGAGGAACTGCCCTCCCTGCCGCCAACGTCACATGCTGGAAACATCTCCATCATATTCTGCACCAATTGCCTGTGGCAAGCATTGATGCGATTGGCCCTCCCCTCTACCGGAATAAAAGACGAGATGTTGTTTTTATACCGGGGGTCAAGGATAGCAAAGATCCAGTACTGGTTGTCCTCCATGATTTTGACAATACGCTTGTCGGTTGTAAAGCACCCCAACATGAACTCAGCCATGTCTGCCACAGTGTTAGTTGGCATGACTCCTCTGGCCCCACCGGAAAGTTCAATCTCCATTTCCTCCTCATCCTCCATGTCTACCCATCCGCGCTGCAACAATGGGACGATTCGAAGTTGCCCGGAAGCCTCCTGTATCACCATCACATCATCGGACAACTCTTCTTCCTCCTCCTCCTCCTCCTCCATTAAACGCAGTGAAGCGGACAGATGTGTGGACCTACTCTCCAGCTGTGACGGATCGGATGCTATTCCTAACTCCTCTGTGTGATCTGAGTTATCCCTGATGTCAATCAGGGATTCTCTCAGAACACACAAGAGCGGGATTGTAAGGCTCACCATCGCATCCTCAGAGCTCACCCTCCTTGTGGACTCCTCAAAGACCCGTAGGATGTCACAAAGGTCTCTCATCCACGGCCACTCATGGATGTGAAACTGAGGCAGCTGACTTTGTGGCACCCTAGGGTTTTGTAGCTGGTATTCCATCAAAGGTCTCTGCTGCTCAACCACTCTATTCAACATCTGAAACGTTGAGTTCCAGTGTGTGGGGACGTCGCACAAAAGCCGGTGTTGTGGCACATGCAGGCGTTGCTGGAGAGATTTTAAGCTAGCAGCGGCTACTGTCAACTTGCGAAAGTGGGCGCACATGCGCCGCACTTTCACCAGTAGCTCTGGAACATTGGGGTAGCTCTTTAGGAAACGTTGCACCACTAGGTTGAAGACGTAGGCCAGGCATGGAACATGTTGGAGTCCGGCAAGCTCCAGAGCTGCTACCAGGTTCCGGCCCTTATCACAAACGACCATGCCTGGGCCCAGGTGCAGCGGCTCAAACCATATTGCCGTCTCATCGAGGAGGGCATCCCTCACCTCGGAGGCAGTGTGCTGTCTGTCCCCCAAGCTGATCAGCTTCAGCACAGCCTGCTGACGTCTACCAACGCCAGTGCTGCAACGTTTCCAACTCGTAGCTGGGGTCAATCTAACAGCGGAGGAGGAGGCGGTGGCGGAGGAGGAGGCGGTGGCGGAGGAGGAGGCGGTAGAGGAGGAGGAGGAGGGGGGTGTTCTTCTCGTGTCCCTGCCAGGAATGTTAGGCGGGGAGACGAGGTACACCGGGCCAGTTTGGGAAGCAGTCCCAGCCTCAACTACATTCACCCAGTGTGCCGTCAGTGAAATGTAGCGTCCCTGTCCGCATGCACTTGTCCACGCGTCGGTGGTCAAGTGGACCTTTGTGCAAAGCGCGGAACTAAGGGCCCGCCTGATGTTGAGTGACACGTGCTGGTGCAAGGCGGGGACGGCACACCGGGAGAAGTAGTGACGGCTAGGGACGGCATAGCGAGGTGCCGCAGTTGCCATCAGGTCCAGGAAGGCGGGAGTTTCAACAAGCCGGAACGCCAACATCTCCTGGGCCAGCAGTTTAGCGATGTTGGCGTTCAAGGCTTGCGCGTGTGGGTGGTTAGCAGTGTATTTCTGCCGCCGCTCCAATGTCTGAGAGATGGTGGGTTGTTGTAAAGAAACGCCTGATGGTGCCTTTGATGGTGCAGGAGAACGAGATAAGACAGGACCAGGGGAGGATGAGGTAGAAGTCAACAAAGTGGCGGAGGCAGATGAAGTGGTGTCCTGGCTCGTCCTCTGGAGTGCATCGCCAGCACAGTCAGCAGTGGCAGAGGCAGTGGCAGTGGCGTGAACGGCAGGCGGCCTTTGTCCTGCCGTTGCTGCCTGCCACTGATTCCAGTGCTTGGATTCCAAATGACGGCGCATTGAAGTGGTGGACAGGTTGCTCTTCTCAGAGCCCCTAATCAATTTCGAGAGGCAAATTGTGCAGACAACACTATATCTGTCCTCGGCGCATTCCTTGAAAAAACTCCACACCTTCGAGAAACGTGCCCTCGAGGTGGGAGTTTTTCGGGGCTGGGTACGAACTGGAACATCTTGGGAGATTCCGGGTGTGGCCTGGCTTCGCCTAAGCTGCTGACCTCTGCCTCTGCCTCTAGCTACCCTTTTTGGTGCTGCACCTGCCTCAACATCCACACTACTTTCCCCGCTTGACATCCCCCCTGTCCAGGTCGGGTCAGTGTCCTCATCATCCACCACTTCCTCTTCCAACTCCTGTCTCATCTCCTCCTCCCGCACAATGCGCCGGTCAACTGGATGCCCTGACGGCAACTGCGTCACATCATCGTCGATGAGGGTGGGTTGCTGGTCATCCACCACCAAATCGAACGGAGATGGAGGAGACTCTAGTGTTTGAGCATCTGGACACAGATGCTCCTCTGTTAGGTTCGTGGAATCGTGACGTGGAGAGGCAGGTTGAGGGACAATGAAAGGAGCGGAGAACAGCTCTGGGGAGCAGGGACAGTTTGGGTTATTGTTCTGTAAAGCTTCGGAATTTTGGGAGGAAGGAAGACAAGACTGTTGGGTAATAGGAGGAGAGGAGGCAGAGTCTGACTGGCTGCTGGACAATGTGCTGTAAGCGTTCTCTGACAGCCATTGCAAGACCTGTTCCTGGTTCTCGGGCCTACTAAGGTTTGTACCCTGCAGTTTAGTTAATGTGGCAAGCAACCCTGTGGCACTGTGGAGTGGCGCAATGCTTGCTGCCCCACAGGAGTAGGCACGGGACGCCCTGTGGCTTCACTGCTACCTTGCTCCCCAGAACCATTCCCCCGACCTCGCCCACGGCCTCGTCCACGTCCCTTTCCGGGAGCCTTGCGCATTTTGAATTCCTAGTTAGAAATTGGCACTGTATACCAGTAGTAAAAATTGTGGGTGCACGTAACCCCAATATATTCTTTGAATTACCAGTCAGAAACTGGCACTATATGGCAGTAGCAAGAAATGAGGGTATTTGTATTCCCAATATATTCTTTGAATAACCAGTCAGACAATGGCACTGTATACCAGTAGTAAAAATTGTGGGTGCACGTAACCCCAATATATTCTTTGAATTCCCAGTCAGACACTGGCACTATATGGCAGTAGCAAGAAATGAGGGTATTTGTATTCCCAATATATTCTTTGAATTCCCAGTCAGACAATGGCACTGTATACCAGTAGTAAAAATTGTGGGTGCACGTAACCCCAATATATTCTTTGAATTCCCAGTCAGACACTGGCACTATATGGCAGTAGCAAGAAATGAGGGTATTTGTATTCCCAATATATTCTTTGAATTCCCAGTCAGACAATGGCACTGTATACCAGTAGTAAAAATTGTGGGTGCACGTAACCACAATATATTCTTTGAATTACCAGTCAGAAACTGGCACTATATGGCAGTAGCAAGAAATGAGGGTATTTATAACCCCAATATATTCTTTGAATTCCCAGTCAGACAATGGCACTGTATACCAGTAGTAAAAATTGTGGGTGCACGTAACCCCAATATATTCTTTGAATTCCCAGTCAGACACTGGCACTATATGGCAGTAGCAAGAAATGAGGGTATTTGTATTCCCAATATATTCTTTGAATTCCCAGTCAGACAATGGCACTGTATACCAGTAGTAAAAATTGTGGGTGCACGTAACCCCAGTATATTCTTTGAATTCCCAGTCAGACACTGGCACTATATGGCAGTAGCAAAGAAATGAGGGTATTTGTATTCCCAATATATTCTTTGAATTCCCAGTCAGACAATGGCACTGTATACCAGTAGTAAAAATTGTGGGTGCACGTAACCCCAATATATTCTTTGAATTACCAGTCAGAAACTGGCACTATATGGCAGTAGCAAGAAATGAGGGTATTTGTATTCCCAATATATTCTTTGAATTCCCAGTCAGACAATGGCACTGTATACCAGTAGTAAAAATTGTGGGTGCACGTAACCCCAATATATTCTTTGAATTACCAGTCAGAAACTGGCACTATATGGCAGTAGCAAGAAATGAGGGTATTTATAACCCCAATATATTCTTTGAATTCCCAGTCAGACAATGGCACTGTATACCAGTAGTAAAAATTGTGGGTGTATATAGCCCCAATTCTATTGCTAGGGGACTTGCAGGGTATTTCTGGGGTGAAGGTGGGGGGGCACACCGTTGGAACGGGTATCGGGGTATATATCGGGTATACGGGAATACACTGACAATGTATTCCATTCAGGATCCTGGGAAAGCTGGGTTGCGGCGATTGAGCCCGTCAGTGCCACGTTACACTGACAAGCTTCTCCCTGGAATTTAGCTCTTACAAGAGCTGTTGTGGTTGTCTTCTCCTTCCTATCCTAGCCTGTCCCTGCCTACCCAGAATCTAAGCCCTAGCTAGCTGGACGGAAACCTCCGTCCTCGGTGAATTGCAAGCTCAGAATGACGCGAACCTGGGCGGCGCTGTTCTTTTAAATTAGAGGTCACATGTTTTCGGCAGCCAATGGGTTTTGCCTACTTTTCTCAACGTCACCGGTGTCGTAGTTCCTGTCCCACCTACCCTGCGCTGTTATTGGAGCAAAAAAGGCGCCAGGGAAGGTGGGAGGGGAATCGAGTAATGGCGCACTTTACCACGCGGTGTTCGATTCGATTCGAACATGCCGAACAGCCTAATATCCGATCGAACATGAGTTCGATAGAACACTGTTCGCTCATCTCTAATAGTCACAGCACAGTCATCAGACATCTGCAATGTCACAGCCCACGCTGCTGACCATTTGGCCAAGATAGAGACTTGGCATTATGATGTAATATCACTTGATAGGACCAAAGGGAGGCATGTTCCAGCCTGAAGAAGGGCACAGGATTTCAGCCCTTCCTGCCAACGACATTTTTCAATTTTCGTTTTTGACACCCCACCTTCCAAACCCCATAACTTTTTTTATTTTTATGTTCTCAAAGCCATATGAAGGCTTAATATGAAGGCAGGACATATTGTTCTTTATGATGCTACAAATTATTATTCTGGGAAGGACGAAAAAAAATAAAAAAATGTGGTGGATTTGAAGAAAAAGTGTTTTTGTGTGACATTCTTACAGCCTTTGTTGTTACGACGTTGCAGCCAAAATGACACGTGACCCGTATTGTATTTGTCGGTATGATTCTGAGGTACTAAATTTACATGGTTTTAATTGCATTTTACCCCTTAACAAAAATCTAAAACTTTGCATGAAAATGTTTTTTCTAAAAAAGTTGCCATATTCTGACTCCCGTAACTTTTTAAATAAAACGTTATGGCTTTTACAAGTAAGGTCTGCCTGAATGAACATGAATTAAAATATTAAATTTTATTAAATTCTATTAAAATAGGACTAGATCAGCCAAATTCTCCATTATCAGGCAAGGCTGAGTGGAGAGTAACAATAGATTATGTAATGCAGCATGCTCCCCTTATTTTAATGTCAAGAAAAGCCTTTGGTTTACATTTACATATTCCAACTTTGGAGAGGTGTCTGCTGTAGAATGTGGTGGCCATGCTGCAGCATGGTGGCCGCTATCTTTAAAGGGATTCTACCATTAAAAAACCTTTTTTTCTAGGTAACTCGTTGGACTAGCCTTTAGAAAGACTATTCGTCTCCTACCTTTGGAAGTGATCTCTGCCGAACTTCGCCGAACGTACTGCGCATGCGCAAAATTGCGGTGTGTGCACTATGGCCGCGGGAATGCGCAGTACGTTCGGCGAAGTTCGCCGAACAGCGTACTGCGCAGGCGTCCGATGTCAAGCCGAAGAAGGAAGGGGAGGATGCAGAAGAAGATAGAGGTGGCGCTGGAGTCTGTTTTCGAGCAGCAATGGGGACGCCCCCATCGCATTTCCTACGCTGGAGCCCGCCCCCATCGCTGCGAGAGAACTAATTAGCATACCGTTACAAACCAGTATTTCGAACGAACGGCGCGGCGGAGATCACTTCCAAAGGTAGGAGACGAATAGCCTTTCTAAAGGCTATTCCGACATGTTACCTAGAAAAAAAAGTTTTTTAATGGTGGAATCCCTTTAAAGACCCTGCATCTGCCGTACTACTCTGATGGATGTCGGGAAGGGGTTAAATAGCCAGAGCTAAGGCGTGACTACACGAGTGCGGACTATTAGATATATGCGGGCATCAGGAAAGAGGGAAGAATACTGTATATAACACAGTGAACCTGAATGGGGGAAGCACAAACTGATCCCCCAGCTTGCTGAATTGATTGGAAGTGGGGAGAGAGAAATAACCACTCATTTAGTACCTCTGATGAACTTGACATGCACTTTTAGCGGGAAAACGCGTCAGATGTTTCTTTCGTAGCTCATACTGTGTACATCCAAGGCTGTTCTTGACAATAAAATAAGGGGAACATGTTGCATCACACAAAATATGCACCCAGTTATTATTAGCCACCCAGCCTTGGCTTTTAGTATAATAGGACATTTGGCTAATAAAGCTTACTATTTTAATTAGTGTTCTTTCAGGAAGATTTGTTGCCCAATTTTAACACAGTAGATTTCTGAACACAAACCTCATACATCAATTGTGTTATGATCTGTTAGAAGTCAAAATCGAAAAATTGCTGTGGCTGAAACGGTTTCTAGGTCATGGTTGACACACAGATACAGATCTAACCCACATGCTGTTTTCTCATGGACGAGTACATGCACACATTTGAATGGTAAATAAACTGTTTTTATCCCACCAATCTGAACAAATCAAATATTTTCTCCTGAAAAAAAACTAACTACCTGTAATCTAACAAAAGCTTGGTTATACAAACCTTAAAGGGAAGTTGTGAGATGTTTTTTTCCATTCTAAACTGATTTCAGCACTACATTAATGAACTTTCCTATGGTGCCCCCCTAACATTACTGTTGCTGAAAAGTCAAGTTACAAACTTTTAGAACCTTACTTCAGCGTATGACATTTAACCCTAAGTAGCCACTGGGGGCAGGAGCAGCTGTAACTAGTCATGTATTCCTTGCACTAAATCACACTCTGTGAGGCTAGGAGTTAGGTATGTATCAAGCCGATGTCTGACAGTGAAGGACATGTCAGCCACAAGGTTTGATTTAGTGCAAGGACTGGACGATTATAAAAAGCTTCTCCCAGCTTAAGGTAAATTGGCACATACCAGTTTAAGGTTCTAAAGGTTTATAACTTGTCTCTTCAACAACAGAAAACTTAGTGACGGGTACTATATGAAAGATCGTTACTTGATTCTAAGGAAAATGTTTGCTCTCGTACCGTGTTAGCCAGTGGGTAGGAAATATTTAAAAAAAAAAAAAAAAAAAACAACTTTATAGTCTTCAGTAGTTGATACCTTTTTAATGGCTAACTTTAATAACTAATAATGATGACAGATTACAACGTTTTGGAACTCTTGGTTCCTTTTTCAAGTAAATTTAAAAAACATTTCTGAAGGATGCATATTTATGTACAAAAGGACACATAGGGATAGAATTCTAGTAGGAAGGGTGGGAAGAGGGTTAATAGTTATTGGTAGAAACAATGTAAACAATTCCAGGTTCTCAGGTTCTTATCAGTTCACACGGTCTCAGGTCAGTGATTTCTTTAGGATGCCATAAACCCATGTGACAGATTTAAACCCTTCGCCAGTGTTTGAAGCAGGGTCATAAGTTTATACTCCTAAATCCGTCGCTCTTTCCTTGATTTAAAATTCCCTCCTAAAACCAAAATTGTCATGTCATCGGTGATATTATGATCCTCATTACAGAAATGTTTTGACACGGGGAGGTCCATTCTTCGTTCTCTAATTGTATGGCAATGTGAATTCATATGCATTCTAAGCTGCTGTCCGGTCTCTCTAACATACAGATTTTCAGTGGGACATTTGGTGCACATTATTAAATACACTACATTAGGTGTGTTACAGGTGAATGTACCTCAGATTTGATATTTCCTGTTAGAGTTTGGAATCTCTATCTTGTCGGTGGTCAGTATGTGAGGGCATGTTTTGCACCTCGTCTGTCTGCATGGGAATGTTCCTGTGCTAGTTGGAGGTGACAGTGAGCTGCTAATAACCATATTCCTGAGGTTTGGTGGCTGTCTATAGCACAGGAGAGGGGGGTCTGGAAATATGGATTTTAGACGGTGGTCTTTTTGCAGTAGTGGATGTAGTTTGCGTGTAATTCCTCCAGGTGTGGGTTGTATGTGACGACCAGGGGCACCCGATTGTTTTCCTGTTTGGTATTGTATTTTAATAACTCCGATCTTGGTATTCTGGTGGCCCTGGTGATTTGGTTGTCAATTGTTCTTTGATGGTAACCCTGCCTCAAGAAGGTGTTTTTGAGGCCTCCAAGGTGTTCGTCTCTATCTTCAGGGTTTGAACATATGCGATGGTATCTGATAGCCTGGCTGTAGACAATGGAGTTCTTTATGTGCTTAGGATGAAAGCTATCCCATCTTAGGTAGGTTGGTCGGTCAATCGGCTTCAGATACAGCGACGTCTCAATTTTGTTGTCCTGTAGCTTGATGACTGCATCCAGGAAGTTTATTTCAGAGAAGGAGTAATTGAACGTCAGGTTGATGGTGGGGTGGAACTGGTTGAATTGTTCATGGAAGGTTTTCAGCTGTTGTTCAGACCCAGTCCAAATGATTAGGATATCGTCAATGAAACAGTGGGCCAAAGGCCTGGTGGTGCAGGTGGATAGGAAGTCACTCTCAAACTTGGCCATGAAGAGATTAGCGTACTGTGGCGCCATTTTGCTCCCCATTGCGGTGCCAGTCTGCTTTAAATAGATGCAGTCACCAAAAGAAAAGTAATTGTGGGCGAGGATGAATTTTGTGAATTTCACCACCGATTCAGTGTTCATACCTCGCTTTTCCATTAAAAACTGGCAGGCGTTTACACCGTCCTGGTGTGGGATTTTGGAGTACAAGAATTCTACAACCATGGTGGCCAGGATGGTTGCATCTGGAAGGGGACCTATAGTGGTTAGTTTATTTAATAGGTCTGTGGTGTCCTGAAGATAGCTGGCTGTATCCATCACTAAGGGTTTAAGAGTACCCTCCACCCATCCAGAGATCTGTTCAGTGAGGGTGCCAACACATGAAATGATTGGTCTCCCTGGGTTCCCAGGTTTGTGCAATTTTGGAAGCATATAAAAGGCCCTCGTCCTTGGACTTGCTGGTATGAGGCCGCTTAGGCCTTTAGCTCCATCTGATAGGCCGGAGATAACCTTTTCCAGTTTTTTGGCGTATTCCACTGTAGGGTCTGAATCCAATTTGGAGTAGTAGTATGTGTCAGTCAGTTGTCTGTGTGCTTCCTGTATGTAGTCTGAAGTATTCATCATGACTATGGCACCACCTTTGTCTGCTGGTTTAATGATGAAGTCTTTGTTATTTCTCAGGGATTGTATGGCCCTTCTTTCCTAGGCACTGATGTTAGACGGCAGTCTTTTATTTGTATCCAGTATAGTTGATTTGACCATGTGTCTGAAACAGTCTATGTAACTATCCAGATCAAATTTTCATCCTGTTGGAGGTGTCCAATCAGATGTCTCCTTTCTTGCTAAGATTGGAACCTCTGAAGGAGCAGGTTGGGTCTCTTCTGTGTCATGAAAATATTCCCTCAGGCGCAGTCTCCTGAAAAAATCCTCCATGTCACTGCATGGTTCGATATTCGTTCGAATAGTCGAATATTGAGTGGCTATTCGAAACGAATATCGAATATTTTACTGTTCGCTCATCTCTAATCCCTATGTGTCCTTTTGTACATAAATATGCATCCTTCAGAAATGGTTTTTAAATTTACTTGAGAAAGGAGCCAAGAGTTCCGAAACGACGTAATCTGTCATCATTATTAGTTCGCCATTAAAAAGTTATCAACTACTAAAGACTATCAAGTTTTTTGTTTTTTTAGATTTCCTACTTGATTCTAAGACTGGGTTAAGGCAAAAAAAAAAAAACAAAACACCTGACAGCTTCCTTTTAAATAGAAGTTAATAATGCAGACTTGAGACCAGCTTAGTAAAATGCACCAGAATTCTGGTGTACACGCTTTATAAAAGATATAATGTGTATTTTACATACATTCTAACTGTTGCTGCACCTCGTCTGGCAGGTGGAGGAAGCTTAATATGACTGTGAGCCTGATAACCTTAATAGGTGGGCCTGATAATATAAAAATTCTGGAAAATGCACCACAATTTTATCTGAAATTAAGTTAACTAACAAGTGGTGTAAAGTTAGATCTTTAGACTGTGTAAAAGTACATCAGATTTTCAAACAAAATTAGACTCATTGGAAAATCTGGTGCACTTTGCACTGTCTAAAAGTATGACATTATTAGCCTATTTGCTCTGGGGAGTACCGTATTTTTCGGACTATAAGACGCACCTAGGTTTTAGAGGAGAAAAATAGGGAAAAAAAATTTTGAAGCAAAAACTGGTAAAATATTTAATATATGGAAGTTGTAGTTTTGCAACAGCTGCAAGGCCACATCGACAGGTGACCCTGCAGCTGTACGGGGATGCAGAGAGTGGTTTTTTTTGCAGGGTCAGAAGTACTTTTTAGTTATACCATTTTGGGGAATATCTATTGCTTAGATCACCTTTTATTGAAAAAAAAAAAAAAAACCTGGTGGTTTATGATATATGATTTTCTACTTTTATATATATATTCTAGGGACAGGAGGTGATTTAGAACTTTTATTTCATATTTTTAAATCTTTTTTTTTTCTTTTTAACTATTTTATTCCCCCCCCCCCCACTGTATTGCCGTCTATGGGACATTCTGTGTATTAGTATTACGGCTGGTCATAGACCCAGCCGCAATACTAATATATAGCAGTGACAGGCCCGGGAGCCTCATTAGGCTCCCGGCTGTCACCCGAACAGGTCGGCTCCTGCGATATCGCCGCGCAGGAGCCGGCCTGCAACTTCACAGGTATGGGGCCGGTGGGGACCGGCCCCGGGGGAGAAGGGGCCACCGATACTGACCCGGCATCCGCTGTACTAGAGAGGCGGATGCCGGGGAGGGATAGAAGCTGGGGCCTGAGACATCGCTGCCCTGCCCTGCATGAAGCCAGCGGCGGGGGGACGGAGGAGCGGAATAGCATCGCCCCTGCTGCTGGCTTCATGCAGGGCAGAGGAGCGCAGCGATGTCTCAGGCCCCGGCACCTGTAATGGCGTCTGTCACTAGCCGGCTTCCGCCTCTCTATTACAGCGGATGCCAGGCGCCACATTCGGCCTATAAGACGCACCCTTCTTTTCCCCCCAAATTTGGGGGAAAAAAAGTGCGTCTTATAGTCCGAAAAATACGGTACATACAATATGAAAGTCAAATATAATTTTTGATTTATATAATCAACTAAAGCAAAAACATACCTGAGGCAGTGCTCGGACTGATGTGATGCCACTCTCCGATTGATTTGTTTTCACATGGTATCCATTCCTTCTGTTTAGTATTTGCAGACATGCTAATAACCGAAGAGGCCTATTAAATGCATCAGCCACACTTATATTCCTTACAATTGGTGCTTTAGACAATGCAAAACCAAAAATCCAAAATTGTCCCACAAAACAATGTTTCAATGCTTTGCTTTGTGTGTCACTTATATCTGATGTGTCAAAAGCTTTTTGTTCCACTGACAATGTTCTGCTTTCCACAGTATCTAAAATATCATCCAGCTCTTGTGCACATAGTGCTTCCATTCGTCGCTATTAGCAGAAAAACACAAAAACATTGTTTATTAATTACATTTTTTGCCAGAAATGAAATGGTACAGAATAAAACAGCAGCAGATCAATTAAGTAACTAAGTAGGTTACCCAAAAAGGAGGACATTCCATGGCCCTACTATCTGGAACAAAGATTCATAGGAAAACTCATTGGTCCCATCAGCAGACTGCATCCTTTATGATGTATGATTATCAGTAGCACGTTGCCCTGTGTAAACAGGGATGTGCTGCTGAGAATCAATTGAACTGAATGAAGGAAGAATCATCACTGTAGAAGTGCATGGGAGAGAAATGATCATTGTAGTGATAGTTCCTCTATGTTCTTTGCACTGGACTATGTAAATGACTTAGCAGCTAGACAAGTGAAAAGGGGGCCATGTTGATACTGCTTATCTCAGAAACTATATTTCAGCTGATCTCGTGTGCCAGTTTAATATAGCTGTGCTTCCTACAAACATCTGAAAATACATGCATAAAGTCACAATTATAATCTCACACGAGAAAGAATTTAATATTTTTCAGATACATTTTAGAATTATCAGTAGGGTACATGTCAAAAGAATTAGCAAAAATGTCTGGTTTTAGTGATGATGCAATAAACATGGTGTGTGTTTTTCATTTGAAAATAATAATGGCCTGGTTTTCGTTCTAATTTTTTTTTTTTTTTACTTTAACCAGTTTAAGATAGGACCATCTTCTTCAGCTCTTGGCAAAGATTTTAGATTTTTTTTAGTACATTCAGTTTTGAAAGAGAATGTTTTATTTTGTCTCTTTGTTTTCAGGACAAAAGTAAAACTATGTGTACTCCTTTCCTTTCCAGTGTTTTTTTTTTTTATCTGCAGGTTACAAAGTTTTTTTTTTTTTTTTTTTTTAAATGTAGATTGTGAGCCCCCCGTAGAGCTCACAATGTACATTTTTTCCCTATCAGTATGTCTTTTTGGAATATGGGATGGAAATCCATGCAAACACAGGGAGAACATACAAACTCCTTGCAGATGGTTTTTGCCCTTGGCGGGATTTGAACACCAGGACCCAGCGCTGCAAGGCTGCAGTGCTAACCACTGAGCCACCGTGTGGCCCCTTGCAGGTTACAAAGTTTTGTCAAGATTGTGGCTAGAATTTGTGAAGGCTTTCCTCTTTCTTATTTAGTTTTTTATATTGGCAAATTTTATTTTTTTTATGATGATTTTTCAGGTACCCGGGTTGATATATTATCCCAACTAGCTTCCTCATATACAATAGTGTTGATCTGGGTCCACTAAGCCCCAACAGCATTAGCAATTATCATAGATTGTCTCTAAATAAATATCAGATATTTACCTTCCACTTTATCCATGTTATTTTGATGACAGATGCTGCCTTATGCATCTTTTCAATGTGCTTCCTTGTAAGCCAACTTTTGACAGCTATATGAAGGCAAAAAGTAATATTACTATTTATTAATATGCTAAGACCAATATCACTTTACCTTGACATCACTTTACCTGCTTGGATCGTTGTGGCAGCCTTCCTGTGTTTGGCCAGTTTTTTATGTTTGTATTGTCTCCAACAACACTGAATTTTTATTACTTTTTCATTAAGTGCCAATGCCCTTTGTTTTTCAAGGAAATCTACCTAAATAAAATATTAAAATTATAGTTAGAATTTTAAAAAAAATGTAATAGAAATGCCTTCATATACATGTAAAGGTACTTGGTTTTCTTACCATAAAGTGTGTCAAAAATACTTTTGTCGTACCACAGTGTGCCCAAGAATTACTTGATGGATACAATTTAGACAAAGCCTGCTGTAGAATGTTCTGACACATAATCTCTAGTTTATGTTTCTTCACACCTTCAGAAGGATCTGCAAGTAGAAGAGTTTTAAGTACTACAAAACCAGAAACTGCAGCTATAAAAGTTATTGAAGGTTAAAGAGTAGAGATGAGCGAACAGTGTTCTATCGAACACATGTTCGATCGGATATCAGGGTGTTCGCCATGTTCGAATCGAATCGAACACCACGTGGTAAAGTGCGCCAAAATTCGATTCCCCTCCCACCTTCCCTGGCGCCTTTTTTGCACCAATAACAGCGCAGGGGAGGTGGGACAGGAACTACGACACTGGGGGCATTGAAAAAAATTGGAAAAAGTCATTGGCTGCCGAAATCAGGTGACCTCCATTTTAGACGAATAGTGGATTTCAAATCCGGGTCATATGAGAATGTGAACTTTGTGACTATGAGACAGGGATAGCTGTACAGGCAGGGATAGCTAGGGATAACCTTTATTTAGGGGGGAATGTTATTAAAAATAACTTTTTGGGGCTCTATCGGGTGTGTAATTGTGATTTTTGTGAGATAAACTTTTTCCCATAGGGATGCATTGGCCAGCGCTGATTGGCCGAATTCCGTACTCTGGCCAATCAGTGCTGGCCAATGCATTCTATTAGCTTGATGAAGCAGAGTGTGCACAAGGGTTCAAGCGCACCCTCGGCTCTGATGTAGGAGAGCCGAGGGTGCACTTGAACCCTTGTGCACCCTCAGCTCTGCTACATCAGAGCCGAGGGTGCGCTTGAACCCTTGTGCACACTCTGCTTCATCAAGCTAATAGAATGCATTGGCCAGCGCTGATTGGCCAATGTATTCTATTAGCCTGATGAAGTAGAGCTGAATGTGTGTGCTAAGCACACACATTCAGCTCTACTTCATCGGGCTAATAGAATGCATTGGCCAGCGCTGATTGGCCAGAGTACGGAACTCGACCAATCAGCGCTGGCTCTGCTGGAGGAGGCGGAGTCTAAGATCGCTCCACACCAGTCTCCATTCAGGTCCGACCTTAGACTCCGCCTCCTCCAGCAGAGCCAGCGCTGATTGGCCGAATTCCGTACTCTGGCCAATCAGCACTGGCTAATGCATTGTATTGGCTTGATGAAGCAGTGCTGAATGTGTGTGCTTAGCACACACATTCAGCTCTACTTCATCGGGCTAATAGAATGCATTGGCCAGCGCTGATTGGCCGAATTCCGTACTCTGGCCAATCAGCACTGGCTAATGCATTGTATTGGCTTGATGAAGCAGTGCTGAATGTGTGTGCTTAGCACACACATTCAGCTCTACTTCATCGGGCTAATAGAATGCATTGGCCAGCGCTGATTGGCCGAATTCCGTACTCTGGCCAATCAGCACTGGCTAATGCATTGTATTGGCTTGATGAAGCAGTGCTGAATGTGTGTGCTTAGCACACACATTCAGCTCTACTTCATCGGGCTAATAGAATGCATTGGCCAATCAGCGCTGGCCAATGCATTCTATTAGCGTGAACTGAGTTTGCACAGGGGTTCTAGTGCACCCTCGGCTCTGCTACATCAGATTGCTACATCTGATGTAGCAGTGCCGAGTGTGCATCAGATGTGTAGTTGAGCAAAACTGACTCAGCACTGCTAAGTCTGCATTCGCATAGGACCTGATGAGGCTTGATGAAGCAGTGCTGAATGTGTGTGCTTAGCACACACATTCAGCTCTACTTCATCGGGCTAATAGAATGCATTGGCCAATCAGCGCTGGCCAATGCATTCTATTAGCGTGAACTGAGTTTGCACAGGGGTTCTAGTGCACCCTCGGCTCTGCTACATCAGATTGCTACATCTGATGTAGCAGTGCCGAGTGTGCATCAGATGTGTAGTTGAGCAAAACTGACTCAGCACTGCTAAGTCTGCATTCGCATAGGAATGCATTGGCCAGCCTTCGGCCAATCAGCGCTGGCTCTGCCGGAGGAGGCGGAGTCTAAGGTCGGACCTGAATGGAGACTGGTGTGGAGCTATCTTAGACTCCGCCTCCTCCAGCAGAGCCAGCGCTGATTGGTCGAGTTCCGTACTCTGGCCAATCAGCACTGGCCAATGCATTTCTATGGGGAAAAGTTAGCTTGCGAAAATCGCAAACTGACAGGGATTTCCATGAAATAAAGTGACTTTTATGCCCCCAGACATGCTTCCCCTGCTGTCCCAGTGTCATTCCAGGGTGTTGGTATCATTTCCTGGGGTGTCATAGTGGACTTGGTGACCCTCCAGACACGAATTTGGGTTTCCCCCTTAACGAGTTTATGTTCCCCATAGACTATAATGGGGTTCGAAACCCATTCGAACACTCGAACAGTGAGCGGCTGTTCGAATCGAATTTCGAACCTCGAACATTTTAGTGTTCGCTCATCTCTATTAAAGAGGACTATCAAACCAAAAATGAAGTGCACTAAAACTTGTCCTTTATTAGTAATTTTAAAAGCCCTAATCCGCAGGAGGATTAGGGAACATATCAATGATATAGTACGTATGGAACCTACACCCATATCTAGACAACTCTGGGAATGGTGATATTTCAAATTTGCGCTTCCAGGGCATAGAGCTGGTTACTAGACCAATGAGGGGGGGGGGGGGGTAACTTTAACCGAAAGGTCCTGCAAAGGGAAGCACGCTGGACCTTTGTCCTTGATACTGTACATCCAAAGGGCTTGAATGAGGTCATTTCTTATAGTTGCTTCTTATGACTTGTCCTGGCCGTTTACAATGCATAATGTGCTGACAATTGAGCGTGTGTAGGGTGGAGGGTTTTAAATAGGAGGGAGTGAATACTGCATTCTCTGCTAGTGTGTATTAGCTTCTAATATCGGCTCAGCTTGATTGTATGCATGTGTGTCCTCTAGCATGTGGGGGTTGTGGGTGATTCATGGAACCAAATAACAAACACCAGTTAGACCAGTAACCCAGCCTAAGGCTAGTAGTGAGTCTATATCAGGTGGATTTTATAGGTCGAATATTAAGGCCTTTTCCTGAGAGACTTACATATTTAGGACGTTATCACCACTCCATTCCACCTTTTAATATCTCCTACTATTGGTGGTAGTCAAATGGTGCCACTATTTTTTGGGCTTTTAAAATTACTAATAAAGGTCAAGTTTTAGTGCATTTCATTTTTGGTTTGATAGTTTTCTAATTAGTGCACATATTGTTATGTCAGTCCAGGTAGCTGCAACGGGGCTAAGGAATAGCAGTAGGAAATCTCGCCCTGCACTACTCCCACTAGCTATCCCGGTCCCTGCCTCACGGGTGTGGGCCGGCTGTACTCAGGCTAAGCCTGACCCCGACAGCTCCTCTCTCACTGATACCGTAGGCCTAGAGGGAAGTGGGAGAAGGAATGCCCTATAAGATCTCTAGGGACTGGAGACTAAAGGGGGTCACCCCTAACGAACAAGTGAAGCTGCTACTGACAGGGACTGACAAGGGTGTGCGCTGACTAACAACACAAGCAGCACACAGGAAAAATGTGGGAAAGGATTCCCCCAAACCAATATGGGAAGGAACCTTACACTAGGAAACAAACACAGGGAAACTGAGTAGAAATCAAAGGATAAGGCAATTCACTCACACAGTCAATTATACACAGAGGGAGGATTGGTGAACACAGAAGGGAAAACACACAAACCAACTCGTTCACCCAAACCTCCCAAAAACCAACCACGGAACTTCCTCTATCCCAGATAACCACCTACTCCTCCTGCTAAGGCCTAGCTCTTTAAAAGAGACACTCAGCACAGAACCATGGGAGGCATGGGTTTAAATACAGAGTAGAGACCACTCCTCCCAGGTGCAAATGGGAGGACAGACTAATCAACCAGGAAATAAAGCTGCCTACCAACAGTGCGCGCGTGCAAGTCAGAAGGTGTGCACCAATACCCACGACAGGACAACCCCGCAGCGCCAGGATGCCACCCCAGACACCGCGCAGCCAAAAACTCCCCAGGTAAGAAAAATAGAAAGCAATGAACCAAAATACTCCTAACACATTTTTTGCATTTATATTTACTATTTGGAAGCTTAAAGAGGACCTTTCATGGTTCGGGGCACAGGCAGTTCTATATACTGCTGGAAAGCCGACAGTGCACTGAATTCAGCGCACTGTCGGCTTTCCTGATCTCCCCCCCCCCCCCCCCCGAGTAAAGAGCTATCGGTCCCAGTACTGTAGCGCTTTACAGTCAGAGGGGCGTTCCTGACAGTTTGTCAGGAACATTCTTCTCCACAGCAACGCCTATAGCGCAGTACAGTGTGAGCAAGGAGGACCGCCCCCTCCCTCTGTTCACAGTTCTCGTCCATAGACGAGTATTATCAGGAGGGAGGGGGGCGTTCCTCCCCAGTCTCAGAGCACAGCACGATTTTTCAGTTTCAGCACACAAAAATACATGGAAATAGCCTATTATTCAAGAAAAAGTTTTTTGGTCATTGGCCTGTGTTACTAGAGGGGAAATCAAACCTGGATTGAAGTTTGGCATAGGGTAGTAGGGAACACATAAGCCTAGGGCCCGAGATGGCCACCATGAGGCCAGGTTCATACTCTGGATGAAAGAGGAAGGCTGTCATTGAGGATTGAGGCAATAGGACACCACAGGGTGGGAAGCAGGGGTTCACCCAGAGGAGGGAATTGGTATGATTTAGCGCAAACCATAGCTTCTCTATTTCCATCCATTTTGGAGTATGCCAATAAAGTGTGCCAGGTTGGAATTCTCTGTAGATCAGTAAAAGAAAGTCAAGTTAGGGTGAGAGAGGCCGTCCCTTTCTTTTGGAGCTTGTAATATACTTTATTAAGCTATCAAACGTCTTTTTAACAGAAAAGAGTCTGTAAATTTCCCATTAGCAATGCTGTAACTAAGCATTGCCAGGGAGAGACTGTCTGTACACCTTACTCAATGCTGTATGGAGAACTGAAGCATTTACCAAAGGGAAAGGGGGAATAGTCACTTCAAATAGCTGTATCTCCGGTTTTATACCATCTAGAAAAATGTATGGCTATTATGTGTATCCACGTACTAGCTGCAATAGGACATGAGATATCACTAGTTAAAGAGGACCTGTCACCTCCTCAAAGATGTGCAGAATTATATACCGTGTGAGAGAGTGAAGAGTGTGATCTGGGAAGACAGGTATATTACAGCCAGGCACCTAAAGTGTGTTTGGTAAATTCAGCTGTGTAATCAAGGCCTGATATAGTCGGTGTGTGAAGACTAGGAGTGTGGCACCACGCAGACAGAGCTGACCTGTCCAGATCAAATCTACAGAGCAGGTACTGTGCCACCCGTTGTTGTTGCCAAGGTGAGAGTCTGGTAGCCAGCCTCCTGTATAGTCAGGGAAATGTTCCTTATGTTTAAGTGAGTTCTCTGCCGAGAAGGTTTTTGTTTTGGTTATTTTGTGCCTTTGCAAAGGCAGTGAATGCACTACAAGTGAATAAAGCCTGAACTTGTGTGCCACCCAGTGTCTGTGTCCCTGTTTCCTGCACTGCTACAAGCATCTATCTGAGCGATTCCCCACAACCGCTTGAAAGCTGACAGTGTTTTGAGTTAATATCAACATTGGTGCCGACTAGCTTCATCGCTGAGCATTCCTCACGGCCCAGCAATGATGCTGGGCTGTAAGGCCTGCCCTTTTATACAACCAAAGACACAGCCATTTGAAGTAACTATCCCAACAGCTCTGCATCCACTCTACATACTTACAATACAAATGTGTATGGACTCTCCTTAGTAATGGAACTTAGAAAATTAGATACGACAAATTATATTACAAAAATGTTCACCAAGCATTCACAGCACAATAGCAAAAAGGAAAAGAGAAAAAAAAATGAAATTACATTTATGAGGTCCTTATGCATAGACTCGGGCATTATAGCAAGATCAAGAGCAGAATTAAAATAACTATCAATTGTGGGTTAAGCGTGTCACAGCTACCTCAGACGATAGAGACTGCACTAGCAGCTTGACATCATGTTTAGTAACGGCAGTATCCTGCTTATTTGCATTGCTGCAGAAAGATACTACAGGGGAAGTTTGTCTAGGAAATCCACTGGGATGGAAATAGAAATCAGATGAAAGGAGAGGAGATGGTACATCTGTCATATAAATCAATATATATATATTGCAGAAGACATAGATAATATATTTAAGAGCTGTAGATATAATGCCTTCTCCGGACTGGAGACCACAGATGGTGGAGCCACACAAGATAATAGTTCACAGCTTATCCCAATATTCAAAAATATTTGCCTCTGTAGAAAGCAGACGTTTCCCTCTCGGGGGTCTTGGCAAAGGTAAGGAGTTCCCTTTTATGCTTAGAGGAACACTGGGGGGGGGGGGGGGGGTCAAAAAAGTAATTCTGCTAGCCTCTTTCTATAGTGGCCTTATAAGCACCCCGTTTAATCAGAGGATCAGGATGTGCAGAGTTATTTACCCAATATTCCATAGGTGTGTGACTGCTGGTGAAGTTAGCCAAGCATGATGCAAGTGCCACACACGAGAGTCAACAGAAGAACCAACTACAACAAGCCAGATATACCCTTAGGAGAAAAGTTGATTGCAGACAATACTGGTAGGAGGTCAAGGCAGTGAAAACTATATAAATACTTGAGAAGGCTTTGTGGGTGTGACCTGGGTACATGGCAGGAAGAAGTCAGGGTGGATGGAGACACGATTGTTGTAGAGGATTTCCCATTTGGCTCTAACAGCATGCATGAATTGTGTCTTTGACTTGGTAGTACAGTAGCTTGGCTAGCAGACGATATGGGGAAGCTGATGTGCTCCCTCTGTGTCAAAAAATGAGAAGAATCTATGAGAGCCCCAAAGATGTTTCAGCTAAGTTGCAAGGAAATGGACAGGGTAGGAACCTCTAGATATTTTCAGAATGCCAATAAAGAGGACGTTAATGCGTGATAGGCGATTCTCAAAGTCTTCGGCTCTTTCAACTGAAGATGCCATTTGATGTTGAAATTCAGAAATTTGAGTAGGGATAGGGTGTTGCGCATCCTCCACATCCGAGATTCAGTACTGTGTTTCGTAAGTTTCTGCATGTCATGATGGAGAATAGAAGAGTCTTTCTTAATAACCAGCATAGACTGGCAAGTACTGATAGTGGCCAAGAGTTCAGCTAATTCTTGATCCATATAGGAAGGAGAAGCAAGATGTTCCTGTGAGTAGAGAGTTCTTGGCGGACTCAGAGAGCCTTCGAAGAATGACAGGGAGGGTTCTGGAGAGTTAGGGTCAGGCTTGCCCTGTAGCCTAGAGTTTCTTTTCTACACAAGCCTGGATTTTTGCTACAGCTCTATAACTGGAGGGAAGGTGGTAAGTTAAGCCCTCCAGAGAGTGGGAAGTGAGCTCCTCTGCAACAGATTCATCATCAGAAGGGGTCCCTTTTTCTTCATGCCTCCCATATGAGATCACAATAGGTATAATTCACAGAAAGATTAACTGGAAAAGAGGAGAGCACTTGAAGTACTACAAAACAGCCATGAGATGAAGGCAGATGACTGTGAAAAACAAAGGCTGTGTTAATGGATATGTAAAAGTAGAAGAGTCAGTAGCAAAGGCACCGGTAGCAAAAAGGCTGGTACTGAACAATTGTAGGGAATACAACAGAGAGAAGAAATAAACAGCCTGAAGTAAGGGAACAACGTGTGAGCCAGTGGAGAGGGGTAATCATTGGGGTAGCAGCCCAGCACTGTCAGCCAGTTGTCATGAGGCACACCAGACCCCTAATCCCCCATCAATACCCCACCAGGCAGATGAGGTCTGGTGTAGGGTTAGTCGACAGGATCCCCTGGTCAGGAGACACAACAGGCAACAGAGCTAGATGTTGAAGGACTATGAACACATGTCCAAGATGGTGGCACTTGCACACTCATACAATTTTATGTCTGCTCCTTCCATACATAAGAGTACATAGAAAGGGATGAAGTGGGTAATGTCTGATATAAATTTTGGTAACATTGAAATCTGCCTTCTATTTATTTCAGAGGTGTTTGGAGATTTTTACTGCTAGTAAATTATTCCAACTGTCAGGAAAAAAAAAAAGCATTCTGTTCTATTTCTCTGGGCTTATTCTACTTAAAACTCTAATTGAATTGAGCAGGTTGCAAAAGCACAAATCTAAAAGTGGTTTTGGACATGATTTCTGAAGTTTTGTGTTCTAGGTATTAAAAAAAAATTGCTTCAGAACTCCATTACAAAACATCTTGAAAAGGAGTGTGAAAACATGCTTCCAAAATCTGCTTCAAAAACCTAAAGTAATGCAACCAGAGGAATGCCCAGGATTTGCAGGTTCATAAGCATACGCATTAAAAGATTAATTTCTGAATGGGACCACAGTAGTTTGACATAAAAAAAAGGACAGTTTTAACAGCCCATACAGGACCATGTGTGTTTTCCTCTGTGGAATGTCTGTGAAAAGCGCTGCGGAAAAAAAAGTGAAGCTTTTACACCACGTTTTTTTCTTCAGCGTTTTTTAGCTGTGATTCGCTATGTGGGGCCTTAAAGCTCTATAGGAAGTCTGTCAACAGGAAAATCCCTATTAAATATTAAACAGAAAGTTCCTATAAAATAGCACACAGAGAATTTCCGTCCATATCATATCTAAACGGAAAATGCCAGTGTGATTAGCTGTGATTTACAGTACAGACCAAAAGTTTCGATACACCTTCTCATTCAAAGAGTTTTCTGTATTTTCATGACTATGAAAATTGTAGATTCACACTGAAGGCATCAAAACTATGAATTATCACATGTGGAATTATATACTTAACAAAAAGGTGTGAAACAACTGAAAATATGTCTTATATTCTAGGTTCTTCAAAGTAGCCACCTTTTGCTTTCATTACTGCTTTGCACACTCTTGGCATTCTCTTGATGAGCTTCAAGAGGTAGTCACCGGAAATGGCTTTCACTTCACAGGTGTGCCCTGTCAGGTTTAATAAGTGGGACTTCTTGCCTTATAAATGGGGTTGGGACCATCAGTTGTGTTGTACAGAAGTCAGGTGGATACACAGCTGATAGTCCTACTGAATAGACTGTTAGAATTCGTATCATGGCAAGAATAAAGCACCTAAGTAAAGAAAAACAAGTGGCCATCATTATTTTAAGAAATGAAGGTCAGTCAGTCCGAAAAATTTGGGAAAACTTTGAAAGTGTCCCCAAGTGCAGTTGCAAAAACCATCAAGTGCTACAAAGAAACTGGCTCACATGAGGACCGTCCCAGGAAAGGAAGACCAAGAGTCACCTCTGCTGCGGAGGATAAGTTAATCCGAGTCACCAGCCTCAGAAAACGCAGGTTAACAGCAGCTCAGATTAGAGACCAGGTCAATGCCACACAGAGTTCTAGCAGCAGACACATCTCTACAACAACTGTTAAGAGGAGACTTTGTGCAGCAGGCCTTCATGATAAAATAGCTGCTAGAAAACCACTGCTAAGAACAGGCAACAAGCAGAAGAGACTTGTTTGGGCTGAAGAACACAAGGAATGGACATTCGACCAGTGGAAATCTGTGCTTTGGTCTGATGAGTCCAGATTTGAGATCATTGGTTCCAACTACCATGTCTTTGTGCGACGCAGAAAAGGTGAACGGATGGACTCTACATGCCTGGTTTCCACCATGAAGCATGGAAGAGGAGGTGTGATGGTGTGGGGGTGCTTTGCTGGTGACACTGTTGGGGATCTATTCAAAATTGAAGGCATACATGGCTACCACAGCATCTTGCAGCGGCATGCTATTCCATCCGGTTTGCGTTTAGTTGGACCATCGTTTATTTTTCAACAGGACAATGACCCCAAACACATCTCCAGGTTGTTTATGGGCTATTTGACCAAGGAGGAGATCGATGCGGTGCTACGTCAGATGACCTGGCCTCCACAGTCACCAGACCTGAACCCAACCGAGATGGTTTGGGGTGAGCTGGTCCGCAGAGTGAAGGCAAAAGGGCCAACAAGTGCTAAGCATCTCTGGGATTGCCTTCAAGACTGTTGGAAGACCATTTACAGTGACTACCTCTTGAAGCTTATTAAGAGAATGCCAAGAGTGTGCAAAGCAGTAATCAAAGCAAAAGGTGGCTACTTTGAAGAATCTAGAATATAAGACATATTTTCAGTTGTTTCACACTTTTTTGTTAAGTATATAAATTCCACGTGTGTTAATTCATAGTTTTGATGCCTTCAGTGTGAATCTACAATTTTCATAGTCATGAAAATACAGAAAACTCTTTGAATGAGAAGGTGTGTCCAAACTTTTGGTCTGTACTGTACAAAAATGTGACGGTTTTTGAATTTACAACATTTCCCTTGTGGACGTTTTTCTGCAAGAAATCTAGCCAGAATTCCATCTACTTTGCAGGTATTGTAAAACAATGCCCAAATCATGGCGTTTACATTATATGGGGCCCTGGCCTAAATGTGACGTGGTAATGCTTCCTACAATTAAGGGCTCGTTCACATCTGCGCCCGGGACTCCATTATGCAGGTTTCCATTTCCTGCACAAAACAAGGTAGGAGACGGAAACCTGCAGGCATCTTTCAAACCCATTCATTTGAATGGGTTTGAAAAGTGACTGGCCATGAGCATTTTATGCTCTCTGTGGCGAAACTGTTTTTTTTTTTTTTAACCAGACACAGATCGGACATGCAGGACTCTGTGTCTGGTTTAAAAAAAACTGGTTTGCCGCTCACGGCCGGACTCGTCATGACAGGTTTCTGATAACGGAGAGCCGAACGCTGGTGTGAACCCAGCATAAGTGACAAACAAACCAAAAACAATCCCAATTACAACTTTTCATTACAGTTGATATATTTACCTCATTTTAATATACTGTTAGAAATTTTGATCCAGAATTGCAAACAGTAAAGTGATATCCAAATAGGAAGATAAGGAGAGAAAAAAAGAGAGAAAGAGAGAAAAGAATTAATAGAAAAACAGCTAATGAGATATTAGCTGCATAACACCTGCTTAAGGCTGAGGCTCCACATTGCGGAAACACAGTTTTTTTTTTCTTTTGTTGCAGATTTTGTTGTGATTTTTTGAGACAAAGCCAAGAATGGCTACAAAGAAATGGGAAAAAAGGAAGTTCTTATACTTCTCTCTTATCTAATTCAAACAAAACAAAAAAAAGCTGCGTTCCCAATATAAATTTTTTAAACATAAAAAACATGCAAAAATAAAAACAACATAAAAAACCCATATGTGTCACCAAAAAACCCCACAGAAATTAGTTGAATAACACAAATGATAAAAAAAAATGTTATAGCCCTCAAAACTGCACATACAAAAAAAGTGAAAATGTGTCTGGTACTGGACCAGAAATTGTTCTGAAATTGAAGTGGTTAATAAAATTTTAAAAAAATAGTAGCAAGGACCCACCGGGCCCCTTAAGGTTGCAAGCCCTGTAGCGGGTGCTACAGCGATAGTTGCGCCACTTCTTAAGTCAATTTCATGATTTTAGCTTGTAAATACTGATGCATAATACTGCCATATGCACGGAGTACTGAAATATGTGTGGAGAAACTGTGAGATCTTCCTGAGCTTTTGTTGGCTCAGTTTGGATGTCGCCATTGTACGGCTCCTCAATGATTGCTGTATATTGTATGTTTTTCCATTGCTGTTTGCCAGTTTCTAAATAAAGAGTTGATAATACTGCCATGTGGCTTTACTATTTATTTTTTTTGAAACTGGTAGTTCCTCCTTAGGTCTTGCTGAATTAAATTTACAGTATACACAGTTGATTATGCAAATACCATAAAGTATGCAATGTATATGCTCTAATTGTTTTCATGCTACAGTATTTAACCACTTCAGTACCCGGCCAATTTGTGGTCCAGTACCAGACACATTTTCGGGTTTTTTTTGTATGTGCGGTTTTGAGGGCTGTAACATTCAACTAATTTTTGCATCTTTTTTCAGGGACACATAGGGCTTTATTTTTATGTTGTTTTTATTTTCGAATGTGTTTTAATTTTTTTTTTTATATCCGGGAAAATATAAACATAATAGGAGGGAAATTGTGTCTGGTATTCACTTTTTTTTTTTTTTTTATTTAATAACACAAAGTGCTACTGAAAAACTTTATAAAATAGTTTTTCCTCTCCATTACGGTAATTTTTATTTTGTATGGTGTTCTCGGGGGTGGGGCTATAACCTTTAATAACGGCGTTTTATTAGCGTATTATTTTATTTATTTTAATTATTTTATTTTCATTTTTTTAAACTTTATTTTTATTTTATTTTTTTTCCAGATTGTGTCACCATAAGGTCATAAGAGACCTTTGGGGACATCTGATCACTTTTTTTTTTTTTTTGTTAGGGAGGCTGATTTCCCCTGCAACTAAAGCTGCTACATTTAGCCTCAGTTGCAGAAGGAATCCAGCCTCCTGCACACTGTTCTTTACATTTACAGAGCTGATCTGGGTCCTGTAGGACCCAGCAGCTCTTGTAAGACACTGAGCCCAGTGGATCACGTGACCGCCGGGTCAGAGGGCGGCCACATCATGGTGGCACCAATAGCCTTGTATACAGCGCTCATTGAGCGCTGTATACACAGCGATCGAGGAGGCAGGGAAGGGAATAAACCTTCCCTGCCATCTCTCTGGGAGCTCCGGCTGAAGTTACAGCTGGCTCCCAGCTTCAGCAGCTGCACGATCTCCATGCAGCTGCTGTGTTCTGATTGGTATGTACCGGTACGTCCTGTCAGAACTAGGCAACCACTTCCCGGACGTTTATAGTCTATAGGCGATCTGGAAGTGGTTACAATTGTGTAAAAAAAAAAAAAAAAAAACTCAGCTGCAGATTTGAATGATATGCCAAATAGGAATTTACCTTGTCTTGTAGACTTATAGGGTGTAATCAACTCATAACGCTTCACAAAGCTTTGAAAAGAAATCCTAGAGAAGAAAGAAAATTGAAAAAGCAATCTTTAATGTCCAATAAACATTAAGAAAATTTCCAAAGAGGTTAACATTTTGATGCCAGTGTATTTTTGGACATTTTGCACCTACAGTAGCAAAGTATCCAGTAGGATAACTTTTACACTTTTGATCTGTACATATAAATCCTAATTTACAAAACAAAATAAATCATACTAACCCCCCATATAGATATAGTATTTGAAAGTAGGTACCTGGCACATTGTCTAAACTTTATAAACACAGGCACCATCATGCAATTTTGTATTAAGGTATAATTTTTAATAATATTAGTGGCTAAAAGTTAGCCATAAGCACTACACGACCTGTAAATAAAAAGTTGAACATGACATGTAAAGATCAGGGCTGTGAAGTTGGTAGGCCAAACCATGGACTACAATTTTTCCACAGCCCGACTGCTTCAACCTGGACTCAGACATGGCTCACATCCATGGACAGTCAGAAGCAAAAATACTCTAATTCATTTAAAAGACAATGATTGAAATCCCATGAAAGTAAATATGCAAGAAGCTATACATCTAATTAAACAATATTAAAAAGAAGTTCAAAAGAAGGTTATATATAAACTAAAAAGATTCTCCAAGTAGGTGGTAACCTTTTGTAATTTACTAAGAAAGTAAAAAGGTTCCCAGCTATTTGTAGAATCAGTTCTAGCTTACATATAGCCTTCTTTTGAACTGGTGAAAAGACAGAAATAAAGGAAACAAATAAATGCCAAAATGTTTTGGAGCAAATTAGTGATCAACTGATGTATGCCATATAGCATTTTGTACTTAACGATCGACTTTAACCCTTTCCTGATATCTGCTCTACTTTAACGGTGGACAATGGGAATTTAAATATGGCGGCAACTCAGAGGACGCCAAAGCTGTCAGTTCTCCGCCATAATATATAGCAGAGACCTGGCAGTAATGTCTACAATCAGTGCCCACATCGATCACAGGCATTAACCCTCCTAACACTTTGGTCAAAGCTGACCGAGGTGTAATTTTCTCGGTGGTGCATGGGTGTTGCCATTTTGGAGTAGATTGTCGACCATGGAAGTGAGATCTGGGGCCAGCAATCTGTTAATATGATAGCCAGGACCTATTGAAGGCTCTCAGGCTTGTCATTTTATTAGTTGTATTACAGACTGAGCTAGAACTATAGGTTTTTCTCAATGCAATGCATTAGTATTCCAGTGTACTGAATTAGTGATCAGACCCCCTGGGATTCAAGAAAATATACAAAACAAAACACACACACAAAAAAATCAATTGAGTTCACCACCTTTCTCTAGAACACATATAGAACTAAATAAAGTGAAACACATACACATTAGGTATCCCTGTGCCTGAAAAAACCCGGTCTACAAATTCATAAAAAAATATTCTTCCCACATGGTAAATGCCATGGTGGGAGGGGGGGGGATAGGGAAACCACCGTTTCACCTCACATAAACAATATAGATAAAAATCAATGAAATCAATAGACATTACCTAAAATGACATACATAAAAAATATATCTGGCTTTTAAAAATAATAAAAAGGCCTAAAAAAATTCCGGGAGTCAGAATACGGCAACTCCAAGAAATTTTTTTTGTTTTGGATTTTTTTCCATTCTGAATTTTTTTTCCCCAATTTCCCAGTACACTGTATGGAATATTAAAAGCTACCATTACAACTATAATTTGTCCTGCAAAAATTAAACACTCTTACAGCTCTGTGGATAGAAAAAAAAAAAAAAGTTATGGCTTCATAAAAACGGGGCGTAAGAAGTGAAATATTGGCTGCGTGAAGGGGTTAAAGAAAAGACAAAAGTGCTTTAGTAATCCTGAATTAAAGAGGTTGTCCAGGATAATTTTTTTTTTATATTAAAACAAAACATACTCACCTGTCCCCGATGTCTCCCAGCGTGGTCTGGTCTTGTTGCTCTGCTGTTTTGTTTTACTGGAAGTCCCCACATCACTGTAACATTCCGTCCTTTTCCTTAGGCCGTTGATTGGCCTCAGTGGTCATGTGTGGTGGGGACTTTCGCTGGAAGAAAAACACCGCCGCAGCAGGAGGAGTGGACCACACTGGGAGACACCGAGAGTTTTTTTTTCTTCTCCCTCGGTCTAATTTAAAAAATAAAAATTCATCCTGGACAATCACTATAAGGATGCAACAACTGAACCTCCTGTAATTCCTCAGAACTGCAATCAGAGTTCCTTATATGGGTGGAAAAAAAGCACCTGTGTTACATCTATCTGACAAAATATTGATCAGAAGCTCCTGCCATCAAGACACAGGTGAACCTTCATTCCAAACCCTTGTCTCTGCCCAGACCATTTCCAGGTGTTTAGCAGAAGGAAAATTGGCGTCATAGCACCCATTACACGTCCTGCCATTGACAGTTAGTCACATTGCCCTTTAAACTATTGAGTGGAACTGTATGGTCTTTAGAGACAATCCAGGTTCTGCCTGGCATCCAGCTATAGTTGGGTTTGAGTATGGAAGCCTTGTGTTTCAATTCTGCTTTGGATGTGGAGCAAAATCACTCTCTTCTTGCATAGTCAACTGCATGTGTTAGACGGTACTTTGCTCAAAACCTGATAGAAACTATCCATTGGAAATAACTAAATTAAATTTACTGAATTTACTGAATTGCAGAAATCTTAAACACCATGATTAATATATTAAGTATACAAAAAAAAAAAATCATAATACTTTTAACTCTACAAAAAATAACTTATGTGCTGATAACATTATACTATTGTAAGTGTAGTGCAAATATAGTATTACCGAATTGGGAATCCTGCTGCACTTATATGAATAGTTTCCACAATGCCACAAGCTTCTAGCTGACTGAGTACCTGAAACAAATACATAATATGTTAAGGGTAATATTCTTGCATAGTACAAAAAAAACCCGTCATCACTTTATATCACAATATATTCTTTTGTTTATCAGCAAATAATACTTTAAAGGGGCTCTATCATTTCGAAATCGTGTTTTTACATAGTGATATGCCTGAATAGCCTTTAAAAAGGCTATTCAGGTGCTGCTAGTAGATTTTGAAAAGATGCCCTAATCCCCAAGCCATCGTGCACCCCCCTGCGTCATACCTTGGTAGCGCCCCCTCCTTTGCATGTGCTCCATGATTGCCCTCCTACTATGTTGTAACCGCTTCCATTCTTGTAGCTGAGATTCCTGCGCTTTGAAATCTCGGGCATACGCAGTAACGCTTCCTTCTGAGCGCTACTGCACATGCCCGAGGGCCATTTTCTTGTGAACCTGGGCATGTGCAGTACCGATCAGAAGGGAGCGTTACTGCGTATGCCCGAGATTTCAAAGCGCAGGAATCGCAGCTACAAGAATGAAGGCAGTTACAACAACAGAGGAGAAGAGCAATCACGGAGCACAAGCATGGGAGGGGGCGTAACCAAGTTATGACATGGGGGGGGGGTGCACAATGGCTTTGGGAACGCCCAGGGTGCATGGAGAGGTTAATTCACATACCGGTTTTACCGATATGTAAAAAAAAAAAAAAAAAATGGGGGGGGGGGGTCTTTTCAAAATCTACTAGCAGCACTTCAATAGCCTTTTTAAAGGATATTCAGGCATATCACTATGTAAATCCATCAAAGAACGCACTTAAATGCAAACAAAAGGTTGGGAAAGTAACAGCATCAAGAACCAAAAAACGAAACCAACCTAATATAATAAATATAAGTCACTCCAGAAAAGTAAAATAAATATAAATTTATTGACATAAATTACAAAATAGATATCAAAAACAAGAGACTACAGCAGAGACTACCATCTTGCCCTGCTGTAGTCTCTTGTTTTTTATATCTATTTTGTAATTTATGTTAATAAATTTAAATTTATATCACTATGTAAAAACACGATTTCCAAATGATAGAGTCTCTTTAAAGGTAGTCTGTTACCAGAATCCATCATATCAGTCTAAGCTCAGAGGTTGAATAGGGAGGGTTATTTTAGTAGCTGTCTCTCTACATCAGATAGATTAGCCGCATGTAGTCTGTGGGGCTGATAACAAGAGGGAGAGGAACAACACTCAGCTTGTATATATGCCCCTAACAGGGCGTATACAAGTAATCCTTCACACGGACAGCTTTGCCCTCATCAGACCATATAGCTGTATAATACTCACACAGCCTCAGCTCCTAAACAAGAGTAGCGTTTCCCTGTTAAATTTGGGCACAGGCAGTTCTATATACTGCTGGAAAGCTGAAAGTGTGCTGAATTCAGCGCACTGTCGGCTTTCCCGATCTGTGTCCTGGGTAAAGAGCTATCGGTCCCGGTACCGTAGGTTTTTACAGTCAGAAGGGCGTTCCTGACAGTCAGTCAGGTACGTCCTTCTCCACAGCAGCGCCTATCGCACTGTACAGTGTGAGCGGGGAGGAACGTCCCCTCCCTCTGCTCACAGTACTGGTCCATAGACTAGTATTATCAGGAGGGGAGGCGCTACTGTGAAGAAGGACGTACCTGACTGACTGTCAGGAACGCCCTTCTGACTGTAAAGAGCTACGGTACCGGGACCGATAGCTTTTTACCTGGAGCACAGATCGGGAAAGCCGACAGTGCACTGAATTCAGCGCAGTGTCAGGTTTCCAGCAGAATATAGAACTGCCTGTGCCCAAATCGGTGAAAGGTCCTCTTTAAATGCTCAACAGGGAGCATTCTCTCAGTGGCCTTCTATATACCCTAATGAATGTGAAGGTTGACCGTTTGAGTGCTCCTACTTAATAGCCATGTTAACCCAGAAGTCATTCCAGCAATCCGTGCTTCCAACAATACAGATGGGAGCGATAAGTGCAGATTTTACTTTCACTTACTGCTCCTAGCTCCTCGGATCCATTCTCCCTCCCCTGCTTCGGTGTACTTAAACCTGCCAGAAGGTGGCCAGCAAGGGAAGGGGCAAGGATATGAGGAGCTTTGAACAGTAAAAGTGTGAAATATACACTTACCGCTTGCTCCCCGTAAAGCAGGAGATGGAGTGCAGGCATATGGGGGCACTGTAATGTATGGAGACATAAGAGAGCACTTATGGGGGTATAAGCAACCATTTTATGAGGACATTGTACTAATGTCTGAACACAAGCGGCCATTTAAAACATCAAACCAGATATTTTCTTTCAAAAATATATAACATTTAACACTTACCTCTTCATTTCTAAACACCATTGCCTTGCAGTCCATATTTGGCTTAATGCATCGTATATAGTATGGTGTAGTCTCATGCAAAATAGTCATCAAATTCTCTAAGGAACTCTTTAAGAAAAGAATGGAGTCAAGTATAGGTAGCTTCATGATTTAAAAGGAAGAAAACATCTACCATAGTCATATTTCTTTTTGTATACGGTACACATTAAAACAACATGTTTTTGTGTTTAACTTTTTTTTTTTTTAAATTATGTCACTATAAGTATGGCCACTTTATTAGTGATACCCAGCATTTCATGACTGATACTTTCCAATGTTGAAATTAGACAAGTGCTCATGCACATAGGGTCAATAAAGTTTTCAGTGGATCAGTTTGAGCATTTTTTTTCAAATTTAAATGAGGAATGATCATTGGTGCAAGAGTAGCTGGGACCAATATTTCAAAAACTTTCAACCTTGTGAGCTATACTTGCAAGAGTATACCGCTTCCCTTCTGCCCTGCAGGTTGCTGAAGTTCATCTCATATTACAACGCTAGGTCCCCCTGGAGGGTAAACGTGAAAGCAGAGGCGGCCATCAGCAGGAGCAGATTGGTAAGCAAGGCCAGGGGCCCATGGCAAAAATATTTGTTGGGTGAACCCAAACGAATACTGCTATCATTATACATTCGGGTCTCTTCAGGCCCCAGATAATAATGATTGGAGGATCAGGGGAGGAGAGAGAACATAAAAACCAGTGTTACTAACCTCTCCAGCACGACTCCAGGCAGTCTTCGGCCTCTGTAGTGACATCACAGATGTCAGGTGAGGCTAAGCCGGCGTCCATACGCATAATGATGCCAGTGTAACCCACGTCTGTGACCTCATTGAAAAAGATCAAAGTGAAGCCCAGGAGAGGAAAGTACCACTGAATTTTAGGTATGTCACCCTGTTCCCCGATTAATATACCCTGACCCCAGAGTATAATAATAGTTCATTGGTGGTGTACCCCTAAAATTTCAGGTTCTGCTGAATCTGAAATTTTAGCAATACACCGTTTGGGGCCACAATGGGAAATAAAAGTTTGGATAGCACACTGAGACATTATACTGTGTGCAGGGGCCACTATGAGACATTAAACTGTGTACAGGGGCCGCTATGTAACATTATCCTGTGTGTAGAGGCCACTATGGGACCTTATATTATATGGAGGGGACACTATGGGACAATATACTGCGAGGAGGGTCTGCTATGGGACATTATACTGCATGAAGGGGCACTTTGGGACATTATAGTGTGTGTAAATGGGGTGGGGCGAGGAAAGGAGGCGTTATGCCGCGGGGAAAGAGGGCAAGTCAAAACTTTGCTATGGAGCCCAGTCTTTGCTAGATATGCCCTAGCGTACATCGTGTTGAAAAGAAGTTGTGTGTCAAAAGCTGTAGGAGGAAAAGTGCAGCATTACAAGATGGCAATTTTGATGCTGCAGCAACTGGTCATATGTGAAACTGGACTAGGGGTGGCACCTAGACATATTTTTAAAGGGACCTCAAAAGAAGAGAAACTGCAGCAGCAATGGATGGAATGGAGCACAAAAACATCTTTATTATCAGACCCTACAGTTGGAGACAGTTTTTTTTATATAGCCATATGTTTAATATTTTTAAAGAACATCCCTGAAGTCAACCATACTGGAGAAATAACCATGTTGTATTGTGTGTACTTTATTGAATGGCACAGTTCTCTCTCCAAGAGACAAAAAAGTGACAAGCTAGATATAGGCTAGATAGACTTAACACGAGAACTAGGATTATTAACTGTTCCCTCTTTTTAATTATAATGAGATGATTCTGCCAATTCTACCCCAGTCTAAACCGTAAGGCTGGGAAGTAGGTTATAGAAATCAGAACACAACAGCCTATTGTGTCTGTTCTAGTGGCCCATTTGAAAACGAATAACTAAAACCAAACACAAACAAAGGGTTTATAGTAAAAACATAATATTAATTATACGGAAATTTCTGCTGACGCCCTCCGTTTTAGACAGATCCCTAGTTGTTAATGTAGTAGATGCTGAAATGCTGAAAATTCTCCATATCTATATAACAATCCATGTTATTTGACAAATGCCAGGAACGCGATATTTTTTTCTTTACATAAATAACAAGTATGTATTTCAAGTAACTAAATGTTTGCTGGTGAAGTCTGTATTAGGGTTAGACTCTTGATAGTCACATATCAGTGAAGCCACCTTTCTAAAGTGCTATCTATCATAAGATTGCAGAAAGGACATTAAGTAACTCTTCTCAACATATGTTGCTGTCAATAGTGGGTGGTTTGTTAATGTTCAGAAATGTAAAACACAGATTGAACATAAAAGACAAGTAACATAACCAACCTTAAATTTGGAAACTACTGTCACAAGTGTTACTCTGCTGTGCGCACCAACATCAACAAGGTTATTGATCTCTTGTGGAAAGAGCTTCTGCAGTAGGCTGTCATTAGTCTCTTGCAAAAGTTGAATAAGTTCTGGTGGAACAGGGTCCTATATGACAAAAAACGTAACATATAGATTGATAAACAGTAAATGATGAAGTAGTCCCTCCTGTTCATTACCTGTCCATTCACACTGGGAACATAAGGGTCCTAGTAATCTGACTCTCAGCAATACATGCAAGCATTCCTCTGTGGTTTGTAATAAACATACATGCGCATACACATCAGGTAAAGCAAAAGTTGTCATTCTCTGATCGCAAAGCAGAACTGCTCAGTTAAAGGGGTTGTAGAGTATTAGAAAACATGGCTGAGGTATGGCCTGCACGTCTTGGCAGTATGAAGTACATCTATGGCACTCTGGCCCTGCACCTTCCTCTGAGCAACCACCAACTTCTCAAAGTGCTGAAATTGGGCAGGAAGCTTCTCAAAGACTTCCACAGGGGACTCTGATCCCAGGGGAGCAAATCTCCCAGTCCTCCCTGGATTGTTTTTTGGACCTCCCAGCAACGGTGGCAGCGGGTCCCAAGAGGCAGTGGCCATCATGGCTGGACTTGTGAGCAGACCCTGTCTCCCTTCCTCCCTATTCACAGCTCCTCTCCTCCCTTGCCAGCACAGCATGACCACACTGCCTTACACAGCCTCCGCTGCCTGCACGACTGAACCACCAGAACAGGAAAAGCCTACACAGTTAGGCTGGCTCCCTGCAGGCTCCTTTGCCTGGGACCCGCCACCTTCCACCCTGCCCTCTTCCTCAGGATTCTCCACACTCCACAAGGCTATTGCAGTATCTCTGCTCTCCCTTCTGCATCCACCAACTCTGCCTCCCACTTCTCTCCTGCTACAATCCCCCCAACCTCCATCTGTAACTCCTCCTGGCACTTGGGGTGAAGAGGACTTTAGAGCATCATCCTTCCTGAGTCACAGACTGCCCCTAACTCCTGTCAAACTCAGCTACTGGCCCTGCTGCCCCTCTATCTGCAAGAACTCTGTCGCACTCTCCTCCCTACTGTTCTACCATTTTAGCTCACATTCCTACAAAAACTGACTTCCATTCACTTGTAGCAGAAGTCAGAGAGACCTGGCATGCTGAAATCGCTGCTTTTAGGAAGCATCTCTATTATATTGCTATTCCTGTTCAGATCTTGAAGGAGGACCATAAAGCTATCCACTCTCAGCTAGTGGCCACAGTCCTCTCTCACACCTCAGTGATGCATCGCCACTTAGAGGACTTAGACAATCGGGGCAGATGTAATAATAGAGTCAAAGGCCTTCTGGAAGTCACCAGGGAGAAGGACCGCCATGCCACACTTGAAGCTATATTTAATATGCTGCAATGAAACATCGACTCAAAAAATAGAGCGGGGCAGAGTACTTAGAGCCCTTCGTCCTAGAGGAGTGGGTCTGAACTCTAGAGACGTCATATGTTGTGTCCATGACTTTCCACTTAAAGAGGCCATCATGACCAGAGCTAGACAAGACCTTTCCCTCATCACCTTCCAGAAGAGTTGTCACCTCAGTCCCCTACTTCAACTGCTCCGTGACCACCAGCTAACCTACAGATGGAGCCTTCTCTTTCGCTCTGATTGCACATCAAGATGGTCGCACTGCCACACTATGCTCCGTCTTGGATCTTCCTCTCCTGGAGTTGACGGACTCGGAGCTGATTCTTATGCATTAGCACCATAAATCGACTTTGCTGCACTCCCTGAATCCAACAAATCTAACATTTAAATGCTTCACAATCACTAACACTTATGTTTCTCAAAATTTCTTTGTGATACAGACTATCTGAAATTATATTCATGTTTAGCTTGAATGGGTTTATGATAATCAGCTGAAATTTTCAAGGAAGCTAAACTTTTGCAAAAATTTGCTGTCCAGGTTGATCTGTTCGTATACTTGAATTCATTGCCAAATGTTCCTAACATTTCGTTCCTTGTTTTATAGTAAAACATTTTTCAATGAAAATTACAGTTTAAAAAAAACAAAACAAATAAACACCACAGCTGATTCCTGTTTCTCAAGAAGTGACATAATGTCCATTGGTCACATGGCCATGCTGCATTTCTCATTAATTTTAATAGGACTGAGCTGTAGCATTGCCATGTGACAATGGATGAGGCACTGTTCTTAGAAGAAGAAAGCAGCCATGTGTTCTAATACTCCACAACCCCTTTAATTGATTAAGGATTCCAATATTTGTTTCTTTGTATATCATGTTTTACATGTAAAAGTCTAAAATGCCAAATGCGAGAAGTCGTGTTTTTGTTACTCACCTTATTTTTTTCTACCATTTCCTCAATGTGATATGTCACTTTCCCAGCATAGTGTGATATAACAAAGTTTGGCTTTTTACTGAACTTGTCCCGACTGAAGCATTTATTATGTGAAAGATTTACTTCAAGTCGAGACTGGAGCTGGACAACATCTGAAGTCCTATTCAAACGACATTCCTGTGAAGTTTCAAATCAAAAATAAAAGTCTTTATTTTATTTTTTTTTACTGCTGGTGCTTGCAGTTTATAGTCTTTCTTAGACTATCCAAAGGAAAATTGTTGTGGGAGTTAAGTACACTATAAAATATAACTTATTAATATATCTAAAAAGTTCCACATATGAATGTCATAAAACCACATATAAATAACCAATGTAGGCATGAGTGAACAATGGGGTAACCAATATTATGTAACCCCTAATGATTACGGAACTTGGGAATCCTAGCCTCTACCCCAGAATAAATAGGAATAGTGATATAGCAGCTAGTGGTCAATCAATTGACTGACATAAGGTTTGCTGACTGTTACACATATAGTGCTGGTATCGCATCCAAACTCCATGTGTATAATTGCCCAGCTATATAACCTCTATGTATTTAATTACAGATCTCCAGCCCAGGGTATTCACACAAAACCTGCTGCTAAAACAATTCCCACCAGCAGCAGAGTTAGGTTAGGATCCACAAGCTGGACTTATCTAAGAATCAGGAGCCAGTACACAACCCACAGCTATATCACCAGTGCGATTCTAAACTGGGGAGAAAAAATGAACTAGCTAGGGCCAACTCCATATTCACACTCTGAAACCCATGCACACAATGTTGTTTAGCTAACGCATTTCTGCTGATAGCCGTAGCAGTCAGGCCTGGTCTGCGCCCGGTCGGTCAAAATTGCTAGCCGCGGCTAGAAATTTATTAATTAGATATATTAATAAAAGTTATATTTTATAGTGTACTTACATCCAACAACAAATTTTCCTTTGCATGATTTATGGTGTACACGTATCACATACTTCTTTATTTTCCTCTTAGACTAGCACGCAACCAAGATACAGTCAATGACAAAAGCCCTCTTACAATAGAACAAAGCAAACAGTGTGTGGGACTGCGCCACTGGTGATTTCTCTTAAAGTAAAACATTTATGTATTATCAGCAGTTAATTGTTACCGGCCTAGTATCAAATTTTGCCTATATTTTGGAAGCAATTTTGAGGGCTATTAAAAATTATCAAGTGAATGGTTGCAATCACAATAATGACCAAACAAAAGCTCTATTTGGGTAAAAAAAACTTCAACATTAATAAATCACATGAAATCCAGATAATACATGACACCAGTAGGACTTGCTTATGTATTTCAGGGTTAAAACAAACCCTTAAGCCGGTTGCACACGACCATATGCTAACTGTCTCCAGTTAATGAACAGCACGGGTAGCGCATGCACCAGCCGAACTTTCGCGGTTCTATTTCATTTAATGAATAGGAGCCACAGAAGAATGGCTGTAAAATCAGACATGAATAGGACCTGTTCTATATTTTTTGGCCCAGACTGTCAGCCCACACACGAGGCACGTGTATGGGCCCATAGAAATTAATGAGCCAGTCTGCTATTTGAGAAAAACCCAGATAGCACATTGTCCTAAAACACTGTTGTCTGCAAGAGGGCAAAGTCATAGAGTAGCAATTGTGAGTCGGTACATTAACTACCTCTCAGGTGATGCGGTTAAACAGTTAATTATACTTTATAAAAAAAAGATAAAAACTATAAAAGAAATCATCAATAAAATCTGCAACATTGATTACAAATATAAACAGCATTAAAAAAAAACAAAAAAAAAAAAAACCCTTTATGCTTCTATAGTGCAGAAAGACATTTTGTCTGACATTTAACCCATGACGGACATGTGTACCTAGGATAAACATTCAGTAAATGTTCATTAGCTTCCTGGTATGATCTATGATCTAATTTACCTCTAGCGGGGCGTGGCCTGGCTATGGAGGAGTGAGGACGCACACTACCTCAGCTCCGTTCCTAGCCTTCAGATCCTGGCGTTTTTAGTGCTGACTGGCACTTCTACACTCACCCGAACCATGGACAGATCCCGGCGTAATCTTCAGAGGTCCTCCTCGACACCTCCTCTGGGTACAGCACTCGGCCGTTGTAGCCTACAGTGCCATTCCTAAGATGGCCGCCGCTATCGGATCCCCGCCATACGGCTCTGCCTCTCTTCCGGCCTGCGAGCAGCCCTCCTGCTACCTGAAGCTCTCCAGCGGCCCTGGCTCTGTCCCCCATGGCGTCTGTGGGCCCTGGCCCTACCTCCAGTCCCCCGGATCCCTGGCTGCTTCACACCGACGGACGCCATGCGGACCGGCCCTCCCCTCCCCCATGTCGGCAGGGGGCTCCGACACAGCGTGGCCTTCTCTTCCTCCATCACCTGCGGCTCCTCCGTTGTCTCCAGTCCTTGGCCTCGTACAGGACTCTCCTCAGCTCATTCCCTGCAGTGGAGGTAGGCCTACTTCAATGTCTCCCAGTCCATCCTCTCCCTGGTTGATCCTGCTGCAATGTCTGTCTTAGACCCTCGAACCCTGGTGCCTCCTATTGTTCCTCCTGGCACCTCTGATCTTGGCCCTGCACATGGCCTGGTGGGCTCCCCAGTGCCCTCTCCCTCTGGTATACAAGACCCCTGCCCTTCCACTTCTCAGCTGCTGAGGGTTTGTGTTCCTGGGGTCCCATGACAACTACTCCTGGCACTGGTTCTCCTACTGCTGATGCTGCTGCACTTGGCTGTGCTCTGGTCAACGATACAGTCTCTGTTACGTCCATTACTGACACACTCAATGAGCTTCGCTGACTCAGCGCCCACCTGGCGGACGTTCCTACTAAGTCTGACATGGAGGAATATGTCTTGCGGTTGGAATAGTCTTATAAATCTGAACTTTATGCGGTTCATTCTGCTGTCCAACAATTGGAAGGAAAAGTGGACATTCTGGAATCTTCCTCTGCCTCTCAGGGTGCCCAGCTCACCGCCCTTGATTCTACAGTAGCTTCTCATACTCAGCAGCTGCAGTACTTGACAGATCTTTTGGATGATTTGGAGAACCGTAACAGGCGGAATAACATCAGGGTGCGAGGGCTTCCCGAGTCCATTGAGCCCCAGCAGCTGGATGCTACTCTGTGCCTCATCTTTAACTCCCTGCTAGGGGCCCCTCAGGACTCCCCGATTGAACTTGACCGTGCTCACCATTCTCTGGGCCCACGCCCTCCCGATTCCTTGAACCCCAGGGACGTCATTTGCAGGGTTCACAGATATCAACTGAAGGAGGCGATCATGCGCAAAGTCCGGGAGTCCCCCCAAGTCACGTTTCAGGACACTGAGCTCCAATTACTCCCTCAGATCTCTTGCCTCACTCTGGCCAAGTGGAGAGCCCTGAAACCGCTCTTGGATGTTTTAGTCCAGCATCAATTGCCATACTCCTGGGGCTTCCTCTTTCGTCTCCAGGTCCGCCATAATGGCCACATGGTGTGTCTATCTCACCCGGATGAGCTCTCATCCTTTACTGATGCCCTGGGACTTCCCTCTGTTCCTGTTCTCTCTTGGCCCTCATTCTCCAGAGCTCTTCCCTCGACTCTGCCTGCCAGACCTCAGAGGCGCCCCAAACGGTGCCGTTGCGATTGTGCCCCCTCTGTAGCGGACAACCAGGACATTGCACCTCCACCCACCACTTGATTATTGTGATTATTGCTGTCATATTTTTCTTCTGATGCTGTATTTCATGCAGGGTTCTGCCTGCTCCTGGGGTCTGCATGTGGCCTCGCAGATGTTTTTTCAGTCAGCTCCTGCGTTCCCCTTGGGCACGCATCCTTTACCACTATTTAGTTGTTTAACTTTGGTGATGTCGGGATTCTCCTTTCTCCTCGGCTAAGCTGGTCAGCTTTTCCATAATGTATCTGTTGCTCTTGTTCTTTTTGCTGTATGGTCTGGGGGTCTGGGGCAGGGTTACGGCTCCTCTGTTGAAAAGCCCGTTCCCCACCGAGGCCTCGCTACTTAGTAGTGTGGGTTTTGGCATTTCTTTTCCTCTTTAACCTCCACTCGAAGAGGGCGGGGACTCCTCCACCCCACTTGTTTGGTTTGTTTTGCACTCGGTTCGTCTTTGTCTTTTCTCCCCCCCTTTCCTTCTCATCTTCTCCTGCCTGTTTTTCCCCTCATATCTCTGTCTCCCTCCTTCCTTATCCATGTCCTCTCTTAATTTCTGTACGCTGAATGTCAGGAGTCTTAATGTTCCCCAAAAACTTAGTCAAATTCTATACTAGTTGCATAAGAAGCTCTCTCACATCCTTATTTTGCAGGAAACTCCCTTCCAGAAAGATCATATGCCGGAAATACGTAGTCATTACTACCCTCTCTGGTTCCACAGCTCCAACCCGGTTGCCAAATCCAAGGGGGTTTCTATAGCCCTCCACCGATCTCTACAGCATGAGGTTTTGGACACTCTGGTTGATCCTGAAGGTAGATATATTTTTCTCAAATTGCGCATTGCGGGCACCGTCCTTACTGTTGCTGGTTGCCATCTCCCAAACCAGGGTCAACTGACATATAGCAGATCCCTGATCGGCAAGTTGGCAGACTTTTGTAAAGGTGTGGTTGTTCTCAGGGGCGATTTTAATTTCGTCCTGGACCCATTGGTGGACTCCTCTCTCACCCCCCCCCCCGACCCCCCCACGCCCCTTCACAGCTGCACTGCCTCGCTGCTACTCTCCATCGATCCCAGGTAGTTGACATCTGGCGCATCCTGCATCCACAGGGTAGAGATTATACCTATCATTCCCCTGACCACAACTCCTATAGCCGCATAGATTTCTTCCTTACCAGTCAGTATGCTCTTTCCTGGTCCCCTGCTGTTCACTTCGATTCAGCCCTCTGGTCTGACCATACGCCCGTGTTCCTCTCTCTTGAGGTTACAGGCCAGGCGTGTCGCTCTTTTACGTGGAGGTTGAACGAAAGTCTGGTGAAAGATGCGACTTGTAAATCAGCCATCGATACAACCATCGGGGACTTTCTCCTTATCCATCACATGACCCTACTGCCCTCCCACTGCAAAGGGAAGCCTTGAAATGTGTTGTCCGGGGGCTCTTAATTCAACATGGCTCACGCCTAAAAAGGGAGCGCGCCGCTTGGATAACCGATCGCCTTCAGCTTATTCACTCACTGGAGTCCTCTCACAAGCACACCAGGTCCCAGACTAAATGCACGGGAGGAACTTCGCTCCTTCCTCGAAGAACAGTTCCTGCACAATAGGGTGGTGCACACCGACTTCATCCGCGCAACTCTCTTTCATATATTCCTCGGATTTGGAGTGCAGCGGGGTCCATAACCCCACGGATATAGCTGCGGACTTTCGCTCCTTTTACAAAGACTTGTACAACATCCGCGGTCATTTTGCGGATCTAGCTCCGGCGGCCCTCCGCGACAAGATCCGGAAATATGTCTCCGAGACCCCCCCTCCCGGTCTTCTCAAACTCCGGTAGAGCGGCCCTCGAAGAACCCTTCTCACTGGAAGAGGTCTCCCTTGTTATCCGGACCTCTCCCCCGGGTAAATCCCCAGGTCTGGATGGATTCACTGCGCGTTTTTATAAATGCTTCAGTGATCTCCTGGCCCCGGTAATGACGCGTGTCTTTAATAGCGTCGTTAACTCGGCGTCGTTCGCATCACAGTCCGTTTCAGTTCTGATCACGGTAATCCCCAAACCTGGCAAGGATCCTGCCTATCCGGCTAGCTACCGCCTGATTTCTCTGATTAATATCGATGTCAAACTCTTTGCTAAATTACTCGCGAATAGGCTATTCCCTCTTATGCCGGCCCTGATACATAACGATCAAATTGGCTTTATTACTGGCCGCGGGCTCGGGATAACGTGTGCAAAACTATATTGGCTATCTCGGAGGCTCACTCCTCCAAGTCGCCTTTGTGTCTGTAGGACCCAGCAGCTCTTGTAAGACTCTGCTCCCGGCGGATCACGTGACCGCTGGGTCAGACGGCCGAATCAAGGCAGCGCCCATAGCTGTGTATACAGCACTCATTGAGCGCTGTATACACAGCTATTGAGAAGGCAGGGGAGGTCATAAATCTTCCCTGCCATCTCTGTGGGAGATCTGGCTGAAGTTACAGCCGGCTCCCAGCTTCAGTAGCTGCACGATCTCCGTGCAGCTCCTGTGTTCTGACTGGACGTACCGGTACGTCCTGTCAGAACTAGGCAAACACTTCCCGGACGTATATAGTCTATGGGCGGTCCGGAAGTGGTTAACAATATGTATAGCAGTCAGGGAACAAGGCTTTCCCGGACCATTATCATGGTGGTCCAAGGCCACAGCCATTTCCAACTGGCCACGCACCCCATACCGGGCTCGGTGGTGCAACCCCTGCAACCACGATCATTACACCACTGATGGTACCCATGTCGATTACGGGGACCCTGATGGGGCAACCTGGTAGCCAATGTGGCCGCAAGGGTCCTGAGGTATGAAGTAAAAGATGTAGTCTCTGGTTGTGGGGTGAGTGAGGCACCAGGGGACTCGAAGGTGAAGGTGGAGGCCCTTTTGTCCCATTTGATGGCAGAGTAAGAGATGTCTGCTATTCCTGAAGAGTTAGCTAATCAAAGGAAAGGTTTAGGTGATCACATAGAATTACCGTCCCTTGAGCCACTAGTAAAGCTCAAACATGTAAGCAAGTATTGCTGTTGACAGGTCTTATCTGGATTTGCTGTGATCTATTGAAGTCCTTGTTGGAACCCGTTGTTTATTCAGGGATGTGCTAAACATTGGCCCAACATTTCTCTGTAAACTGGACATTTGCCGTTGATTCACAATAATGGGTCCATGTTCTGTACCTGTGCTGTCCGCTTTTTTTTTTGCCAACGTTGGCACTAATATATAAATATCACTCATCTGAAAGAGCCTTTAGGGTATAAAAAAAATGAACATTGTGCATCCTGCCTGTGTGCTGTGTTTTTTTTGTGTTGTTTGGTTTTTTTTATCAAACAGCATGGATAGAAAAATTACTCGTATGAAAGAGCTCTAAATCCTGCTAAACCAGTGATATAAGGCTGGGCTCTTACACTGCACAAACAGTATGCTGACGCAAAAAAGCTCCATTTTATAGAACCTGCAAAATGGATGGGATTTTGATTAATCTCATTCATACATTGTAGAAAAAAAATAAGCTGTGAAAAAGCTGTATTTTCAAAAACACCCGTGCTTGCATGTCAATTATACCTGTGGAAACGTTAACGTTTTCTGCATAGGTATAATACAGACAGAAAGCCTGCAGAGGAAAACGCAGCAAAAATCACAATGAAAAATGCTGAGGAAAAAAAAAAAGCCGCAGCATTGTTCCCCACACTTTAGTCTAAATCCCTTCAGGACTTGGTAATTTCCTGTTTTTGTATTTCATCGCCCTCCCCCCATCTTCCAAGAGTCATAACTTTTAAAAAAATATATTTTTAAAACAAAATAGCTGTATAACATGTAATGTACTGGGAAAATGAAAAAGAAATGCCGATTGTGGTGAGCAGTGCAGTTGTGCCATTTACTTTTTAGGGTGTTCTCTGTGCTGTAAAGATAATGTGCTGTAATGTGTTAACTTATTCCGTAAGGCAGTCCAAAGACAGCAATACCAAATTTCTATTTTTTTTATTATATGTTTTAATACACTTAAAAAAATGAAATACATATATATATATATATATATATATATATATATATATATATATATATATATATATATCTGCTGACCTGTGTCAGGATTAAATTTTTTACAGGATGATATGTAGTTTTTATTTATACAATTTCTGTATTGATCACTTTTTATTTCTTTAGAAAGTGAAGCTGCTAAGTGCTGCTAGTAAGAAGAGTGAAAGTAACCTCTCAGGTGCTGTGGTTGAAACTGAACATGGCATCTGAGAGGTTAATGGTCCATGAGTGGAGTTCTCTGTCCCGATTGTACTACCATATGACCTTATGACCTTCACTGCTAAAGAACAGCGAGCATGAACATGACTGGTTGATCCTTACTCCATATTATCTGAGCTGTAATAAAATTTGGGCATTATCAAGAGAATATTATAAACTGGCATAAAAGTAACAAATGTTCTTTAAAAGCACCCCTTGAGCAGTATTTCATAATAAAACAATTCTATGTTATGTACATATTACTTTACTCCATCTCGCAATATATTTCTGATATTATTATGTAAAACAATTAAACCCCCAAAGTCATGTAAAGAAAGAAATTAATGTGGCAAATCATTTTGTTTTGCAATTACATACCTCATTCAGCAATGAAAAAATACTAACTGGACTTCCTTCAATAAGCTCCACACAGCGTTTATTGTCTTGATAACTGATAAAAGACCATTCAAGCCCTTCTGCTGCATATTCCTCCTTCAACATGACAAAAAAATATAATAATTTTCAGTCTTAGAATATTAATTCAGCCTAACGCCATCAAGTAGGGTTGAGCCGATCCTGACTTTTCAGGATCGATTTTAAAATCCGATTTCCGATCATTTTTCATTCGAACCCGATCTTGATCCCAATGTAAGTCAATGGGATTTTTTTATTAATCGGAGCAATCCTATTCACTATACAGCATGGAATCTAACAATTGAACTCTTTAATTGTTAGAATCCACGCTGTGTAGTGAATCACTAAGTAGCCAGAGGATTTTTTTTTTTTAATCCTCTGGCTACTTAGTCCCCCCTGGTGTCCACTTACCTGCAGAGATGGCTGCTCCGGTGCCCGGTGTTCTTCTTCACCTCGCTGCCGCTCCACGCTGCTCTTCTCGCCTCGCTGCCCCCCAGATTAGGAGAGTGGGGGCGGGTACTGGGAGGGGAGACATCACGTCTCCCCGCCCTGTACCCGCCCACACTCTCCTAAGCCACAAGCCCCGCCTTCCTAGCTCTTTAAACACTAACCTGGGAGGCGGCGGCAGCAAGGTGAAGAAGAACACTGGGCACCGGAGCAGCCATCTCTGGAGGCAAGTAGCTACTAGAGAGGTTAGTTTAGTCTCCCATTAGAATGAATGAAGGCAGCCGGCGCGCAGGGGGTTAAGGCTGTGTGCCGGCTGCTTCCATTCATTCCTATGGAACCGCAGCGGAACCTTCACACTGAGTATACACTCCACTCAGAATGAGCGGAGCATATACTCAGTGTGAAGGCTAAGCAAAGCATTGTGGGAAATAGTACCGATCTCGATCCCACCTAAAAAGATCGTGTTCGGAATTCCGATCACGAAATTTTCTTGATCGCTGATCGGAATCCGATCGCTCAATCCTACCATCAAGTCATTTAGATGACGGTATACTGATCAGAATTTTTTCATCAGTATTTGTCAATGTTCTACTCCATATTTTAGCTGCCAAAACAGCAGAATGTGAACTAATTATAAAACTTAACTTTTAATTGCACTCAAAACATTTAACATGCATACCATATATAAAATGTTAAAACAACCAAATCTCAAGAAGATCTGAGCATCAACATCACCTGGGCCCAAGAGGTAATGTTGACCGGCTATTCCATTGTGTTCTTCTTCCTTCCAAACAGAAGATTTGTTCCTTCCATTTTGCCTTCTTCCCTCACTCAAGCAGCTGTCTTTCTACAGGCTGTCTCAGCTCTACAATGATAGAGCATCTTTATCCCCATCTACGCTTTAGAGCGTTTCCAGGGATTTTTTTTCAAATCTGTAAACCATCCACAAGAAGGATGGCTCTCTACACCCACATCATGAACATGAAGGGACTGGGAAATTACTGTTCATCAACATTCACAACGCCTACCTCCACATTCACGTTTTGCTGTGCCATCAGCGCTTTCTTCGTTTCACGGTGGGTTTGCGTTATTTTCAGCTTCTCTTGCACCCCTTCAGGCTGGCCTCTATCTCACTGGTATTTACCAAGGTTATGGAGTCCCTCATGGCTATCCTCTGCTCCAGAGGAGTCACTGTGACCTCCTGGTTTAATATCCCTCCAAGATAGACAATTTGACCAGCTTATGGATCACCGTGGACTTCCTTCATTGGTTCAAGGGGCTCAACAAGGAGAAAAAGGCCTGACTTTTGTGATTTGGTTGAAATTCCTGGGCATGATCCTTGACTTCCAATCCGGTGTGTTCCATCTTTGGAGGAACTCTCAGTGTTCACTTAGTCTCTGCATGCAGGTTATGGGCACAATAGTCTTCACCTTCGAAGCCATCTCTTATGCCCAATTCCACGTGTGTCTGCAGCAATTGGCGATTCTGTTCCACTGGGACAAGTCTATATCCAGCATTGACAGCCTGATCCTCCTGTCTGGAGTTGGGGAGCAGTCTTTAGTGCCTTAACTGTGCAGAGCCTGTGGTCCAAATCAAAGACTTCCCTCCAGATCAACCTGCTGGAACTAAGAGCCACATTCCTAGTCCTGTCTCATCGGACGTCACCTACAAGGGCGTCTGGTCAAAGACCAGACTGACAACTTTACCGCAGTAGCCTACTTGAACCATCAGGGGGGAACCAGGAATTGAGAGGCCATGCAAAAACTCTCCCACACTCTTCTTGGGCAGAGCGTCATGTTCCAGCCCAGTCTACGATCTGCATTACAGGCATGGACAGTTGAACAGCAGATTACCTAACCTGAGAAAAGCTCGACCCTGGCAAGGGTTCACTGTCCCAACCCACCTTATCTCAGCTACCTTTAATGGTGTGGCTGTTGAAGCAGATGTCTTGCAGTATCAAGTTTTTTGGAGCCCGGTTTCCAGACCATGCTTAAGGCCTAAAAACTTAAGTCTTCCATGATCTATCATCACACGTGGAAGGCCTACGTACATTAGTCCGTTTCCCTTCCCAGAATCCTAGCCTTTCTCCAATCTGGTCTGTACCAGGAACTCAGCCTTTCTTCTTTTAAATGGCAGGAGACTGCCCTTTCTATTCTTTTTCAGAAAACCCTGAATTTCTGGCCTCAGGTGAAGATTTTACTGCAGGGAGTAGAACATTTTCGCTCCTCCCTACTGTTCTCCTGTGGAACAGTGTGAACTCAATCTCGTCCTTGAGGCACTTCAGGCTCCCGTCTTTGAGCCTTTGTACGTGATCTCTCTTTGCCTTCTGTCTTGAAAGGTTGACTGCCTGATCATCAGCTCGCTGGCTTACATGATCTATGGCAGCAAACTGCTATTGGCTGATCTTAAATAATTCCCCTCCAGACATGGGGCCTGGTGCATGGTGCCATAGACAGCAGCAATCCTTTAATTGTGACTAGTAAACGTTCTGCCATACCATGAGTACTAATAAACCATACTAATATTATTATTTATAATAATACATAATTTACCTGTTGAGCTTTCATGTAGTGAGATACAAAATGCTGTTGAAGTTTCTCATTAGCGTAGTTAATGCACAGCTGTTCTAGGCTGTTTTGTGGAAAAGACTCAAATCCATAGACATCAAGCAAACCTGGGGAACAGAAAAAATATATGAAGGGAAGGCTATTACTGTAGACAGCTCACAAAGTGCAAGATAGCTCAAATTAAAATATTAATACTGTCAGTTCTAGAATGCATTAGTGACACTTGAGATAACTGTGCTCTGTAAACAATCTTTCTCTGTTGGAATAGTCATCATGCCTTGTCCAGCTTAGCATGTATTCCACAAAGTCAAACCTGGAAATTAGATCAGATCCCGGTCACAAAATACGCCATAACAGTCACTAAGTTTTCAACAGCTTTGTATAAATCAATAGTACATGAGAATAAAATAAATTATGGAATATGTTATCAGAGAAAAAGTCCTCTTTCCTCACTCTTCAGTTAAATAATGGCCAGAAATGGTGTTACTATGTCGGATAGCTACATATATTTTAATGCCCCTTTCCTGCTATGTGAAAATATGATGACTTAATGATTTCACAGGTCTCTAGCAGTCTGAGACAAAGGAAAACGCCAAAAGGAAATGATCTGTAATCCTTTTAATTTTGCAGATATTACTGATAACTGTGAGGTAATACCTAGCAAACATGAAATCACTGTCATCTGTGAGCTACACGTAACAGGTTGATCCACAAATTTATTCAGACCACCATGTTTGGAGTTGGGAGGTAATTTTTTCTCCCAATATTGGTTTACACCTGCCTCTGGATCAACAGTGCAAGATTATAGGTTGAACTTGATGGACAGTCTTTTTTCAACCTTATTAACATATCATATCATATTACGTATCATGTTAGTCCATATTCCTTTAAATTGAATTAAAACAAACAAACAAACAACAATAATAATAAAAATAAAGACAAAAATAAAACCTGTGTAATAGAGAATATTTCTACCACCACCCCCAACCCCACTTGCACCATCATGAATGTAATTTACATGAACATCATGGATGCATATAATAATTATTCATATGGCAGAATCTATTCTATATCAAATCCACACAAACAATTGTCACTAGTTTTGTCTCCATAGACCTATTTCCTTCTGTTATTATGGATAATGATGAGAAATCATCAATATCAGGTTCAGAGTGGGGGTTGAACACCCAGAAACTACTCTGATTTCCTTCTGACAAGAAAAAAAAATAATTTAATATTCTGCATTTAGGCTGTAAAACAAAATGTGGATATTGTAAAATAAGGGCTAGTTCACACGTGGGCAAAGGGGAGGTTTTTGACAGCGGAATTCGCTTCAAAAACCGCTCCTTTAACATGGTGGTCTATGTAGACCACTAGCTTTTTTTTTCCTCCTAGCGTTTTCCGCCTGAAGAAGCGACATGACCTTTCTTCAGGCGGAAAACGCCTGAAGAATTGCATAGAAGTGAATGGGAGGCGAAAACCGCGTGATTTTTTGCACAAAAAACCGCGCGGTTTTTGCCTGCAGTTTCTATAGCACATATAGGAAAAAAAAAACCTAGCGAAAACCGCGTCAAAAACCGCGTCAAAAACCGCGTGGAATGCAAAAAACAGCGTCAAAAAAACTCCCCGAGGTTTTTTACCTCGCACAAATAAGCTAGGCGGTTTTCACGTGTGAACTGACCCTAACAGTTTAAAAAATGCTGCAAGGCAAAAAAAAAAACCAAAAAAACAAAAAACCCACATTGTTGTAATGGAACAGTTTCTTGCAAAAACATGCAAGGTAATACCACATAGTACACTACCACCTCATAGCCATATTGTCAACAGAAACCTTAACGCAAAGGCCCCATGTTGCAGAAAAGCTGCTTTTTTGTTGCAGATTTTGCTGTGCTTTTTTTTATTTTATTTTTTTTAGCCAAATCGAGGAGTGGCTATAAAAGACATGGAAAATATAAAGAAAGCTCTTCTACTTCTCCCTTCTGCTCAATCTACTGCTGAATTTGGCTCAAAAAGTGCAGCAAGATCTGCAGCAAAAAAAAAAACACAAAAAAAAACAAACAGCTTTTCTGCAAGGTGGAGCCTTAGCCTAACATTGAAATACTTTACCAATAAAATTGTTCCATCTTCCAGGCTCAGAACATATGCTTTTGTTTATTGAATTCACCAGCCAGTCAAACAATCTGGAAGAAAGAACAAGTTCAATATTTGTTTTATTCAAATTTCATATTTTAAAGCATAAGCACAATTTTGAACAACTTGTAATTTCTTGGTTGCATTTGTGATATTAATAAATATTGTACATTTATTTTAAACTTTTATTTTTATTATTTAAACTTTATTAAAATATTTTTGCTCTTTTCTGTATAACCCTGTCCTGAAGTGGACTTCCCTGTTTATTACTAGCTGAAATCTGTACACTGTTCCTAACTGAAGTACAGGTGGGCAGCCTCGTGTATAGTGCAGAAGCAGAGACTGAGAGGGGCATTTTAGATCATAGAACAGGGATTCTGGTGTCACATGAAAAACGCTGCATTTTGAGTACCTGCAAATTGGATAGGATTCTGTTTTTCCATGGTACAAAAAGAACCATGCCTTCCGCAGCAAAATCATATTCATGCGTGACAATGCACGATCTCATGCAGTAAAGAATACTTCTGAGTCACTTTCTGCTATGGGCATAACAGGAGAGAAACTGATGGTGTGGCCACCATCCTTCCCTGACCTCAACCCTATTGAGAACCTTTGAAGTATCCTCTAACTCTGAGATCTATAAAGGTAGGAGGAAGTTAAAAGGATTCTATCATTAATAAAAATGTTTTTAAACTAAAAGCATGGAGGAATATCCTTTGATCCAGTCACAAATGTTACAACAAATGAAAGCTTGATTACCAATCGATTCCTATCAAGATGTTGCAAGGATGTTGCATTCACCCGCATTAGTGGACCTCCAAACAAGTATAGTGGTACTGGAGCAGTGAGAAAGACCTACTGAGACCAGGAGCGCAAGTATGGAGGCCGGAGGAGACCAGTGTCCGATGGGAACTGCAGAGCACTGCCAGACACCGGTAGCCCAAACCCAGGTGCCAAAGGGGAGAAATAAAATATGGCAGCAGCTGTCCTGAGGGTGTGAAACGGTCAGCAGAGGCCTGACTGTATAAAAATCTAGCCCATAATACCCTTGTCTGGGCAATATATACTGTGGGGTCCTGATGACAAAGATACATTAGGGCTCTTTATTTGCAGGACAAGGCATACTTTCTATTGGTATCAATGTTTCATATATATGACTTTTTGATCTCTTTTTATGGTTATATTTTGGGGAAAGCAAAGTGACCAAACTACGTTAATTTGTGCATGAGGAGTGGTACTGAAAAGGTCAGTCTCCATCAGTGCCATATTATTTTAGTTTATCAACCTTTAAACTCACCTAGCATAGATAGTTTTGGCTAGACAATCCCTTCTTGTTTCACATTCTGCTTTCTTACATGGCTTCTTAAACACTTGTTTCCCAGCTGTTATAGTTCGGAAGCATAATTTTTCCAGCAGTAGGTGAGTAGGAAGTTTTAACAGATTTGAAGAAGAATTTATAAACTCTAAAATAAGTGCAAACAATATATTAAATTACAAACAAGTACACATGTGACAGTAACCTTGTGTTTACAGTGACATTCCTTATATAAGTATTAAAAATATGTGAATAATAACAAAGTACCATCAAATACACAAAATTTTTCAATGTTCATAAGAAAATAAGAAGTTTACATTATTGTGTAAAGACCATACTTTTGGTAGGAGGTTAGAGCATTAACGGACTCCCTTTTTTCTTTTTTACAAAGAGTCCCCTTAGATCCCCTTATTTATATCTTAAACCTCCCACCCAGGCACCTCGGTAGTAAGACTTCCAGACTGTTCCTTCACCTCTGCACAGCCGCTAAGACCCTTATTGCCAAACACTGGAAGAGCCCTAATCCCCCCTCTGGCACAGAACTTTTGGCCCGCATTAAGGATGTACGGAGCCATGAATTTTTGACAGCCAGCCTCAACAACACATTGGACGCTTTCAACTCCATTTGGTCCCCTTAGGATGCCTATTGCGCCCTGCGACGCCTGTGACCTAGTATTCCCCCTCGTTCCCCCCTTTTTTGTCTGTGTGTGTCTGTCTCCCCCAGTATCCTTGTTTCTTATTGCACCTCCTTACTATGACTCTTTGTGTTATGTACTGCGGGACTGGCGGTGTAGCCTTTCCCTTGTTTTCGTCTCCTTTTTTGCAATTGTTCTCTCACTTGTTATGTTAAAATTTTCAATAAAAATTACAGTTATATAAAAAAAAGAAAGAGGTGTATTGTATAGAGAATCTTCTAAACTGACTATAGTAATTACTAGTCAATCTGGTTCTCTCATGGGTTGTGTACACTCCTCACTTATCCAGGGTCGAACCTTCAGAAAAGACCTTGGATGATGTAGGGTGATTATGTTGAGTCCCCTGTTTATTTTCTGTCCCAGTTGGATGTTGCCAAAATTGGTAGGGGGTAGGGTTAAGGAGGAGGCCTTGGAGACCCCTAGAAATAAGGTATCTAACTTGAGGTCATGTCTCTGTTGGTTTGTTTGTGCTATTAAAGGTTAGATGCAGGAAAAGAAACAAATTGAGAAGAACTAAATTTGTGAAAAAAATAGGATGGGATGAAGGGCCTGGGATGATACTTTGGAGGAAAATGATACATGGTTTTCAAATTCTTAAATCAAATACAAATCCTGAAAAGTGTGACGTGCAAAAATATTCAGCCCCCTATATCAATACTTTGTAGAGCCACCTTTCACTGCAATTATTGCTGCAAGTCTTTTGGGGCATAGTATCATCTAGAGACTGACATTTTTGCTCATTCTTCTTTGCAAAATAGCTCATCCAGGACAGCGATGATGCTGAGCTGGAAGAACGCCCCCCCGCAGTACAAGTCTATGGTTAAGTACTGTCTGGAAGTGACATTCCTCATAGCCCAGCAATGACGTTAGGCTGTGTGGAACATCCTTCTAACAGTGGGGAGATAGTGATGCCAAAACGAATGGCACCGATATCTCCAGCATCGGGGCACATACTGAGAAAGCCGACAGTGTCGGGCACTCTCTGCATTCTATCGGTATATGAAATTGCACATTCATGAGAACATGAAAGGTCCTCTTTTAGTCTCAAGCAGATGATTTATGTTGACGCATTGGATAGGGGTTATCCACATCACCTGTTGGGGACTACATACCAGGTTTCCGAGAGACTTGCCCATTAATCCAAACCGGTAACATGTTTTACAGCAATGTGACAGGTTCCACCTTTTACATCAGTGACTTTTTTTTTTTTTTAATTGCAATACCAAAGGGGTCATCAATAAAGCCACGTGATTGTGGCCTAAAGTATGTTGGCAGAGGGAGTCGAGATGGAGATTATGTAAACAAGATACTCCCTTAGTACACCTCATCCAAACTCACCATAATTCTTCTCTGAAGGCTGTGAGAATCGTAGGGATTCATGTTGGGTGTAAGAGGAGGTGATTGGGACCATGACATTCTACAATATGAGGCTGGGCGGATCTTTAAATTGGATACAATACATCCCAATGGTCTTAATGATCAGTAGCAATTTGGATGCCTCATTTAAATATATCTCTAATTGGGTTCTCATTTATTTAATAGTCATCAGAATAGGGCATCCTGGGCTGGGTCATCTATGTAGTCCCTCAGGGTCCAAATACACTTGTATTTTACAGTCCTTATAGTGTTGCCATCAGAAAAACAGCAGCATTGTGTATAAACTGTTCATTAAAGGTCTTTATAAGCCCTTAATATTGGCTATTGCTTGTGTAAGAGAGCCGATAGTCACGCTTAGTGATTTTTCTAGGGATCATGGCTGTTGGAAGGTTGCGGTTAAGTGGAATAATAAGGTGATGTCAAGTTGAAGAGGTGTGACTAGCTATACGTGGGTGGCACTTTCTCTTGGTGCCTCTTATTACCAATATTAGTGGCTGACAGGTGAAGTCTGTGAGACATAGGTTTACAGGCCTACCCAGGTGGAGTCTGTTGCTGATTCAGGATGGGATGTCGTTCCGTAAGGGCATAACCACTATAAACTAACAAGACATTTTTTTCTTTCCTGGATTACCCTATGCTGAGGTAAGTGGCAAGACACCCAGGTAGGACCTTTCTGACAGGCCCTTACGTGTGGCTGGACTTCATCCCCTAAGTGACAAAGTAAGTGTATTCAGATTTTATTGAATTTTGTAACAGAACAAAATAAGTGCACAACACAGAGTGTAAACAATAATGAAAACAACGTAATAAAAAATGCAAGGAATGAGCAGAACAGAAACAAGAGAAAGAGAAAAGAGGGGGGGGGGGACAAAAGGACACTGGTGAACATGCAGACAACAAAGGGAAAAACAAGAGAAAAAAAAGGGGGGGAGGGGAAACTAAGTGACAAAGTAGTTATGGCCTTAGTACATATGCTGATACTGAGTGACTGGTTTCAAACTACAATCACATTATAGAAATCAGGGGCCAGGTGGAGCAATGGCCCTACTCGGAGTTTAGCCTGTTATGCTTACTATGGGTTTTGCACTTTTTCATACAGCAGGAGTATTGTTTACATGTTATCTGTGGCCTTACCACCTATGTCATATAGTGTGACGTCAAAGGGCACAGCCCACGTGATCATGTTTGGAGCATTGGACGGCATTCCTTGTGAATAACAGATTGACCTCACATGTGGTGAGTGATTGAATGATTAAGATGGTACTTAAGGATTAAGACTGACTATTTTAATAAATATATTTAAGCCAAAAACTGTTAAATTAACAAAATGTTCTTACCTTTTGCATCATTTAAAGTTTCACATGCTTGACTTTCATCGAAAGATTCAGAAAAATGTATATTTCCCAGATGCAAAATTCCTGACAAAATCTTAGGGAAAAAAATAACATTAAAAACTTTTTTCACTAAAGAGAGTTATTTGGTAATCAGTAGAGGTCTGTACCTCTGGCCCCTGTTATTATATGGCTCATAGGAGTCCTAGTAACTGGACAATTCATTAAAGGAAATCAGTCACCATCAAAAATGTTGTATATTCTGCAGGCACCATCTTAGGGTATGTTCACATGGCGGAAGCACAGCTAGCCAATACAGGATGCCGATGCAGTGCACCGGCATACCGCTCCTGATTAGGCCGAATGAATGGGCCTAATCAGGAATGAGTCTTGCGCCGTGGACCCTGTGGCTGTCTCAGCCGCAGAAAGAAGGGGCATGTCACTTCTTTTTCCTGCTAGTGGGGGAAGAAAGAAAAAAAAAAAAAAAAACGCTAGCGGGGAAAAAAGTGAGCCTTTTTTGCAAGCAGATTTTGAAGCGGATTTCGCGTCAAAATCCCCCTGCAAAAAAACTCTGTGTGAACATTACCCTTACAGGGCTGGAGGAGCTGAACAGACATATATGTATAGTTTGTGGGAAAAGATTCAGTATACGATTACAATTAGTGATTTTCTCTGTTCCTTTTATGATTAGAAGAAGTAGTTGACTTAAATGGGCAGCGCTAACAGGGATTGACAGCTATCTTTGTATGCACAGTAATAGAGGGGAGGTTATCAGTCAGTGTTAGGACTTCCCACAGGACTCAATACTCCAAAGTATAGAAAGAACAGAAACATAATAAAATAAATTGTTCTGAATCATTTCCCATAAAACTATAAAATCTGTTTGCTAATTTTCTCCTGCTTTATAAAATGATGCTTGCAGACTAGACTGTATTTTCATGAAAGTTCCCTTTAAAATAATACTGTATCCTAGTAAATCCATAATTGAATTTAGTAGGAAAGCTTTTAAAGTATGGAGTGCATGTAAAACAGAAATTCATAATAAATAACCTGAACCAAAAGAGAGCAATCATGATTTAATAAGTCAGGTTCATGCAAAAGTCACTAACCTTAAATATATTATTTTGTGTGTAATCGTCAATTCCCAAATGCAGCATTGCTGTTTTTGTGGATTCAAAGCAATCCTCTGAATAAATTAGAAAATTTCATATTAGCTATGGTCTGCAATTTAATACATTTATACATCTAAAAAAATAGTTTAAAACTGTATTCCCAGAAGCACAAAATAGCCAATAAGTATCTGGTCAGTGGAGGTCAAATTCTTGGGATCCTTACTAATCAAGAGTGGAAGCGTCCTCGAGTTACCTGTGCTAAAGTAGTGGCGGTCAAGCATGCATGTTTAAGTTCCATTCAACTTTATGGGACTGTTAATATGAAGCGGAGTGCAGTGCTTCGCTATCTTCAGCAGTCCTACAAAGCTGAATGAAGTGGCAATGTACAGTACAGGCTCGATCTAGAACAGGTCATCAATATTAGTCTTCAGGAAAGCCCCTTCTATATCCATTTCAAACACTCCATGTATCTGGGGGAAGGGATTCATGTGATTCGTATAGTACTCTAAGGGCTAGTTCATACAGATTTTTTTGCAGGCAGATTTTGAGGCGGAATCTGCCTCAAAATCCGCCTGCAAAAATGGTTCCCATTGACTTCAATGGGAGCCGCTCACTTCGGAGTCCGCGCTGATTCAGCCATGGCGTCCACGGCTCAAGACACATTTCTGTTTGAACCGTGTGAACATACCCTAACTGTACTGTATCTCCCTCTGTTATATGGAGGGACTTGTTCTCCAGTATCATTCTGTCACCAACCACCTGCACTGGGTCCAGGGGGCTCCCCAGGACAGAGCTGGCCCTTCTAACCAGCCTGTCAAGTCTATTTCTTTTCCTGGCTGGTATACTACTCCCCTAGCAGGCCACTCTGAAGAAGATGGCTGATGCTACCACAGAGTTGAAAAAGGCCCCAAGAAGTGCCCCCTGGACTTCAAAAGCCCTCAGCCTCCTGAGCAGGTAGAGCCTGCTGTGACCCTTTCTGTGCAGTGCATCCAGGTGATCAGTTTACGCATAGTTTGCAATCTTTGATTTCCTTTATACCCTGGCAATCCGGATATACAAATGTGCTTGACCAGATCACCTATTCAGTATCCTGTCGTGTTTATTTGTCGTGGTCACCTGAATCACGGTAAGTCTTGGTTTTGTTGTCATTTTTTTTGCCAGGCTGCTGTGCTTGGAAAGTGTTTTTTGATCTATTACTTGTATATTTATTTACGGACGTTGTTTGGTGCAATACAGGTTGAATTATATCTTGGTTTTTGTCTTTGGGATTTTTTTTAACGCTTAAGTATTAATGTGGATCATATTGGAATTTAAAAAAAACAAAAAACTTGTAAGTGTTCAGTAGGTGATACCTTTTTTAATGGCTAACTCATAATGATGACAGAATATGACGTTTCGAAGCTTCCTCTAGCTTCTTCTTCAGATATATCTAAAAACACTTTCTGCATATTGGAATTGTGATTATAGTGGATAATTCTTCATATTTTCATATTTTTTAAATATTGAAATTTTAGGTATTTTAATGAGACTTGTATATTTTGTATTATTGATACTTGTGGAACTTATATTATACTAGCCTCTGCCCACGACTTCGTCTACGTGTCGTGAAGTCATGTCATTTACCAGGATAAAAAGTACCGTATTTTCCTGCGTATAAGGCGACTGGGCGTATAAGACGACCCCCAACCTTTCCAGTTAAAATATAGAGTTTGGGATATACCGTATTTTTCGGACTATAAGACGCACTTTTTTTCCCAAAAATTTTGGGGGAAAAGAAGGGTGCATCTTATAGTCTGAAGGTGGCGCCTGGCATCCGCTGTAATAGAGCGGCGGAAGCCGGCAAGTGATAGACGCCATTACAGGTGCCGGGGCCTGAGACATCGCTGCGCTCCTCTGCCCTGCATGCAGGGCAGAGGATCGTAGCGATGTCTCAGGCCCCGGCGTCTATCCCTCCCCGGCATCCGCTTCTCTAGTACAGCGGATGCCGGGTCAGTATCCGTGGCCCCTTCTCCCCCGGGGCCGGTCCCCACCAGCCCCGTACCTGTAAAGTTGCAGGCCGGCTCCTGCGCGGCGATATCGCAGGAGCCGACCTGTTCGGGTGAGAGCCGGGAGCCTAATGAGGCTCCCCGGCCTGTCACGGCTATATTAGTATTGCGGCTGGTCTCTATGACCAGCCGTAATACTAATAGACAGAATGTCCCATAGATGGCAATACAGTTGTATTGCCGTCTATGGGACTTGCGATCAAGTGACCGCAGGTTCAAGCCCCGGGGGGGGAATAAAATAGTAAAAAAAAAAAAAAAAAAAAAAAAAAAAACTTTAAAAATATGAAATAAATAAAAGTTCTAAATCACCTCCTGTTTTTTTTTCAATACAAGGTGATCTAAGCAATAGATATCCCCCAAAATGGTATAACTAAAAAGTACAGCTGGCCCCGCAAAAAAAAAACGCTCTATGCATCCCCGTACAGCTGCAGGGTCACCGGTCAATGTGGCCTTGCAGCTGTTGCAAAACTATAACTCCCATATATTAAATATTTTACCAGTTTTTGCTTCAAAATTTTTTTTCCCTATTCTCCTCCTCTAAAACCTAGGTGCGTCTTATAGTCCGAAAAATACGGTATAAGACTACCCCTCTTCTGTTGGGTACCTATTTTAATGCATACTTTCCCCTTGGCATACTCTTTAATGCTTTTTTTTATTTACTTTCCAGTCCCGAATAGAGATGAGCGGCCCCGGGGGGTGTTTTTACACTTTGTGGACGGGAGGGGGGGTTAAGTTTTAATGCCTGAAAACAGAGTACATTCTGATTCCGGCATTAGCATCAGGCCTCCGTGTATTCATTTGAATCAAACTCCTTTTGGGTGCGTTATTTATTTTTGTCAATGAATGTATTAAAATTAATCCTTCATCTACACCTACAGTAAATTCCCCCATCACTATGCTCTGTTAGGGTCCCCCAGTGAAATAACCCTTAGCGACTCCCACATAGTATAATACTCCCCATTCATGCCCACACATTATAATACCCCCTTAGTGACCCCTACACAGTATTCTGAGTCACAGACAATGCTAGCTTTAAAAGGAGTTGTCCAGTTTCAGCAAATAAAAGTTACTGTTTGTGCAATGAAGAGTTATACAATTTTCCAGTAGACTTTCTGTATCAATTCCTCACAGATTCCTAGATCTCTGCTTACTGTCATTCATTCTGCTTACTTCCAGTGGATAAAAATCAGTCCATGATCATGTAATGAACACACAAGTGCACAGCTCAGACAGATGTCTGATTACTGTGTGGTGACTAATGAACTGAGCACCTGTATTCCACACATGATCATGGATCATATATCACATTACTACTGTATGGTCTAGTTTTTATCCACTGGAATAAAGCAAAATGAACGACAGTAAGCAGAGATCTAGAAAACCATCAGGAATTGATCCAGAAAGCATAATGGAAAATTGTATAAATTTACATTAAACAAACAGTAAACTCAAGAGTGCACATAGAGTTGAATTTGAGATATGCTGCACCCCAGTTTTGCAATGACTTTTGTATGGTGAGGAAAGGCTCATGCAGTTGGCAGTTGTATTTTTGGTTTGATGGGTTGAATTTGAAAAACAAGTGTGATTTTTAAAATAAGTTTTTCTCTGTCTCCAGCTCCAGCTGTCAGGAATCTTCCACACTACTCCCCTGAAGAAGATGTCGTGACAACCCACAAGAGTCCGATCAACCAGATGATCAAGCATGAACCAAGCTGGAACTTTACCAGATGTACAGATTGAAGAAACCTAAGCATGAGCTTCTCCAATGATATAAGCTAATAAGACATTGACTGATATTTCTCTTATTCTGGATGTTTTCCCTGTAAATACTGTATTTTTCCTTGAAGACTTTAAAAATCTCCATGTTTTTTGTTTGTTTGGTTTTTTATATATAAGCCTCCATGTTATCTTATGGTCTATCACAAAATATTGTATATTTTACAGATCTCTAGAACTGAGACATTTTCTATCAACACAATGTACCAGCCACTACATTGGCTGCCTATTCATTATAGAATACAATATAAAATTATCACCCTCATCCACAAGACTCTCCATAAAGCTGCCCAACCCATGTTCTCCGTTCACTCAATGAGCTAACACTTACATCCTCTATTATCAGAACCTCCCACGTTCGTACACAAGACTTTTCCCAAGTTGCATCACTTCTCTGGAATGCTCTATCCCGGACAATAAGATTAACCCCCAATTTCTAAAGCTTCAATCGCAAATTAAAGACACATCTTTTCAGACAGGCCTATCACAATTCCTAATGTAAATCCTTCCGTACCGTAATTAGAATCCCTAAAATTAACCCTTCTCTGATCCAGCTCCCACATTTCCCCACATGATATGATGCTGTTTCAGGCTAACTTTATATGTCCAAGCACCATCCACATGCTAAAGGTTCACGACTGGCGACGGCTCATAAAGTTTTATGTTTGTGTAATGTCAGTAACCTCTGATACAAAATTGTCTGACCACTGTATAAGCAATGCTACCTCCGATGCCGCCTCTGCAACCTCTTGTGTCACCCCCTCTACCCCCTCTGGCCCAAAGTCTATTGGTCATTGCTGTAGTACCTATACTTGCCACTACAATTAGTATGGTGAGTGAGCATTGTGACTCGATGTATGTTAACATTACTAAAACCTGCGCTGTCTCGGTAACCTGTCCCAGGTGTGGAACCACAGATGTAATATTGATAGCCTAATTCTGTGGAAAGGCCATCAATACTAAAAACCAGATTTCACTTTATGGAAAAATCTCAGGAGGTGCCAAAACTTAATGGCCATAACTGTGTATATGTGTGGTAAAAGTTTGGGATCATGCGTGGGATTGTGCATTGTGCATTTTGAAGGAATCAAGAAATTCCTGTTTTTGCTGGATAATATTTGGCACATAGATAGTTTGTAACCTCGATTAAAACATAGGCTACTTTTTCGTCCCGGTAAATAACATTGTTTCACGACTGTTATAAATTTATGTTCATATACTATATTAAACTGCTCTTGCCAGCAGAAGTATCTCAGCATGAGAACTGCAGAAACACAGGAGCAGGGGGATCATCAACGCCAACAACACGCTCATTATATGGCTTCCCAGCGAGCTACTGAGATGCTGGAACAATCATGGGCACAGCATAAGGAACGAGTTCAGTGGCAGGCCAGGTTAACAGCTGCCGAAATGCCAGAGCAGGCGGATCATCAATGCCAACAACACACTCATTGTATGGTGTCCCAGCGAGCTGCCAGAACAATCACAGTCACGGCGTGAGGAACAAGTTCAGCAGAAGGACAGCTTGAGAGCTGCTGAAACGCCAGAGCAGGCAAACCATCAACGGGAGCAATTTGATGAATATATGCGGATCATCGATGCCAACAACATGCAGCCAAATTCGCGGGCAGAGGCTAGTAACTATATAAATTAGCAATTTTCCTGTGAATTTTATGCTTTTCTGAACCAATTTTGCACTTGATAAAGGGGTAGGCTTAATTCTGAAACGCGTTGTGCTGTATTTTGTCCTATTACCAATAAATGTTTAAATGTTTTGTTCCTTACCCGACTCTTTGGAGTGCATGGAAGCTTTAATTTTGGAATATGCACACCTACGTTTTTTTTTCTACAATCCACAATGTCCAGTTTACCTAAACGGAAGGTCTCTTGCTGCCATCTCCACCTAAGGTGTTTATTGAGCGTTTGTAATTGACCATTTTGCAACCGCAAAAGGTGAGAAACCAATCGGTCATTTTATATCTGAATCTTAGAAAGCCGTGTTTCTGTAACAATATCACACTATGTGCCACTTGGTACCTGTTTTTATATTTTGAAAATCATACAAAGCCCTACTGATAGGGAATTTAGACTGAGAGTGATGACAATGTCTGTAACGCACTGCAGAATATATTAGCGTTATATAACAAAAATAAATAAGCACTATGGTATTATTATTCATTAGGCTTACCCTCAAGGTTTTTTTCAAAATTAGGAAGCCAGGAGAACTTTGCATTCTCTGGAAGACCCCACTGTTCTCTTTCATCTTGAGATGAACCTTTCACAATCTGAATGAGATTAAAATATCATTAAATGTTGTATTTTGTAGTTTAAATAAACACTTTGAGGTGCCATACACATTACAATTTTCTGATGTGTAGGAACGTTAGGATAACATCCTACAGTTAGAGATTAATTATCTGATTAGACCAGATTTACATTTTAGTTTATGCACCAAGAAAATGTGGAGAGCGAATAGGGTAGTTGAAGAGGGAAAAATTCATAGTATACGTCATGCATGCATCAGAAACATTTACTTGTTATTCTGTACATTTAAAGAGTAACTGTAGTTTCAAATATATTTTTTGCAAATGAACAGCTCAGGTAAATATAGGAAGCTTTATAATATACTGTATCTTATTACAGGAAAATGCTCTTATCTACTGTTATCAGGCCCTCTCCTACATGGCAAACTATGGCCCGATGGGGGCGGGAAGGGGTGTGGTTGGGGGGTGGGGTTAAGCATGGGTTGTAGATTAGAATCATGTACATTTGAAAACACAAGAGCAAGTTTGGTAGGCGAGTGCGGGGTGGAGCCAAGACCCGCTGCATGTCCTGCATAGTACTAGAATCCCGGACATACAGCTCTGAGCATGGCCCTCCGCTGCGGTCGCAGTCTGCCGTACGGTCACTGGATGTCAGTGTTGTGGAGTCGGCGAGTGCTCGGGGCTGAGACGGGACCTGCCATTTGTCCGAGATACTATACTGGACAAATCCCGGGTCCTGGCTCAACCCTGGGCACTCGCCGGCTCCACAGCAGCTGCTGACTCCTTGCCGCCGTTATGCGGACCGGTGCAACATGCCCCGCCGCCCGGTACTGGTCCGCAGACCGGTGGTTGGGGACCCCTGTTCTAGAGGATAAAACTATGACCATGGTTATGTGATATACGGTCCATGGTCATGTGATGAGTACACAGGTGTACAGCTGATTACCAGGAAAATGTCTGAATATTGTGTTGTGACTGTAACAAGCAGCACCTGTGTGATCACCACATGACCATTTGTTTGTCAATATTGATCTGAAAGTGGCCAACCCCTTTAACTCCTTAGCGACCCATGATGTAGTATTAGGTCATGGGCGCTAGGTACTTAGCACACCATGAAGTAATACTACGTCATGGTAATAATCGGAAGCGGGTGAGAGCTGTTACCGACAGCTCTCACCCTTTTCTATAACCTCCGGTTGGTGCTTTTACCGATCAGAGGTTTTAACCCTTTGATTGCGATGGTCAAATATGACCACCGCAAACAAAGGGTTTCACGCTTTTCCGAGCGTGCATGCTGTGTCTCACAGAGCATAATACAGGATTAGTGATGAAATCATCACTGATCCAAGTGTCCCATAGGGACACATGAAAAAAGTAAAAAGAAAAGTGGGACGAAAAAAAAAAAAAAAAAAAAAAAAAAAAAGTGTTTTAAAACAATTAATAAAGTTATAAAGCCCCCAAAACTCCATTCTTTCTATAGAAAATGAATTATATAAAAAAAACATAAAAATTAATAAAAACAATGCGTATTTGGTGTCGCCGCGTCCGTAGCAATCTGTACAATAAAACGGAAACAATATTTAATGTACACGATGAATGACGGAAAAAAAAACCCCGGAAAAAAACGCCGGAAGTAGTGAATTTTCGCCATCTCACCTTACAAAATATGCTATTAAAAAGTGATCATAAAGTCATATGCACCACACAACAGTACCAATAAAAAGTATAAGTTGTCCCGCAAAAAATAAGCCCCCCAACCAACACAGTCAACCGAAAAATAAAAATGTTACGCCTCTCAGAAAATGGCGATGCGAAAAACATTGATTTATGTCCCCATATGTGTTTTTGTTCTGCAGAACTAGTAACACAAAAAAAAAAATAACATAAATGAGGTATCGCCATAATTGTACCAACCCGCAGAATAAAGGTCACATGTTATTTATACTGTACGCTGCATGGTCAAAAATTTAAAAGGTAAAACACGATGCCAGAATTGATTTTTTTTTTTTTTTTAAATCCAGCAAAAAAGAGTTAATATAATGTATTCAATAAGTTGTAGGCACCCAAAAATGATGCCATTACAAAATGCATCGCATCCCACAAACAACAAGCCCTTATATGGCCACGTCACCAGAAAAATAAAGAAAATATAGCATCTAGTAATGCGAGGACAAAAACCCGCAAAAATTGCCAAATTATCAGAATAAAACTGGCTGCGGCAGGAAGGGAATGTATAAGCTGTGCGAGCGGATATCAGAGGACACCCCAGATTTACAGCTTATGAGGGAAAAGACACCAGAAGTGACCCCCAGAGTGACTCCCCCAATCATAGGAGCTACTGGGACATAGTAGGGAATGTGGTGTTTGCAATTTACTTCGCACAGCTTATATATTCCCTCTTCACCATCCGCTGTGTAGTCACGTCTGGGATACTAATACTCACTACAGCCCCCTGATATTTTTTGAGGAGTGCAGTTTTCAAAATGGGGTCACTCCATTGGGGAATCCACTTTTCTGGTACCTTACAGGCTCTACAAACATGACATGGCGTCCAGATACCAAACATCTGAATCTGTACTCCAAAAGCCGCATAGCGCTCCTTCCCTTCTGCGCCCTGCTGTGTGCCCAAATTATAGTTTATGCCACATGTATGACACTGGTGTACCCGGGATAACATACGTAATGTCATATGTGGTTATAAACTGATATTAGGGCACATGTATGACACTGGTGTACCCAGGATAATATATGTAATGTCATATGTGGGTATAAACGGATATTGGGGCACAACCGGATACAGAGGGAAAGAAGGCATATTTGGTTTTTGGATGCCATGACCCTTTTGCAGAGCCCTAAAATTGCCCTTACAAAATGGGGTCACTTCTTGGGGAATTCCAGTTTACTGGCACCTCCAGGGCTATGCAAAAAAACAACATGGCACCCAGAAAGTCCCTCTAAATCTGTACCCCAAAAGCTAAAAAGCGAAGTGCTCCTTCCTTTCGAAGCCCTGCTGTGTGCCCAAGCAGCAGTTTATACCCACATATATAAAAAATTTTGCCCCTCGGGATAGCCCCTTAATAGTTTAAGGAGTGCAGGTCTCTGACAACACAAAGTGGGTGCAATGTATTGGGCAACAATATAACATATTTCTTTAAAAATTAAAATTTTCAATTTTTGGGAAGCATTTTTAGTCTCAAAATCATAATACCCCTTGATATATTCCTTGAAACATCCAGAAACAACTGCCCTCCAAAAGTGAAATAGCCCTCTTTCCATTCTGAGCCCTACCATGTACCCATACAGCAGATTATGTCCACATATGGGGTATTGCTGTGTTCAGGAGAAATTGTGAAACAAACTGTGGGGGCTTTTAACTCTAACTACTTGCAAAATTTTTAAATATGGTGCTAAATGGACGATTCATTGGAAACAAAATTAATTTTTCATTATTAAGTCCCAATGTTATTAAAATCTGTGAAACAGCTGTGAGGTCAAAATGCTCACTCTACACCTAGATAAATTCTATGAGGGGTGTAGTTTCCAAAATGGGGTCACTTTTAGGCGGTTTCCACGGTATTGGTACTCTAGGGGCTCTGCAAATTCAAAATGGCACCTCAAAACTATTCCCGCAAAGTCCACCCTCCAAAAGCCAAATGGCGCTCTTTCCATTCTGAGCCCCGCCATGTACCCACACAGCAAATTATGGCCACATATGGGGTATTTCCGTGTTCAGGAGAAATTGTTTAAACAAACTGTGGTGGGCATTTTCTCCTTTAACCCCTTGTGAAAATGAAAACTTTGGGGATAAAGTGACATTTTATTCATTTTTCATTTACACATTCCAATGTTAGCAAAATCTGTGAAACGGCTGTAGGGTCAAAATACTCACTATACCCCTTCTGTGAGAGGTGTAGTTTCTAAAATGGGGTCACTTTTGGGGGGTTGCCATTGTTTTGGTACTCTTAAGGGCTCTGCAAATGAGACATGGCACATTAAATCTATTCTAGCAAAATATGCTGTTCAAAAGCCCCGTGTCGTTCCTTCCCTTCCATGCGCTGCCGTCTGCCCAAAAATCAGTTTACACCCACATGTGGGGTATTTCTGTGCTAGGGAGAAATTGTGCAATAAACTGGCAGATTAATTTTCTCCTTTAACCCTTTTTGAAGGTGTTAATTTTAGGTCTAAATGAATGTATAAGTGAAAAAAAGTTAAATGTCTAAATTTCACTTCCATATTATTTTTATTCTTATGAAATGCTTAAAGGGTTAATAAACATCCCAAACGCGGTTTTGAATTATTTGAGGGGTGCAATTTTGAAAATGGGGTGATTTATGCGGGTTTCTATTATATTTCTATTACAAATTCCTTTCAGAACTGAAGTGGTCCCTAAAAAAATTAGTTTGGGGAATATTCTTGGAAATCTGGAAAATCGTTGTTGTAAGCCTTGTAACGTCCAAAATAAATTAAAAGACAATCAAAAGATGATGCCGATATAAAGCAGAGATATGGCTGATAATATTTATTCATGTATTTGGGTGGTATGACTGACTGAAAAGCAGAGAATTTCACATTTTTAAAATTGCAATTTTTTTTCAAATTTCCATCAAAATTCCTAATTTTTTTTTTATAAATAAATACAAAAATATTGATTAGTGTCTACCACTAACATGAAGTACAATGTGTTACGAGAAAACAATCTCAAAATCACTTGTGTAAGTTAAAGGGGTATTCCCACGTCGCATACTCACCAGTCTTCATTGCTGTAAAATCTTCTGTCTTCCTGCTTTGTTGCGTCATTGGTGGGCGGGGTTACATATGCAAAGCCAGCGGCGAGATGCCGCTGTCCCTGCATGCACGCTCATAGATGGTGAGACCAGTCTAGCCTTCACAATGCGAATACAGACCCGGCATCCACCTCTCTATTACAGCAGATGCCGGGTCTGTATTGGCATTGTGAAGGCTAGACTGGTCTCACCATCTATGAGCATGCACGCAGGGCCAGCGGCATCTCGCCGCTGGCTTTGCATATGTGAATACAGACCCAGCATCCGCTGTAATAGAGAGGCGGATGCCGGGGAGTGTAGACGCCGACACAGATGTCTGCAACATCGCTATGCTCCTATGTATTGGCGGCCCCTTCCCCTCAAAGGGTAAACTACCCCCCCCCTCCATGCTCGCTCCCGTGCACTTAGCCCCTCCACCCTCCCCCCTCAGTGCAGCAGATACATCACTTGACTTATGACCAGATAAATCAAGGGATGTGTCAAAAAAAAAAAAAAAAAATGAATAAAGTAATATAGCGGACAAACAAAGCAGTTTTGCTGAAGCAATGTATTTAGGAAAAGTCTTACATTCACATTAACAAGCAGTATAGATAGGATCATTGTGATGGGACAACCCCTTTAAAGTGTCTCAAAGTTATTGCCATTTAAAGTGACACATGTCAGTTTTGAAAAAAGAGGCCTGGTCCTTAACGCACTTTTGGGCTGTGTCTCTAAGGGGTTAAAGGGGTATTCCCATGTCGCATGCTCACCAGTCTTTACTGCTGTAAAATCTTTCTTCCTAGTTTCTTGCATCATCTGGTGGGCGGGGTTTCACATGCAACCTGCCATTTAGATCCGCCCCCAAATTCGTGTGTAGCTCCGTCCACCCATATTGGACTATGAAGTACAGGCAGCAGCAACTTCATTCTGTGTTACACACAGAGACTGCCTGTCTCTGCCATAATGAACACAACTGAATTAGCTGGGAGAACAGAAGAAATGAAAGCAGCTCCTCTCCCCTATCTGAGTGCAGGAAGCTAGGTCACGTGGTGTAGACACAGGAATAGCTAGATACACAGGCTCGCTCCCCTGCACTTAGCCCCTCCTCCTTCCCCCCTGAGAGCAGGCAGATAGATCACTTGACTTTTGAGCAGATAAGTCAAGGGCTGTGTCAACAAGGAATTGAATAAAGTAATATAGTGGAGAAACAAAGCAGTTTTGCTGAAACAGTGTATTTAGGAAAAGTCTTAAATCCACATTAACAAGCAGTATAGATAGAATCCTTGTGATGGGACAACCCCTTTAAGTAGCAGGATTGCTTTCTATTTACTGTTAGATTTCATCTGGTGTCAGGACTTTCCGTGGCTTTTTGCGCCCCTCTTTTTTCATGTGGTAATTACTTTATCCCGGTGTAATCTCTCATTGTTACACATAAGTTAATTTATGGACATTATATATATTATAGTTTGTTTCTTTTTTTGCCTGTGTAATTTCTGATGGGTTGTTACAGACATCTGGTGAGAATTTAATGTCAATAGCACCTTTAGTAATACAGTTACTGGTGAAAATCATGTTCAACACTTAATTCACCCACTGTAATGCACCAGGTATTACCCATTTTGTTATTCCTTTCTATCTGAATCTTTCTATTGAATAAGGTCATGTGACTCTAACTATGACCAGATAAAATCATTGAATCAGGGCTGTTTTAACTCATTGGTGGGTCCAGAGCAAAGGTTTCATAAGGTTCCATCACCACCACTTAGAGTTAACTGACCCGCACAAATTATAATTCCCCCACATTGTATTATGTCCCTTATTGACCCTCGACACTAATATGCTCTCCTAGTGGCCTCTCACAATATAATACCTCTCAGTGGCCTATCACACAGTCAAATGCCCCTGCATGAATCACATTAACCTGTCCTACCTCCTCATGGCCCCTCAGACATTATACTACAATGTCCCCCCTCCAGGTTGCCCACACAGTTTAATGCCCACCTACTCCCACCAAGTTGCTACTATAATTTCAACCCTCCAGGTTTCCCCCACAGCATCATGTTTCCCCCCCCTTCCACCTGGGGTTGCCCCCACAGTGTCATGTAGACCTCCAGGTTGCCCCCCCCCCTTTCATGTTGCTCTCATAGTTTCAAGTAGCCTTCCAGGATGCGCCCTCAGTTTCATGTCCCTCTTCAGTTGCCCCCATTATAAATATCAAACAAAAAAGAAAAAAAACAACCTTAATACTCACCTTTACCCCTTTACCAGTTCCCCTGTTCTCTTCTCTCTTTGGTCCCATAGTCTTCAGAGAACAACAGGCCCGAAGTAAGTAATGTCACTATATCATGCCTCCTGCTTCAACGACATTGGCAACAAAGACAGTGGCCAGATGGTGAAGCAGGGAGCGGACGGCTCCCTACTTCACCATAGTCTCTGAATGTCAATGAGTTGGAGATAGGGCAACATCGGACCCACTGCATGGAGTAGGACTGTAACATTGTCACAAGCGGGCCCCTGCAAGTGCATTTTTGGCCTTATGGTTAGAAAGACGCCTGGAGAGTGACAGACCGTAACATATTACCGTATTTTTCGGACTATAAGACGCACTTTTTTTCCCCCAAATTTCGGAGGAAAATGAGGGTGCGTCTTATAGTCTGAATGTGGGTGGAGGAGTGAGTTTGCAGCATGGCCGCGCTACTGCCACCGCTGGTTTTCTTCAGCGGCAGTAGCGCGGCAATCCGCAGGCCACGGCAGCTAAGACACTCCCCGGCATCTGCTGTAATAGACCGGCGGATGCCGGGGAGTGTCTTAGCTGCCGGGGCCTGCAGATTGCCGCGCTACTGCCACCGCTGGTTTTCTTCAGCGGCAGAAGTGTGACAATACTGCAGGCCCCGGCAGCTAAGACACTCCCCGGCATCCGCCGGCCTATTACAGCAGATGCCGGGGACTGGCTTAGCTGCCGGGGCCTGCAGATTGCCACGCTACTGCCGCTGAAGAAAACCAGCGGTGGCAGTAGCGCGGCCATGCTGCAAACCCACTCCTCCACCGCAGGTCCCGACAGTCAGTTAGCCCCCCCCCCCCCCCCGGCCTCATACCTTTAGTGATGCAGGCCGGCTCCTGCACGGCGAGGCCGCAGGAGCCGACCTGTTCCGATGACAGCTGGGAGCCTAATGAAGGCTCCGAGGCCTGTCATAGATATATATTACTATCGCGGCTGGTCTATGACCCTCCGCGATAGTAATGTATAGAATCTCCCATAGACGGCAATACACTTGTATTGCCGTCTATGGGACTTGCAATCAAATGATTGCAGGTTCAAGCCCCCTAGGCGGGGGATATTAAAATAGTAAAAAAAAAAAAAAAAAAAAAAAAAAAAAAACACACTTAAAAAAAATATAATAAAAAATAAAATAAATAAAAGTTCACCTCCTTTCCCTAGAATACATATAAAAGTATAACATTACTGTGAAACATATACATTAGGTATCCCTGTGTCTGAAAATGCCCGGTCTACACCTGGCCCCACAAAAAAAACGCCCTATACATCCCCGTACAGCTGCAGGGTCACCTGTCAATGTGGCCTTGCAGCTGTTCCAAAACTACAACTCCCATATATTAAATATTTTACCATTTTTTGCTTGAAAATTTTTTTTCCCTATTTTTCTCCTCTAAAACCTGGGTGCGTCTTATAGTCCGAAAAATACGGTAGATAGATATTATATATATAGGTACATCATTAGTAAAAAATAAATAAATAAAACATAACAAAAAAAAAACCATCTTCCCTATATGCCACATTTAATGCTTAAAATACCACTATCCACAAATAGAATACAACAAATACAAAAAAAGAACTACCTGAAACTACAACCCTAAAACTGATAAATTTTAACGAATTATTAAATGTATTAGTTTTAGTGTTCCAGTATCAGGTAGCTCTAGTTAAAAATTGAATGTAAACCATATTCATCATCCTATTAATTTTTTGTTTTCGATTACAAAAAAAAATAATCACAAACCTGGTAAAATATATGAAAGTTTCTTTCTGAACAGTTTTGATGAGCTATACGTGTACTCTCTAACAGGTAAGTTTGAATGGTGGCACCAGTAATCTGTTGGAGACTGAAATTTGAGAAGAAAAGAAGTGGATTATTCCTCATTGCACTTGATTAATTGCGATACTGAAACATCTAAAGCAAGCAAATCTATTAAAAGTATGTACAGAATTTAAATGTTTGGTCCAAACAAAGTATCGCCTTATAGAATGTATGCTCTTGCGAGCAGAGCCTCCACATACCCCCCAATTTTCAAATGACAGAAAGAGGGACAAAATATGCGCACCGTGGCAAATTTAGCTCTGCCCACTTCTAAATTGACTCCTCCCATTTCAATCCATTTCTCTTTATGCTCCCCACATAATAACCCTAATATTATATGCCCCACAGTATAATGTTCTCCTCAAATTGACCTTAAAGTATAAAAGTCTCTCTCCTGATGCACCCACAGTTTAATGTCCCCCTCCAGCTGCCGCAGTTTAAACTGGGGGCAACTAGAAGGTGACATGAAACTGTGGAGGTAGCTCGTGGGGGAAATTAAATTGGGGCAACCAGAGGAGAACATTAAACATGGGGGCAGCCGGAGGTGGACATTAAACTGTGGGTAACTAGAGGGGGGACATTAATGTTCCCCTATAGCTGCACCCGGTTTAAGGACCCCTGCACTACTTCAGATGCCAGCAGCACAACAAGTACCCCTGCCCTTCATCAGATGCCAGCAGAACACAAAAGATCCTGTCTCCCTTGATGCCAACAGCACCCCAGGGACTTCTATCCCACCCTAAACATCAATCCAATTCCCCAAATCCTCCAGGATATAGTCCCATGTAAACCAACAGTCTCTTTTTAGCCAGTCAACATGCAGTCCCATGTAAATACATCACTCCCCCCTAGCCTCTTCCAACATGCAGTCCCATGCTAAACAAGCCTCTGACTCCCGTTCCAACCTGCAGTCCCACAAAACATTTCACTGCATTCTGTCTTTCCAGAGTACAGCACAGAACTGTGATGGAAGGGATCTCGTCTCCCTTGTGGAGGCCCCTCCCCTGAGGACGCAGGGACACAGTGGTGAGGTGGGAGTTGTCGGCTCCTGCTTCACTAACTGTATTCAATTCATCTGTGTCCTCTCTGGACGCAGATGAGTTGAATCCGGGACATACCTCCCGCCGACTGGGACTATAGGACACGACCCCAAATCTGGGACTGTTACCAGTGACATCTGCTGTACTCAAAAGGGGAAGAGAAGAACAAGCAAAAACTCACTGAGAAGAAAACAAGGAATTTACACAAGGCAGGGCAAAACAATGAGATCAAAGGATCTGAAAGCTGTAGCAGGATGAGAGATAGGGACACCATAAAATAGCTAGTGTATCTTCTCCAGAGTTGTCATTACTGGCATCCAGCCACACATGCTACATTTACCTTCTACCACAAGGTGCCTGTAAGCACTACTGCCTATTGTTCAAAACTGAGGTTCTCCCTCATCTTTACAAGCAGAGCAAAGACGTCAGAAGTCAGGCTAACATCAGAGAGCACACTATGCAAGCTTTGCACATAACCCGGTAGTACTGGGCGATTATGATCTAAATCTATATTTTCAATCCCCAGATTATAATAACTGGAGACCTATTGAAGGTGATCAAAAAAACAAAACAAAACAAAAAAAAAACAGTGTTATTTCACCTCTACTGGGCTCCAGCAAGATTACCTGCTGTCTTCGGCGCTTCTGACCTACGTCAGGGACTGCTGAAGCCTGTGATGGAGCCCCGACGTCTGGAAGAATGAGCGCTGTATATGCAGCTATGGACAGCGCCATAATGTGGCTCCCCTCTGACCCCGGCGGATCACATATGACCCCAGTGATCAATCTGTTACAGCTGCTGGGTCCTACAAGACCCAGATCCCCTCTATACTAACGTGCAGAAGACTGTATTCCTCCTGCAACTGAGTCTAAATGTACCAGCCCCAGTCACAGGGGAAATCAGCCTCCCTAACCAATAAAAAGCCATCAAAGCAAATTTAAAAAAAATAATTGTAGAAAAGTAAAAAAAAAAAAAAAAAAAAAACCACACACAATAAAACACCCATATTGCATGTTCTAGCCTCTCCCCCAACGACACCATAAAAAAATAAGAATTAGCATAACAGAGGAAAAACTAGTTTAATTTTTTTTTTGGTAGCACTTTGTGCTATTAAATTTAAGAATAAATGAACTGTGAAGAACAGACACGTTTTTTGTCCTCTTTTATTTATATTTTCCAGATTTAAAAAATTAAAAAATACATGCAGAAATAAAAACGACATAAATATAAAGCCCTATGTGCCGCCAAAAAAAAAAGAGACACAAATATATTTAACACGATTACCGTATGGGACAATAGGTTTCTGGGAGGCAGGGTCTCCGAGCATCATAGATAACTATTATGGTAGGAGTTGGCGTAAGGTACAGTCCGGTAAATGCTGCCAACACACAGACCGGGTTTCCCTGCTGAAGCTCAGTTGTGTGAATGTGTTCTTATGCTTCCTATCAGAAAACTACTACACAAGGCATAATAAATCTGTCCCACTGTGTGCAGTGCATGGCAACTAGTCCCCACAAATTCAGCATACAGAACTTCTAAAAACTGCAGAATGTAAGTCATATACCGTATTTTTCGGACTATAAGATGCACCTAAGTTTTAGAGGAGGAAAATAGGGAAAAAAATTTTGAAGCAAAAACTGGTAAAATATTTAATATATGGGAGTTGTAGTTTTGCAACAGCTGCAAGGCCACATTGACAGGTGACCCTGCAGCTGTACGGGGATGTATAGGGCGTTTTTTTTTTGCGGGGCCAGATGTACTTTTTAGTTATACCATTTTGGGGAATGTCTATTTCTTAGATCACCTTGTACTGAAAAAAAAACAGGAGGTGATTTATAACTTTTATTTATTTTATATTTTTATAGCTTTTTTTTTTTTTTTTTTTTTTTACTATTTTATTCCCCCCCCCCCCCCCTGTATTGCCGTCTATGGGACATTCTGTCTATTAGTATTACGGCTGGTCATAGAGACCAGCCGCAATACTAATATAGCCGTGACAGGCCGGGGAGCCTCATTAGGCTCCCGGCTGTCACCCGAACAGGTCGGCTCCTGCGATATCGCCGCGCAGGAGCCGGCCTGCAACGTCACAGGTACGGGGCCGGTGGGGACCGGCCCCGGGGGAGAAGAGGCCACCGATACTGACCCGGCATCCGCTGTACTAGAGAGGCGGATGCCGGGGAGGGATAGACTCCATCACATGTGCTGGGGCCTGAGACATCGCTGCGCTCCTCTGCCCTGCATGAAGCCAGCGGCGGGGGGACGGAGAAGCGGAATAGCATCAATCCTCCCGCTGCTGGCTTCATGCAGGACAGAGGAGCGCAGCGATGTCTCAGGCCCCGGCGTCTATCACTTGTCGGCTTCCGCCTCTCTATTACAGCGGATGCCAGGCGCCACATTCAGACTATAAGACGCACCCTTCTTTTCCCAAAAAATTTTGGGGAAAAAAAGTGTGTCTTATAGTCCGAAAAATACGGTAATAACCAGAAATAATGTTACTCCTTAAGTACACATATAACCGCTTATCCTGAAAAGTCAAATGAAACAACTGGTAAGCTTTACAGGGAGTCTGTCACCAGGAAACACAATATCAAACCAACCATATTGTAGGGAACATTAAGCTGAAAACCATTATACATTTAGATAGCTCATAGGTGTAAAACTCTGGCCCCCAGGCCAAATCTGGCTTGTAGTGTGATCATATTTAGCCCACAAGAACATACCAAATGTCTACTAAAGTAGATCAGAGTATAGCAAACTGTATAAGGCTTGGTTCACACATCAGTATGCCACCCGTCTGTTTGAGACTAAAAACGGACTGATGCACATACTGATTGCATACTGACACCTTTTTATGATGATAGCAACCACTGTCCTTATGCTGATAGCAACCACTGTCAGTCCCCTAGAGGACAAATAAGGGGATTAAAAGTAGAAAATTGTAAACAGAGTAGAGATAAGGACATTTATTATATGTCCTTATCTCTACTCTGTTTACAATTTCTACTTTTAATTCCCTTATCTGTCCTCTAGGGGACAGAAAGCATTTGCTATCAGCATAAAAAGGTGTCAGTATACCATCAGTATGTGCATCAGTCCGTTTTTAGTCTCAAACTGAATTCAAACGGACGGATGGCATACTGATGTGTGAACCAAGCATTAGGCTTTGCTTGTTCCAGATTCTATGTTTAAGCAAAACTTAAATTTGTTCCCATATGAAAAAATTTATTGTTATCTCTCTATATTATAAAAATGAATTTCTGTCTGTCTGTTCTTTATGCACGACCAAACGACTGGACCGATCTTCACCAAATTTGGCACACAGATACTTCTGGTGTCCGGGAAGGTTTAAGATGAGGCCTCAACTCACTCAGACGTACCGTTGCGGAGATACAGTATTCCCAAAACAATGACGCCCCTATCAGCCAATGCAAACCTGCAAGTCTTTCACTCATAGTCCAACTGCAATACATACGGTCACTCCACATGCACAATCCAACACGGATATCCAAACTGAGATACACACATCAGAGGATTAGATACCACAGGTCAGCAGACAGTTCCACACGCCAGAGGATCAAATATGCACGTCTGCACACAGTACCACATGCCAGACGATTAGATACGCGCCTCAGCACACAGAGTACCACGCAGAGTTTTACTCGAGGTTTATATAGCAACCTAGCCCTTTTTTTTCACTGCTTTCCGTCAGCTTTAAAGGGCGCTGTGGATGACACAGTTATACAAGGTCACATTCACATAGTTTTACTCCAGGTATCCATAACATCTGATCGCAGGTTTTTCACTGATATCCAAACTGAGATACACATGATCACATGACACTTATGGACACACACACACAAACAATATACAAAATACACCAGTGCAAAACTGGACAATTTTTATGGGGCCCTTACACAAACAAAAAATGAAATCTACCCGTACAAAGCCGAGTCCTTCTGCTAGTATCTGATAAAAAAGGAAAAAAGTCCAAATGGTAGACAATTTTCCAATATACTGTATATCAAGGTGGGCCTGCAACTTTGCCCAAGTTTTTAATTTTGACCTACTGTTTAAGTTTGACACCCCTGAGATAGCTCAACATATGTACCATTTACACGTTCAGTGGCGTAACTACCGCCATAGCAGCAGAGGCAGCTGCCACAGGGCCCGGGACATTAGTGGCCCAGCGACAGCAGTTACCGCTGCGTTGTTTAATTTTTTTAATAGGCCGTTACCGGCTGGAGTTACTCCAACCGGCAACGGGCCCTATTTACTTACCGATCCTGGCAGGGCCGGGATCGGTAAGTGACACCCGCGGGCCCCAAAAGCACCATCATTATACTCGGGGGTCTTTTCAGAGGCCCGGGAAAGGTAAGAAACATAAAAAACACTGTTACCCACCTATCTCCCAATTCTGCTGCAGTCCTCCGCTGTCGGCCTCCGCTGTAGTCCATCTTCAATTACGTCAGACGTCACATGACCCGGGACGCAGGCCGGGTTCATGAGACGTCAGACGACTAGGCCTGAAGCCTGCCCGGATTGTGGATTGTGGAGTTAAGTAACAGTGTTTTTTTATGTTTTTCTCCCCCTGGGTCTCCGATTATTATACTCTGGGGTCTGAAAAGACCCTAGAGTATAATAATTGTTCATGGGTGTCCACAGTGGGGCATAATACTGTGTGCAGGGGCCACTATGGGGCATAATAGAGCGTGCAGAAATGCATAGGTGGTGGTGGTGGGGAAATCGGTCGAGGTCTTCGGCATCGGTCAAGCGCCCATGTCAAAAGTTCGCCACGGGGCCCCGCCATTCCTAGTTACACCACTGTACATGTTATATTCTTGCTGTCCGATAAATGGTTAACTTACCTGCTTAACTGAAGCTGAATATATTTTCCAAATCTGCTGCTATTATTGTTTCTTAAGGTGCATGCATTTCCTAAACATAAACAGAAAATTGAAATAGTTAAAATATTGGAGTCATGATGAAAAAGTTCTCTGTGAATATAGGTGTAAAACCTTTTTTTCAATTTTGATTCCCAACATCCAAAAGCCATAACTTTCCGTCGCTTTTGGGGCTGTGTGTCTGTGCCAAATTGAAGAGCTACCCCCCCCCCCCCCCCGGACTTATACGCAAGTCAATAGGTTTTCCAAGTTATATGTGGTAAAATTAGGGGCCTCGGCTTATATTGGGGTCGCCTTATCCTCAAAGTATATACGGGTAGGTTTTTTTTGTTTGTTTTTGCTTTATTTTATCCTCTTAAAAAAAACAAAATTCACACACACACACTATGTATATATACATATATATATATATATCTCGTTATACCATTTTGGGAAATTTCTATTGTTTAGATAACCTTTTAAAAAAAAAAAAATCTGAGTCAAAAAGGTGAAAAAAAGAAAAAACAAAGAACGGCGGTTTGGTGCTTTTGACGTGACACATGGCACATGAGTCAGATGTCTCTAGTAAAATGTATGGACCCTAGAAGGGTGGTGGTAGGCAGAAGGGGCGAGCAGGACCACAAGGAGGCATTAGGGTGGATTGGGGCCAACCAAACCTTTCCAATCTCAACCCACTTAGTATAGGCCTGAGATACCACCCAAAATGGGATACATGGCTCTCTTCTTTTGTTTTTTGTTTTTCTTACTATGGTATTCACTGTATGGGAAAATATTTTTAAATTTGATTTACTTTTTAAAAAAAAAAAAAATATAAATTTAAAAAAAAAAAAAAAAACAAAAAAAAAAAAAACTTAAAATAGAGTCAAACACAAGAAGGGTGTAAACAGATCACGTAAACATGATCAATAAAAGAAAGTAATATTAGTTAATTGTGTCTTAACACCCCCTTACACTTCTGCTAGTCTTTATGAGGCAGTGATTTGTGATTTGGTACCAGTCTCACATTTTTGCAGAGCCAACTTTTCTACCTCAGAGATATCTTGTAACCTCACAGACTGCTCATCTGCTGGCAATAGATACCGCTTTGGGGCAGGTGTGCAAACAGGACTGACAGGGGTTTTTGTCATAGTGGCACCTCCACCTACTCTCTGTCACTCATCTCAAGCATATGTGAAGAAGTTACTAATGGCTCTATTTTACCCACGCTGGACTGAGCACAGTGGTCAAGAGAGACATGCAGGAATTAGGGTCACTTGTATTGTTACTTTGCCTTTGGGATTACACTCCATCCCTGGATTTGTCAGGAGGATCCCATGCTGCTCTCAGATGGCCATTTTTCAGAAGGGAGTTCTAATCTGATCGCTCCCTGATTGGGTTGGCCAGTGATTACAGGACCTTGGATGATTGATTATCTGTGCAAGTGACTTCTTCTAACCCATGGAAGCCTATCTGCGATTGTCTTATGCTTTGGGTAAACTGAATCCCGTTGACTGAGGCCTCAGCAGGTACTGTAACATTGGCAGCTTCTACATCCCCTTTGCGCTTCTGCTACTTTAAAAAACAACAATTTCTCCATTCTCTACATCGTGCAGGAGCTTAAATGGTTTGTCTTTTGCAAAGGCTGTGCAATGCACAAAGTCATCCTAGTATGACTATCCTACTAATATTATAAATGTGAAAGTTTGGATGTTTGCTCATTCTCTGATCTGCAGAAGCCTTCTGTGTCCTGTTCAGCCAGAGGGAGGAGGTGGGGAGACAAATACAGAAAGTGAGGAGCAGACACTCAAGGCATAGTGTTCAGACACTGACCTGGGAAAACTCCTTTCACCAAATTGCCAGTTTCCCAAATTTAAACGTGCCGGGAAAACGAAAATCAAGTTTGTCGCAACATTTGCAAAAAACTAAAGTTATGAAGGTAGCCAGAAATCAACAGAGTTCTCCTCAAGCAGACCTGAGGAGGATTGAGCAAGCTAGGCATCAAGCGGCTCTTACAGCTGACAAAACGCTGGAGCAGGTGGATCTTCGATGTCAACAACACTCTCATTATATAGCATCCCAGCGAGCTGCTGAGATGCCGGAACAATCAAAGGCACAGCGCGAGGGACAAGTTCAGTTGCAGCCCAGCTTGAAGGCTACTGAAACCTTGGAGCAGGAGGATCTTCGATGCCAATAACAGGCTCATTATATGGCATCCCAGTGAGCTGCCAAAACAATCACAGGCACAGCGCCAGGTACAAGTTACGTGGCAGGCCAGCTTCAGAGTGGCCGAAACGCTGAAGCAGGCTGATCATCGACGTCAACAACACGTTTATTATATTGTGTCCCAGCGAGCTGCTGAGATGCCGGGGAAAAAAAAAATCACAGGCACCGCGCGCCAACTGTCACACACAGCTATACTCCAGGTTTCCATAACAACCCCACTATTTTTATACACTACACCCCTACCAGGGCCGTGTGGATATGCAGAGATGTAGCAGAGCTGGGTATGCTGTGCGTATACAAAGATTTAGCAGAGCTGGGTATTCTGTGCCTATGCAGAGATGTAGCACAGCTGGGTATGCGGTGTAGAGATGTAGCAGAGCTGTGTATGTAGAAATGTAGAAGAGCCTTACTCCAGCTAACAACTGATGGCAGGTTTTCCAATGATATCCATACTGAGATGCACATGATGATTATGCAAACAAAAAATGAAATATACCAGTGCAAAGCCGGGTCCTCCTGCTAGTAAAGATATAAAGACTTGGCGATATTAAAAGAAAGGAAATTAACATTAACAACTGTGGGGAAAGGTCTCTTCTGCATGGATCAACACTTCAACATAATACTATTACTAATTATAATTGTTTAACTATATTCAATGTATTACATGAAGACACAGCCAAGATTTAAAAAAAAAAAAAATAAAGCAAAAAATAAAAATTTATTTACCAAATGCTTCCAAAACAGGATTAGAAGCAAGAACTCGGCCCTCTATTTTCTCCACTGTCTTGTTGGATTCCTGTAAGATACTAGCTGGAGCAATTGCCGTATAAAACTTCATTAAGCATCGCGTTGTCCATGTCTGCAAAGAAATATGAACCATGAGCAAGGATCATTATTACATTAACCCCTTTAATCGTTTAAGGATGCAGTCTAGTTTGATACTTAAGGATTTGGCTTTTGGGGGGGGGGGGGGGGGGTTCCCATTCTTACATCGTAAAAGCCATAATTTTTTCATTTTTAAGCTGACATTTCTGAGATATTTAGCTTACTAAACAAACTGTCTTATTGGGATGTCAAAAAAGTCAATTTTGCCATCTTTTTGTGTTCTAAATTTTGTTGCAATTTGGTTTAGTTTTTTTTATATTTATTGTATACTACGTTGATTGTGTGACAAATAATATTCTAATTTTACAGTATGGGATGTGTGAGGGTGTGAACTTAGAGGGTTGAACAGGGTTGAAAAACACCTTGAACACACCCATACCAGGGAGCCCAACTCCAGAGAAGGTACACACAGTAGGAAAGTGCTACTGGTGACCTGCAGGTAGATTGTGGACCAGTTGGAGACAGACAGGTGGTCTGCCCCAAGAGGACTGGATTCCAAAAGAGACTTGGTCAAGTGCAGTGTGAACCTGACTGCTGAGAAGAAGCCTCAGTAAAGTATTTTGCCTTCAGAATATTAGTCAGGGTTCAAGAAGTGAGGTATTGCCCTGTGTGGGGGCTAGGTTGTTTTGATATTTTTGTTCCTGTTATCACTTACAAGCTAAATAAAGCCATTTCTTTTGGATTGCCGTTGCCTGATATGCTATTTGGCACCCAGCGCCACCATCACCTCTGTTAAGTCTAGAAAACTGCTACCTTTGATGCCAAACTACCCCCCAATTGTGACAATCGTTACAGATGCTTACTAAATACAGCTTTTTTTTTTTTTTTTTTTTTTATCTTATTTTTATATAAAAATCTGGAGAAAATAAAAAATACAATTCAGGCAGCACTTCAAAGTTACTATAGAAAAAAGAAAGGTACTTTATTCACCCATGCAAGGTTTTTATCTCTGTCTTAGGCTGGGGCCCCACATGGCATAAATGGTGCCTTGTGAAAAAATACCTGGTACAGACATGCTGCGATTTCCAAAAAAATTGCAGTTTTGGAAATCGCCGCATGTCAATTATACCTATGGAAATGCAGTTTCCCTATTGGAAATCTCTGTGGACTTATTGTGAAAAGCGCTGTGCATTGCCATGAGTAAGGGACGGAAGTCTTGAAACGCGTAGGCTTGTTTGCTGTGCACTGTGCATATGTACGTACAGGATGAATTTGTGAGTTTTTTTTCTATAACTCTTTATTCCTGTACCTGGTACCTATTTTTTATGCTTTTATTAATAAAGGCTAAGTTTTACTTTATTACGCTTTTTGTGTGCTGAAAACTTTTAGAATTTTTTCTGTAGTGTAGAGAGACTGAGCACTTGATGAGCTCTGGACCACCACTGAGCACTAGTGATCGTGTTTGTACAAAAAAAAAAAATAACACTTCCTTTTAATGGCAGCTAGACCATTGTCTGTGCTATGGTTATGCACAACTGTCTAAACGTACTTCTTTTAATAAACCGTGCATAGCCTCCGTAATATATCTACAGCAATTGAAAGTGTAAGAGAAGCTGCTGGGGGGGGGGTGGAAGCATAGCTGTATTTTTTTTTTTTTATTAAAAAAAAAAAAAAAAAAAAAAAAAAAAAACAGTCTATAAACATTGAATCAGTGTTAATAAAATAATAAAAGCCATACCTACCAATTTTCTCCCCCTCCCCTTCTGGCGCTTAAATGACAGTCCTATAGTGATGATCACATCTTCATGGCTGTAGCAGTAATGTGCCCATAGGCAAAATGTCAGTGTGCAAACAATCATTTACGGCTGAGGCCAGTGATTAGCTGCATACGGCACCACTATCACTACATGGTGATAGTGCTGGTGTATATAGGACCTTCACCACTGCACCCATGAAAACAACAATGGTGGGGAGGATTGGAGCACAAAGGAGGAAGTGTTAGGGGAAGAGAACTGGAAAGTATGGACTTTTCTATTATTTTATTGCATTTAATATTATTGTCCAATTTGTTATTGAAAAACCTCATTTTGGAATAATAATTAACCTACAACCGTTAATTTAGAGAGTAACTGTAAACTGGTGGACTAAACTATTCATCATTAGATTTACTTGTAGTGTGAGTTGTCAATTTGAGATTTACACCACTTTACCTTTCCTGCTCCACTTTCTCCAGTAACAATTATGGACTGGTTTATAGGAGTAATCTGATTTTGAATATTTCGATAAGCTTGTTCTGCAGCTGTGAATATGTGTGGTTTAAAGTCCTGTTTAAAAAAAAAAAAAAAGAAAGAAACTCTCGTTACTCTAAATCTAAATTTAAAAAGGTAAAACTATTCAACTAAATGCCATGTTATTATAGGAATAAAACAACCTTGTAAATGAATTAAATCGGATTCCCTCTGTGTGTCATGGTTATGTCAGAGAGTACCAGTGAGTGCTAAGTGCAGAACTCTAAGATCATGTACACATTCACAGACTTTTTTAATTAGTATGTGAAAAAGACAACTAAAGAAAACAACTTTGAATAAACCGGCAATAAAGACAATAGTAAATGATAGTACGGTGATAAAGAAAATTGTTATAGTCTTTACTAAGTTACTAATATATTGTATTCCCCATATACTGTATAGGTGTACTACTAATTCCTTTTTGCTGTAACCTTACTGTACTTCTAAGTAGACTTTCATCTGCTTTTATCTACCCCCCAAAAAAACTGTTTATCTGGGTATTCTATAATAACAGGATTGAATACCTTTTTTTAGGAAAATGCAAGGTCAAGTATTAGTGATTCTTTTTCCAGTTACCTGAGGCTGAATTGCAGCATGATACTCTTTCATAATCTCCAAACTATACAATTTATCAACTGGCTGAAAAGGATTAACTGCGACTACAGTGCATCCGGCATTTGTGTAGAAGACACCTGCGGTATACCTTGCTTGAAGACATTTCAGAACTGCAAAAAAAACAAACAAAACAGAAAATTGATCTAAACCTGTGAAAATGATCATAACTAGAGATGAGCGAACAGTGTTCTATCGAACACATGTTCGATCGGATATCAGGGTGTTCGCCATGTTCGAATCGAATCGAACACCACGTGGTAAAGTGCGCCAAAATTCGATGGGACAGGAACTACGACACCGGGGGCATTGAAAAAAATTGGAAAAAGTCATTGGCTGCCGAAATCAGGTGACCTCCATTTTAGACGAATAGTGGATTTCAAATCCGGGTCATATGAGAATGTGAACTTTGTGACTATGAGACAGGGATAGCTGTACAGGCAGGGATAGCTAGGGATAACCTTTATTTAGGGGGGAATGTTATTAAAAATAACTTTTTGGGGCTCTATCGGGTGTGTAATTGTGATTTTTGTGAGATAAACTTTTTCCCATAGGGATGCATTGGCCAGCGCTGATTGGCCGAATTCCGTACTCTGGCCAATCAGTGCTGGCCAATGCATTCTATTAGCTTGATGAAGCAGAGTGTGCACAAGGGTTCAAGCGCACCCTCGGCTCTGATGTAGCAGAGCCGAGGCTGCACAAGGGTTCAAGCGCACCCTCGGCTCTGATGTAGGAGAGCCGAGGGTGCACTTGAACCCTTGTGCACCCTCAGCTCTGCTACATCAGAGCCGAGGGTGCGCTTGAACCCTTGTGCACACTCTGCTTCATCAAGCTAATAGAATGCATTGGCCAGCGCTGATTGGCCAATGTATTCTATTAGCCTGATGAAGTAGAGCTGAATGTGTGTGCTAAGCTAATAGAATGCATTGGCCAGCGCTGATTGGCCAATGCATTCTATTAGCCCGATGAAGTAGAGCTGAATGTGTGTGCTAAGCACACACATTCAGCACTGCTTCATCACGCCAATACAATGCATTAGCCAGTGCTGATTGGCCAGAGTACGGAATTCGGCCAATCAGCGCTGGCTCTGCTGGAGGAGGCGGAGTCTAAGGTCGGACCTGAATGGAGACTGGTGTGGAGCGATCTTAGACTCCGCCTCCTCCAGCAGAGCCAGCGCTGATTGGTCGAGTTCCGTACTCTGGCCAATCAGCGCTGGCCAATGCATTCTATTAGCCCGATGAAGTAGAGCTGAATGTGTGTGCTTAGCACACACATTCAGCTCTACTTCATCAGGCTAATAGAATACATTGGCCAATCAGCGCTGGCCAATGCATTCTATTAGCTTGATGAAGCAGAGTGTGCACAAGGGTTCAAGCGCACCCTCGGCTCTGATGTAGCAGAGCTGAGGGTGCACAAGGGTTCAAGTGCACCCTCGGCTCTCCTACATCAGAGCCGAGGGTGCGCTTGAACCCTTGTGCAGCCTCGGCTCTGCTACATCAGAGCCGAGGGTGCGCTTGAACCCTTGTGCACACTCTGCTTCATCAAGCTAATAGAATGCATTGGCCAGCACTGATTGGCCAGAGTACGGAATTCGGCCAATCAGCGCTGGCCAATGCATTCTATTAGCCCGATGAAGTAGAGCTGAATGTGTGTGCTAAGCACACACATTCAGCACTGCTTCATCACGCCAATACAATGCATTAGCCAGTGCTGATTGGCCAGAGTACGGAATTCGGCCAATCAGCGCTGGCTCTGCTGGAGGAGGCGGAGTCTAAGATCGCTCCACACCAGTCTCCATTCAGGTCCGACCTTAGACTCCGCCTCCTCCAGCAGAGCCAGCGCTGATTGGCCGAATTCCGTACTCTGGCCAATCAGCACTGGCTAATGCATTGTATTGGCTTGATGAAGCAGTGCTGAATGTGTGTGCTTAGCACACACATTCAGCTCTACTTCATCGGGCTAATAGAATGCATTGGCCAATCAGCGCTGGCCAATGCATTCTATTAGCGTGAACTGAGTTTGCACAGGGGTTCTAGTGCACCCTCGGCTCTGCTACATCAGATTGCTACATCTGATGTAGCAGTGCCGAGTGTGCATCAGATGTGTAGTTGAGCAAAACTGACTCAGCACTGCTAAGTCTGCATTCGCATAGGAATGCATTGGCCAGCCTTCGGCCAATCAGCGCTGGCTCTGCCGGAGGAGGCGGAGTCTAAGGTCGGACCTGAATGGAGACTGGTGTGGAGCGATCTTAGACTCCGCCTCCTCCAGCAGAGCCAGCGCTGATTGGCCGAATTCCGTACTCTGGCCAATCAGCACTGGCTAATGCATTGTATTGGCGTGATGAAGCAGTGCTGAATGTGTGTGCTTAGCACACACATTCAGCTCTACTTCATCGGGCTAATAGAATGCATTGGCCAGCGCTGATTGGCCAGAGTACGGAATTCGGCCAATCAGCGCTGGCTCTGCTGGAGGAGGCGGAGTCTAAGATCGCTCCACACCAGTCTCCATTCAGGTCCGACCTTAGACTCCGCCTCCTCCAGCAGAGCCAGCGCTGATTGGTCGAGTTCCGTACTCTGGCCAATCAGCACTGGCCAATGCATTTCTATGGGGAAAAGTTAGCTTGCGAAAATCGCAAACTGACAGGGATTTCCATGAAATAAAGTGACTTTTATGCCCCCAGACATGCTTCCCCTGCTGTCCCAGTGTCATTCCAGGGTGTTGGTATCATTTCCTGGGGTGTCATAGTGGACTTGGTGACCCTCCAGACACGAATTTGGGTTTCCCCCTTAACGAGTTTATGTTCCCCATAGACTATAATGGGGTTCGAAACCCATTCGAACACTCGAACAGTGAGCGGCTGTTCGAATCGAATTTCGAACCTCGAACATTTTAGTGTTCGCTCATCTCTAATCATAACACAAATGATGAAAGTAATGAATACAATACAAATGAATCCACACAATGTGTAGCCTAGCTATTTTGTTGTCATTCCTACTCCTACTATAATATTATAAATGTGAAAGTTTGTATATTTGTTCCTCAATTGCGCAAAAACAGCTGAACGGATTTGAATAAAATTCGGTACGTAGATAGTTTTTCAAACTTGATTAAAACATAGGATACTTTTTATCCCAGTAAATGACACGGCTTCATGACTGTTGTGAATTTATGTTCACATACTATATTAACCCCTTAGTGACCGGCCTGTTTTGGACCTTAATGACCAAGCCAAATTTTAGAAATTTTCCATGTGTGACTATCAGTGAATAATTCTGTAACAGTATAGCATATTTAAGCGATTCTGATATTTTTTCGTGACATGTTGTACTTTACTGAGAAGGTAAAATTAGACTGATATAACTTGCGTAAATTTATTTAAAAAAAAAAACTTGCAAATGCTGAAAATTTTTCAATATTTTCCATTTTCAATATCTGCAATATCTCACATATACACAATAATACAGGGCAAAAAAGTTAGTAGTTATATATTTCCAAATGTTTCTTTTGTGTTTCAAGCATATTTGAAATAATTGTAGCATATTTGAGTAATTTAGACAATTTACAAGTTTATCAAGTTTATAAGCAAATTTTGGAAATTTCAAGTATGTGATTTTTTTTTTCCTGTACCAAACTATGTTTGCAGACAGGAATAGGTGGCATAATGATAGAACCTCCCATTAAATGACTCAATTTGGAAAACTAGACCCCTTCAGGTGACCTTTGAGGGGTTTAGTGAGCATTTTGATCAAACAAATATTGTTTTGCAAGAATTATTACAAATTACGAAAAAAAAAAATAGATTTTCATTTTCTTCAAATGTGTGTCATTTTAAAGACAGTTTTTTGCACAAAACACAACATAAAGAAGAAACACAAGCCAAAATATATCACCCCACTTCTCCCGTGTTAATAAATGTACACTTTGTGGTCTTAGTCCTATGTATGCACATACAGTAGGGCCCAATCCACCAAATGGATTTCAAAACACAAATTTTGCTTGCAGATATTTTAGGCCCATTGCAATTTCAAACAAGATTTGAGTTGCCAAAGCAAATAATAAACCCCATAAATGACACCATTTTACAAACTACACAACTTAAGGTATTCATTGAGGGTATAGTGAGTATTTTGACCCGATAGGTTTTGAAAAAATTTGTGGCAAACAAAAGAATTTCATATTTTTTACACACACAAAAAAAAAAAAAAAAGCACCCCTTGTGGCCCAAAATGTAGGGAGTACCAACTTTATTTCAAAATGTTTCAGGCCCATTGCACAAACAAACAAGATTTGAGTTACCAAAACAATTGAAACCCCTCATAAATGACACCATTTTATAAACTAGACCCCTTAGGGTATTCATTGAGGGGTATAGTGAGCATTTTGACCCTATAGCCGTTTCACAGATTTTAATAACCTTAGGATGTGTAGGTTAAAAATTTCTAAAATGTCCCTTTATTCCAAAAGTTTTCAATTTCACAAGGGGTTAAAGGAGAAAAAGCCCCCCAAAGTTTGTTGAACAATTGCTCATGAACAGGGCAATACCCCATATGTGGTCGTAATCTGCTGTATGGGTACATGGTGGGGCTCAGAATGGAAAGATGGCTATTTGGGTTTTGGAGGGCAGATGTTGCTGGAATAGTTTTCAGGTGCCATGTCATATTTGCTGAGCCCCTAAAGTATCAATACAATGGAAACCTCTCAAAAGTGACCCCATTTTAGAAACTACACCCATAGAGATGAGCGAACACTGTTCGGAACAGCCGTTCCGAACAGCACGATCACAGCACACTCCCATAGAAATGAATGGAAGCGGCCGGGACGCGGGGGGTTAAGCGGCCAGCCGGCGGCAAAGTCTGCGTGCCAGGTGCTTCCATTCATTTCTATGGGAGCGTGCTGTTCGGATCGGCTGATCCGAACAGTGTTCGCTCATCTCTATACACCCATCAAGGGGTATTATCATTTTGAGCCTAAAAATGCTTCCCAAAAAATAATGTACAAAATGAAAATTGAAATTTTTAAAGAAATACGCCATTTCGGAGCACAATACATTGTACCCATTTTGTGTTGTCAGAGACCTGCACTCCTAAAACTATTAAGCGGGCCATCCCAAGGGGCAAAAAATTATATATGTGGGTGTAAACTGCTGCTTGGGCACACAGCAGAGCTCAGAAGGGAAGGAGCACTGCGCATTTGGGGTGCAGATTTAGAGGGACTTTCTGGGCGCCATGTTGTTTTTGCAGAGCCCTGGAGGTGACAGTAAACTGGAATGCCCCAAGAAGTGACCCCATTTTGTAGGGGCAATTTTAGGGTCTCTGCAAATGTGACATGCTGTCCAAAAACTAAGAATCTGAATCTGCACTCCAAAAGCACATCTGCGCCCTGCTGTGTGCCCAAATGGCGGTGTATGCCCACGTCTGACACTGGTGTACCCAAGATAACGTACTTATTGCCATATGTGGGTAGAAACGGCTGTTTGGGCATAGCCAGACACAGAAGAGAAGGAGCGCTATTTTGGTTTTTGGACGTCACGCCACTTTTGCAAAGCCCCTGAATTACCAATAAAGTGGAATCCGCACACGTCACCCCATTTTGGACACTACCCCACTGATGGGATTTATCAAGTGGTGTAGCAAGAACTTTTAACCCTTGAGTGTTGCATTTATTTAGTTTCCAGAAATGAATGCGCAGCTGATAAGTTAAAAATGAAATTTTTCAAGAGATTTGCCATTTCAGTGCCCGATATGTTGTGCCCAGCTTATGTCAGAAGAGATAATCACTCCAAAAACTGGTAAGCGGGTATCCTGGATACAACAGCTTTTAGAGCGTTCATCTCTGATACAAGTCGGGCACACCATATTATGCACCGAAATGATGTATACCTCAAAAAAAGTCATTTTCACCTCTCACAATCAGCTTCGTATTCATTCATGGATAATAGGTTACAGCAACATTTGGGGGTTAAAAATGTTCTCTGTACCCCTGGATAAATCCTTCAGGGGTGTAGTTTCCAAAATAAGGTCACTTATCAGGGGATTCCAAATTACTGGCGTTTCAGCTATGCAAAAGTGTCATGGCATCCAAAAAACAAATAACCCTTCTATCCTTCTGTGTCCAGCTGTGCCCTAATATCAGTTAATACTCACATATGACATTACGTACGTTATCCCGGGTATACCAGTGTCATACATGTGGTATAAACTGCAGTTTGGGCACACAGCAGGGCGTAGAAGGGAAGGAACGCTATGCGGCTTTTGGAGTACAGATTCAGATGTTTGGTATCTGAACGTCATGTCATGTATGTAGCGCCTGTAAGGTACCAGAAAAGTGGATTCCCCAAAGGAGTAACCCCATTTTGAAAACTGTACCCCTCAAAGAATTTATCAGGGGGTGTAGTGAGTATTAGTATCCCAGACGTGAATGCACAGCGGATGGTGAAGAGGGAATATATAAGCTATACGGAGTACATTGCGAACACCAAATTCCGTACTACGTCCCAGTAGCTCCTATGATTAGGGGAGTGAGATATCTGTACAGAATGGACTCCATATTATCTGTGTGTTTACATAGAGAGATCACAGACCAAGCTTTAATCAGCAAAGTGCAATTACAGTACATACCTCCCAACCATCCTGGATTCTACGGTACATTCCCAGTTTCGGGGTCCTGTCCCACAGTTCTGGTTGGTAGGAGGCATGTCTCAGTTTCAACTCATCTGCGTTCGGAGAACATAGATGAGTTGAGTACACAGGCGAGTGAAGTAGTAGCTGTCATCAGCTCCTGCTCCACCGCTGCGCTCTGGCTTCTGGAGATGTAGGTGCGATGTGATGACATTATTCACATTTCGCCTACAACTCTGTGAGTGAGACTACAGACAGAGCGGCGGGGTAGCGAGGGAAGGTGAGTATCACTGTTTTCTATGTTAAACCTTGAGGACAAATTGAGGGGGAACATAATGATGGGGGCCCGTGAAAGGGGGGGGGGGGCGACATGAAAGTAGGGGCAAAGATGGAGGGAGGGACATTAAACGGGGGACAACTGGATGGGGACATTAAACCATGGGAGTAGCTGGAGGAGGACCTGTCTGCCTCTAGTCGGCCTTAGTTTAAATGTCACCCTCCAGTTACCCCTACGGTTTAATGTCCCCTTCCAGCTGCCCGAGTTTAATGTTCCCCTCTAGTTGCCCCCTGTTTAATGTTTCACTTCTTCTGCCATTAATTTATAGTCTCCCTCTAACTACCCGGACTGTTTAATATCACCCTCCAGCTGCTCCAGTTTCATGCCTCCCTCTAGTTTCCCCCAGTTTAAACTGGGGTACCAGGAGAGGGACTTAATGCTGCGTAGCAGTTGGAAGGGACCATTATAATGTGGTGACATATAATGTACGGGTGACTGTAGGAGGATTATACTGTGTGGGGGTGCATAAAAAAAATGAATGAGAATGGGCGGGAGGCAACGGAAAAGTGGGCAGAGCCACATTTGCGATGGCGCGCATGGAGCGCTGCACATTTTGTCCCTCTTTCTGTACTTCAAAAGTTGGGAGGTATGTAATTAGCTGAACGGATTGCCCTGCCGGCACTGAGTAAGTGACGTCACTTGTCCCATCTCCCAGGTCCGTGGTTATAGTAATGCAGTGTAAAAAATAGGAGGAATAAATTCACATACCAGGCAGACAAAGCAGCATTTCTAAAGCAATATATTTAGGAAAAGGCTTCAATTTACATAAGCTACCAGTATAGATAGGATCCATGACAAGGGACAACCCCTTTAAGTTAAAAAGGTTATTAAATTAAAATATTTTTAACATCGATAGCAGGTTATCCTCTTGAAGCTGTCTGAATGTCATTGATTTAGACATTGCCAGATATATGTACCACCTTAATTGAACTGCCATCCTATTTCTTTTACAATCCATCATTTTTTTATTTTATACAAGTCGCTTTTTGTAATAAAAGCTTTAGAATGCTTAACTCATCCCAGTGCTTCTGAGATTTTTCAAGAAACATTGTGTTTGTGATAAACATTGGTCAATGCTTTATGATTATTTACAAAAAAAAAAAAAATGAATTTTAAGTCTACTGAAAATTTGGAAAAATTGAGTAATGTTCAAATTTTTCCCTGGCTTTTAAAGGGGCTCTATCAGCAAAATTATGCTGCATGAGCCTCACATATGCGTGAATAGCCTTTAAAAAGGCTATTCAGGCACTGCTAATGTTATTTTAAACCTCTCCCCCCCCCCCCAGTTTTAAAATAAAACCATAAAAACATATTTGTAAATTATACTTATCTTGCACGCTGGGCGGTGATGCACGGTCCGACGCCATCTTCTGGCACGCCTTCCTCTTTCTTCTTCCAGCGATGCCCTCCTGTCCTGGCTCTTCCACGCCTTCATCTTCTTTTCTTCCGGATGGGGTATTTCGAACTACAACAAAAATGGCGCAAGCGCGTGTGCAGGAGCACTCCGGAGTGAGCGCTACTGTGCACATGCAGGATTTGAACACAACCCGCCGGAAGAACAGAAGATCAAGGCGGGGAAAAGCCAGGACAGGAGGACATCGCTGAAAGAAGAAAGAAGAGGAAGGCGTGACAGCAAGATGATGTCGGACAGTGCAGGTATCATTTGCAGTGACGTCGGACAGTGCAGGTATCACCCCAGGGGGTGGGGTTAAAATAAGATTAGCGGTGCCTGAATAGCCTTTAAAAAGGCTATTCAGGCATATGTGCAGCTCCTGATCTCCTCACCAATCATCAGCACTATAGGATGACATCACTGACTCTAGCTTTAGCCAACCACAGATCATAGGGATTGGTTGAAGCTGGAATTTGGGACATCATTATGCAGGATGGCAGCCGCAGGTCTGCAACTCAGCAGTGAGGAGAGGTATGTATGGCTGAGTATATTTTATTATAACTGCCCCTGATAACAGGGAAGGTGGGTATTTTCTCTGGAGAAACCCTTTAAAGATGCAAATGTTAACGAACACTGTATATAAAATAATTACTTTACCAGTTTCAGGAGTAACAGGGTTCACTTTGGTGAGATCATCATACAGGTGAAGACATTCTTCCACAGTTAAAAATGCCTTTACTTCCTCATCAAGTGACTTATTGAGATCAATAGAAAGTTTTTTCTTAAACTGGCTAAGCTGAAATCACAAAAAAACAATTCATTAAAATATTATTCTATATTCCATCAACACTTGTGAACCCATATTACATTACCAGCTGTCCCAATCTCTCTCATTACCTCAATCAACTCGATACACTGAGAACAATTCAAATCATTCTATACAGTCTCTGATACACTAATTTTTCTGTTGTATAAACACATGCAGAAATGATTGGAACCTAACTACAGTAACAGAATAATTCAAAATCTTGATCTTGGTGGACAGAATTTATACTGAGAGGCATAAAGAAAATGGTCTAAGAAAAGTTCTTAAAATGAAAGCCAGTTTTCCCCTTGAGAACACTGATTGCAACCTTTTACATATACGAGTTGGTATAATATAGAGAAGGTACATATACATCCTACTAATATTATAAGTGTGAAAGTTGTGTGTTTGGATGTTTGTGAGTTTGGATGTTTGTTCCTCAATCACGCTAAAACGCCTGTACGGATTTGCGTGCAATTTTCCACAAACATAGTTTTCCCTTAGGATTGAGTCACAGGCTACTTTTGGTGCCACTAAACAACATGGCTTCCTAGCAGGAGACTCACAAAAGCAGGACTCCTAGCCCCAGCTATAGACACACACACTGCCTGGCATTTCCTGCCTCAACCTGCCTGCACACTCCTTACTGTCACCTCAGGAGTAGCTCTCACTCTACTCACTCACATTTTACATATAGCTTTCCACTATATAACACATCACATTGTATCACGACATACACAATACAACACACCACATTGTCTGACACAATACAACACATCACATTGTCTGACAATACAAGACATCACATTGTCTGTATCACGACATACACAATACAACACATCACATTGTCTGACACAATACAACACATCACATTGTCTGTATCACGACATACACAATACAACACATCACATTGTCTGACACAATACAACACATCACATTGTCTGACACAATACAACACATCACATTGTCTGTATCACGACATACACAATACAACACATCACATTGTCTGACAATACAACACATCACATTGTCTGTATCACGACATACACAATACAACACATCACATTGTCTGACAATACAACACATCACATTGTCTGTATCACGACATACACAATACAACACATCACATTGTCTGACAATACAACACATCACATTGTCTGTATCACGACATACACAATACAACACATCACATTGTCTGACAATACAACACATCACATTGTCTGTATCATGACATACACAATACAACACATCACATTGTCTGTATCACGACATACACAATACAACACATCACATTGTCTGTATCACGACATACACAATACAACACATCACATTGTCTGTATCACGACATACACAATACAACACATCACATTGTCTGTATCACAACATACACAATACAACACATCACATTGTCTGACAATACAAGACATCACATTGTCTGTATCACGACATACACAATACAACACATCACATTGTCTGTATCACGACATACACAATACAACACATCACATTGTCTGACAATACAAGACATTACATTGTCTGTATCATGACATACACAATACAACACATCACATTGTCTGACACAATACAACACATCACATTGTCTGACACAATACAACACATCACATTGTCTGTATCATGACATACACAATACAACACATCACATTGTCTGACAATACAAGACATCACATTGTCTGTATCACGACATACACAATACAACACATCACATTGTCTGTATCACGACATACACAATACAACACATCACATTGTCTGACACAATACAACACATCACATTGTCTGTATCATGACATACACAATACAACACATCACATTGTCTGACACAATACAACACATCACATTGTCTGTATCATGCCATACACAATACAACACATCACATTGTCTGACAATACAAGACATCACATTGTCTGTATCACGACATACACAATACAACACATCACATTGTCTGTATCACGACATACACAATATAACACATCACATCACATTTGCTAGGCCACCAAACTTTTTAAAGCACTTTTACAGTTTCACACGTCTGTGTCCGCCCAATTCTCAAATCACCGCAGACGAAGTCGCGGGTAAAAGCTAGTATAATATATGAAAAAGTACATCAGGAGTAGTAAGATTTTAACTCATAAATGTGCTTTAATAGCATGCCACAGCCGGTAAGGGTTTCTTACTTTCCACTGTACTATTATGACGGAAGCATGATGTGGATTCAAAAGCTGAGTGCTAAGCGAAGACGAAGCGGTCGGGCCGTAGTGGTGGTGAACCCAGGTATACCATAACATTATGTCCTTACCTTTCCTTGGGGGGGAGGGGTTTCACTTGTTTCCTTTAACATGGTTGTCACTTACTTACTCTTAGGAGTCCATGGATCCTTGCACTTGCTTCCTTAATATGGTTGCTATTCACTTAATTATACTGTATTATTGCTTACCTTTTGCATAGTAATTTTGTATCAGTTCTAACATGATTCTCTGTGACACTAATTGACTTTTTACCTCACTTCCCCATGGTATGTGTCTATATTTATTTGGCTATATATTCCTGGGTCACTCCACCCTTTGGAGTTGTGATTTGGTGTTTTATGGATATTATATCCTTGTTTCCCCATCATTTTTTGTATGTATTTATATGTCTTAATATAACGTTAATAAAATATTTACATTTTATATGTAATTTCGGATGTGGATGCTTTTTTCTGATTGATACTATTCTCCATAACTATCTAGCCTCTTTTTGTATGACTTTTGAATAGGCTGTCAGTCTACACATCTACATGTGTATTGCAATGTATACTATTGTACTAGGGATTCCTTATTAGGAGGAGAAAAAAAAATAAAAATAAAAACAATATGTATGTGGTACTTCCACGTCCGTAACAACTGATACAACAAAACTAAAATATTATTTAATTTGCGCGGTAAAAGTAGTAAAAAGAAAAAATTTGTAATAATAAAATAAATAATAAAATAAATATTTTTTTTTTTGCCATCTTGCGTCACAAAAATTAAAAGGTCATATGAATGCCAAAATGGTACCAATAAAAACACACTCTCGTCACGCAGAAAATAACTGCAACCTGCTCTGTGAACAAAAACTAAAAGTGTTACACCTCTCACAAGATGGTGTGATTGATCTTTTTACCTAAATGGAATTTTATTCTGCAAAATTAGTAATGCATAAAAAAACCAAGATAAATTAGGTATCACCATAATTGTACCAACCCATAGAATAAATGTAACATGTTATACAGTGAACGACAAAAACTCAAAATGTTAAAAAGCAATGTCAGATTTGATGGGTTTTTTTTTGTTTTTCTTTAATACCACACAGAAAGAGTTAGCATAATAAAATTTAGTCTATAAGTTATAGGTAACCCAAAATGGTGTAAATAAACCCCTTCCTGCCGGGGCATTTTTCAATTTTCGTTTGTGACTCCCCTCTCCCCCTTCCAAAGCCATATAAGGTATTAATGTTTGAAGGACAAATTTTTCTTCACGATGCTATCATTTATTATTCTATACAATGTACTGGGAAGCTGGAAAAAATTCAGAATGGGGTGGATTTGAAGAAAAAGTGCATTTGTGTGACTTTCTTACGGGCTTCGTTTTTACGGCGTGCATTGTGCAGCCAAAATGACAAGTTAACTTCTAGGTTTCAATACAATTCAGAGGATACAAAATTTATATGGATTTATTTACATTTTAACCACTTAAAAATCCAAAACTGCGACAATTTTTATTTTCTAAAAATTGTCATATTCTGACACCCGTAACTTTTTTATACTTCCATGTATGGGGATGTATAGTGCTTCTTTTTTTGTGAGGTCAGGTGTACAGTACTTTTCAGCTATATCATTTTGGGGAATTGCTATTGCTCTGATTACTTTTTATTCAAATTTTGAAACAGTGAAAAAAACGTCGGTTCGGCACTTTTGCCTTTTGCACTTTTGCCAGCTGCCTCACAGTTTCTCTCATTAACCACTTCTCTTGGTCTTTCACAATGTTCTTCTTCTGCCAAACATGTAGGTGGAAACACGATTGATCTTGTCTTCCATCGACTCCTCACAGTTTCTAAATTTACTAACTCTGCTCTGCCCCTCTCTGATCATAACCTTCTGTCTCTCACCATCAGTGCCCTCTCCCCTTCACAAGATACACCTACCCAACACACATATAGGAACCTGCGTACTATCGACACCCAGCACCTCTTAGATACTCTACCATCCTCTCTGTCCCCCATCTCCTCAATCTCCTGTCCTAATCTGGCCACCAGTCACTATAATGAAACCCTTAAAAAAGCATTGGATGAGGTGGCTCCCCCCTCCACTTGTAAAGTCCCACGTAGGAGGCAGCAGCCCTGGCACACGCCACAGACACGATTTCTTCAGCGGTGCTCTAGGTGTGCCGAACGTCTCTGGAGAAAATCACGCTCACCTGCAGATTTCCTCCACTTCAAGTTTATGCTTAAAACATATAGTTCTGCCCTTCACCTCGCCAAGCAAGACTATTTCACCGCCCTCATCTCTTCTCTCTCCAGCAATCCTAAAAGGCTTTTTGAAACTTTTCACTCCTTACTCACACCCAAGGTGCAGATGCCATTTACAGACCTTAGTGCTGATGACCTGGCCACGTATTTCCATGCTAAAATTGATAAGATCCGTCAGGAAATCACTGCCCAAGCCGCAGGTGGCATTGATCCCACCACCTACCATAGCAAGGATCCCCTCACCAACCGCACTTCAGACTGTCCATTCTCATCTTTTGAACCTGTTACAGAAGAGGAAGTCTCCCAACTACTTTCTTCATCTCGCCCTACAACCTGCAGCAGTGACCCCTTCCCCTCACACCTTCTCCAATCTCTGTCGCCTTCTGTCACTACTTACCTTACTAAAATATTTAACCTCTCTCTCTCTTCTGGAATCTTCCCATCCTCCTTCAAGCATGCTGTTATAACCCCGATATTGAAAAAACCCTCCCTGGACCCATCCTGCTAACTATCGACCTGTCTCTAACCTCCCCTTCATCTCTAAACTCTTGGAACGCCTGGTCTATTGAAAAATCTCTCTGCTAACTCTCTGCTTGACCCCTTACAATCTGGCTTCCGCGCTCTGCACTCTACTGAAACGGCTCTCACAAAAGTCTCCAATGATCTCCTAATGGCTAAATTCAATGGCGACTTCTCTCTTCTTATTCTTCTGGACCTCTTTGCAGCTTTTGACACTGTTGACCATCATCTCCTCCTCAATAGGCTCCGCTCAGTTGGTCTCAATGACACGGCGCTCTCCTGGTTCTCCTCTTATCTCTCAGACCGCACCTTCAGTGTATCATTTGCGGGCTCTGTTTCCTCCCCTCTTTCCCTTTAACCTTTCCTTCACCCCTCATGTTGAATCACTTGCACGTTCATGTCACCTCCACCTCAAAAACATCTCCAGAATACGCCCTTTCCTTACCAGAGATACACTAAAGACACTTACTGTCTCTCTGATTCATTCTCGCCTTGACTACTGTAACTCCTTACTAATCGGTCTTCCCCTTACTAAACTCTCCCCTCTACAATCTATTCTGAATGCAGCAGCCAGGCTCATCTATCAGGCTAGACGCTACAGTGATGCCTCTGGTCTGTGCCAGTCGCTACATTGGCTGCCTATTCAATATAGAATAAAATATAAAGTTATCACACTCATCCACAAGGCTCTCCATAATGCCGCACCTCCATACATTTCCTCCCTCATCTCTGTCTACCGCCCAACCTGTGCTCTCCGCTCACTCAATGACCTAACGCTTACATCCTCTATTATCAGAACCTCCCACGCTCGTATACAAGACTTCTCCCGAGCTGCACCACTTCTCTGGAATGCTCTACCCCGGACAATCAGATTAACTCCCAATTTCTACAGTTTCAAACGCAAACTAAAGACGCATCTTTTCAGACAAGCCTATCACAATGTCTAACGTAAACCCTTAACCGTCCTCTGTCCCCGCTCCCACATTACCCCACATGATATGATGTCATCTCAGGATAACTTTATAGGTCCAAGCTCCATCTACATGTTACAGGACACGACTGGTGACGGCTCATAAAGTTTTATGTTTGTGTAATGACAGTCACCTCTATTACAGAAGTGTCTGACCCCTGTATAAGTAATGCCGCCCCTGCTACCTCTTGTGTCACCCCCTCTACCTCATAGATTGTAAGCTCTTGCGAGCAGGGCCCTCAGTCCCATTGTGTGAAAGGATTCTCTTTGTAATGTATCTGTCTGTATTTTAACCCTACAAATTGTACAGCGCTGCGGAATATGTTGGCGCTATATAAATAAAATGTATTATTATTATTATATTATTTTTTACGGCTTTTACCGTACAGGAAAATATTTTTATATAACGTGTATATGTTTCACAGTGTTTCAGTACTTTTATATATGTTCTAGGGAAAGGATTTGAAATTTTAATACTTTTAAAACTGCACACAGCATTATCCCCCATAGTGGCCCCTGCACACAGCATTATCCCCCATAGTGGCCCCTGCACACAGCATTATCCCCCATAGTGGCCCCTGCACACAGCATTATCCCCCATAGTGGCCCCTGCACACAGCATTATCCCCCATAGTGGCCCCTGCACACAGCATTATCCCCCATAGTGGCCCCTGCACACAGCATTATCCCCCATAGTGGCCCCTGCACACAGCATTATCCCCCATAGTGGCCCCTGCACACAGCATTATCCCCCATAGTGGCCCCTGCACACAGCATTATCCCCCATAGTGGCCCCTGCACACAGCATTATCCCCCATAGTGGCCCCTGCACACAGCATTATCCCCCATAGTGGCCCCTGCACACAGCATTATCCCCCATAGTGGCCCCTGCACACAGCATTATCCCCCATAGTGGCCCCTGCACACAGCATTATCCCCCATAGTGGCCCCTGCACACAGCATTATCCCCCATAGTGGCCCCTGCACACAGCATTATCCCCCATAGTGGCCCCTGCACACAGCATTATCCCCCATAGTGGCCCCTGCACACAGCATTATCCCCCATAGTGGCCCCTGCACACAGCATTATCCCCCATAGTGGCCCCTGCACACAGCATTATCCCCCATAGTGGCCCCTGCACACAGTATTATCCCCCATAGTGGCCCCTGCACACAGTATTATAGCCCATAGTGAACACCCATAAACAATTATTATACTCTGGGGGCTTTTCAGACTCCAGAGTATAATAATCGGATACCCGGGGGAATAAAAACATAAAAAAAATGACTGTTTCTTACCTGTCCCCGGCTCAGCAGCAGCAGGACAGCTTAAAAGCTGCTGATATGCCAGAGCAGGCAAACCATTGATGACAGAAATTTGCTGAATATAGGTGGATCATCAACGCCAAAAACATGCAAACGAAGTCACAGGCAAAGGCTAGTACTCTATAAAATGTTCAGCTTCTTTTTTTTTCTTTCAATTGTAATTTTTATTAAAGAATTTTCATATTAAAAACAAAAACCGTTCAGAAAAAACAAGGCACAACAGTGGGAGGGAGGAGGGGCAAGAGCTCCCAACCCCTACTCAAAGTACAAGAGAACAGGTGAACCAGTGAAAACGCCCAAGAAATGAGGCACAAAGAAAAAAACCTAACATACACGTACAGACAGGACTAAGAGACGAGGGAAGGGAGAAGACCAGGACAGGACATAGGACAAGGGAAAAGCACACGGAGGGGAGAGAGAGAGAGGGAGGGGGGGGGAGGAATTGGAGACTTAAATTAAAAGCCCTGGAGGATACAATAAGCGTCCCAGGGGGCCCAGATAGACTGGAAAGCTTCTTCCCTTCTAAGCCCTACTGTGTGCCAAGACAGTAATTTACACCCAGATATACAACTTTTTTTGTACCTGGGATAGCTCACTTTTAGGAGTGGGCTCAACAAATTGGGCACAACATACTGTGGTCTGAAATGGCAATTTCAATTTGTGCATTCATTTTTTTAAAGCACACTTGGGCTCAAAATGATAAATTGATCATTTCTGCGGCCGCAAAATTACGGGCGCAAAATAACGCGGTGTATATGCTTGTAACTACTGTTGAAATCAATGGGATCTTTTTGAGTGCGCAAAATGCTGACACGCGAACACGTGCCAGCTTGCACTCCATTTTACATTGTGTGAACGCACCCTTAACTCACAGGGTCAGACATAAAAAAATAAGTATAACCAACGGGGCCACACGTTGGCTCAGTGGTCAGCACTGCAGCCTTGCAGCGCTGGAGTCATCAGCTCAAATCCTGCCAAGGCCAAAAAACCATCTGCAAGGAGTCCTTATGTTCTCCCCGTGCTTGCGTGGCCTTCCAAACCACACTCCAAAAAGACATACTGATAGGGGAAAAAAAATGTACATTGTGAGCCCTATGTGGGGCCGGGTTCACACGGAGCATTGTGGCTCGTCATTTGGTACGTACACGCTGCGGGATCCCTTGTGGGCTGTATACGCTCCCATTGTTTTCAATAGGAGCCGGTACCGTACACGCGGCGCTATTTTGCGGCCGTGATTATGTGGGGCTCACAATCTACATTAAAAAAAAAAAAATAAATATTAAGTATAACCAAGAACAAGTACTCTTTTTTTTTCCAGTTTTTTTGTATTGTTCCAATGAACATAAAAGAAATACACTTGTGTATAATAAAACATGTGTAACTGCAATAATTTTCTGGGAGAAATACTTAATTTTTAGGGGAAATTTCAGGGGTGCCAACTCTTACGGCCAGGACTGCATGTCCTGGTATTTACACTTCTTTGTGAACTGAACTGATGAAGTAGTGAGCTACTGGATGGCTGTAACATGATACGGTTGTGTATTCATACACTGCCTTAGCTGCCTGCCCACACAACTGACTGTCAGCTTTTTGATAATTTTCAACTTCAAAAATATTTATGTTTCTGAATAAGGGGGCTTTCACACCACCGTTATTGTCCGTTTCTAGTATCCCTCAGAAAATGTTAACAATGGACCTAACAGATCCGTCAAAAATCCCAATTATTTCAATGGAAATTGATCTGTTGACCGTTAGTGTCTGCTTTCACCAAGTCTGTTACAGGTCTGTTATTTTAGCGGATAGAATAATGCAGGGTGCAGGACTTTTGGGTTTGTTGAAAATAACAGACTTACGCTAGGTTCACACCTGCGTTCAGGGTCTCCGTTCTATGGTTTCCGTCTTCTGCATGCCAGAAGACGGAAACCATAGACCGGGTCCGGCCGTGAACGGCGGTGAGCGTTTTAGGCTCTCCTCCGCGAAACGTTTTTTTTTAATCCGGACACAGAGTACTGCATGTCCGACTCTGTGTCCAGATTATAAAACCCGGTTTCGCGGCGGAGAGCATAAAACGCTCACTGCTGCTCACGGTCGGACATCATTTGAATGGGTGAGAAAGCCTCCTGCAGGTTTCCGTCTCCTGCTCTGTTTTAGGCAGGAAACAGAAACCTGAAGTACGGAGTGCCGGCGCAGATGTGAACGAGCCCTTATGATGGATATCAAGTGTCTGTTAGGTTCTAACATTAAAGGGGTTGGCCACTTTCAGACCAATATTGAGAAACAATTGTTATTGTTTGTACAACAGAAAGATATACAATTTTCCAATATACTTTCTGTATAAATTCATCTGTGACCCTGCTAATACATCATTTGCACATCTATACCTATCCAGTCTCATATCTTTCTGAGTGTATTTCCAATGAAATAATTGGGATTTTTGACGGATCTGTTAGGTCCATTGTTAACATTTTCTGAGGGATACTAGAAACGGACAATAACGGTGGTGTGAAAGCCCCCTTATTCAGAAACATAAATATTTTTGAAGTTGAAAATTGTCAAAAAGCTGACAGTCAGTTGTGTGGGCAGATAGCTAAGGCAGTGTATGAATACTCAACCGTATCATGTTCCAGCCATCCAGTAGCTCACTACTTCATCAGTTCACAAAGAAGTGTAAATACCAGGACATGCAGTCCTGGCCACAAGAGTTGGCACCCCTGAAATTTTCCCTAAAAATTAAGTATTTCTCCCAGAAAATTATTGCAGTTACACATGTTTTATTATACACAAGTGTATTTCTTTGTGTTCATTGGAACAATGAAAAATAAAACTGATAAAAAAACAGCAAAAATTAAGAAATTTCACACAAAACTCCAAACATGGGCCAGATAAAATTACTGGCACACTCATCTGGAAATTTGTACCACTCTTCTTTTAGGTCTCTCATATTTGAAGGGTGTCTTATCCCAACAGCTATTTTAAGATCTGTCCACAATGTGATTTAGATCCAAACTCACTGCTGCTTTAGAACTTTCCACTGCTTTGTTTCCATCCATTTTTTGGGTGCTTTTTGAATTATATTTGGGGTCATTGTCTAGCTGGAAGACCCATGACTTAGGAAGCATATCAGGCTTTCTGACACTGGGTCCTACATTGAGGACCAAAATCCTTTGGTAATCTTCAGTCAAGTTACTGAGCGCAAAAGGCAACAAAGCAACCCCAAAACATCTTTGAACCTCCACCATATTTGTCTGTTAGTACGGTGTTCTTTTCTTTGTAGGCTTCATTCTGTTATTGCTTTTTTATGTCTCTGTGTCAGCAGTGGAGTGCTCCTGAATCTCCTGCTGGATATTTTACGCTGACACTGATGCACCCTGAGCCTGCAGGACAGCTTGAATTTCTTTGGAACCTAATTGGGGCAGCTTAGACACTGTCAGGACTACCGTGTGTTGTGCAAACCTTTCATCAAATTTTCTCTTCCATCTACATCAAGCTACAGCACATTAGCTACAGTGTTGTAAATTTCTTCCATTCAAAAGTTTAACAGAATTTTTAACAAGTTAAAGAGGACCTTTCAGCTGACAGTGCGCTGAATTCAGCTTTCCCGTTAAGTACCCCTGTGGAAGAGCGATCAGTGCCATTACCGTAGCTCTTCAGTGTCAGAAGGGCGTTTCTGACAGTCTGTCAGGAATGCCCTTCCTGACTGTAGAAGCCATAGCACTGTACTGTCAGAGGGGGCATTGCTTACCGCTCAGCCATGACACTGAGCGCTGAGGAACACCCCCTCCTCCTGACAGTACTCGTCCATTGTTACCTGCAACAAAAAAAAAAGTATAAAAAAAAAAAAAAAAAAAAAAAATCGCCACATTTCCACAACGTGGGGGTTTTAGCTTTAAAGGGGTTAACCTGGAACTATGCAAACACTGGACGGAGTTATGTTTTAGGAATTATTATGATTTTTTATGTGATTATACAATCTTTTTTTCTTTTCTAATCCACTAGGAAACTTGAACTGGCAGTCTCTTGATCGCTTGTAAAATACTCAGCAATATTTCTATATAGCAGGCAATTATACTGTACATGTCAGTGTTATACTTACATTCAATGTATTAGTCTCTAATTGGGGCTAATAGGCTTCTGTACTTGGTAGAGCTGGAGGCCACGGTCAGGCGTCCAGTTGCCATGGCAACTATTTACCATTTTAGACACGAAGTTCTAAAAAAAAAAAAAAAAAAAAAAAAAAAAAGAGGCCCAGTCCAGCATGGCTCTCTGTTCTCATTGTCACCTCTAACGCCAGAGACCAAATGAGGCCTGTGATTGGGCCTCAGCGTGTCATGTGGCGTTGTGACCCAAGAGTATAAACAGCAGTTTGGCCGCGTTTGCTCTGAACGAAACCGCCGAGCAAACTTCAGGAGAACAATCTTTTGTGATTCACAGTTACATAGTAGATGAGGTTGGATAAAGACATCAGTCCATCAAGTCCAACCTATAACCAATTCGCCTAACACATACTCATACTGTAAAAGGGGCAAGACCCAAATAATTGCCTTTAATCGTAATGAAGCTAAAATGCCGAATTAATCGCGATTTTGATTTAGGTCATAATAGCCCACCCTGACAATGAGCTGCCATATATTTAGGCCAAGATTTACAGTGAAGGGGAAATTGAAGAGGAGCCCTGTAGTGTCTCAGAATGAGAGCGGAGTCACAGTAGGAACTAGGAATGTTGATGTTGCGATCCAGGAGGGGAACCATTCTGAGGAATAAGAGTTAAAGAGGACCTTTCATGGATTTGGGCACAGGCAGTTCTATATACTGCTGAATTCAGCGCACTGTCGGCTTTCCCGATCTGTGCCCCGGGTAAAGCGCTATTGGCGCCAGTACCGTAGCTCTTTACAGTCATAAGGGCGTTCCAGACAGTCTGTCAGGAACGTCCTTCTCCACAGCAGTGCCTATAGCGCTGTGCCGTGTGAGCGGGGAGGAACGCCCCCTCCCCTCCTGATAATACTCGTATATGGACGAGCACTGTGAGCAGAGGAAGGAGGCGTTCCTCTCCGCTCACACTGTACAGCGCTATAGGCGCTGCAGTGGAGATGGACGTTCCTGACAGACTGTCAGGAATGCCCTTCTGACTGTAAACAGCTATGGTACCGGCGATGTTAGCTCTTTACCCGGGGCACAGATGAGGAAAGCCAACAGGGCACTGAATTCCGCACACTGTCGGCTTTCCAGCAGTATATAGAACTGCCTGTGCCCCAACTCATGAAAGGTCCACTTTAAGGAGCTATTGTGTTGTACACTAGGAAAGAGGAGGGAAACCATGCTGAGGACTAAGAATTGAAGCGGAGACATGCTGGGCATCAGCAACTATAGTGCCATTCTAAACTAGTAAATGTGTCGTTCACCAGGTGACTTAGAAAGAGTTGGGCTTGCCTATGGATATGTGTATTATTAATCATAGGCTAATTAATTGATAATAGTCTATGGGGTCCATATGATTTTATTGAACACCACTTGCCAATGCGTTCGATAGTCCGTTCAGGGGGTCCCCATGCGGACTCCCCGAACGGAAATGTGAACTAGGCATTAGGTGTCTCATGCGGTGGACTCCGCAGCTGAATCTGCAGCAATATTGAGGAGGATGCTTATTTCTTCAACGCCCTGCTTTGATCTCTGCCTCCTGTTGAAAACATTGGTGGGCAGAAACAATCAGTGCGGCATCTGGGGCAGATTTAGAGGCGGAATGCTCAGTAAAAACTACACATGTATGTATGTATGGGGCCACAGACATAAATACTTTTATCTGCGTTTGTGGTAAAAACTATGGACACATACAGGTTGTTGTTGAAAGCCACAACTATACCGCATCTCACAATAATCTGTGACGTCGCAGCAGTGCAAGGAGGAACACAAGTCTCTGTATGGAGGAGATGAAATAAAATGCCAGAATCCAGCCCTTCTTGGCCCCAATATATTATCAAGTGGGCCATCAAAATAGGTTTTTTTCTCTGCTAACTTTCTCAGCACTTGCAAAATTTTTCTCTCGGCCATTGCTGAAACTTCTGTTTCTCACACCAGAGCATTCAGAGCAAAGATCAATATATCTAAAATACACCTTTTCAGATCAATAAGCCCACACCTAAAGGCATACAGACATGGGGAAATAAGACCAGTAAGGCCGTTCTACTGTTCGAGCCTCTGCTAGTACCACGGAGATTACTGGACAGAAAATTCCAAGTCCATAGAAAACTATGACAAAGCACCTCATGTTCACTAAACAGATGCCAAAGTGTGGGTTGGTCACTTACCTGTGACTTCTCCTGGCTCATTGTGCCTATAAATCCATATGCCACAGATCTTTCCCAAGTTTTATCACACCTAGCGCCTGAAGGACAAGGGAAGTCATACTGGGAGATCAAACCCAGCCCGCCGTCTGCTACGTCATATCAGTGCCCTGTCGTGATTGGCCAGCGTCATCAGCAGGAAGCCCGGAAGAGTCAGTTTGGCGTGTAGCTGAGGGAACTGGTTGGGCTAGACGCTTACAGTTTATATGAGAGAAGATGAGTCACAATCCTGTACCCGCATATTCTGTGCTGATCACACCTCATTGTTTCTGAGGTAAGCTATAGAACACTAAGCATTGCCCATAACGCTGAGGGCGAGCTGTGGCTATAAATCCAAGTAGTTTTTCTAATGTACACTGTGTATTTGGTCTAGCACTTGTAACATGTCAAGTGCCCTCTATAGGCTGATAATATGCGGGACGGTATGCTGGGGAAGGGGGGCAGGAGGCATGCTGGGAATTATAGTTCCCCAACAGATTAATTTTAGTTATTTAATGATGTAATGAGGTCGACCTTGGTGTTATAGTTGGCAGAGGTTGCAATAATATCTGTGCAGGTGTGATTGATATATAGACAAATTTACACTCTGAAAAGTATCAAGTCCAATCTGACCTGAAGGGGTTAAGGGGGGCTTATTCAGCTGACTGCCTCAAGTACGAATTTGGGCTGCCATGGCACAGCTATATTCTGATGACAGAAGTCAGCATATCTTCAGTGTAAAGCTCTATTCAGATTTGTTTAGCCAATGCAAAAAACTGATGCAAACAGTTGGCTATTTATTTACATAGAACTCCTTGTTAAAAAAACAAAAACACCAGATCCCTCTTGGATCAGAGATCTAAATAGAGCCTTATCTGATCACTGTCACTATTTATCCCCTTCCTGACACAGGCACCAGCCCTACTAGTACGGCGGATGTCGGGAATGGGTTAAATATCTGCATCTTCGGATAAAACAAATCCAGCACAACCAACGATGGGGAATAAAAACTTTATTAGAGTATTCTCATAAGACACTTTACACACACATTAAAGTTTGTTCAAGCGTCAGACTGACGCGTTTCAGACTGTATGTCCTTTGAAAAATACTCTAATAAAGAAGAAGTTTTTATTCCCCATTGTTGGTTGTGCCGGATTTGTTTTATCCGAAGATGCAGTTATTGACGTCCTGAACCGAAGGAGGTAATATCTGTGCATAACCAAGGGGTATACAAAAGTGGAGGAGCTCGGTTGAACTAAGACATCACCTGGGAAGTGGCTGAGTATTTCTATTTTCCCTGTTTATTGATGGGTTAAATATGACTGCCACTGTGTGAATGAAGGGATGCTGTACCCTTTTGGGAACTTCTCAATTGTCTTGTGGGGACAAGAAAATGACTGACTGCCACTCAGGAGCTGAGCATCTGCAATATCTGCTGGGTCTCTGCTGTATAATAATGATCGCAGACATCAGCACCTGTAACTGGAGCTGATACGTTTAGCCCCAGTTGCAGGAAGAATTACAACCTCCTGCCCATTACTATAGAGATGATCTTTACCCAGTAGCTCTTACAGACTCGGATCCTGTAATGGCGGCACCCATAGCACTCCCCAGCGAACAGGTATGGTAATAAACAGACCCTGCCTTTTCTAGGAGAACTCTAGCTGTACTGGTACGTCCTTGCAAAATGAGAGGGACTGCCCAGACAAGGTTAAAGGGGTCTTCCAGGCAAAAAAAATGTTTGTTTTTTTCTTTTTTTAAAAAAAAACTTAGTCCTATTAATGGGTTAATAAATGCGCCCATATACCTTCAGCAGTGTTTTGAGTAATATCTGGGCGTCTCTGGGAGCTTCTGGTATCTTTTGCATTTGTTGACGTGGTTCAGCTTAATGGTATGTAACATACAGTATTCACATTCTTTGTGTCTCTGTCTCTCTCTCTAACGCTTGGGACTCAAAAAAGATGATTGAAAATGGTTTAAAACAGTTAAACAAAGATACATTTTGGGTACATATAAATCTGCACTATCCAAAAAAATTGCGTAATTTGTCGGATACAGTCAACGCTGTTTAAAAAATAAATAAATTAAAAAAATTGGCACCAAGAAAAACTTCAAAGAGGACACAGTATAAACATTACAAGTGGCAGAATACTGTGACCTCAGGACATGACACAAATGCGGCTGTCATGGGTCAACTCAACTTCGCTCACTCAGTCTTGCTCTCACAGTCAATTTGTAGTTTAAGTGAAGTGTAAGTCGCACCCCAACACAGTCCAGGCACCTTATACACGCCGCCACCACCACTGCTGATTCCGGTGCTGCAGAAAACTTACACAAATATACACACAAAAAGACAATGGGTTCATAAAATGTTAACTTTGTGTATACTCTAATACCAAGATGGTTCAGTGTTACATATATAGGCATATGACACACAATGCAAATAGCTATAAGAATAAAAAGTAACAAAATAATAATCCTGAAAAGTCTTTGGTTCCCGGAGCTTGGAGATCTTCTATAGTGAAAATAGACACATCCAGCTCTCTTACCGGACTCCACAGATGTGACAAAGAATGTCTTCATCACAGTTAAGGCGATTGTCCAGCCGGTAGCCCCCATCCTTTTACTCCCCACTGCAGGATTCTGAGAAACAAGGATGTTATCCTGGTTGCTGGAAAGCTGTGTCTGGGGTTGAGCTCAGGGTCATTAGCCCTATCTCCATACCCATAACAATCACTATCAAGATTTCCTTCTAGGAAGAGGGGCCCTGGACAAAAGACTGGTGTCCACAAGACTTTAGTTATCCAATGTGGCCAATGACCCAAGACTAACATCCTCTATTATAAGAACCGCCCACTGCCATGTTGAAGAAGTCTCCCAAGTTGTACCACTTCTCTGGAATGCACTACCCCAAACAAGTCTTAAAACTTCTACAGTTTCAAACACCTCCTAATGGCACATTTCTTCATGCAGGCATATCACAATTCCTAATATAAAGCCTTCTGCAGTTAGGCTCCCTAAAACTAACCCTTCTTTGTTTGAGCACCTCATTATCCTGCAGGTCATGATGCTTTATTGGACTATAATCTTGTAGGCCTAGGTGCTTTGGATCTGTTCAGAAAAGGGCACTGGCTGGTAACTGCTCATACAGTTTTATTTCTGCGAATAAAATTATCTATAGTGTAATCATATCTGGCGCACTGTATAAGTATGTATGAGTAGTGCTAACTCTTGTTGCCCACTCTGCCTCATAGATTGTATGCCCTTGTGAGCAGGGCCCTCACTCCTCTCACTTTGTATGTACTGTGGCAGGATTAGCTCGGGAAAAGTCGTCTCCTCAGATAGACAAGCACTTTTGGCACAGCAATAAGAGTTCAGACCAGCTAAGAAGTGGCAGCAACCAGTTTTATGTGCTTTGAAAGCAGTCAGACAAAGCCTAAACAATACAAGTTAAATCCTAGTTGTCTGGCCATTACCCACAATACAGGTTCCTATCTATAGAGAGCTGGGCCTACTGCACAGCTTCCCAAACACAACTCACAACAGTTTTTATTTTTATGCTTTATTCACACTTGCGCCTAGTGTCCGTCTGTTGTGAATTTGCCTTAATATCAGAAAGCCAGATTGGGAATAGTTTGCAAATTGTCCATTTAAAAACACATTCACTTCAATTGGTTTTTAAAACAATCCACAGGTGACCATTTGAAACCTGTCCGCTGTGAATCTGTAAAGCGCAAGTGTGAACACCCCCTTACAAGTGCTTTACCCAGGAACAGAGAGCTACTTACTTTAGTGCTGGCTGCCTTTATATATATATATATATATATATATATATATATATATATATATATATATATACATATACACACACAAACACACCTACCTGAGTGGGGTAAATTGCAATGAATTAACCCCACTCATCCCAAAAGATGAAGTGGCTGGATGGAGTAGAGACACATCCAACATCCCTACTCCAGCAGCCAAACGTTTTACTAGGGTTTTGTTAAAATTCTACAGCAAGGAACACAGCTTTTCTGCTACAAGCTTTCCCAGCTGCTTTTAGAATGTATGACAGGAACCTGCAAAACTGTTTTTGTTGATGCCATTTAGGGGAGCATAGCACTTTTTCACTTCTATTTATGTGGGGTTTTTGGTGGCACACAAACAAAGAATTAACTGTTCTGACTTTTCACCTGCCCATGACAGCTGCCATGCTGGGACTGTAAATCTAGGAAGTCAGAATTTTGTCTACACTACATCACTCTCAGGAAAGCTCCCCAGAATTCTTGTCCGCACGGGACTGTGGGACGGAGCGTGATACCATTCACGCCACAACTTCTCCAATACCCTCCAAAACTGTTATGTCCTTTGTTGCGTGTAAACAAGCATCAGGGTTCCGTCTGCTGGCTATGGATGAGAGGACTGGAATTTCTAGGCAAATGTTTTATGGAGGGGACCTCTTAGGTGTGGGTTGTCTGGTCTGATGTGGTAATGTCACTTCCATGGCCTTATTTCTGGACGTGTGGTGGGGGAAGGCGGCATTAAAGGACCGATCAGTGTTTCCATCAGCTGCTTGGCAGAGGCACTATATAAATTGCCTGCAGTCGGACAGTCATCTCTGAGGCTCTTCTGCATCACCTCAAAGTTCTTGAACTTGTGGCTCAGGACTTTGTTCTTAAGGTATGTCAACAGCAGAAGAAACTTGTTATGCTGATCTGTTGGAACCCACTAGACCTGTTAATTTGGTATGTATGATATTTGTGTGCATGCAGGTCTCTTAAGCACTTAAGAGATAGTCCTGTGGCATATGTTAAGTCACGATCATCCTCATACTAAACCATTTTTCAGATCCTGAAGAATCTCCCTTTCTCCTAAATAAAAAAAAAAAAGAAAAAAAAAAGGCCCAGGCATCCAGGACGTAATCGTACATACTGTGTCACTAAGGGGTTAATTATGATTTAAACTATTAAGCTTTCCAATATCCAAAATAAATTAAACCATTATTTATATTCACAAGGGGTAAAAAAAAAAATGCATCTCATAATTTATACAGTTTGTCTGAAACAGAGAAATACCTCAAATGTAAATGTAAACTAATATTTGGGCATTCAGCAGCTTGCTGAAGGGAAGCAGTACCACTGGGCATTTGAAATAGAGATTTTGCTGGAATATTTTTAGGAGCCATGTCTCCTTTGCAGAGCACCTAAACTAGACATACAGTGGAAACCTACCAAAAGTGATGCTGGGTTCACACCAGCCTCTGGTCTCCGTATGCAGAAGACGGAAACCTGTCATGCCGAGTCCGGCCGTGAGTGCTGGTGAGCATTTCACACACAGTACTTCATGTCCGACTCTGTGTCCGGTTTAAAAAAAACTGTTTCGCCGCGGAGAGCATATAATGCGCAACGGTGCTCATGGCCAGACACTTTTCAAACCCATTCAAATGAATGGGTTTGAAAGATGCCGGCAGGTTTCAGTCTCCTGCCCTGTTTTGTGCAGGAAACGGAAACCTGCAGAACGGACTCCCGGGCGCAAATGTGAACGAGCCCTGACCCTATTTTGGAAATTACGCCCATCACAGAATTTATCAAGGGGGATAGTGAGCTTTTTTAACATTAAGAATTTCATTAGAAATTTTTGTTAGAATACAAATAACAAATTAACAATAATGGGCGTACAAGGCAGAAGGAAGGGTCAAGGCGGTGAGGAGGAGGGCAGCGAAAACAAGAAATGGCATATAAGGAACAGTAAGGGAGCACAGGGGGAGTCGGAAAACAAAAGCTCTGTCGCAGCATAGCCATATAAGTTCAAAAACAAATACAACAGTAAACAAACCTCACGTCAAGTGACGCTGGGTTCACACCTGCGTTCAATCTCCATTCTCAGGTTTCCATCTTCTGCTGGCAGAAGACGGAAAGCTATCATGCCAAGTCCGGCCGTGAGCGCCAATGAGTGTTTTATGCTCTCCGCGGCTAAACCGTTTTTTTTTTTTAAACCGGACACAGAGTACTGCATGTCTGACTCTGTGTCCGTTTAAAAGAAAAAAAAAAAAGGTTTCGCTGCGGAGAGCATAAAACGCTCACCAGCGCTCACGGCCGGACACCTTTGAAACCCATTCAAATGAATGGGTTTGAAAGAGTCCTGCAGCTTTCCGTCTCCTGCTCTGTTTTGTGCAGGAAACGGAAACCTGCAAAACGGACTCCTGGGCGCAGATGTAAACGAGCCCTAAGAAGGGAAGAAAAAATAGTAGCAAAATAAGGGGGTGGGGAGGAAAAATCAGGAGAACATAGAAGGAAAGGTAGACTGAAATTGATATTGAGCATTTTCACCCACAGCTGTTTCAACATTGGGATATGAAAAATGAATTACTAACTGTCACTTTATCCCCTTGTGAGCTTTGATGTACCAGATGGGTTCATGTCTGTGATCAGTGTGGGCATTTTTGGCAGGTCTTTGCTGTGTGAAACAGCAGAGACCCGACAGCTAAGGCGGCTGCTTGGCTCCTGAGCAGCCGCTATATTTAAACGCCCAAAATCTGCCATACTATTACGGCAGATGTCGAGAAGGGGTTAATGGGACTTAATAAACAAATACATGCAGTAAACATACTTTTCATTGAGGCAGCGCCTCCCCAGTCTCAGCAACATGGCACTTTCTCCTCCCATACACGTGACAGCATCTTGTTCCCTTGCTTGCCATGGCCAATCACACATTTTTTTTATTGACACAGCACTTCGTCTGCATCTGTAACCCAGCTGTTTTTCCCCTCCCATACATGTAGCAGCATCCCCCTCCCCATACAGGCTCCAGCATTCCCATGCTGCCTGCTACAGATCCAGATCGCTATTTAACCTCTTCATGAACACTATTACAGTTGTATAATCCACTGTAATTCCATGATCTACCTTGGTAAATTATACCCCATTTTTCTGGGGGTATTCTTCTTATACACTATAATGTCTGGCTACTTCCACATATTCCCTTCACTACATTGTTCAGGCTATTTCAACAATGCATTAATTTTCTGTTACTAGTTACATTTTGATCTAGATGTCAATCTCTATGTGTATGAATTGGTCAACATATTATTTTTTAGATGGCACCAGTTGGATTATTTTGCATTATTTTACACTACTTTTATATTGTTTACTGCATGAAATTGTTTTACGTTTATTAAGTTATACTTTTAGTATGCCCCAATATATATTTTTACTCTGCAGTTTTTTATTTGGTGAGTTGAAGAACACACCACAGGCTCAGAGAAGAGAGGTCCGGGTCCGAGAGGCGCTCAGTTTTAACCTAGTGTCCACAGGAGGAGATTCAACCTGACTCGGGTCTTTCTACCTTGCATCATTTTTTTATTTTTCTTTCAGATGTAGGGGGGTCTTCAGCTTGTACGCCACACTAATTGTAGCCCCTGAAGGTGCAGTGCGTATACTAAATACGTCTCACTGATCACTCAGTCCACTCTCGCTGCATTGGCGGGCAGAATATTGATGACCCTGCAGTGGCTGAATAGGCCATCCTCAAGGGCTTCAAGCATTGCTTATATAGGGGGAAAAAAATCTCTGGGAGGGCTGTGTAAAGGGTCCTGCTTTATCGGTCCCCGTTTTAGAAAAGGTCCGTTCGTCCCTTCCCCCATTTCCACAAGCACTATGGTGCCTGGCTCATATATAATATATTTATTGTTCCTGTTTGAACTGTCTTGTTTCTTTTTCAGTTCAGGACATGTCCTATCGTATCTAGCGCATTGTCTGTTCGGGGGTATAGCCTGGAGGTGGAGCCAACATCTTTTTATACTCCGTGTCAGCCTCCTAGTGGCCAGGTCTATACCAACGGTGCTATGTCCCCTGGTAAATACAAAAAGAAAAGGATTTTACGGTGAGTACAAAAATCCATATAATTTTTTTTTTATTTTTTTTTATTTTATTTTGTAAGGCTTATGAATTAAAATACACCATCATCACAGTAATTATTTTTAATGTGTGAGCTGTTGAATCATTGAGTATAAGTTTATCATCTTTAATACAGGTAACGCTTGTCCAGGATAAATAAAGCGTGGCAACGAAAAACAAGGTATCCAGAACTCTTGTTGGAAAAGGTAACTGCGAAAAACTAATATATATATATATATATATATATATATATATATATATATATATATATATATATATTATAATAATAATCTCTCTATATCGTAAAATATATGTGTGTTTGTATAAAGATAGACACAGAGTTAAGAAATAATCAGAACTCTTCAAATAAAGGAAGGATGGGTACCGAAAATAAATTTATGGGGGAAAGGGATCTGCACAACTTGTGAGGCTCTGCAGCTGTTAACAAACTACAGCTCCCATCATTCCAACCAGTCCAAGCAGATAGGATTTGTATTTTTGCAGCTGATGTAGGGCCACGGGCCAATTTGCCTATTTTAACTGGGGACACGCCAGTCAAGTGATGGAGGCACATAAGGGTGCAGCAGGCTTTCTTCTCCTAATGTGCCTAGCCGCCACACAGTACAATATGCTTCTCATAGTGGTTTCTCATGATGGCCTCACACTCCAGCTGCCCGTGGGCCCCATAACAACACCCCACCCTGCCTTTTTTTTTTAATTTGGCGTAGGGGGAGAAAAGAGTGTATCTTATAGTCCAAGAAATAAGGTGTGTGTGTAATAAAATAAGACTATTTAATTTCAAATATTGAGAATTAAATTGTGACAATTACTACTTTTTTTTTTTTTTTTTTTATCACAGATGTCGGAAAAGCACCTAAAAGAATCATTTGTAAGAAATCTCAATGGAACCAGCATAACAGAAATCTCATTAGGCTTAAGTTTAACCCCTCTCTGCATTCTTTGCAGGGGTCTGATACTCATTTCTATTCATCAGAAATTTGGTAAAATAATTTATTCTTGGAAATATTGCTTATTTCTTGATTTTTTAGTGTTAGTTCTTCCACATGTATTGTCCTGTACAGTCTTCTCTGATTTTCTTTTTCCAGTGATTATATCAATTTCAATAATGTGTATTTTGGGATTTTACATAATATACCGGAACAGGATTTCTTACAAAAACACATCTCTACTAAGTATCTTCAAATCCTTTTTAAAAACTCAGATTGAAGACCAGAATGTACCATCTGTTACAACTCTTCGTGTTTTTATTAATTTGCTTACTGCTATTTCGATTTTAGCTGTGGATTTTCCTGTGTTTCCAAGGCGTTATGCTAAAACAGAAACATACGGTACAGGCGTAATGGATTTTGGTGTGGGATGTTTTACTTTTGCAAATGCCCTGGTTTCCTTAGAAGCTAGGTCCCAACATGAAATAAAAACTTTTACATTTGACAGAGTGAAAAAACAGTTTATTTCGGTGTGGCCACTAGTTCTGCTTGGACTTGGGCGACTTGCCAGCGTAAAATCGTTGGATTATCACGAACATGTTTCAGAATATGGTGTTCATTGGAACTTTTTTTTCACATTAGCAGCTGTCAGGGTCTGTTCGACAATTCTATTAACTTTAATTTCATCCCAAAGTATCTGGATTGTGGCTACTGTCATTATCATGAGTTATCAGATAGTTCTGGAAACAACAAATTTAAAGACTTTTATTTTGTACGGCAGTGATAACAAAGGTACAAGACTTGGTTTTCTTAATGCAAATCGAGAGGGAATATTCTCTATATTTGGTTATGTTGCAATTTATATGATCGGAATTCACATTGGGTCTTACCTTCTAAAGAAAAGGATATTTGTTAAACAATGGATCAGATTATTTCTTACATTATTAATACTCTCTGTTATAACCTTAATGTGTATGACTATGGTTCAACTATATGTTGAACCCATTTCACGCAGAATGGTGAACTTATCATTTTGTATTTGGATTGTTGGCCAATGTACAGCTTGGCTTTGCTTAATATTTTTATGTGATCTAATTTTGTTATTTGTTAAGTATTTGACACCTGGAAGCAGTGTTCCTAGTACTTGGAATGTATGTAGTTTAATGTACAGTCAAAAGACCAATATCTCACATCAAAAGGACAGAAAAAAAGAGACTTCTTTCTGTCTGATTGAAGCCATAAATAGAAATCAGTTGCTGTTCTTCTTACACTCTAACATTATGACTGGTGCTGTAAACCTAATAATTGATACTATTCATATCAACAACAGTTTATTCTCTGTCACTGTACTACTTATATACATGTTTTTAAATTGCTTGATATCGTATATTTTACACATAAACAATATTACTGTGAAGTGGTGGTAATGAGATTCTCATATTTCATGATGAAATTATTGCACCAGTTTATGTAAAATGAATTAATGTTGTGTGTGTGTGTTGGGTTTGTTTGTTTTTTTTTGTTTTTTGTTTTTTTTTTTTGGGGGGGGGGTTTATGTCATCACTTAAAGATCAGTAGGCCTGACACCCTGGACCCCATCTAATAAGTCATTAGTGAAAGAAAAAAGCCTCTGTATACTGTGTCTTGTCAAGTTGTGTCCCTTTTCAGACTGTTTTAACAAAGAATGTAATAAAAAAATATATATTTTGAGAGAAAAAAAGGCTTTTTACATTTCTTGGGTATACACACTACCATTTTTATAATCATATGAAAAACAAAAAACAAAAACATAGCACTGATAGGGGGAGTAAAAAACTTTTACATATACCATGTGGTTAATCACCCCTGCAATTGGTTTATACCCCTCTTAAGTTCGTGTTTTTAACCTCCAAAAAAGAGGAAATAAATTACATCAAAAAGATACGTGAGGTTAAAAAAACACTCAACGTATGGAAAAATGCAAAAAAATCTTTAATATGTGTAAGTACAACAAGGATGAACACATAAACAAATACAGGAAATTTCCCACTAGAGGTCAGCACTGCACTGGGTTATAAGTCCCTGTGAGCTGTATTTATGTAGCATAGTAATATTGAAAACACATGGGTGTAGATGTAAAAAAAGGTTCAGAGATCACATGTATGTCATTAATTACACTGGGGAACACAATTTTTATTGACTTAGATCTGACACTTGTTTCAGACTTGCTTTTAGCTCTTGGTTCCAAAAATGACCCCTGTTTTTCTCGAGCACGTCAAGTTTTTAAGACACAGGATACCCTCCATTTTTCGTGAAAATCTTACAAAATACACATATGACATTGAAGCAGAAATTAATCTTAATATACTAGAGTTATTTTCTTCCTACAATTGCTATTTATTGGTCAGTTTGGTCCATTGTTTTAGAAGTAGTAAAGTTTTGACTTGGAATGGTGAAACATTGCCACAGATGTAACAAAACGAATCAGGGCTGTTGAGGCACTTACGACGAGAAGATGAAGCCGCATACATGATCGAATGGAAAGCAAAAAAGTAGTTATGTCTATAAAAGAATAAATTCTGTTAACTGCTTGTCTACAAACAAGAACTCGCAACAAAATTCGGAAACCGATAGCTATCTAGACCAGGGGTGGGCAATTTTCCCATGGGGCCACATTAGAAATTGGAATGGTTTCAGAGGGCCGGACTAATATACTTAGGGCTTCCCGCACACGACCGTGAAAACAGATCCGTGTGCGAGGCCTGCTCTGTTCTATTCTGTGGTAGTAGACTAGAACAGGACACAGGATGTCTGGAGCGCAGGGCACAAAGCCTGCCCATTGCTCCATCACAATCACATTCCCCATTGCAGCCCCCCCTACACACACAGTGCAACATTGCAGCCCCACTACACACAGTATACTGCCTATTGCACCCCCGCCCGCACAGTATAGTAACCATGCCGCTCCCTACAGCCCGACACTGAGTACTCACCTCTCAGCATCTTCTCCCAGTCAGTCGGGACAGTTATGACGTCACCACGCGCGCGGGTGCACAACCTCCCACCACCTTGTCGCATGCGTTACCAAATATCCTAGTGTGGTCACATCAAGATACGCTGTAGAGAAAAAACTTGGCGTGATAGAAGAAAAGTAACTGCAGATTTGAGTTCAGCATGTCAATTTCGGTATTAAACAGCTCAAAAATTTAACTCAACAGAAAAAAAAATTTTCATTTTTTTTTTTTTGTTCCCCTGTGTTAAATTCCCGCTGTAACCCTAATGCTAAGAATATTTGCAAGGTCCATGTAACTGTTTACAGGGGTACATAGAAAGATCTTACATCTAAATAATGCTAAATAACATGTACTAGAGAGTGCATGACTGCCAGGTCTGACAAGGCCAGGTTGCAATGTACAGATCAAGTTAAAGAGCAAGTGCTACACGGTAAAATGCAAACAAGGCTAACTGCCATGAACATAGCATCACTATACAGACCATTAGTACCGGTCCCAAAATGGACCCTGACAACTACATTTACCCACAAAACACAGTGGTAGAGCTAATAGGGAACAAAAAGAAATGACATGAATCATGACCAAATATGATAAGATTGCTTACCCATGTGAAAGGTTAAAGAAAGTATTAGGGACCACCCAACGCGTGTTTCGGCGTGTCGCCTTCGTCTATGGACGAGCACTGTGAGCAGAAGGAGGGGGCCGCTCACACTGTACAGCGCGATAGGCGCTGCTTTGAAGAAGGACGTACCTGATTGCCTGTGAGGAACGCCCATCTGACTGTAAAGAGCTACGGTTCCGGGACCAATGGCTCTTTACCCGGGGCACAGATCGGGAAAGCCGACAGTGCGCTGAATTCAGCGCCCTGTCTGCTTTCCACCAGTATATAGAACTGCCTGTGCCCCAAACCATGAAAGGTCCTCTTTAAGTGTTCTGTGCTCTTTCCTTTGCTACACCACATGGATGTTGTATACTGAATCTTAACAACTAATGCAAAAAAGTAAATAAAGAATACGATTTAAAAAAAAAATGCTTGCTATGACTCTTGATAAAATTCTTTGAAGGGTGTAGTTTACAAAATGGGGTTTCTTCTTGAAGAATACCACTTTACTGACAGCTCCAGGGCTCTTCAAATCGTTGATTATGATGTTAATCTGTTTTTCCTTAGCCCCAACAGCAGCACAATGTGGGGTATTTCTGCCTCTCTGTGCTGGTAGCACAGACAGAATTTTTAATTAACATAAAATGAATATGCATGACTTCAACACTGTAAGAGGGCACAAAGATCTTCCCCCATGTGTTAATACAAAAGGACAATAAAGACATGACTTAGGGAGGGAAGCTTGTGCTGCTGTTAGGACTAAGGAAAAACAGATTAACATCATAATCAATGATTCTCTTAAAGGGGCTCTATCAGCAAAATCATGCTGATCGAGCCCCACATATGCGTGAATAGCCTTTAAAAAGGCTATTCAGGCACCGCTAAAGTTATATTAAACTACCCCCCCCAGTTTTAAAATAATACCCTAAAAAAGAATGTGATCAACTTACCCATCGTGCACTGTGGGCGGGTATTCAGGGTCCGCCGTCTTCTTCATCCATGCCTCCTCTTCCTGCGATGTCCTCGGGTCCTGTCTTTCCTCCAGTGCTCGCGAACTGACATTGCTAAAACAAAATGGCCTGAACGCATGCGCAGTAGCATGCTGCTTCTACTACGGCTACTGCGCATGCGCCCAGGCCATTTTGTTTTAGCAATGTCAGTTCGCGACCGCCAGAGGAAGACGGGACCCGAGGACATCGCAGGAAGAGGAGGTGTGGATAAAGAAGACGGCGGACCCTGAATGCCCGCTCACCGTGCACGATGGGAAAGTTGATCACTTTCTTTTTTTAGGGTATTATTTTAAAACTGGGGGGTAGTTAAATATAACTTTAGCGGTGCCTGAATAGCCTTTTTAAAGGCTATTCACGCATATGTGGGGCTCGATCAGCATGATTTTGCAAATAGAGCCCCTTTAAGTCCTACCAGGAGCACAATGCGGGGATGTAGCAAGTAATCCCCTTAAGGGAGGGTTTCCTCGCCTTACAGAGTCCAAAATAGAATGCCCAAAGGCAGTAGCCTCTGAAGCACAAGAGCTCAATCTGTAGTGTTTGATGAAAATGAACTGAGAAGACCAAGTGGCAGCGGCGCAGATCTGATCCAGGGGCATAGCCCTATTCTCTGCCCAGGAGGTAGATATAGCCCTAGTGGAATGGCCTTTAAGAAATGCAGGGGTAGATATCCCCTGAAAAGAAAAAGAGATCCTAATGGCCTCCCTGACCCATCTGGGTATGGTAGACTTAGAAGTTCTAAGGCCCCTGAGCCTGCCAAACATATTTACAAGGAGGTTTTCCGACTGCCTGAAGGAACAAGTACAGTCAATATAGATGTGAAGGCATCTCACAAGATCTATAGTAGTGGTTCTCAACCTGTGGGTCGCAACCCCGGCAGGGGTCGAATGACCAAAACACAGGGGTCGCCACATACCTCCCAACCGTCCCGGTCGGTGGGAGGTATGTCCCGGTTTCAACTGATCGGAGGACGCCGATGAGTTGAAAACACAGGCGATTAAAGCAGGAGCTGACACAGCCAGCTCCTGCTTTAACGCTGTGCTGCGGCTTCTGTATGTGTAGCCGTGATGTGATGAAGTCACATCGCGGCTACAACTAAATGAGTGAGCGAGACTGAGCGGGCAGCAGGGGAGCGTTGGAAGGTGAGTGTAAGTGTTTTGTTTTTTTTGTTTGTTTTAAACATTAAGGTGGAACATAATGAAGGGGCAGATGAAGGGGGGGGACGGCATGACACTGGGGACAGAGATGGAGGGACATGAAACTGTGGGCAGATGAAGGGGGGGACGGCATGACATTGGGGGCAGAGATGGAGGGACATGAAACTGTGGGCAGATGAAGGGGGGGCGGCATGACACTGGGGGCAGAGATGGAGGGACATGAAGCTCTGGGCAGAGATGGGGGAACATGAAACTGGGGAACAGATGGGGACATGAAATTGGGGGAAGAGATGGACGGACATGAAACTGGGGGCAGATGAAGGGGGGTACAGCTTCACACTGGAGGCAGAGATGGGGGGACATGAAACTGAGGGCAGAGATGGGGGGACTTGAAACTGGGGGCAGAGATGGAGGGGGGACATGAAACTGGGGGCAGATGAAGGGGTTATATGAAACTGGGGGAGAGATGGCGGGGGGACATATAATGTACGGGTGACTATAGGAGGATTATACTGTGTGGGAGCACATGAAAAATGAATGAGAATGGGCGGAGTCAACATAAAATATGCGCGCGCCGCATATTTTCTCCCTCTTTCTAATCTTCAAAAGTTGCGAGATATGCCTAAAGCCATCAGAAAATACATATGAGAAGCCGCGCTACTGTCTGCAGCAGCGCTATTCAGCTGGAACGCACGCCGTTATGGATGCGTGTTCCAAACTGAATGGGGTCACCGCAACATCAGGAACTGTATTGCGGGGTCACGGCATTAGAAAGGTTGAGAACCACTGATCTAGAGTGTGGAGTCTCACTTTCTCCGCAGATGAAGAGGATGGAAAGAAGACCGGAAGGGAAACCAACTGATTGATGTTAATTGAGGATGGAACCTTGGGTCTGAACCCTGGAAGAAATCTCAGTTGGACTCTATCCTCAAAAAAAGAAATATAAGGCTCCTCAGAAGAGAAGGCCTAAAGCTCACCCACTCTCTTAGCGGAAGTAAAAGCCAAAAGATAGGTAGTAGTGAATGCCAAGAACTTCAGAACCACCTCCTCTAATGACTCAAAAGGAGATCTACAAAGAGCTGAAAGTACAGAAGCCAAATTCCACTGGGGAACTGGAGCAGAACATGACAGTCTGAGTCTCACAGCTCCCTTGAGGAAACTACTCATCAGGGAAAGTTGAGACAAACATTTTCCTAGACAGGCGGACAAGGCAGCAACATGCAACTTCAGAGTAGCCCAAACTTTGCCCAAACTGTCCTGAAGGAAATCCAGGATCGCCACAACAGGAGGGTCTGAACTATCAACCCCATGAGAAGAGCACTAGGACCTGAAGATATTCTCAATTCTGAGATAGTTACTGTTGGTAGTCTCTGTCCTGGCGCAGGAAAGGGTCTTCAGGATGGCTTCTGACAGTCCACTAGATCTCAATAGGAACTGGTTAACCTCCAGGCTGTCAGGTTGAATCTCCTCAGATCTTGGCACTTCTGAGTTCCTTGGTGTGATGAATGGCCCAGAGTTATGGAGGGAAGGGGGGGGGGTTCACTGCCTTCTCAGATATATTTTCCGTTTTTGCCCTGTTAATTTACTTAGCCTGATTAGCAATATGCCAGAGATGGTGTCCAATTGTCCAAGCCTAATTCCTCCCTAATTCCTTCCTGGCTCCTCCCTTTGTTTCAACTTGGGCACAGCATTGTCTTGTTTGTGCTAACTTCGTTATTCTTAGCAGGGGGTGTCTGGGATCAGTGGACTGAGAGCCTTGCTATCACCTTTTAGCAGACAAGCTGACTCCATAGAAGATTTTCAAAGAGTTATGACCGTATATAGTCATACTGGTACAAGGTAAGGGGGAGAGCTGCCCATCTTGATGACCTCATCGTGGAAGGGGGCTGAGTGGAGATGATACCTGTGGTATCATGGAAAGTGGAGTGAAGATGTATGCCAGCGTGAACCTCAAAGGGATGGACAGGGCATCCACTGCCAAGGGATTGTCCTCCTGGTATAATGAGCAGAACGTCTCCACCTTGGTGTTGAGTCTGATTGCCATGAGGTCCACTTCTGGGAAACCTCACTTCAGGATGATCTGTTGGAACATCTCTGGATTGAGGGACCATTCGCCTGATACAGTAGAACTCCGACTCAACTGATCCACTACTATGTTCAGAGAGCCCTTGATGTGAACCGCAGATAGAGAGGACAGATTCCTTTCTTTCCATGGGAAAATCAAACTCTCCTCTCTGAGGAGAGATAGAGACCTGGTTCCTCCTTGCTTGTTCAGGTACATGAACGTAGTCATGCTGTCTGAACGGACTTTGACAGCCCTCCTGAGAAGAGGTAAGAAGTGAAGTAGTGCCAGCTAGACAACCTTGAGTTCTTTCCAATTGGATGTTGTTCCAAACTCTTGTTTGCTTCAGCAACCTTGCACGGTCCTGTCGTCCAGATGGGCTCCCTGTCCTATGAGGGATGCATCGGTAGTCAACAGGGTCCAATGAGGTTGTACCGTGGACTTTACGTCTTTTTTAGGTTTAGTTCCACGCTTTCAAGACCTCCACCTGGAGGGGACGCAAATGTCATAAAGCCCAAGGGACCGCCATGGCCGAAGATGACACCAGGCCAAGGACTCTCATAGCAGTCCTGATGGAAACCCAGCGGGTCCTGAACAGATACTGGGCGGCAGCTATTATCCTTAGCTTTCCTGTAATGGTCAAGGAGATCTGTCCAAATCTAGGAGGAACCCCAGGAACTGCCTGTGGGTGGAAGGCACTACCTCTGATTTCTCCCAATTTATCAGCCACCCCAACCACTGAAGGAAGGAGACAGCTGACTGAAGATGCTGGAGAAGTGCTGACACAGACTGAGCCTTTATCAGCCAGTTTTCGAGATAGGGAACAATGAACAGGCCTTAAAGCCTATGGGAAGCAACGACAGGAGCCACCACTTTAGTGAACCTGTGGGGGATGAGGAGATGCCGAAGGGAAGAGTGGCAATCTGATAACGCTCCCTCTGACCAGAAATTAGAATGGCAATTCTGAGGAACTTTCTGTGAGGTGGATAAATGGGTACATGCAAATAGGTGTCCTTTAAGTCCAAGGATACAAGGATCTCGCCTTGATGGAGAAAAAATGTTACAGAACATATGTACTCCATCCTGAAATGTTTTTCTTATCATCAGGCTCTTCCGAATACCTTCCCCGGCTCAAAAGGCAGGGAGTACAAGGTGAACTTAGAGGTGTTATCTGCTCTCCAGGGCTAAAGCCATAAGGGTCTTCTGGCCACAGTGGAAAGGGCCATAAACTTAGCGGCTAGCTTCACCTGTGATTGAGAAGCTTCACCTAAGAAGTCAGCTGCCAGGAATATAGAACGCAGGGAAGATAACAAGTCGTCTCTGGAAATCCTGGAATCAATATGCTTCTCTAATTACACCAGATGAGTGTGTAAATTGCCAGCAACCTCACTAGACAAAATGGCCTGAGCAGAAGCTGCAGAGTAGGACTTCTGCAAGGTCCCCTCAATATGATGGTCCATTTGATCTTGGAAATTAGACCCATCGTCCACAGGCACCACAGTACAGCAAGATAACTTCAAGACCACCATATCAACCTTCGGTGGCATGCCCCAACAGACTAGCTGACTTGAGGTGATAGGATACATCATCTTGAAGTGTCTGGTAGCCACATGTGCTTTCTCTGGGTGCTTCCACTGAAGCTGCATAAGCTCGTCCAGAGAATCATCCACATTTAAGGCCCTGAGTATATTAAATTGTGTTGGGCCACTTTGGAGTATTATACTGGGGGTTACATTGTGGTTAGCATATTATACTGTGTGGGGGCCACTGTGGAGTATTAAACTGTGGTGAGGGAGTGGACTCTAGGGAGAATATTATACCAAGAGAGTCCGCTGTGGGGAACGTATTATACTGTGTGGGGCAAATAAGGGGTATTTTGCTATGTGGCGCCACTGTGGAGCATTATACTTTGTTGGGAGTGTAATATATCATGTGGGGCCACTGTGGTGGGGCTCAGGGGAGCATTTTTTATACTGTGGAGGGCATTGTTGAGCATATCATGTGGAGTATTATACAGTGGGGGAGGCTCAAAATTCCTGCTCGTAACCCTGTTTGCTATGCCTGCATCACAGCTCTCTCACTATAATCTTGCACATACGCATAGTGCTATGGAGTTATTGGGGACTGCACAGTACTATAGGGGATGACGATGCAGGGAACAGTGATGTAAGTACCGCTCTAGTGGTTCACAGAGGGCCTGCGAACTTAGAGAGTCCCGTGGGCCCCTTCTGCTTTTTTTTGTTTTTAACAGACCATGAATCCCAGCAGGTAAAGGGCCCTATTTATTTACCAATCCCCATTTCTGCTCACGGCCGCCTCCGCTTCTCTTTCTGCACTCCAGGGAAACCTGTGTGTCTCAAATGACATGGTTGGAGCCCCTGGGAGGGAAGAAGGGGAAGCAGAGCTGGGTTTCAGCAGGAACGGAGGACGGTAAGTTAGGCTCCAGGCAATATTATTTGTTAAACGAACCCCAATAAATACTGCTATTATTATACTTTGAGGTCTCTTCCTGGGGCCCAGGGGAAGTGAGCAAACAAAAGAAGTTATTTTGCCCCCCCCCCCCCCCCCCCCAGTGCAACTCCATACTGTCTTCAGCCCCGTAGTGACGGCACAAACGTCATGTGGGTCAGGCCGGTGTCCCAACGCAGAAAGACGCCAGCATAACCCACATCTGGGACGTCATTGTAGAGGGAAAAGAACAGCTAGGAGCCACGGCAAAGTCCTATAGTGATGAATAACACTGATTTTTTTTTGTTTGTCACTTCCCCTGGGCTCAAATCATTATACTCTGGGGTCTGAAAAGACCCTTTTCCTTTATGCTAAGGGAGAGGTGCTGTGGTGAAGTGGCTGTAGTGGAATTGAGCAGGGTTAGCACCTGACATCTGGTCACATAGTAGCAGACCAGGAGGCGGGTGAGCTGATTTTCCCCTGCCGTGACTGGAGGTAGCAGGACACTTGTCCAGGACAGCTGGGAGCTACGGTATGTGTATTCTCGGCCTCCATGACTTCACATGATATAACTTAACACTGGAGGCACTGACTGTAACTAGCAGGGCCGGCGTCAGCGCACAGCGTAGTCGGGCAAGTGCCGGGGCCCACAGAGCCTCTGGGAGCCCCCCGGGAACTTGCCCGTCCCAGCACTTGCCTGTCCGGATTTCAGTCGGACGCCGATGAGCTGAATACATAGGCGATTAAAGCAGGAGCTGTGACAGCTCAGCTCCTGCTTTAACTCTGCGGCGTGTATAGGCGCGATGTGATGACGTCACATCGTGCCTACAACTATGTGAATGGCGTGAGAGCAGAGAGAGGAGAGGCGGGGGAGCGATGGAAGGTGAGTGTAAGTGTTTGTTTGTTTTTTTGTGTTAAACATTAAGGTGGAACATAATGAAGGGGGCCCATGAAACTGGGGGGCAAATGAAGGGGAGGGGGGGAACGGCATGACACTGGGGCAATGAAGGAGGGGGGGACGGCATGACACTGGGGCAGATGAGGGGGGGGGGGAGAACGGCATGACACTGGGGCAGATGAAGGGAACGGCATGACACTGGGGGGGAGAATGGCATGACACTGAGGCAGATAAAGGGAGGGGAGAATGGCATGACACTGGGGCAGATAAAGGGAGGGGAGAATGGCATGACACTGGGGCAGATGAGGGGGTAGAATGGCATGACACTGGGGCAGATGAAGGGAGGGGAGAACGGCATGACACTGGGGCAGATGAAGGGAGGGGAGAACGGCATGACACTGGGGCAGATGAAGGGGGGGAGAATGGCATGACACTGGAGCAGATGAGGGGGGGAGAACAGCATGACGGGCAGATGAGGGGGGGGAGAACGGCATGACACTGGAGCAGATGAAGGGGGGAGAACGGCATGAAACTGGGGACAGAGATGGAGGGGGGACATGAAACTGGGGGCAGAGGAAGGGTGTATATGACACTGGGGGAGAGATGGAGGGGGGCATATAATTTACAGGTGACTGTAGGAGGATTATACTGTGTGGGAGCACACGAAAAATGAATGAGAATGGGCGGAGTCAACATAAAAGTGGGCAGAGCTAAATATTGAAGCATATAAAGAATTACTGTTGGTAGAAATTGTATAGGATTCACTTTAAAGGGGGTTCCAAAAACATACTAACTACATACACATTTCTTTACTTTGATGGAACTTTCTAATAAGCATCATTTATGCCATGAGGAAGAGAACATTTCACCAGCATCATAGACGGGGATTCTTTACTGTAAGAACAGTGAAACTGTAGAGGTCACTGCCCTGAAGTGCATCTTAAATGAAGTGCAGATTAACCAAAGTAAACTTATACATGGCACTTAAGGCTGGTCTTACATGACCGTTTTCAATTGCAGACCATTTGCGGACACATTATACTCAATGCAGCCTCTTACACCACCAAATATTTTATCCGTGGTGTGCCGGGCCGCAACCGAGGTCCGCACCTTTTAGAACTTGTCTATAATGGCCGCAATTCACGGCACTGCACGGACTCGCCCATAGAACTCTATGGGCGAGTGCGGCAGGTCACGGACATCTGCGGAGTGTAAGTTGAAGATCAGCAACTAGTGTTGCTGATCAGCAACTTGCGGACCGTAAAAGCATTACGGTCGTGTAAGACCAGCCTAAACAGGGCACGAAACAGGCTAACCATGGCAGAACACCAGGTAAATTTCAACCTAAAAATAACAAGTTTTTACATATGGTATCATGGAGCTGCACTATCATTTACTATCTTAGCCATTGTCTTCCTGCAGACCTCACTTCCATCTTTACCACCAGTACACACTATCCATATTAGTCCCTCTCTTCTTCCCTCTCCCATGTACAGCTCTCACACACATTTCACACTCTTTAATCACCTCTTTACTTCTTTTAGCAATGAAACCAAACATAAGCGCCCACATAAATCACTGAACTACCTTCTGTCTCTGTCCATTTTGCTCCTTCTAGCTGCTGGGGACATCTCTCCTAACCCCATTCCTCCTTCCTTCACTAACTCTTCTTCTTCTTGCACACATAGAAGGCCTACAAACCTCATCAATATTTACTGTGTTCCTTCTTCTCATCTCTCCCCTGTCTGTTTTAACTGCTCTCTCTGGAACGCCTGCTCAGTGTGTAACAAACTAGAATATATTAATGACTTATTCCTTAGTAAATCCCTCAGCCTGCTCGCCCTTACTGAAACTTGGATCCCGCAGGCATATACGGCCTCCTCTGCTGCTCTGTCTCATGTTGTCTGCAATTCTCACATACCTCTAGGCCTGATAATAGGCAGGGGTAGTAGGCTTAGTTCTGTAGCCACAGTGCATTTTTCAGTCCATTCCACCGGTACCCTCACTGACATTCCCCTCATTTGAAATCCATGCTATCAGACTTTTCCGCCCACTCTCCTTATGTGTAGCCATGATCTACTGTCCACCTAGCTCACCCTGTCCCAATCTGGCCACCAGTCACTATAATGAAACTGTTAAATATGCATTGGATGAGGTGGGTCCCCACTCCACTCGTAAAGTCCCACATAGGAGGCAGCAACCCCGGTACACGTCACAGACACGTTTTCTTCAGCGGTGCTCTAGGTGTTCCGAACGTCTGTGGAGAAAATCACGTTCACCTGCAGATTTCCTCCACTTCAAATTCATGTTTAAAACATATAGTTTTGCCCTTTACCTCACCAAACAAGACTATTTCACTACCCTCATCTCGTTGTGGCTTAATGATCGGGCACAACGAGTAATACTAAATGGCTACACATCGAACTGGAAGAAAGTCAAAAGCGGGGTGCCGCAGGGCTCTGTTCTGGGCCCAGTACTTTTTAATATCTTTATAAATGATCTGGACGATGGAATTATTGGGGAACTCATAAAATTTGCAGATGATACGAAGATAGGAGGAATAGCCAACACTAGAGAGGAGAGAGAGTGTATTCAAAAGGACTTAGACACACTGGAACAATGGGCTGAGGCGAACAAAATGGTATTTAACAGGGACAAATGCAAAGTTCTACATCTGGGTAACAGAAATGTAAAAAACATATATAGTATGGGAGGAATAGAACTAAGTGATAGCATAGGGGAAAAGGACTTGGGCATAATAGTAGATCACAAATTCAACATGAGCCAACAGTGCGGTGCTGCTGCAAAAAAGGCTAATAAAATTCTGGGATGTATTAAGACAAGCATTGAATCTAGATCAAGAGAGGTCATTATTCCGCTGTACTCTTCCCTGGTCAGACCACACCTGGAATACTGTGTACAGTTCTGGGCGCCTCAATTCAAGAAAGACATCGATATATTGGAGCAAGTCCAGAGAAGAGCAACCAAAATGGTGGAAGGTCTGCAAACCATGTCCTATGAGGAGCGGCTAAAAGAACTAGGATTGTTTAGTTTGCAGAAGAGAAGGCTGAGGGGAGATTTAATAGCAGTCTACAAATATCTGAAAGGTAGTCACAGTGCAGAGGGATCTACCCTATTCTCATTAGCACAAGGAAGTACAAGAAGCAATGGGATGAAACTAAAGGGAAAGAGATACAGATTAGACATTAGGAAAAACTTTCTGACAGTGAGGGTAGTGAGAGAGTGGAATAGGCTGCCACGGGAGGTGGTGGGCGCTCCATCAATGGAAATCTTCAAGCGGAATCTGGATAAACATATAGCTGGGATGATTTAGGAAAACCTGCACTCGCAGGGGGTTGGACCCGATAGCCCTTGAGGTCCCTTCCAACTCTACCATAAGAAATAAGAAATTTTCTCTCTCCAGCAACCCTAGAAGACTTTATGAAACTGTTCACTCCTTATTCACACCCAAGGTGCAGACGCCATTCACAGAACTTAGTGCTGATGACCTGGCCACTTATTTCCATGATAAAATTGATAAGATCTGTCAGGAAATAACTGCCCAATCCCCAGGTGGCATTGATTCCCACACCTACCATAGTACAGACCCCTCACCAACTGCACTTTGGACTGTCCATTCTCATCTTATGAACCTGTTACAGAAGAGGAAGTCTCCCAGCTACTCTCTTCATCTAACCCTATAACCTGCAGTAGATGACCCCTTCCCCACACACCTTCTCCAATCTCTGTCGCCTGCTGTCACGACTTACCTTACTAACCTCTCTCTCTCTCTTCTGGAATTTTCCTATCCTCTTTCAAGCATGCTGTTATAACCCCGTTATTGAAAAAAACCCTCCCTGGACCCATCCTGTGCTGCTAACTATCGACCCCTCTCTAACCTCCCCTTCATCTCTATAGTCTTGGAACGCCTGGTCTATTTTCGTTTATTCCGCTATCTCTCTGCTAACTCTCTGCTTGACTACTTACAACCTTTTTCTATTTACAACCTGGTTTCTGCGCTCTGCACTCTACTGAAACGGCCCTCACAAAAGTCTCCAATGATCTCCTAATGGCTAAATCTAATGGTGACTTCTCTCTTCCTATTCTTCTGAACCTCTCTGCAGTTTTTGACACTGTTGACCATCAACTCCTGCTCACTATGCTCTGCTCAGTTAGCCTCAAGGACACTGCGCTCTCCTGGTTCTCCTCTTATCTCTCAGACCGCACGTTCAATGTAACATTTGCAGGCTCTGTTTCTTGCCCTCTTTCCCTTGCTGTTGGGGTTCCTCAGGGCTCGGTCCTAGGCCACCTACTCTTTTCTCTCTACACAGCCCCCATTGGACAAACCATCACCAGACTTGGCTTCTGGTACCATCTTTATGCTGAAGACACCAATTATACACCCGTGACGTCACCCCTGCACTAATACAGAACACCAGCGACTGTCTTTTTGCTGTCTCAAATATCATATCTTCGCTCTATCTGAAACTGAATCTCTAAGACTGAACTACTACTGTTTCCACCATCTAATAGATCTGTCCCTGATATATCCATTGCAGTCTCAGGCCTTACTATAACTCATATACAGCATGCCCGCTTCCTTGGGTCATGTTTGACACAGACCTTTCCTTCACTCTCCATATTGAATCACTTGCACGCTCATGTCACCTCCACCTCAAAAACATCCACAGAATACGCCCTTTCCTTACCAAAGATACATTAAAGACACTTATTGTCTCTCTGATTCATTCTCGCCTTGACTAATGTAACTCCTTACTAATCGGTCTTCCCCTTACTAATCTCTCCCCTCTACAATCTATTCTGAATGCAGCGGCCATGCTCATCTATCAGTCTAGACCAGTGGTTCTCAACCTTTCTAATGCCGTGACCCCGCAATACAGTTCCTCATGTTGCAGTGACCCCAAACCAAAAAATAATTTTGGTGGCTACTTCATAACTGTAAGGGCAAGTTCACACAGGGGGCGGTATAGCGGATTTAGGCACTGAGAGTGACGCAGGGAGCCGCACCACTCTCGGGTCAAAACATGCTTGCTACGACTGTCACGGCTTCCCCCCCAGAGTCGGCTCAAATTAATTAACTCACCGAGCTGCGGAATCCACCTGAAGGGCAGCCTGCTTTTTTTTTTTCCCGTAAGCAGCAGCAGCTCATGCAAAAAACAAGCCTGGCGGTCTAAATAGACCTCCATTGTGATGGGGCGGATTATGACGTGGATTTCACGCCATAATCTGCCCCCTCTGTGCCCGTGTGAACGGGCCTTAATTTTGCTACAGTTATGATTCGGAATGTAAATACCTGATATGCATTATGTATTCTCCTTGCTACAAATCAAACATAATTTAAACATAGTGATTAATCACAAAAGCTCTCTTCCACAAAATCTGCTGAACCCCCCCTTGCTCAAACACAGCCTGAACCCCCTATCACGCTCACACACAGCTTGAACCCCCTATCATGCTCACACACAGCCTGAACCCCCCTATCATGCTCACACACAGCCTGAACCCCTTATCATGCTCACACACAGCCTGAACCCCCCTATCATGCTCACACACAGCCTGAACCCCCTTATCATGCTCACAGCTGTCTCTTCTCTCCATCTTACCTTCCAGTCTCCATTCACTGCAGCTTCCTCTTCCTGTGTAACTTGGCACTGTACTGAATAGCTCCGCCCACAGAGTACGATCACATGGTCATGACATCATCACAGGTCTTTCAGCCCACTAGGATCTACCCTGCTGCAAAATGTAGCGCGGCTTCTCAGCTGCTAAAGCCATCGGAAATATGTATTTTCTGATGGCTTTAGGCGACCCCTGTGTTTTGGTCGTTCGACCCCCGCCGGTCTAGACACTACAGCGATGCCTCTGGTCTCTGCAAGTCACTACATTGGCTGCCTATTCATTATAGAATAAAATCTAAAGTTATCACCCTCATCCACAAGGCTCTCCATAATGCTGCACCTCCCTACATTTCCTCCCTCATCTCTGTCTACCGTCCAACCCGTGTTCTCCATTCACTCAATGACCTAACACTTACACCCTCTATTATCAGAACCTCCCACGCTTGTATACTAGACTTCTCACGAGTTGCACCACTTCTCTAGAATGCTCTATCCCGACAATCAGATTAACTCCCAATGTCTACAGCTTCAAGCACAAACTAAAGACACATCTTTTCAGACAGGCCTATCACAATTTCTAATGTAAACCCTTCCGTACCGTCATTAGAATCCCCAAAATCTAACCCTCCTCTGTTCCAGCACCCACATTACCCCACATGATATGATGCCATTTCAGGCTAACTCTATATGTCCAAGCACCATCCACCTGTTAAAACAGGGGTCGGCAACCCCTGGCACGCGTGCCAAGACTGGCACGCGAGGCATATTTTGCTGGCACGGCAGGCAGCCTGAGACTTCACACTAAATTTAGAGAGAGAGCATCCTTTCAGTGCTCTGGTAGAGCTGCGGTGTAGGACACGCCCCCTTCTCTCACTGCCCACCAAACAGAGGTGAGCCTCTCACTGCACAGGATAAGGGCTCCCTGGACCTGCTGCTACATGTGAGGAGCTCCTGCCGTCTGCAGCCCTAAATAGGAGAGGAGCAAAGCAAAGTGAAAGTAAAAACACCAGGTACATGTATGTTACTAACTATTCTTATAATGTCAGGCATTTGGTTTTATTAATTTAGTTTTAGTAACTCCATGTGCCTCACATTAATAGCAGTTAACCCCATCATGTCCCTCACATTAACCCTGTGTGGCTCACATAAGGGTTACTGATGTGTGAGACATATGGAGGTACTAATAAAGGACCTATATAATGAAGATATTCACTTATTACCTCCATGTGGCTCACATATCAGTGTCCCTTATGTAAAGCACACAGGGTGTTAATGTGAGGGACATGATGGGGTTAACTGCTATTAATATGAGGCCCATTGAGTTGTAACCTGCAATGCACATGACCAGACTCTTTATCTACAACTGTGGATAAAAGTACAGACCGCATTTTTCGGACTATAAGACGAATTAATCTGAAATTAAGTTAACTAACAAGTGGTGTAAAGTTAGATCTTTAGACTGTGTAAAAGTACATCAGATTTTCAAACAAAATTAGACTCATTGGAAAATCTGGTGCACTTTGCACTGTCTAAAAGTATGACATTATTAGCCTATTTGCTCTGGGGAGTACCGTATTTTTCGGACTATAAGACGCACCTAGGTTTTAGAGGAGGAAAATAGGGAAAAAAAATTTTGAAGCAAAAACTGGTAAAATATTTAATATATGGGAGTTGTAGTTTTGCAACAGCAGCAAGGCCACATTGACAGGTGACCCTGCAGCTGTACGGGGATGTATAGGGCGTTTCTTTTTTTGCGGGGCCAGATGTACTTTTTAGTTATACCATTTTGGGGAATGTCTATTTCTTAGATCACCTTGTATTGAAAAAAAAAACAGGAGGTGATTTAGAACTTTTATTTATTTTATATTTTTATTATATATTTTTAAAGCTTTTTTTTTTTTTTTTTTTTTTTTTTTTACTATTTTATTCCCCCCCGGGGGCTTGACCCTGCGGTCACTTGATTGCAAGTCCCATAGACGGCAATACAACTGTATTGCCGTCTATGGGACATTCTGTCTATTAGTATTACGGCTGGTCATAGAGACCAGCCGCAATACTAATATAGCCGTGACAGGCCGGGGAGCCTCATTAGGCTCCTGGCTGTCACCCGAACAGGTCGGCTCCTGCGATATCGCCGCGCAGGAGCCGGCCTGCAACGTCACAGGTACGGGGCCGGTGGGGACCGGCCCCGGGGGAGAAGAGGCCACCGATACTGACCCGGCATCCGCTGTACTAGAGAGGCGGATGCCGGGGAGGGATAGAAGCCATCACAGGTGCCGGGGCCTGAGACATCGCTGCGATCCTCTGCCCTGCATGAAGCCAGCGGCGGGGTGACGGAGAAGCTGAATAGCATCACTCCTCCCGCTGCTGGCTTCATGCAGGACAGAGGAGCGCAGCGATGTCTCAGGCCCCGGCGTCTATCACTTGCCGGCTTCCGCCTCTCTATTACAGCGGATGCCAGGCGCCACATTGAGACTATAAGACGCACCCTTCTTTTCCCCCCAAATTTTGGGGAAAAAAAGTGCGTCTTATAGTCCGAAAAATACGGTATATATTTCAATTGACCCATATATACAGCCATTCTTTTTGTGGCTGTGTATCTGGGCCAAATTGAAGAACTGAAAACTATGGAGCAGGTCCTATATGTGTCCTATATCTGCCCTATACATCACCTATATCTGTCCTATACATGCCCTATATCTGCCCTATACATCCCATATATCTGTCCTATACATACCCTATATCTGTCCTATACATACCCTATATCTGTCTGCATTTGTGGCCATGTGAATTCATTTTTAATGTATAGGTCAGTGAAAACCACATCCGTGTCATTTGTATGCAGGAGTTGTAAGGCTGAGGCCCCACGTTGCAGAAATGCAGCATTTTTGTTGCAGATTTTGATGCGGTTTATTTCAACCAAAGCTAAAAATGGCTACAGAAGGAATGGGAAATATATAGGAAGCTTCTTATACGTTTCCCTTCTGCTCAATTCACTCCTGGCTTAGGCTCAGAAAAACACAGCAAAATATGTAACAAAAAAAGCTGTGTTCCAACAACGTGGGGGCCTTAGGCTAAAGCCCCACGTTGCAGAAACAGCTTTTTTTCGTTGCAGATTTTGCTGTTTTTTTTGAGCCGAAGCCAGGAGTAGATTGAGCAGGAGGGAGACGTATAAGAAGCTTCCTATATATTTCCCATTCGTTTTCTAGCCATTCTTGACTTTGACGGAAAAAAAAACGCAGCTAAATCTGCAATAAAAAAGCTGCATTTTTGTAATGTGGGGCCTCAGCCTTAGTGTGATTCTATTGGGTGGTGACACTGTAACTAGATGCAATTATAGCCAAATCCAGTTCCTGGGCACCAGTGCGGTCACTTTGTTGTAAGTGTGACACTGATTAATTCCTGGCTGGGGTTTTGCTGTTACTGCACCGCCAGGAACTAAAAGTGACTGAAATTAATCTGCGTTTCACTTAGGGAGCGTTCACACTATCGTCTGTGTCCGACAGCTAGTGTCCACTGCTAATGTCTGTTCAAAATCTTGTGCGGATATTAGTATCGGACACTAGCTGTGTCTGTGACATTTTGCATTGATTTAAACGGACATCGGTTGCGTTCTTTTACAGTCCGTGCCTGTCCTTAACTGTCCGTTCCCAAAGATGTACGACTTTTCAAGCGGACAGAAAAACCTACATATCGGGTTTTGCTGTCCGCTTGAAAAGTCGGACATCTTTGTGAACGGACAATTAAGGACAGGCACGGACAGTAAAAGAACGCACCCGGTGTCCGTTTAAATCAATGCAAAATGTCACGGACACAGCTAGTGTCCGATACTAATATCCGCACAAGATTTTGAACGGACATTAGCAGCGGACACTAGCTGTTGGACACAGATGGTAGTGTGAACGCTCCGTTACAGAAAAGTGAAGTTACTAACGGCCAAGGACTGGATGGAGCATACAGGTACATTGTGTGTCAGCTCTTTACAGGTATGACCTTACTCTGCTCCCAGTCACATACATTACCACTAATTGGGGGTTACGCATGTACTTACGTTGCTTCTAAAGGAAAAGAACATGTTTATCCAGGCAAATAGCGGTAAGCGCATGTGGCTGGGAGCGCAGTATGACAGCACCCCTATGTTGCGGTTTGTGCTATATGACTTTAGTGTAGGTGTCGTCAGCTTTACAATTATTGACCGGCACTCCGAGGACCTCATATTTGATTTTTTAATTTAAATCGGCACGCCGAACAGAAAAGGTTGCCTACCCCTGTGTTAAAAGGTCACGACTGGTGATGGCTCATAAAGTTTTATGTTTGTGTAATGACAGTAACCTCTATTACAAAATTGTCTGACCTCTGCATAAGCAATGCCGCCGATGCTACCTCTTGTGTCACCCCCTCTACCTCATAGATTGTAAGCTCTTGCGAGCAAGGCCCTCAGTCCCATTGTGTTAAATGACTTTCTTTGTTATGTATCTTTCTGTCTGTATTTGAACCCTACTAATTGTACAGTGCTGTGGAATATGTTGGCGCTATATAAATAAAATGTATTATTATTATGATTTATTATAATGTGATAATGGGGGGATATATTGTGCAAGTTCAAGGAGGGCCTGGATAATATTCTGTAATGGCAAAATATTACGGGTTATGGGTGTTATATTTTGGTAAAGACAAGTTGGGTATTTTACTGATTGGCGGTTTTGAGAAGGACTTTTATCCCCTGACAATAGACATAAGCCTCATGTTTAGACTTGATGGATCCGTGTCTTCACCCAATCATATCTACTATGTAACTATGAACTTACTAGGATATGAATTCCCCTGAACAAAGTCTTAAATATGTCTATAGGCTTTATATGTCTATTAATAAAGGCTCAATAATAATGCCTGAATATGTTGTTCTTCTGTCTAGACATCTATTTTTATTCTGCCCCTCCCCCAATGCTGTAATAAATTGAGGTGGTTTATGTATATGGCTGGATGGTGACTTCTGTAATTGTGTCTCGGGTTTATATGCGGCAGTGAGCAACGTTCCAAGGAACATAAAACTGAGAATTTCATTCATGCGGGAAAATGAGTTATTGAACAGATTCTCTACGCCAGACCACTGTTCCCTGATACCTGTAGTGCAAAACTCTCATTGGCAACAGTTAATGCATATGACCTCTTGGTTGTACATCAGATAGAACAAGATGATTGGTTAAAAAAAAAAGGCAGTTATTGCTAGGTGGGTGCTGGAGGACATGGGTGTTGGCCCCTGGATATTATTCATCAGGTCCAATTCTCTTTCTCTGAATCTGCTGAATGAATCCCAATGACATCATATATATTAGAGTCAGTTGGTCCTGCTGAAATTGTCAAGTTTAGCCAATGTAAGTCTAATGGCCACCCTATTGGAGGAGCACTGGTCAAGCACATGCACTGAAACCTTAACTGAAAGTGGACGTTGTTAGCGAACATTTTCAGAAAAAAAACATACAATGTGGTATGAATGGCAAATAAGAACCTGGTGCAACCTGATACCACTGTCAAGCAGCTGCTAACGAAAAGACTATGGAGCCGATTGCCTTGAATATTCCATGTAAATAAGGGATTGTGTCAAAATTGCTCAAAAACTGAGTGGTCATTTATTGCTTTGAAGATTATATTTCTTTTTTTTTTTTTTTTAATATTTCTTCAGAATAAACATAAAAAAATGATTCTTCTCACTCTCATACCGTTTTGTGAAGCAGCCGAAATGGCGTGGCAAAATCCTAGTATGTTCGGGCTTTGTGCTCTAATATTTACTGAGGAACTAGCATATGAGTATGCCGCTCATCAAAATGGCTTACTTCTTTCCGAGCAGCAGCAGCGGTAAAAACAACATTTTCTTGGCACCCCTCGTTGCACAGGAACAGTTAGCAGGCGATCCAAGCATATGCATCAGAAAGATTACGAAGGTTTCCACTGTAGCAAGTGCAAGAAGTTGAGTGCAGCAAAAAATGCTATAATTGAGGGAGAAATTTGCGGCGCTTCGCAGGATGATCAGTTGCGTTAGTTTTTTGCCACAGTCGCAGCAGATGGCAAGTCTCACACGAAATTTTTAATCAAAGCTGCGCTTGCTATTATTTATCTTTGGGCTAAAAATATCTCGTACTGCGAAGTATTTCAACATCATAAATGGCCAGACGAACTTTTACTTCAGCATTATTGATAGGTGCCTACTGTTTATTATATAAAACAATAATGCATGTTGGCAAGGTGGAGACATGCTAGCGTAACGGGGCTTCACTTTTGCCAAGGTGGATACATGGATACCACCATTCACCACCTCTACCATCTTTACAACTTTCAATAGGAGCCATTCTGCAGAATTTTTTTTTTACAACACATGAATTTTAATATCAAAAATTTTATTAGAATACACAAAACTAATCGATTAAAAAAAATCCTAACTAAAAACAAGTGATATAAAGGCAAGGTCACAGTGTCACAAATATGCATCGCATGAAAAAGAATAAATAAACAAATATCCATCATCTAATCTAATACTGTATAAATATACAAAATCACCTCTCATACAGCAAAACAGTCATTATTATCTTGTATAAAGAGACAAACAAATATAAATAAATAAACAAATAAATAGGCACCCTATAAAGGTGTGCACACCATCCTATCAAATCACTTGTCTCTTGTTACAATTTAAAGCCTGTGGTGCAGAGGATTAGCCGAATCTAGATAAATGAATATACAAATAGGTATCCTATAAGGTTTTGCACACCCTAATACACCATATCTCATATAGCTAAATATCCACATAGTCCCTGCTAATACAATGTTGAAAAGAGGTAACATTATAAATAATGTAAGGCTCTATTACAGATAAGGTGGAATATTGCTGAGGGCACTATTTATAAGTAGTAACTATCATTTATAAGGGCGCTATTACTGATAAGAGTGTAGTATTATTTATATGCAGGGACTATTATTTATAAGTAGGCGCTATAATAACTGATGAGTGGGTACAAAAATTTGTCTAATGTCCCGGGCCCTGTGGCAGCCACTACTGCTGCTACCCTGGTAGTTACACCCCTGCATCTTTGATAACATGTGCGTAGAATTGGCACTCATCCTCATAGGCAACAATATGTAATACAGTGTGTTTTCTGACACCTTTCTATCATAACCAGCATAACCAAGTTTTAAAGTTTCTTAAAGAAACTTCCTTTCATCAGATTGGGCACAGGCAGTTTTATATACTGCTGGAAAGCTGACAGTGCGCTGAATTCAGCGCACTGTAGGCTTTCCCGATCTGTGCCCCGGCTAAAGCGCTATCGGTCCCGGTACCGCTTTACAGTCAGAAGGGCGTTTCTGACACTTAGCCAGGGACGCCCTTCTGCCCAGCAGTGCCTATCGCGCTGTACTGTGGAGCGGGGAGGAACGCCCCCTCCTGATAATACTCGTCTATAGACAAGCTGTGTGAGCAGAGGGAGGGGGCGTTCCTCTCCGCTCACACTGTACAGCGCGATAGGCACTGCTGGGCAGAAGGGCATCCCTGGCTAAGTGTCAGAAACGCCCTTCTGACTATAAAGCGCCACGGTACTGGGACTGATAGCGCTTTACCCGGGGCACAGATCGGACTCCCGGCGCTCACAGCAGGACATGGTCTGACAGGTTTCTGTTTTCTCCTCAGAACGGAGACTTGGACGCTGGTGTGAACCCAGCGTAAGTTGTTTTATTTACAGTAATTTTATCCGTTTGTTGTTTTACAAATGTTTATTAAGAATCACACACAAAAAAAAATTCGCACAACTGACAGCTTTGGCACAGAGCCAGAAAGGCCTTCTCCTTGTGAAGCAAGGGAGAGCTTCTCAAGCGATAAGCAGAATGACCACTGGCTCTGCCCTAGAACTTTCTGTCAGTGTCAACAGCAAGTATTATTAATAAAGCTTTATTTGTTTCAGTGGCGTCATTCATCTTTGACAGATTCGTCAACGAGCGTCTCACTTTTACTCCGTGTACTTCAACTTTAGATACCGCTAACGGCTATTTTTTTAAATCTATATATTGTGTATCCTGTAATAACGTTAAGCCTTCTTCCGTTTACTGGGACTCGCGTAGCAGACCGGACATTGGAGGTTACGAATCTGCTGATTGCCACGGAAGTGCTCACGTACTAAGCTGAAGGCGGGGTCCGCCTACTGTTTACGACAGTGTACGATACTGTTTCATGCAAGAGCTGCGGAAAGTGGAAGAGTGAGATGGCGCGTCTGGTTGCAGTTTGCAGAGACGGGGAAGAGGAATTTCCTTTTGATACTAGGCAGATCCCTTTATACATCGATGACACGTTGACAGTGAGTGTCCTGCTCTTTTCCCACACTGTGCTAAGTTTTTCCTGTACTTTGCGTGAGGTGGCTAGCCAAAGGTTAATAAAGGGGCGGGGGACGTCAAGTAGGCTCTGGCTTCACAGTTACAACAAGTCGTTTGCCTTCCCCCTAGGCCTGTGCTTACTGAATGTCGGTGTTATGTGGTGTATATCACGTGTGCGTATATGTCTGTGGAAGGCTAGCAGACCTGGTGTGTACTGGAGCCCTATCCATGGAGATGGCGGACGTCTCCTACAGTAATACTAATCCGTATTAGCTGTTCTGCGGCTAGCTGCATGTACAGCAGTCCCTTCATGCAGTTGACCAGACTGAAAGCTTTATACACTCTTTACCCAAGTAGAGTCATCTCTGAAGCGTACGCTCAACCTTTTCTAATAAAGGAAATGCCTGTTAGTTTTATACCTTTGGGCACATACATTAAAAATATACAGGTACAGAGAGGTGACCAGATTTTTGATATAGTGGAGTTGACAGCTGCTTACATCTCTTGTTAAGGGCATGTCCAAACACTTTCAAAAATGGTATACACAGAATGTCGCTAGGTTCACACTCGCTCCTGGCATCCGTCAGTTTGCAAACACTTTAAGGGAGCCTTCACACGGAGTAAACGCGTGCGTATTTTTGCAAAATACACATCTAAAAATAAGACTCCCATTGACTTCAATGACATTTTACAGGCGTATTTTTACACATGTAAAAAAATATAATTGAAGTCAATGGGATAGCAAAATTTACAGGTGTAATTTTACTCTACAAACTCCCATTGACTTCAATGATATTTTTTACACGTGTAAAAATACGCCTGTAAAATGTCATTGAAGTCAATGGGAGTCTTATTTTTACACATGTATTTTGTAAAAATACACGTGCGTTTACTGTGTTAAGGCTCCCTAAGACAAAAATAAATAAAACTGTTTGATACCAAAAGGATTCTAGATGGCTACACAGCGGATACCCAAATTCGTCTTTTTAGAGGATTTGTCAATAGGTGTCAGGCCTGGTTCACATATGCGTTTGCCCCCCCGACCGGAATACTGAATTCATTAAAAAAAGGTGAGCTGTGAAAGCACACGGACCCCATAGACTTTAATGGGGTCTGTGTGTTTTGTGCACGGTATCTGCATGAGTCATGCAGAGACAAACGTAGTGCTTGAAGTACTTTTGTCTCCGCATGACTCATGCGGACACGGCGCGGAGAACACACGGACCCCTTTTTAGTCCATGGGGTCTGTGTGCTCTCTTTGCTCACCACTTTCTAATGCGTTTGGTAATCCGTTTGGAGGGGTCCCCAAGCGGACTACCCAAACGGAATACCAAATGCAGATGTGAATCTGGCCTCAGTTTAAAAAAAAAAAAAAAAAATGTCCGCTTTTGTCTGTTGACCAATGCGTATTTTCGTTTTGTTTTTTTCTCCCCATTTATCCTGAGCATGTGCAGAGGGAAAGATGGATTGCAAAACCAACACAGACTGATTACTATCCATTTCTAATCTGCTTTCCATATCCATCAATGTTAAAATGGATTGGTTGCTGTCTATATGGTATCCTTATTTTTTTGGTGGAGTAAAAGTCCATTAAGTCTGACTTCTTTCTCTGTCCAAAAGAGTGGATACCTAACAGAAATGCTCCAAACACACACCTGTGTATGTTTTTTTTTTTACAAGTTATTGAAATCAATAGGTTTTAAAATGAGCTGTTTAAAATCCACTTTTGAGGGTTCATGCACATGGAGGAAAATGGTGAGAAATTTGGTGTGGAATTTCAGCGCTGAATAAAAGCCTCCCATTGACTTCAATGGGTTCCTTTTTCTGCTAGCAGAAAAAGGAATCCACTGAAGTCAATGGGAGGCTTTTTTTTTTCAGTGCTGAAATTCCACACTAAATTCCTCACCATTTTCCTCTGTGTGAATGGACCCTGAGACTGTTTCAAAAATTGAAAGAGAATGAAACACTGATATGAACCTAGCCTGATGGCCTTTTCTTCATCACAGGATAAGACTTAAATGTTTAATAAATGTAAGTATCATGTCGATCTTGAAACCGGGGGAGGGGGTTCTATACCCTCCATCATATGGGTGCCTTGGAAAGCCATTTTCACACACTCAGCTCATTTTGCTTCTGTGGGAGTCCCAAAAATAGCTGAGAAAGCATGCTTGGCAGTTTACACAGACCTCGGTTCTCAACATAAGTGTGGGCTCAAGATGAGAATACGCCTTTATTTTTGTCTTCATTTACCCAATACAGTCAACAACTGTAGACAACAGACAATTTACAAACAAGTAGAATAGTTCTCTTTCGGGGCAAACTAGTTACCTAAAACAAGATGAGTCCCTTTACCATGACATTAGGAAATAATTGTAAGTAAGGCTAGGTTCACATTTCCACTATTTAGTCTGCTGTTGTGGGCTGTCATTGGATCAGAGCAACAGACTGAAACGGTAATAAAATGACAAATACAAACACTGCGTATTCTGTTTGCATCTGTCAACGTTGACTTGAATGTTAAAAACAAGGTGGAAGCTTTCTAGTTTTTATTTTTTTATTTTTTTTTTATTTAATGAATTAATTTATAGCTCCACGCTACTATTTAGGGACACTGAAGACATGGTTGGTTAGGCTGCCGCTAGGTTCACTCCTGCGTTCGGGTTTCTGTTACTTTCTGCTTGCAGGCCCCTCAAACAGAAACCTAATTTGTGAGGTCTGCAGGATTTTTTTTGTTTTTTTAAGCAAAGGGCAGAAAAAGCGGAGAAAAAAAGCTCTCCTTGCAGGACTTTTCTCTCCTTATTTTTAAAGTGAAATGGGGAACGGAATCCCCAGGCAGAGATCAGGTGCAGGTGTGGAGAGGAAGAAGAGCACATATGGCAGAGTCATATGGGGGGGAGGGGATTACTCAGAATCAGCATCAGAGGTAAGATAATCACACATATCAGAAGCATTGGGAGTAACTTGCTGATTGGCATGGGTCCAATAAGTATGTCTCCCCACAATCTTCCTTCCCATCATGAGCCCTAGTGTTTTTCACTCCTGTTTGAAAATAGTGAAGCAGATCAGAAATTCCCACTTCGTTTTATCAGTGTTAACTGTGGGAGATTGATTCTTTGTATCCAAATGGCCTTTTCCGTAAGACCTCATTTTTATTTTATTTTTTAAAAAGCCAAACTTCGTAGTGGCTACAAAAGGAATGGGAAAAAAAAGGGAACATTTATTCTTCTCCCTTCTATTCAGTCCTCTTCTGGCTTTGGCTCAAAAATCTTCAGCAAATTCTTCAACAAAAAACCAAAACTCTTCTGTAACATTAGACCTTAACCTAAAGGGATTAGCCAGTTTATAATATTGTCGGTCTATCCTTAGGATAGGTCGCCAATGTTAAGTCTGGGGTGGAGCCGACACACGAGACCCAGATCACTTGTACTGAGACAATGCGGGTCCTGGTGTTTTTGGGAGCAATGCTGTTTACAACCTGTACAAACTAGCAGTGAGTGTAGTTACTGCAGTTGTGTCTCCTAGACTTCAATAGGCCATCAATATCTAGAAACTGCATAACTCCTTTTAAGCAACAAGAAAAAAAAGTCTACTTTCCATAGGAATGGAATGCATTAAGTCACTCCAAACAAATATTTTGCTGCAGAATTTTTCTACCAAATCTGATATGGAATCTGGCTATGAATTTTCCAATATACTTCAGCCACGGAATTATTTTTCTGCTTCCCATTGATTTCAGTCCGTCTGATGAACAAGAATGAAGTTTATTTTTCTGCTAGTTGGAGGAGAGGAAAAAAAAAACTAGCAGAATATATTTGTCTACCTCCCATTCAGCTGAATGGAATATGATTTCAGGCAGGATTTGTAGCAGATTTTGAGGCAAATTCCTCCTCAAAATCTTGTCCATTTTCCTCCTTGTGTGCATACCCTAAAGGGGTTGTCCAGAAATTTTTGTTAAGGGTGCCTCAATTCCGCAAGCCCCCCTGCATATCAGCTGTTCAGGAACTTCTTCTGACAGCCATACAGCCATATTATATACATTGCAAGCAGATTGGTCAGTCTGCTCTACAGTGCTCATGAGCCTGCACTGTGAGCGGAGCTTCAGTTACAGTGTACGGAGCCAGAAGCAGATGTCTAGCATGGGTGTCAGAAGTGACCCTGAAGAACTGATCTGTGTGGGAGCTGCCCCACACTGTTATGGATAGGATAGCTGATAACTTTATGGTAGATCCCCCACTGATTAGGAAGTTATCCCTGTCCTACAGATAGGGGAAAACGTCAACTTGCTTCATAACCTTTAATTGCTTACTCTTGACATCAGTTTGTTATTCTATATTCAAAGTTGCCTATTTATTTATTTATTTTAATTTTTATATATATATTTTTTTTTCAGATGGTGATGGAGTTTTCTGACAGCATGTTGACTCTTGACAAACAACAGATAGACAACTTACAACTTAAAAAATTTACACAGGTACTGTGTGTGTGCTAGAAATGTTCTTAATGGTGTAAATAATCATAGTTAATTTAACTTCTTTTCTCACTTATACAATAAATCTGATATTTATTGATCTGTATTTGTGTGTGTAATATTGTAGAAAAATTTAGGCAATACAAATTTGGTGCATTCTTTCCCATGTGCCACTTTAATTTAGGCTAAGGCCCCACGGGATGTCCTGCAGCCAAAAAGTGCTGTAGGAAAAACCGCAACGGCAGCGCATCGCACTTATTCCTGCAGCACTTTAGACAGAAAGTTCGCTGGAGTTAGGGGCCACACGGTGGCTCAGTGGTTAGCACTGCAGCCTTGCAGCGCTGGAGTCCTGGTGTTCAAATCCCGCCATGGGCAAAAAACCATCTGCAAGGAGTTTGTATGTTCTCCCCGTGTTTGCATGGATTTCCATCCCATATTCCAAAAAAAGACATACTGATAGGGAAAAAATGTACATTGTGAGCTCTATGTGGGGCTCACAATCTACATTTAAAAAAAAAAAAAAAAAAAAGTTCGCTGGAGTTTTCCACTGCGGGATTTGTTACAATTATACCTATGGAGTTTCCGTAGGTATAGTTGACATGCTGCAATTTCAAAAACCGCGACGGTTTAGGAAATCATGGTGTGTCCACAGCGTTTTTTACTGCGAAGTGGCCATGGCATCTACTTTGCCCCTACTGTAAAACGCTGCAATTTTTTATTTATTTTTTTTCCCACAGTGTTTCTGCCATGGGAAATCGCGATGTTTCCGTTCTGTGGGCCCCCGGCCTTAAGTAGTTTTTTTTTTCTTTCCTACCTGCTGCAGTTGCGTATTGGCTTACTGCAACTTCTCGATCAGTTGGAATTCATTGCTTTTTTTACATGTTCATTATATTTTTATATTTTATTTATTTTTTTCAGAGGCACAACATGCTGAAAGAACATGATTTGAGTATTGCCATGATGGTAACCTCCCGAGAAGTTTTCAATACCCTTTCTCAGTTGGTTCCATGTGTTGGTTGCCGGCGAAGTGTGGAGCGTCTGTTCACACAGCTTGTTGATTCTGGAAATCCAGCATTGGATCCGTTATCAGTTGGTTCTAAAGGCATTCTCACTTTGTCACACAGTTGTATGACTGATGCAGTAAAACTATACACCTTATTTTATGTTTGTGGGTAAGTAGCTTTTTTTGGTTTTCTTATGGCTAATTAAAGTGGTAATGTAGGAAATTCATTTTCATAATCCCTACTAGGGTAGAATTGTGCTTTAAAGGGAGTTTACCACCTCCTCAAGGATATTCAACAGTACCACATTACAGCAGAGCATATTAGTACCTTTATGTCTGTTACTTTTTATAGATTTCGGGAATAACAACTAAACTACTGAAGTTATATGCAAATTAGGTAGTTGGTGCGCTAGGCACAGGCCTTCCGCTCTTCTCTTGCTGCTCAAGTAAGATGAGTGATGTCATTGCAGTGGGAAGATCAGGAAGGCAAGAGATGATAGGTGTTGGCAGCTTCTTTGTTCCCTAATTTATCCCCTTTAGACAGAAATAACTTGATTAAAGGATTCACACTTCTTATTTTCTACAACCAAAAATATTGTCTACAGCATTATTACAAATTACATCTAAACTTCCAAGCAATGTTATTTCAATAATATTAATCACTATGTTCCCCTAAAATATTTTTAAAAAGGCACGCTGCGATTGCAAAAATTTATACCAATGCAATGTTACTTAAAATACATAATTTAACTAAATTACACATGGGAAACCACTTTTTAGTATGGCATTAACACATGCTAGCTGACTACTCTCTTGTGACCAACCCCAGAAGCATGCTAAAGAAAGTAAACCATGGGTTCTTGTGAAGATCCGTGCAGCAAAGCAAATCCGGAGTCCTATGTCAGTAACTCCACACTGGACACATAACATCAGTGCGTCATATTTTTCCACATTCTGTATCCTTAGCAGTTGTGGCTCATGGCTACTTGATAGATTTGTGAAGTGGTCAGTCTTCTGAAAATAATTAAGTACTTGTTGGCTATACTAATTAATCCCTTTCATGACTTGTAAAACTCCTCCACTGTGTCATACAGCCATACAACTTATTGTGTGAACTGTACAGGAGGGGTTTTAGCAGCAAGAACAGTGCTCCATGTTGCTGAAGTTCTGTCCACAATGCACCAACTACCTCATTTGTATAAAACATTTTCTATAAAAGTGACCTAACAATGTTATCACTGTAATGTGCTCCGTAAAACAGTGGTGACAGTTGAACATTGTAATAGATTTCTTTTAAAGAGGTTGTCCAGGCGAAAATGAACAACCCTTTTAACTTTTAAATCAGCTCGGGGCATGTGTGGTTGGGGGGGGAGGGAGATATACGCCACACTTGCCTGTCCCCAATGCTCTGGTGTCCTCTCACGCTCCTGGTTCTTCTGCTCTGGCGGCTTCTCCTGGGTCTCTTCGAGAATTCTGCTGAAGCTGCTGATTGTCCTCAGTGGTCACATGATGACTGAGGCCAATCAGCAAAGGGCCTGCAATGTCATTACCTGTGACATCATGGGTCCTCTTCCTGAGGCCTACTGCGCAGGCGTTGGATGTACCTACAGCCTGTGCACACTCTGGCAGAGTCGAAGAGGAGGAGGAGTCATCCCCGCAGAAGGAAGCCTGGAAGACCAGTAAGTATGATGGGGTGGAGAGGGGGGAAAGTATTGGTGACTTTTCAGAAACTGGGAAACGGAACATCACTGAATAATCAGAAAATGTGGTTGGGGTGGTCAAATGGCTGCCCCAGGGATATGGGTAAATATACATTTTTTCTACTTTAGAAAGTAGACAAGGGGGGTGTTTAGATTAGCATAGAAAATTCATTTTATCCCGGACAATCACTTTAATCCTAATGATCTACATAATACAGGTAATGTCATTTTGACTCCACAGTGGATGCAGTAAAAATAAAACCCATAGTGTTGCAAATGCAGTTTTTCTCTAATTTGCTAGTCTGAATTTTTTCAGTGCTTCCCAGTGCATCATAAGGAATATTGCGACCTACAATTTGTCCAGCAAAAATTAAGCCCTGACGAAACTCGATAAATGACTGCAGTGGGAAGTTAAATTGATACTAAAACACAAGAGCTCTTTTGCATAAAGAGATTCTCCTGAATTAGAAAAACATAGCTGCTTTCCTCCTAAAACATTGCCCAAGCACAGGTTTGATGTTCTTTCTGGAAGTAAAGCATCCATGTTATTCTTGTTCTGGACAACCATTTACTTATCAGCACATAAATGCAGGCTTACTAATGTGGTTGTAAGTTTCATAATATCATCCCAAGGGTACACCGTTTAGACTTACTGAAGTATTATGTATTCACACTGAGGTCTCTGAGGGCTGAGTTATGTATACACAAGACCTGCTTAATATCTGCAATATTTCTGAAGTGTAAATGTACTTGAATTTTACTTTTGTAGAACTAAACTCAGCAGTATGATTGAAGCGATTCCAAAAAGCAAGAAGAATAAAAGATGTCAGCTACACTCTTTAGACACTCACAAACCAAAACCTTTGGGGTAAGTTTTTGAATCTTGATATTAATCACATTATAAAATTACATTCTTATCATGTTGCAATGGAGAGAACCACAGGCACCTGTAAAAGCAATTTTATGCATTGGAAAAAGTCTCCTGCTTATTACTACACATGACATTTGCTAACATCTGCTATACATGTAAACATGGCACCCAGTGCCTTTGAGTCCTGAGTGGGGGACTTGCTGAGTGATGCTGTACTTCCCTTGTGGTGGGTCCCTGTATGAACACTGACGCCAAGGTGTCTTTGCTCCTATCTTGCTTCTGTTGTGCGATATGGTCGGGCATGGGTTGGGATGGAGCTGTGGCGGATCTCTGTTTTTGTTTGATACCTTTTTCTTGTTTACTTATTTTTGCTCTGTATATGTATTCTCCTGATTTGTATTCTTTCACTTGTTATACCTTCTTGAATAAAGCGAGTTTAAAAAAAAAAACATGGCACCCAGTCTGGAGCTGAGCAGACACATAGCTGTTGGGGTACCCTGCTGACCAGTTGTTTAAAGTGACCTCAGTGCTTGTTCAAGCTGACTTCTTCATAGTTTACATTACATTCCATCGGATTAATTGCAGCCATGCCATGTAATGGACTTGTTTAATAAAATAAACGGAATGAGGTTGCTATTATATTGAATGTCTACATCAGACAGACTACATGCGTTATAAACTGTGAAGAGGTCACAGTGCTTGCATGAATGCTGTGTCCCCTTTACAGAGCTGATCAACTGAAGTCATGGTATTGGACCCCCCCCCCCTCATCTTTTTTTGAGGACCTATCCAGAGGTTGTAAAAATTAAATAAAATATACAATGATCTTCACAACCACTTTTAATTTTCTTTTTATGCCTAGGAGACATTAGTTATGCCTTCATAAACCCGCAACCTTTTACTATAAAACTAGCTTTTTTTTTTTTTAAATTCATTCATTCATTTATTTATTTTTACTTTTATTTGTGTTCAGTGTGTGGGATAATCGTTATAGATGTGCGAGCATGTATGGGAATTTAATTTTTTCTTACCTATCCATAATAACACATTTTTAGTTAACGTATTGTTTATTTTAATGATTTAATGTTGAAGTTTGATCACATAATAATTCCTGACAATTTTAGTTTGCAGTCTCACACTTATGCCATGTTCAATAACATAAGGGAAAAAAAGCACATACTTATGTTTCACACTGCTCAAGTGCCACTGGCCTTTGTGTCGACTAATAGGGTAAATCAACTCAAATGAAAATTTCTAGATACCAAATTTTCATGTGCTCCATCCTTTGTACTTCAGCTAATGTGGTTTCAAACTTTTCAAATAGACTTCTGCTGCATATGTAGTGTTCTCAGTGTCGAAGTACTTTTAGTGGGTGACCATGACATTTTGAAAAGTAATTTTATATTAAAGGGGCTCTTTCATTGGGAAAAGTCATTTTTAGCCAAGCACATACTTGCATAGCCTTTTGTATGTAAATTGCCTCAGTAGTCTTTGAATAAGTCCGTTTTATTCATATGCTAATTAGCCTTCTTCGTGCACCCCTAAAGTGTCTGATCACAGTCTTCTCTATATGTATGAGAGCAGAGAGCATGAGTCATCAGCAAAGCCGCTTCTGCTGTACATACACATAGAGAATAGCAGAGAGGAGTGCACGGTGAGACTTCCAATGCACGGAGAAGGCAAATTAGCATATGAATAGAAAACAGACTTATTCAAAAACTACTGAGTCAATTTACATATAAAAGGTGTGGAATATAATAAAAAATGTGTGGAATAGTCTTTCTAAAGGCTATGCAAGTATGTGCTTAGCTAATAATGACTTTTCCCAATGATAGAGCCCCTTTAAATAAGATTCATGCTGTGAAAATAGCCCTTGAACCTTGTAATGTAAATGGTGAATGTGTCCTCTCTTTTCTGAGATTTTCAAAATGGTGAGGAATATATAGTGGCTGACTACATAGGTTATTTAAAAGAGGTTGCGTAAATTACAGCATATGAGTGTGAGTTATGCGAAAATATCAGCTTATATTATGAGACTTGTTAGACAATAAAATGTATATTTTATCTTCCTCCCACAACCCAAACTTCTTTTGCAGGGGAAACTGGATGGATATTTGGGAAGTAATGTCCCAGGAATGCCGTGATGAAGTGGTTTTAATTGATTCTAATTGTCTGTTGGAAACTTTGGAAAATTACCTTCGTAAGCACAGGTACGTTTTTATTCGCACAAAAAAGTTAAACATAAAGTGCTCTAGGGGGCATGGAAGAACCTAGATGGGCTCTGTTATCAGCATTGCTGCACTGCAGCATAACCCCACCTAGTTCCTCATCCTACAGTTGACAGACTTCAAAAGATTTGACAAGAACCAGGAAAATAGAAGTAGCAAAAATCCTCCCAAACGAAATATTGTACTGGATATTGTACCGGAAACAGTCGGTTGACACTCTGGCCACCAATCAGATGCATGGCCATCAGCACCGTTTTATATGTAAATGGTTAACTAGCTGCTTAGATCGATGCAAATAGGAAGACAAATTGATGTATTAATAGGTAAATGGACAGATGCATATATAAACTATATGTATGCATCCACCTACCTGTGCATCTGTCTAACTATGAATCTATACATCACTCCCTCTAAAGATGTGGCCCAAAGTTTTGATACTGACAAATTTTGTATTTCAAAAAATTTTCTGCTTGTTGTTGTTGTTGTTGTTGTTGTGTTTTGTTTTTGTTTTTTTTTTCTTTTTTTCTTAGTGTTTTAGTCAGATGTTTCTATAATATGCTGAAGTACATTTAGAAGAACTTCAGATGTCTTTAACCTCTTCCCAACATCCGTTGTAATAGTGCGGTGGATGTCGAGTGCTTAAATATGGCGGCCCTGCTTAGGAGCTGTATTATACATGGTGCCGCCATATTGGCCAGGATCGGTGGCCCCCAGAATGAGATCCTGGGCTGACGTTCAGTTGCCATGATAGCCAGTAGCCTATTGAAGGCTCCCAGTCTTCTCTAGCATTCATTTATATGACAGTATTTTGCAATTCATTAGCATTGCAATGCATTGCATTAGTGATCAGACCCCCTAAGGGGGGTCTAGTAAATAAGTATAAGAAAAAAATCCAAATCACCTGCACCCCCTTTCCTAGAACACATATAAAAGTACTTAAACACTGTGAAACGCATACACTTTAGGTACCCCTGTGTCCAAAAACGCCTAGTCTACAAATCTATAAAAATATTCTACATTGAATGCTGTAGCTGCAAGAAGAAAAATCGTGTCAAACTGCTGTTTCACCCCAGATTTAAAAATTTGAATAAAAAATTATCAAAGAGCTAGACATTCCCAAAAAGGGTATAACTAAAAAGTACACCTGGCCTTCAAAAAAAAAGATTCCCTATGCATTCCTATACATGGAAATATAAAAAGGTTACAGGTGTCAGAATATGGTGATTTTAAGAAAAATTGTTAATTTTTTTTTTTTTTTTGCAAATTTTTGTTAAGGGGTTAAAATGTAACTAAAACTTTAAAAGTTTGTCATCCTTGGAATCGTACTGACCCATAGAATACAGATACCTGTCATTTTGTCTGCAGAGTGAATGCCGTTAAAAACGAAGCCCGTAAGGAAGTTGTACAAATGCACTTTTTCTCCAATTCCATCCTATTCAATCCCCCCCCCAGTATATTGTACAGAATATTAAATGGTACCATTATGAAGAACAATTTGTCCTGCAAACATTAACCCTTATTTTTGAGGAATGACCATGGGTCAACATTGGGATTGAGATCTGGGGAGTTTTCTGGTCAGGGACCCAAAAATTTTTAGTTATTGGTCACTGAAATACATGCTTATCACTTTTGCTTTGTGGCGTCATGAATTGCAGATAAAGTCTGGTCATGTGCATTACATCTTAGTAACTCCATGTGCCTCATAGTAATAGCAGTTAACCCCATCATGTCCCTCACATTAACCCCTGTGTGCTTCACATAAGTTACTGATATGTGGGACATATGGAGGTAATAATTAGGTATCTTCATAATTAAGATCCTCTATTAGTACCCCCATGTCTCACATATTAGTAACCATTATATGGGGCACACAGGTGTTAATATGAGGGCCATGATGGGGTTAACTGCTATTAATGTGAGGCACATGGAGTTACTGAAACTAAATTAATAACTCCAAATGCCTGACATTAGTAGGCAGAGTAACTAAAGGAAGGTCCCTGTGTGTGTCACGTTACTGTAGCTTCCTCTCCTCCATATAATAGACATCTTCTATAAGACTCAATGAATCCTGGCCACTGACTTATCTGAAGATGTTACATTCTAGTGGCTACAGGACCTTTGATGACATTAATCACGTAACCTCATGACAGGCCAATCACAGAGCAGTAGCACTAAAGGACCTCCCCCTTCGTTTAATTTTATGCAGGTCCTTCAAGTTTCTGTGCTCTGTGGACCTTGACTCGAGTATAAGCTGAGGGGGGCTTTTTCTGCATAAAAACTGCTGAAAATGTCGGCTTATACTAAAGTATATATGGTATATGATATGCATCTGTCAGTGATATGATATGTCTGTCCATACCGTTATCTTCCTACCTGTTTATGCATTTATCAATCTTTGTATACATTGTTTCTTTTCCTATGGCTGTCTCTGGAACTAGCTACCAATTTGGCTGTAATAGTGTATAAAAGGTGCCGGTGGCCATTCATTTTATTGGTGGCTAAAGGTTTGGGGGAAGCTGGGTGGGGTTTTACTGTTGACAGGCAGTGCTGAAAACAAAATCAATCTAATGCCTGCCACGCCCCCAAACCACATTGTTCTAATTTGCATATCAGGACTATGTGATTCTTATGTACAGTCAAAAACCCAACAAACTGACAGTAATAAACTAAAATAATCACTGCATTCCTAAGGCCCAAAAGAATTGTCTTAAATGGTTGAGTAGATTTGAGTAAAATTTTAGAAATTGACGATAGATAGAAGATTGCTTTTGATATTACTTTTTTTTTTTTTTCAATGTATAAATTGTATTTTGGTCATGATCACAATTTCTTTTCCATTAACAGGTTTTGTACAGACTGCAAGAACAAAGTACTTAGAGCATACAACATTCTAATTGGTGATCTTGACTGCAGTAAAGAAAAGGGCTACTGTGCAGCGCTTTATGAAGGACTTCGCTGTTGTCCACATGAGCGACACATTCATGTTTGCTGTGAGACAGATTTCATTGCTCATCTTCTGGGTAGAGCAGAGCCAGAGTTCGCCGGAGGGTATGAGTATGTAACTTGCTAGAGTTGGCTTTCTAGCGTTTTCCTACTTTTATATTTAATATTTGTAAGTTGTACAAATGTAGTAATTAGAAATGCTCAACTTAAAATGCACCTAAACCTTTACATAAATCAATAGTACAGTATTTGTACATAAGGAATAATGCTATGTCTGGCAATTTTTACATGTTCTACATTTTTTAACCTATGCCACTATGAAGACTTCATTGATTTAATTTTCGATTTTCTAAGAGCTGGTGGGAGGAAACTAGTTTCTGAGGTCTTCTATATACTACACACACAGTACAGAATAATCTGACTTATTGCAATGGCATCATCCTATTAGAGTTCACACACTCTCTAATTCACTGTGGTCTTTAGAGCAACTCATTCGTTTTCTAATGTTTGTATATCCAGCTGTTTATATATACAACTTGACTGCTTGATTTTTATATACCTGTGGCAATAGAACTGAATGAAACTCCTAAATTCAGTGATTGAAGTATGTTTCAATACCTTTTCTCCATATAGTGTAGTATATGTATAGCTTTATACACATATATGCAGTCACCTTCAATTTGAATCTGATAACTCTGCACTGTGGGAATTTGCTGCAAAGGCAGTTAGAACTGATGGAAAAAAAGTTCAGTCAAATTGATTTGTATATTGCTGAATAACTGTAGCAGAAGCATTTACAGCACACTTTGACTACTGTCAGTAAATTAAATCCCAACTTCATTTCAATTACATTTTACATAACATGCCCTCTCACCAAAAGAATATGAAATACAAGGATCACTAACTACCAACATTGAGTTATTCAGGTCTTTGTTTCAAATAACAAGTAAAGATTTGTAAAAGCACATTAAAATTACATTGTTCATTGAGTCCATTTGTCTGCCTTGAACCCAACATAAAGATCCAATAAACTTTTTTTTATACCAATCTAAGCCTAAATTGTTCTGTAGAGATGAGCGAACACTGTTTGATCGAATAGGTATTCGATCGAACATCAGGCCGTTTGAGGTATTAGATTCCAATCAAATACCACGCGGCAAATGCAGTAAAAATTCGTACCCACCCCCCCTCCCACCTTCCCTGGCGTGTTTTTTTTTTTTTTTCATCAATAACTGTGCAGGGGAGGTGGGACAGGAACTACGACAACGTAGGCATTGAAAAAACCCATTGGCTGCCGAAAACATGTGACCTCGGATTTATAAGAATAGCGGCTGCCATCTTCGTCACATTTGCAGTCAGAGATAGGGAGAGAGAGAGAGCTGCTGAGAGCTAGTAGGCAAGGAAAAACTGAAGAAAAACAATTCTTTTCAGAGCTATAGTGCAGGGAGAGGAGTCGAGCTTTCCACGGGGTGTCCCCCGAAAACTAACAGGGATACAGAGTAATTAGGTCCAGCTATATACGCTCAACCCAGCTTTCCACTGTGTGTCCCCACAAAAAACTAACAGGGATACAGAGCAATTCAGTCCGGCTATATACGCTCAACCCAGCTTTCATTCGTGTATAGACCATAAAAATCGCATTACTATACATCTAAAAATGTGTAAGGCTAGCGCAGAGGGACGGGGGGGCATGGAAATGCAGATGCGGAGAAAGGTTGCGGTCAACCAACAGCGTCTCCCGTGCCTAGCGCTCTGCGGCAGCAAGCATTGCGCTTCCCCACAGTCCCCGGCTTGATGGCCACATTAAGTAGGGTGCAGGGCACAAACCTAACTAAGCCCAAGCACCAGGAACAGGTGTTACAATGGCTGGCGGATAATGCTTCCAGCACATTCTCCACCAGCCAGTCAGCCTCTACCTCAACTCCTCCTGCCCAATCTTCCCAGCAAAGTAATCCCACCTTTCCCACCTTCCAGGAGCTGTTTTCGGGTCCATTCACTGTCCCTCTCTCTGTCCCACCACGTCCCGAATCACAGGAGGTACCAGATGAGTTTCTGTGTCCTGATGCCCAAACACTGGAGCATCCGCCATCTCCTGTTGTTGTTGACCAGCAATCCGCCCTCAGTGACAACGATGACGAGACACAGTTGCCATCAGGGCAGCCAGTTGCCATCTTTGGTGTGCAGGAGGAGGAGGAGCCGAAAGAGGAATTGGAAGAGGAGGTGGTGGACGATGAGGACACTGATCCGACCTGGACAGGGGGGGATGTCAAGCGGGGAAAGCAGTTTAGATGTGGAGGGAAGTGCAGCACTAAAGAGGGTGGCTAGAGGCAGAGGCATGTCCAGAGGCAAAGGACAGCTGCTTCACTGAACCCAGGCCACAGCCAGCAAGGCCCAAAATGCTCCCTATTCTAGCCAGCCTAGAACAAATACCACATCGAGGCCACGGTCTTCCATGGGGTGGAGATTTTTTTTAATGTATGTGCGGAGGACAAATATAGTGCGGTTTGCACACTTTGCAACTCGAAACTGAGTAGGGGCTCTGAAAAGAGCAACCTTATGACCACTGCCATGCGCTGTCATTTGGAATGCAAGCACTGGGCTCAGTGGTAGAGAGCAAACGCAGGACGATCATCATCTGACGTTGCCGCCACTGCCTCTCCCACTGTTGCCAGTGCTGGCGCTGCATTCCAGACCAGCAGCCAGGACACCTTCACATCTCCCTCTGCCACTTTGGAGACTTCTCCCTCATCTTCTCCTTTTACTGCCTCTGCTCCTTCTCTTGCACCATCATGCACATCTTCCCAGCAACCCACCATCTTCCAGACGTTTGAGCGTAGGCCATCCCTAGCCGTCACTACTTCTCCCGCTGTGCCGTGCCCGCCTTGCACCAGCACGTATCATGCAACATCATACGGGCCCTAAGTTCCGCGCTTTGCACAAAGGTCCACTTGACCACCAACGCGTGGACAAGTGCATGCAGACAGGGACGCTACATTTCACTGACGGCGCACTGGGTGAATGTAGTTGAGGCTGGGATCGGGTCACAAACTGGGGTGGTCTACCTCATTTCCCTGCCCAACATTCCTGGCAGGGGCTCTGAACCATCACCCTCCTCCACCATCACATCGATCCCAGCTACCTGCTGGAAATTCTGCAGCACTGGCATGGGGAGACGTCAGCAGGCCGTGCTGAAGCTTATCAGCTTGGGGGACAGACAGCACACTGCCTCCGAGGTGAGGGAAGCCCTCCTCGATGAGACGTCAACATGGTTTTCGCTGCTGCACCTGGGCTCAGGCATGGTTGTGTGTGATAACGGCCGGAACCTGGTAGTGGCTTGCCAACCTTCAACACGTTCCATGCCTGGCTCACGTTTTCAATTTAGTTGTGCAACGGTTTTTAAAAACTTACCCCAATTTAGCCAAGCTACTGGTGAAAGTGCAGCGCTTTTGCGCCCACTTTTGCAAGTCTGCAGTAGCTGCTACTAGCCTCAAAACACTCCAGCAACGCCTCCATCTGCCAGAACACCGGCTGTTGTGCAACGTCCCCACACGCTGGAACTCGACATACCACATGTTGAGCAGAGTGTGTGAGCAGCAGAGACCCTTGATGGAGTACCATCTCCAAAACCCAAGGGTTCCTCAGTGTCAGCTCCCACAGTTTCTGCACCATGAGTGGCAGACTTATGCGCGATCTTGCGTGTCTTTGAGGAGTCCACCAAGAGGGTTAACTGTGACGACGCACTTGTGAGTGTAACAATCCCGCTCCTGTGTGTGATGCGAGAATTCCTCATCGCCATCAGGGATAATGCATTGTACGCTGAGGAGTTCTCTCCTGTCCTGTGGTCGGCTCATTGCCTAGGGGCTATAGGGGTTAATGCTCATTGCCTAGGGGCTAGACCCAGGTCCACAGGGTGTACTGGGCTCTTATGTTCATTGCTTAGGGGTTTCTATACTTACCTGTAGCAATATCAGTGAAATTCTCTTTCATCCACTTCAATACACAGCCTGGATCGCTTCTCCGGGTCTTCTGTGCAGCCCTGTGAAGAGAGGACTGCCTGATCTCATGAGAACTCACGAGAGCACGCAGCAGAAGCAGCTCCGACACTGTCCACTGCTAATTGGACAGTGTTAGACTGACGTAGCTCTTGCCTTTATAGTCAGAAACGCCCTTCTGACTGTAAAGGCTTAATTAACATACGGCGCGCCAGAATTATCGGGGCTCAGAGCTCCAAAACGAGAGGGGCTAGGGAGATAATTCAAAGTGCACCAGAGTCTGTGCAGCAGCGCCTATAACATGGTGCAGGAAGCTGCACAGGCTTGGAGTGGTGAAAGGTCCTCTTTAAAAAAAAAAAAAAAAACAGTTCACAGCGGAGAGCATAAAATGCTACCGCCGCTCACGGCCGGACATCTTTTCAAACCCATTCAAATGAATGGGTTTGAAAGAGTCCTGCAGGTTTCCGTCTCCTGCCTCTGTTTTGTGCAGGAAACGGAAACCTGCAGAACGGAAACCGGGCGCAGATGTGAACGAGCCCTTAGGGGCATTACATCTCTTGCTGGGGTTCATTCAATGCTCTTGAACTGCCCCTAACTGCCTTCCAGCTCTGCCCCCCTTTGCTTAAGTGATGTCTACCACTTTGCTACATTTTATCTGCAGTTAGGGTTAGTTATCCAGAACAGAGGGATGCCCTTGCAGGAAAAGAAATTCCCCTAAATCCCTTTTCAGTTAATTTGCAGAAGAGCAAAATGTAGGTTTTAATGAAAATAAAGCTGCATTGCAGAAGAAGAAAGGCATCTATGGTATCTAATGACTGTACCTTGACATTTTGTTTATTTGAGTCCCAATTTTTCAACTGACAGATTCCCTTTTACCTGAGACAATTTGAAAGCGGCTTACCTAGAATCGCAGAGATTGTGACTGTGCAGAAACAGAATTTAACATTATTCCCTTTTGAGTTTAACACCATGTCATCCATTTTGTGTGTGAAGTGTGGCGCTTACTGAGTGAGTCACCTCCATGCGTGGAATTTGGGTTTCAGGTTTTATGAGAGAGTTTTGATTGCTGTACTGGTTTCAGCCATTGTGCCATGTGGTCAAAGTTCGCAATGAACACACAATTTGTCATCACCATTCAACCCCTATAGCAATGGGGAAGAGTGTTGAATTCTGCATACCGTATTTTTCGGACTATAAGACGCACTTTTTCCCCCCAAAATTTGGGGTGAAATGAAGAGTGCGTCTCATAGTCTGAATGTGTCCGCCACCGCCAATACAGACCCGGCATCCGCTGTAATAGAGAGGCGGATGCCGGGGAGGGTTAGACGCCGGAACAGGTGTCGGGGCCTGCGCCATTGCTACGCTCCTGCCCTGCAGGAAGCCAGCAGCGGCAGGAGCGATGCCGCTATTCCGCTTTTTCTGCCTATTTCAATACCCAAAAACTGATGAGCTTCATGCCCACAGCTCAAATTCAGTGTGTGACATCTCATCCAGCCACACACAGTATTTTATATTGAGAGAGAAAAAAAAACCAAAAACCTTAAAGATCATTATCTGGAGATACATTTTTAAAATTTAATCCTAGAGATGGGCTTTGGATTTGGGTGATTTTAGGGTCATTCCATATCAAGTGAACCAAAAATGAATATTTTTTTTTTACCTGACGTCTTTTAGATTTTTATTTTTATGACTTACAACTTAAGTTAATTACAAATTAAAAGTTTTGAATTTTTTTTCTTCATCTGCTAATTTTTTTTTACAAACTTCTAAAGTTTCAAAAAAGCGCAAATTTTGGTTTGGTATGGCTTTACATTTTTTATCATATCTCGGGCTAGAATTAAGATAAAGAGGTTGGAGAGGTATCATTTTTCTCAGAACGGTACCGGCTTTCATTTGATATGTCACAAGACAATGTTTCTTTATATTTTGGAGAAATCAAATTCAAAATTTCGGAGCACAACTGTGAAAAAAAACCGTATGTTTTAAAATTGTGAAAAAATGCATGTTACTTGTGCTCTTCTTTATATTTGTACAAGGTTTCAACTTGGGACAAAATTGGGAATTTCTTCTTTTTTTTTTTTTTTTAAATCCTTGAATGATTTGATTTTATGCTTGTGTGGCTTCTTCCTTTTTTTTCTTTTCAAATTACAACTTGCTGTATTTAACATTTATATGCAACAATAAAGAAACATAAAAAACAAATCCCTTCAGTGTCAGAATAAATACATCTTGTCATCAGAACACAACTTGTTAAGCATTTTCAACCTGAATGCGTTGAACAAACCGAAAGAAAAAAGCTGATCATATCCTCAAGTGGGATTATCTAAATACAGTTGCATCCTAATTATATGTTAGCAAGATTAAAAGAACAAATATTTTTAACACCTATTTCTATATGTAACATTTTTTTATTTTTTTTATTTTATCACTAAACATGTAATTTATTAAGAATAGTACAGTATTAAAATACTCAGTCTATGAACTAATCAAACAAAAGGACGTATTTAAACTACTGGCCTTTTATCATCAATTTGTCCCTTCTAGTGAGTGAAATGTAATCTTCTCCATATGCGCTTACTAGCAATGTGTCACAGAGTATGTCCGGCCTGTCATGGTGTTCGGCTCCACCTAAGTTAAAGGGATTCAATCATTAAAATGACATTTTTTTTCTCCCTAAGGGAGCCTTCACACGGAGTTTACGCTCTGCTCATTCTGAACGTAAACTCGTTCAGAGTGAGCGGCGTAAACCAGATCCCATTGACGTCTAGGGGTGCCGGCATATGCGCGCTACCCATTGAAATCAATGGGATGCTTTTTTACCTATTGCTTTCAATGTGATACGAGCGTATTACATTAAAAGCAATAGCTAAAAAAGCCTCCCACTGATTTCAATGGGTAGAGCACGTATGCTGGCACCCATTGAAGTCAATGGGATCTGTTTTTTAACGCCACTCACTCTGAACGAGTTTACGTTCAGAATGAGCGGAGCATAAACTCCGTGTGAAGGCTCCCTAACACGTAGGAATAGCTTTAAGAAAAGCTATTCTTCTCCTACCTTTAGATGTCTTCACCGCAAAGCCATTCGGTAGAAATCCCGGTTTTCTTCTGTATGCAAATGAGTTCTCTTGCAGCACTGGAGGCTTCCCCAATGCTGCGAGAGAATTCTCCAGCGCCGCCTCCATCTTCGCCTGGAACAGCCTCTCCCTGTTTCATCTTCTGGCACTGGCTTCAAACTTCTGGGCATGCGTTTTAATTCTTCTACTCCTAGCTTTATTGCAAGCTTTGTAGCACTCAGTGCTCTGTACCATGCAGTGATGAATAACATGTCCATCGCTATCCCTGATATATATGCCTCATGTTCTAGAACACACAACCTTGATATTTTGTACGTGACATCTGCACTATAAAGTGTCCACCTACCTCTGACAATTGACTGAGAGGCTTTCAGGTGACGCTAGAACTGCACAGTGTCTCACAAGACACATCTCTAATGTATCTTTACTGTGCAGTACGTGTGGCATCAGCCATTTTAGTTTATCCAAGTCAAATTTGCATTTATTCTGTTTTGTTAAAAACGGAATAATTTGGAATATTTGTGTTAAACCTGGTTCATGATAAATTTGGTTCACCCATTTCTATTCATACGTATATGGTTATAGATATAAATATTAGCATCATTTCTTTCTCTATACACTGTAAAATTCATGTATTCTAGTTAAGTTTGTTTTAAGTATGTGTTAGTGAATTATTTTTAACGCTTACATCTAACCTTTCCTGTCTTTGAAGACGTAGGGAAAGACACGCAAAGACGATTGATATAGCCCAGGAAGAAGTTTTGACGTGTCTTGGAATCCATCTCTATGAGAGACTTCACAGAATCTGGCAAAAACTACGAGCTGAAGAGCAAACATGGCAGATGCTTTTCTACCTTGGAGTTGATGCATTGCGCAAAAGCTTTGAGGTAATAATTATATTTGCAAAAGAGGGGTAATATTCATAAGCATGTTCATGCTTCCTTATATACCTTATACTGGAATGTGTATTTATGGTGTAACTCCCATTTAATTTTTATTTATTTTTCCTATTGCGTTGGGGAGGGGATAAGTGAACAATTTTGCAGTTCTCTTAACCCAGGCCCTCAAACTTCAGCCCGAGGGCCACATGTGGTCCGCCGAGGACATTTAACCAGCCCGCCGCATGTGGCCCATGCTCAAACACCTGGATCGCTCACTAACGGGGAATCCAATTCCCTGATAGTGAGCGGATCGCTGCACATACAATTGAAAACTGTCAGTGTAGGCCGCAGTTGCGTGGCCTACACTGACTGCAGAGAGTCACCTCTGCCCTGACGCAATGGCGATTACTTCATCGCGCTTGCAGTCTGAAAGAGAAGGACGCTCTTCATGGGTAATTATAATAGAGTGTGTGAGTGATTGTATGTGTTTGTGTGTGTTGTACTGAGGAGCATAGAATACAGTGGGGGGCATAATGAGCATATAATACAGTGTGGGGGGGGGTGTACTAAGGGAATATAATACAGTGGGGTGGGAGGTGTAATGAGGAGCATATAATACAGTGGAGGGGCGTACTGAGGAGCATATAATACGGTGGGGGAATACTGAGGAGCATATAATACAGTGGGGTGGGGACATACTGCAGAGCATATAATACTGTGTGTGTGTGGGGGGGGTGCTACTGTGGAGTACATAATCTTAAATTTTTTTGAAACTATATTACTGGTTTGAGGGACAGTGAACTGGCTCCCTGTTTGAAAAGTTTCTAAAAAATGGGGGGAAAAAAATATTTTCAAGGGTAACCGCGCTTCTCTAGGATATAGATGTAGGTAACCAACGGGTTCACGGCACGTATGCACAATTGTGCTTGTGAATAACCGAGTAATGTGTGGCAGTGTATCCAATATGCGGCTCCAGGTTGATTAAACTGAATTATGGATTGTATCCAAACAACTGATAAGCTACATGCTCACTCGGGAAAAAATTAGTAGAAAGAATATGTTGACAGTAAACACTTTATTCGGAATATGATGACACATTTCGGGGTGTTGAAGTCATACAAATGGCTTCACCTCTTCATCAGATCTGCATGCGGCTTTCTAGGATTCCCCATAGTTTAGGCTCATTTTCTTTGCAACAACACCCAGAAGGGGACTGCTGACCAGGGACCAGACGGACTCTGATATGAGGCACTGGAGGGTACAGGCAGAGGAATAGTCCGGAACAAGCCAGAGATCAGTGGCAGATAAACAAGGTTGAATATAACCTAATTGTTCAGGGCAGACAACTCAGGCTGAGTCCAGGACATGCAGAGGTCATACACGGGCAGATGGCAGCAGGATCAGAAGTGTGGCCAATAAACAATCCAAAAGCAATAGCATGCAGAACCCCACGAAATGAATGAATGTATATAACACTTCTGACAGGTGGAAAAGTTCCATTAGGGCTCACATCTGCGCCCCGGTCTCCGTTATGCAGGTTTTCGGTTCCCTGCGCGAAACTGGACAGGAGACGGAAACCTGCAGTTATTTTTCAAACCCATTCATTTGAATGGGATTAAAAAGTGTCCGGCTGTGAGCGCTGGTGAGCATTTTGTGCTCTCCGCGGCGAAACTGTTTTTTTTTTTTTAACTGGACTCAAAGTCAGATGTGCAGGACTTTGTGTCCGATTTAAACCCCCCCCCCCCAAAAAAAAAAAAAACCAAAAAAAATCCACTGTCTGCTAGGTTTGTCTTCTGTCGGCAGAAGACAGAAACCTGAAAACGTAGATCAGGTGCCAGCGTCAGTTAGATAACATTTTCACCCATTCAATGTCAAATAACAAAAGATCCACTATGGTTGAGATTAAAGGTTTACTGAGTAAAACACAGTAACAAGGATTCATCTGAATGTAACACCGTATATACTCGAGTATAAGCCGACCCGAATATAAGCAGAGTCCCCTAATTTTACCACAAAAAAACTGGGAAAACTTAATGACTTGAGTATAACCCGGGGGGAGGAAATGTAGCAGCTACTGGAAAATTTCAAAAATTAAAATGGTCAGAGTTTTTGGGTGTAGTAGTTGCTGGGTGCTGAGGAAGGGGAGGGGGTGTTTTGGTTGTCTGTTTGCCCCTTCACTGAGCTTGAGGACTGGGATTTTTTTCCCCCACTTGGAATTCAGCCTGGCTGTATATAGGGTATCTGCGGAGCTCCTATTAACCTCTTCCCCACAGAACAGGAGCACTGCAGATACCCTATATTCAGTAGACCGGTCACTTTCAGACACAGGGATACCTAATGTGTATGTGTTTCACAGTAATTTACTTTTATATGTATTCTAGGGAAAGGAGGGATTTAGAACTTTTATTTCTTTATTTTTTTTTTAAAGCTTCTTTTTTTTTTTCCCCACTACTTTATGGGAGATTCTATACATTGATATTGCGGCTGGTCATATACCCCCCACCCTTCTAACAAATAAATAAATTTTGCTGACTTGAGTATAAGCTGAGGGGGGGCTTTTTCAGCACAAAAACTGTGCTGAAAAATTCACACGTAGAAGTAGCCTTAGGAAAGGCTATTCTTAAGGCTACGTCTTTAGCTTCTTTCTTCTCTGCGCCGCCGTTCGGTAGAAATCCCGGTTTTCGTCGGTATGCAAATAAGTTCTCTCTCGGCACTGGGGGCAGTCCCCAGCGCTCAAACAGCATTAGGAGCGTCCCCAAAGCTGCGAGAGAAATCTGCAAACGCTACCTCCATCTTCTTTAGGAACGACCTCTTCACGTGTCTTCTTCCGGCGCTGGGAGTGAAACTTCTAGGCCTCGGGCAGAGCCGACTGCCCATGCCCACAGGTCACAAGAAAATGACTGCTTACGCCGGAAGAAGACATATGAAGAGGCTGTTCCTGAAGAAGATAGAGGTGGCACTGGAGAGTTCCCTTGCAGCATTGGGGGTGCCCCCAGTGCTGTTTCAGCCCTGAGGACCTCAAAACTGCTTGAACACGTCCACTTCGAACTATCTTTCCCTTCCTCACACCCAAACTTCAGTTTACATACACTTGGGGTATGTCTGTGCTCGTGAGAAATAGCATAACAATCTGTGAGATGCATGTTCTTCTTTTTAACCCTTTTTGAATGTTAATTTTAGATCTAAATGAATATATTATGAATTATAAAATTAAATGTCTAAATTCACCTCCATAATACTTTACTTCCTGCAAATGCTTAGTTAACAAGCTTCCCAAAGACTATTTTAAATTATTTGAGGGGTGCAATTTTGATAATGGGGTAATTTATGGGGGTTTCAAGTTTAGGCCTTTATATTCCCTTTCAGAACAAAAGTGGTCCCTAAAAATATTAGTTTGCGATGATTTTCTTGTGAATTTGGAAAATCACAGTTACACTTTTAAGCCTTTTAAGATCCAAAATAAATTAAAGGACGATTAAAAGATGCCAGTATAAAACAGAAGTACGGTAGATAATATTTATTAATGTATTTGGGTGGTATGACTGTCTGAAAAACAGAATTTCACACTTTGAATTTTTTTTTTCTTCTTTTTATAAATGAATACAAAAATATTGTTCATTGTTTACCATTAGCATGTCATGAAATTAACAATCTCAAAATCCCTTGTGTAAGTTATAGCATCTCAAAGTTATTGCCATATAATGTAACATGTCGATTTTGAAAAAAGAAGCCTGGTTCTTAAGGTACTTTTGGGTCCTAAAGGGTTTATATAGTTATAAGGTTGCGTTTTCTTGAACAAAAAGGTTCATAGAATGCTAAATTGTACCATTTATTTTTTAATTCACTGACATTGTAACTTTCTGTTTTTGAAGATGACTGTGGAGAAAGTTCAGGGAATTAGCCGCCTAGAACAGCTTTGTGAAGAGTTTTTGGAAGAGGAAAGAGTACAAGAGCTCAAGCAGGAGAAGAAACGCCAGAAGAAGAAAAATAGGAGAAAAAACAAATGTGTTTGTGCTATACCAGTGTCATCAGACATGAAGGAATTGACAGCTGAAAACGAAAAGGATGTAAGTAATTGTTTTAGCTTAACAAAAAAGGGGTTTGGTCACTTAAAAAAGATTTGGAAAATACAATAACCTGTGATGCTGTGTCCTGACTGTGATTGTATGACACTGGCAGTAAAGGTCCTGGCAGTCCATGTATATCTTTGTTTGCATTGCTTAGGTGTGATATAAAGGTACTTTCAGGAGCACAGCTTCACTGTTTATTTCCTTTTCTAAATTTTGTCTATAATAAGTAGATTCAGCAGTAAATGTGGAGTCGAGTGGCACCCCATCACTGTCAGCATGTTGATGAAACTACTGTTTTTAAATAAAGAAATTGTCATAGTGATGTATTTTCTGTGACAAGCTACTAAATGTACTGTAAACAGTTTCCATCTAAAGGGGTTGTTCAGCAAAAAAAAAAAATGGTGACACAGGCTCATCACAGTACAGTGATCAAAGGTATGGCTTGTAATGAACTGTGCACTTGTATGTCATTACATAGACTGAGTTTTATCCACTGAAAGTAAACAATAGATGACGGCAAGTAGAGATTCGGAAATCCACAAAGATTTGATGCAGAAAGTCTATATGAAAATTGTCTAACTTTTCAGTATACGAACAATTTATTTGCAGGACACTCCATTAAGTGTTAAAAGTACACTTGGAAATTCAAGTCTACATGGGAAGGGTAAAGGATGTGGTTCTCCCCCCCCCCCCCCCCTTCCAAATCTTTTCCCGCAAAATTATATATCCGCTTCTTTAGTCTAAAACAATGATGTCTGTGTGATTGAGCAGTTTTTTTTCCATGTGACTGGTTCCCTTTAAGGCCAGGTCTTCACATAGCATAAACCGCAGCATTTTACAGTCCCCGCAAAGTGAATAGGATTCTGACTAATCCTACTGCAATTTCAAAAACTGTCGCAGGACATCCATTATACACTGGTGTTTTCCATATAGGTATAATTGAAGCAGAAAGTCCACAGTGGAAAACTCTGAGGGTTTTTCCCACTGCACTTTTCATAGAAAGTCCACAATGTTTTTGCCACAGTTTTTACTGGATCGCTTTTTGCTGCGGCTCGCTACTTCAGGCTATAGGCTAAGGCCCCACATGGTATCCCGCAGCTAAAAAGCACTGCGGGTAAAACCACGGTAGTAATGCATTGTTCTTCTTCCTGCAGCGTTTTAGACATAGGTTTCCTCTTTGTACTTTGTTTCAATTCTACCTATGGGGAAACCACCAGCGTTTCCGTAGGTACAATTGACATGCTGCGATTTCCAAAATCACGGTTTTGTAAATCCTGATTTCTACTGCAAAGTGGGCATGGCATTCGCTAGAATCCCATCCGCTATGTCCTGACTGTAAAATGCCACAATTTTTCCTGTGGCTTTTACGCCACTTGGGGACCTGGCCTTAGGGAGGTTTTCTGTGACTTTTAAATTGATTACTTCTCTTGGTTAGGTCGTCAATTGAAGATCTGTGAGCATCTGGGCCCCCTGTGGATCTTCTGGTTGAAGTGGCAGTGGTATTCATGGAGTGCTGCTTCTCAGGCCATGTCACATGGCCTGATTGCAACTCAGTTCCATTTACATAAATACCAATCACATTTGCTAATCAACTGAATGGCAGGGGCCTAGCACAAGGCCCCCCATTTGATGACTTGCATAATCTGCAGCCAAAAAAGCTGCATTTCTACAACATGGAGCCTCAGCCTCCAAGACAGAAAAAACAAGAAAAGCCCTTTTAGGCTAAGGCCCCACGTTGCAGAAACACAGCTTTTTTAGTTGTAGATTTTGCTCTGTTTTTTTAAGCCAAAGCCAAGAATGACTGCAAAAGGAATGGGAAATATATAGTAAGTTCTTATACTTTTAACTTCTGCTCAATCCACTCCTAGCTTTGGCTTAAAAAAAACCACACAAAAAAAGCTGCATTTCCGCAACGTGGGGCTTTAGCCTTAAGGGGGGAAGTGATTACCTGTGATTTTATTGCAGTGGGGAAGAAAGGGATACAGAAAGTGAGAGCAGGCAGAAAAGTCATGGGAAATGTAGTTTATCGACATATTCACTGCATGTTAATAACTGTAATACATGGGAGCATCAAGTAAAATAAAGTAAATCAAAGGGTGCACAAGGGAACAGTGTAGATAATTTTTGAAAGTCCCTTTAAAGTTGCCCTAGGAATCCGTTTGCTTTTTTGCCGAATTATATCTCGTCTTGTATCCAGCGTAGAGGTGACCTAATAGTGTACTAGAGCCTCTTTTCAATTGTAGGGTTTTCTCCAATAAAGATACGTGTGTTATCATTTTATTCACACACTAAGTATCTTTTGATTTCAACAACAACTTCTTGGTGTATTTTCAAAGAAGGGCCAAGCTTCAGAAGGAAAGAGTTTTCTATTCCTAACAGTTAGCACAATAATCCTGACTTCTACAAGAGTCTTCTATTACTTTATTATCACCAAATAAAATCACAGTCTCTGGTATTACCGAATATAAATTATAGTGCAAGTTGCATATTTTCTCCATGTAAAGACTGATGGATATGTTTTGTTTCATCCTTAGGGACCTTCAGGTTATATGGAAATGGGTTGTAATTCCTGCAGCTGCTCAGAAGATAACGGTGGTTTTGTGGAAGTTGCAATAGCAAATGAAAATTCTCCATGTTCCTCATGTACATGTCCAAGTCGCAGTGGCCTGTTGGCATCTCCAAACATTAAAAAGGGTATTGAGCTTTCTTATGTGTAATCATAGATATTAAAAAGTGTCTCTGGAGTATTTAATCTTGGCAACAATAGTAAGATTATAATGACTATGCTGTTATGAAATATAAAAAAACAAAAAACTTGAGTCTTCAGTAGATACCTTTTTTAATGGCTAATTCATAATGATGACAGAATATAACGTTTCAAAGCTTTTTGGCTTCTTCTTCAGATATAACTAAGAACAATTTCTGAAGGCTGCATGTTTATGTACAACAGGACACATAGGGATAGGATTTCAAGAGGTAGGGGGATGCAGAGAAGAGGCTTATTAGTATAAACATGTAAACAATTCACAGGTCCCAGGTTTTTATCTTTATGGCTGTCTTAGTTCAGTGATTTCTATAGCATGACGTGAACCCATGTGAGACATTCATTCCATTCTCCAGAGTGTTAAATAGGGTCATGCTCTTGTATTCATGAATCAGTCGCTGTTTCCTTGATTTAAATGGGCTCTATCACTAGGAAAAGTAATTTTTAACTAATCACACCTTTGCATAGCCTTTAGAAAGTCTATTTCACACCTACCTTTTGTATGTAGATTGCCTCAGTGGTTTCTGAATAAGTCCGTTTATATTCATATGCTATTTAGACTAGTGCACGATAGATGGTGCACACCTCTCTCTGCTGTTTTCTATGGGAGGCTGCTGCTGATGACCGCTTCCTGTTTGCTTCACACACATAGAAGATAATGGGAGAGAGGAGGCTGCTGGGAAGTTCCTGAGCTGGATGAAAGCTCATTAGCATATGAATAAAAACGGACTTATTCATACACCACTGAAGCAATCTACATACAAAACGTAAGTGTGGAATGGCCTTTCTAAAGCCTATGCAAGCATGTGATTAGATAAAAATGACTTTTCCCAGTGATAGAGCCCCTTTAAAATTCCCCTCTTAAAAACAAAATGTCATTGGTGATATTATGATCTTCATTACAGAAATGTTTTGGCACGGGAAGGTCCATTCTCTGTTCTCTAATTGTATGGCGATGTGCGTTCATTCTCACTCTGAGCTTCTGACCGGTCTCTCCAACATACAGATTTTCAGTGGAACATTTGGTGCATATTATTAAATACACTACATTAGGTGTGTTACAGGTGAACATATCTGGGATTTTATATTCCCTGTTAGAGTTTGGTATCTCTATCCTGTTAGTGGTCAGTATGTGAGGGCAGGTTTTGCACCTTTTCTGTCCCCATGGAAATGTTGCTGTGTTAGTTAGAGGTGACAGTGAGCTGCTAACAACCATATTCCTGAGGTTTGGTGGCTGTCTATAGCACAGGAGAGGGGGGTCTGGAAAAATGGATTTTAGACGGTTGTCTTTTTGCAGTAGTGGCTGTAATTTGCGTGTGGTTCCTCTCAGCGTCTCCAGGTGTGGGTTAAATGTGACGACCAGGGGCACCCGATTGTTTTCCTGTTTGGTATTGTATTTTAATAAATCCGATCGTGGTATTCTGGTGGCCCTGTTGATTTGGTTTTCAATTGTTCTTGGATGGTAATCCTGCCTCAAGAATGTGTTTTTGAGGCCTCCCAGGTGTTTGCCTCTATCTGCAGGGTTTGAAAATATGCGATGATATCTGATGGCCTGGCTGTAGACAATGGAGTTCTTTGTGTTTTGGATGAAAGCTATCCCATCTTAGGTAGGTAGGGCGGTCAATTGTTTCTGATACAGTGATGTCTTAATTTTGTTATCCTGTATCTTGATTACTGCGTCCAGGAAGTTTATTTCAGAGAAGGAGTAATTGAGCGTCAGGTTGATGGTGGGATGGAACTGGTTGAATTGTTCATGGAAGGTTTTCAGCTGTTGTTCAGACCCAGTCCAAATGATTAGGATATCGTCAATGAAACGGTAGTAGGCCAGAGGCCTGGTGGTGAAGGTGGATAGAAAGTCACTCTCAAGCTTGGCCATGAAGAGATTAGCGTACTGTTGCGCCATTTTACTCCCCATTGCAGTGCCGGTCTGCTGTAGATAGATACAGTCACCAAAAGAAAAGTAATTGTGGCTGAGGATTAATTTTGTCAGTCAAACGCCTGCCAGTTTTTCATGGAAAAGCAAGGCATGAACGCTGAATCGATGGTGAAACTCACAAAATTCATCCTCACCCACAATTACTTTTCTTTTGGTGATTGCATCGATCTACAGCAGACTGGCACTGCAATGGGGAGCAAAATGGCGCCACAGTGTGCTAATCTCTTCATGGCCAAGCTTGAGAGTGACTTTCTATCCAGCCTCTGGCCAAACTACCATTTCATTGACGATATCCTAATCAGAAGCTCAGAATGAGAATGAATGCACATGGCCATACAATTAGAGAACAGAGAATGGACCTTCCCGTGCCAAAACATTTCTACAATGAAGATCATAATATCACCAATGACATTTTGATTTTAAGAGGGAATTTTAAATCAAGGAAACGGCGACTGATTCATGAATACAAGAGCATGACCCTATTTAACACTCTGGAGAATGCAATGAATGTCTCACATGGGTTCATGTCATGCTATAGAAATCACTGAACTAAGACAGCCATAAAGATAAGAACCTGGGACCTGTGAATTGTTTACATGTTTATACTAATAAGCCTCTTCTCCTCATCCCCCTCCCTCCTGAAATCCTATCCCTACGTGTCCTGTTGTACATAAACAAGCAGCCTTCAGAAATTGTTCTTAGTTATATCTGAAGAAGAAGCCAAAGAGCTTTGAAATGTTATATTCTGTCACCATTATGAGTTAGCCATTAAAAAAGGTATCACCTACTGAAGACTCAAGTTTTTTGTTTTTTATATTTCATACCCACTGGCTAACACGGTACAAAAACAAACATTTTCTTCTTTATGCTGTTATGGTGAATAGTAGTAGTTGGGCTAGGTACATACACATCTCTGCCGGATTTCTGATCTTCTGGTCTATTGGAGAATCAGAAGAGTGAATAAACAGACTGCAAAAATGGCAGATGGCGCAGAACAGAGTCCAAGGGATCACATAGACTATAGGGTACAGAGGTGTATGTTATTTATTGCTATGTATGTTATATTTATTGCAGTGTATGTTATTTTTAACTGAAATTGTTAGATAAAAGTTAGGCTTTCAAGACTAATATGAATCCAGCGTCACAATTTACAATGCATCAACAGATATCTCTTTTGTTCTGGCCTGCTGATGACTTATGGAAGAGAATGTGGAATTAATCCTTTCACTGGCAGGGCTATTTACACATTACAAACACACAGTTTGAATTATAAGATGTAAAAAATTTAGCTATGCATTTTCTAAAAGTAGATAAGTGGCACTTTTCATAAATGCTACCCATCATACTCATGGACTTCATGTAATTCTGTAAAGCATAGTGTTTTGTAAAATGCTGGGAAGTTAATGTTTGTGGCTAAAAGCCTGATTCAAGCTGTGGCTGGTTCACATACCTCCAAAAAACATGGCCTTTGTCACCTGTTATCTAGCTTTCCATAAATTAATGGATTTGCCCTGATTTTTAAATGACAGGCGGCTTAACTGCTCATTCTAATGGAAGCGATTGCGGCTATTCATCTAGTATGGAGGGTAGCGAGTCTGGCTCTCGAGAAGGATCTGATGTGGCCTGTACTGAAGGCATTTGCAACCATGATGAAGCAGGTATTGTCTTTGTGGTGTTTTTTGGGTTTTTTTTGCTAACATATACATTTCCACTTAAACAGAAAATGTACTTTCTTGTTCAGGAGAGGATCATTGTGTTATCTGTGATAAGGAGGAAGAAGATGGTGACAGTTGTGTGGAATGTTGGGCCAATTCAGCAGAAAACAGTCTGAAAGATAAAAATAGAAAGAAGAAGAAGAAATGCAAACCATTTAAGTGTGGAAATGAAAGCGTGAGTTTAAAGTTATATAATATTTCCCCCCTCCCCCCATATAGACAAGTATAAATGGTATATTTAGTTTGTAGCATCTTATTCCTAGGATGTTTCTAGCTTTATTAGCTATGTCTTTATAAATGGTCACAATAGCACGTTTTACTAGTGCTTATTTTGTATATAAAATATAATTAAAAAAAATAAAAATAATTGAACCAGAAGTATAACAAAGTTGCAAAATCTGATAATAGCGTAATAAAAACGGTATACATGTCAGATGTAAAACTTGTAAATATCAATTTTTTGAACTGTAATATATAAAGAGGGCATCACACCTAGCGTCACTAGCCTCTGGTGCTATTCTGTAGGTCATCAACAGGTGGCAGGTACAAATCAAGCTTTAAACATATTTTGAACAGAGGGAAGGTCAGATTTAGCTCTGATATAGCTTAAATTGCATTAACTACCCACCAGCCATCATTTGTGCTAAATAAGTAATGCCTCGATGAATCCAGAGCTTTAAACAGAACGGTCAACATACATTTTAGTTGAATAAAGGCATCTCTTCAGTGGTAAAAGTTTTGGTTGCAGTGGATGTGCCATCTTCCAAGCTCTCAACATTGCCCCTGAGAGGGGTGGAATAACTTAAATTATAGAGGATAATTTCCAGAGCTTGGAAGTTAGAAAGCTTGAAAGGTGTCAGTCCCAGAGCTATCTCTTCTATCTGCATCCATCGTTTAATTGAACATGCCCTACACAATTGCCTAACCTTAGATACCACAGTTGCTAAATAATAACCCTTAATGTCAAGAACTCCCAGACCCTCAGTTAGTTTATGCCTGTATAGGAAGTGTTGGGCTAGTCTGGGTTTTCTTCCAGCCCAGAGAGTGCGTTAGTTGCATTTATTGAAAGAGTCGAAAATAAATTCAGCATTTTAATGCCGTGATTCTCACCAGCCAGGACATCTGCTGTGACAGGTTTCAGCTCTTATCAATGACAATAACAGCAAATAGTTGGTTTATATAAGGTATTGTCTTATTTGGTGATTTGCAAGTAGTTTTGGTAAGTAATGTTTTGCATTTGCCAGTCAAAGCAGTACACCTGGCAATGTCAGTATAGATGTCTTGCTAGAAACATCTGCCTAAATTTTATAGCCATGGTATGTACCTTTGGTGGTCTTAGCACGTGTACAACATTGTTTCTTGCAATCAAAATCCACACTGGAAATCCTCATTTGTACATAATGATGGGAGCTAGATTGCAGAAAGATGTACTGATCTTTCTGCAATCTAGCTCCCATCATCATGTACAAATGAGGATTTCCAGTGTGGATTTTGATTGCAAGAAACAATGTTGTACACGTGCTAAGACCACCAAAGGTACATACCATGGCTATAAAATTTAGGCAGATGTTTCTAGCAAGACATCTATACTGACATTGCCAGGTGTACTGCTTTGACTGGCAAATGCAAAACATTACTTACCAAAACTACTTGCAAATCACCAAATAAGACAATACCTTATATAAACCAACTATTTGCTGTTATTGTCATTGATAAGAGCTGAAACCTGTCACAGCAGATGTCCTGGCTGGTGAGAATCACGGCATTAAAATGCTGAATTTATTTTGGTTACTGAGTTAGATCAGAGGATAATTACATTTACTTCCTAACAGGTAGAGATGATAAATAATTTGCTGAAGCTTCATGTGACTGATAGAAATGTGGAGTGTGATTGAAATGATAGAAGGTTGTGCTCCACTGTGAAGGGTGATTTAGCACCAAAGCAACTTATGTTCTATCTACAAAAAAGGGACCCATCCTCTCCCGCCAACTATCAATCCATCTCACTACTCCCGTATGCCTCAAAACTGCTTGAGCAACATGTCCACTCTGAACTATCCTCCTATCTGTTGTCCAATCTGCTCTTTGACAGACTCTGCCTTTGACACAGTCGACCACTCCCTCTTGTTAGAAATTCTCTCATCTCTTGGTATCTCAGACCTGGCCCTTTCTTGGATCTCCTCACACCTTACCAACCGCACATTCAGCGTCTCTCACTCGCATACCACCTCCTCGCCATGCCCTCTTACTGTAGGTGTCCCCCAAGGCTCTGTCCTAGGACCCCTCCTGTATTCCATCTACACCCTTGGCCTGGGCCAACTCATCGAATCGCATGGTTTTCAATACCAATGCTATGCTGACGACACTCAAATATCTCCGTGGACCAGACATTACCTCTCCGTTGGCTAGAGTTCCAGAGTGTTTAATTAACGTAGCCTCCTTTCTTTCCTCCCGCTTTCTCAAACTCAACATGGAGAAAAGAGAGTTCATCATCTTCGCCCCACAACTGGACCCATCTATCAAAGTTAATTGAACCACGCTTACCCCTGTCCAACAAGCCTGTTGCCTTGGGATTAACCCTGGACTCCGACCTATCCTTCAAGTCACACGTTCAAACCCTCAACACCTCCTGCCACCTCCAACTCAAGAACATCCATCGAATCCACTCCTTCCTCACCCCAGAAACTGCAGAGGTGCTAGACCATGACCTCATTAGCTCCCAGATTACTGTAATACCCTTATCCATGGCTTCCCAGTGAATAGCCCTCTGGTCAACCCTAAAGTGTACTGTTCGCTTAATACACCTCTCGTCCCGTTCTTCATCGGCCGCTACCCGTTGCCCAGTGAATAGAGTTAAAGTTGCTAACGCTAACATACAAAGCCATCCACAAACTGTCCCTTCCATCTATCTCTGACCTAATCTCCCACTACCTGCCCACATGTAACCTCAGAAGACCTCTTACTCTGCTCTGCTCGCACAACCATCTCCAAGAGTTCTCTTGTGAATTCCCCCATACTCTGTAACTCCTTACCAAGACACATAAGACTGCCCCCCCCTCCTCACAATCACAGGCTTCAATAACGCCCTGAGGACTCACCTATTCAGGAAGCCCCACAATAAGCTCCAATAATGCTACTGCCACCACACCGCCCTCTGAACAGTCTCTACCCACACCTTCTATCTCTATTCCTCTCCCCTCATATATTGTAAGCCCTTGCAGGCAGGGCCCTCTACCCCATTGTGTCAGTCAGTCAGTCACTGTTAGTATTATATTTGTTTTGTATATTGTGTACTGTTATGTAAACCCTCAAATGTAAAGCACCAGAGAATAAATGCTGCTATAATATTATTATTTATCATTATTAGATCAGTGGGAGTCAATCTGCTGGCACCACGGGGCTCATTAGAGCAATCATTTTTATGGAACCACTTACCAGTTCCTATTACAAAGTAACATAGTAGATGAGCTAATGTATAACCCTTTGCTATTTTTTTTTTTTCATGCAGACTTTACCACAAGGAATCTGTCTTCGAGAAACATCAAGCAGTGTGCACACTGATCAGTCCCAAAATGCTAAGGTTGACAGATGCTGTTCTACTTTGGAAAGCACCAGGCAGCCATGTACAGAACACAGAAGAGGAGTATTGGAGTCTGCGCACAACTTGCACAGTTCTGAAGTAGCAAAAGAACCAAAAAGCCTGAAAGAACTCCTGGTTAGTGCTCTCCCAAATGACATATTCATGAAAAGCAAGTTAACCCTTTCTGCAAATAATGCAAGAATTGATTAGAGTTTCAAATAGCAGAACAGCACTCTAGTCTCTGTTACATTATATTAATAAATATACTTAATTTTATCTTGTTGTTGAATACATTCTATTCTATACACTCTTATTTCTCATCCTTAATAGCTAGAGTGTAACCTTTTTTTCATTCACCTTTAGACTTAAATATTTAGTACAAGCACTGACTAATTTGATGTAAATTTTTAAATTTCCCAAAATGAAAATTTGCCTATAAAAACATTGGTTTTGCAGGTATTGGTAGCATATTTTAAATCATATGTTTGGTATTTCTTTTCAGGATGAATCCGAATGCACATCAGAAGAGGAAGATGGGCTTTCTCAGGATGAAATCCAGGCCTTTATGGCAAACAATCAGTCATTTTATAGCAAACGTCAGCAATTCAGACAGTATTTGAAGGAAAAGTTTAACAAGTACTGTCTTCTACATGATCACAGAGATGCTTTATGTAGTAGCTGGTTGGCAACAGCTGGAGCGTTTTAAATAAACTACTGCTGTCTTTCGTTTAAAACTATCAAACAGACTCCCTGGCTTTTTCTGTTTTTTTTTTTTGTTTTTGTTTTTGTTTTGTTTTTTTAATTTGATCTGCCATTTAAAATTTAACTAGATTCTCCAACCACAACTCCCCTCCCTTCTTAAATTTTTTTTTTCTGTTAAGTTCATGAGTCAAAAATACATTTTGACTTTTCAGCTTGTAGTTTTAAGTATCTTTCCAGGCTTAACCCTGTCACTGATTTTTCCTTTGGTTTATCTCCGTTTTCCTTTATTACCTCATGCTTACAAGGTTTAGCATAAGAAATAATATTGTAATAGTAATTTTCGTTCAAAACAGCAATGAACAGAATATACAGGTAAAAAAATTGGACATCCAGTTGCTGAATGTTTGGATGTGATAATGTATAAGTGCAATGTGCAGAACTGAAAAATAAAGAATATTTATTAATATGCACAGCAAAGTGTCGACTTAATATTTCTTCTGCTCAAATTTTTTTTTTTATTTGCTCTTCACACTTCCACAAGCCTCTTAACAGGAGGCGGGTCCCTGCCTCCACTTGGGGAAACTGCATAGAAGCTGTAGTAATGCTGTGTAATTTGACCTAATTATTTAGGTCTCTAAATGATGAGCATGTGTTGGGCAGACCTTGTGACATTTGTACAGTGGTTTTGTTCTCAACTGAAATCACTATTATACTCTGGGATTTCTTCAGACTTGAGGTTGGACAAGAGAGTCTGACTTGTAATCTCTGTTCTCGATTGGTCTCAAGGGTATCAGGGTATCCAATGGTGTCAATGGAGCAGTCAAGTTCTTCCACACCAAACTTGCCCACCTAGGCCTGTATAGACTTTGCTTTGTGCACTTTGACAGTCATGCTGGAATAGAAAAGCACCTCACCCAAACAGTTCCCACATAGTTGCAAGCATGCAATTGTCCAAAATGTCTTGATATGGCTCTTGATTGACCCAGGGATTCAGATATGCCTTCTACCCTCATTACTAAGATCAACCAGCCACTATAGCAGCACAGTTACTTAATTGTGAGATCAGGGAAGGGGGCAGGGTAACCCGAGGACCAGAGTGCTGGTTCCAGTCATTTCACTCTGGAGAGGGGAGGGGGGGGGGGGTCTGGGTCGGAGATTAAATGGTCCATAATCAGAAGTCCACTAGATCAAGTAAGCTAATCTTGACTCACTGGAAAACCCTTCTAAGATTTCTCTAAACTAAAAATATGGGCATAAGCCAAAACCATAACATTATCCATCCTCCACCAAACTTTACAATTGACAATGCAGTCAGGCAGGAAATGTACTGGCATTTGCCAAACACTTGTCTATTTGACTCTATACAGCACTTGGCTTTGTGCTTTATGATGGAAACACAAATTAACAGAGGATATAAAACTGAGACCTACACACCAATTAGAGGCAGCGGCATGGACAGGGGTGATATCTAGCAGGGAAAGCAGTGTAGATGTGGAGGCAAGTGCAGCAGCAAAAAAGGTGGCTAGAGGCATAGGCATGTCCAGAGGCACAGGACAGTCACTCATTCCTGTATACTGTCATATGGTATATAGGAGCTAATGTACGCTCAATATATCTAGCCTGTGTGTATACCCAAAAAAAGCCTAAGTGGTATACAATCCATGAGTTAGTGAAGTCACTCATTCTCCTGTATACTGTCGTACAGTACATAGGACCTAATATACGTTCAACATAACTAGACTTTGTGTATACCCTAAAAAGCCTTAGTAGTATACAATCCATCAGTTAGTGAAGTCACTCATTCCTGTATACCGACATACAGTATATAGGACCTAACAACTTGGTGGTGCCAACGTTTTTAAAAACTTACACCAATGATCATGAGCTACTGATGAAAGAGTGGCCACTTCCGTAAGTCTACAGTAGCCGCTGCTAGCTGGAAAACCCTCCAGCTACGCCTACATCTGCCTGAAGCACCGGCTGTTGTGCGAGGTCACCACACGCTGAAACCCTAGATACCGTATGTTGAGCAGGGTGTGTGAGCAGCAGAGACCTTTGATGGCATTCCATCTCCAAAATTCAAGGGTTCATCAGTCAGCTCCCTCAGTTTCTCAACCATGAGTGCCCATGGATGGCAGACTTATGTGAAATCCTATCCCATCCTTTCCACTGGACACTTTCCAAACTCAATAGAACCTCTATGAAAGTCTAAATACTTTGAAACCTTGTTTCCTCAACATTAGTATGGACAGAAACAAAAATTTAAAGCAAAAGAAACATTAGCATGAACCCCTTTAAATCACGTTGCTCACCATCGTTTAGGCAATAAGAAACCCAACAGCCCCCCACCCTTAACTGTCATTGTGTGTGTGTGATGTGGTAAGACCTTACAAAATTCATTTCTGTGGCCCTTAACGTGAGCCCGTCAATATTAAGTTAGACTCCCTTAAACTGAGCTACCATCAGAGATTGAGGCCCTTGAGGAGACTTCAGCCTTTTACCAGCACAAAATTGGTATACAATCCATGAGTTAGTGAAGTCACTCATTCCTGTATACGGTCATACAGTATATAGGACCTAATATACACTAAATATATCTAGCCTCTGTATACAAAAAAACCAAACATTTGTCTACTTCACAAAATGCGTAAAGCTAGTACTAAGGTACATGGACGAGGACGTGCCCGGGGGCATGGAAATGCAGCTGGGGAGCAAGGTTTCTGTCAAGCTACAGCTAGAGGCAGAGGCATGTCCAGAGGCACAGGACAGCTGCTTCACAGAAACCAGGCCAGAGCCAGCAAAGCCCAAGATTTTCCCTGTACTAGCCACTCGCCCATGTTGGCGACCTCCCTCAATGTTGTGCAGATTTTGCAACGTATGCGTGGAGGACAAACTGAGTGCGTTTTGCACACTGTGAAACTCAAAAACTAAATAGGGGCTCTGAGAAAAGCAACCTGAGCACCTCAGCCATGCGCCGTCATTTGTAAGGCAAGCACTGGGCTCAGTGGGAGAGAGCAAACGCAGGACAATAGTCGGCCGACACTGACTCTTCCACTGTTTCCAGTGCTGGTGCTGCAATCCAGACCACCAGCCTGGACACCTCCACATCTGCTCCTGACACTTTGGGGACTTCACCCTCATCTGCCCCTTTTCCTGCCTCTGCTCCTTTTGCCTGCACCAGCAACTCCCCATCTCCCAGGCATTTCATTGCAAGCAGAAGTACAGCACAATCCCCCCACATGCCCAAGCCTTCACCGGCCTCATCTCAAAACTGCTGGCCCTGGAGATGTTGGTGTTTATGCTAGTGGAGACTCAGGCCTTCCATGACCTGATGGCAGCTGCGGCACCTCGCTATGCTGCCCCTAGTCGTCACTACATCTCTTGGTGTGCCATCCCCGCCTTGCGCTAGCACGTGTCCCATAACATCAGTTGGGCCCTGAGTTCCGCGCTTTGCTCTAAGGTCCACTTGACCACTGACGCATCGACAAGCGCATGCGGTCAGGGCTGGTTCTCTATAATGACAGGCAGGTTAAATGTAGTGGAGGCTGGGCCCGGCTTGAAAACTGGGGTGGCCTATCTCCTCTCCCAGCCCAAAATTCATGCCTGGGGTTCTCAGAAAGCCTACTGCTCTGCTGCAACATCGACCACACCTGCGAGCTGTAAATGCTGCAGTACTGGCGTGTGGAGACGTCAGCAGGTCGTGCTGAAGCTCAGCTTGGCTGACAGAAAACACACTGCCCCCGAGGTAAGGGATGCCCTCCTAAATGAAACAGCAATGTCTTTCTCACCGATGCACCTGGGCCCAGGCATGGTCCAGAGCCGCTACCAGGTTCCGGCCATTATCACACAGCCCCATTCTTTTGCATTAGGCCACAAGCATAGATTTTTGTCTTGTGCCCCTTTGTGCCAATTCAGTCCTACCACCCCCAGTAGGCATTCTTTCACCCCTCTTTTCACTTGTGACTTGCCAAAGCAGCATTTACAGTGTCAGCCCCATTCTGTTGCTTCAGCCCAGGTATATACCATATACCAGCGCTACAGAATTTCAGCCCTAAAAAGTGGTTATGAGACCTTTCTGCAGGATGAGCCTATAAGTTGATGGTGTTTATAGACTCATCAAGCAGTGTTGCTGTTTTTAGACTCTTTCCTGCCTATCAGAACCTAAAATTTTTCTCTGACCCTCAGCACGATGTCTCTCCCTATCTATCGTGTCGAACATGGCTGCCACTATATACCTGATTTTGCCAGCCAATTACTTTTTCCCTATTTTTTTCAATGCCTATGTTTTCCTCTTTCCTGTAACCCCTTCCCTGCACAGTTATTGGTGCAAAAAAAGCGCCAAGGAAGGTGGGAGGGCATTTGAATTTTTACTGCGTTTACTGTTTGGCATTGGATCGGAATCGAATATGTCGAATACCTTAAAATTCGATCGAATATCTACTCGATCCAACTGTATTTACTCATTTGTAGTGGCTATGTCAGAAAGGTAGAGGAGCTGATTGGTGAAAAGTATGGGAATAGGTGCATTTGTCAGAAATTCCATAAGACTGATGAACATCAATACTCCTGGACACTTTAGAATGCCATTTGTATGGCAAAACATGTTGGGGAGGTCATGCATGAGCCATCCTAGTTCGTGAGACGTGTGCGGCTGTCCAGGATCAGCTCACTCTATATTCTGGGTCCTCTTCCTGAGTACTGGCAACACACACACACACACACACACACACACACACACACACTCCATCGTGGCAGTCTCGAAGGACTATTGAGCAGAAGAACTGGAACGCACCAGTAGGACACCAGAACATCCGGGACAGATAAGCATGAGTTTCATTTTTTCACTGCCCCCAGCTGATTTAAAAGTTAAAAGGGTTGTCCATTTTTGCCTGGACAACCCCTTTAAGTAGTGCCATCCTGCCTCTTTTTGTCTTCTTTGTTGTGTGTTTCTTTTACATATAACAGTTTAATACACAAAGAGTTCAGTATTGTATATAAAAAGAAAAGACAATAAAATATATGACACACAAGCAAGCAGACTTAAAAACTAAAGAAAACAGAATAATAGTTAAGAGTCTTTGTTGGATCTAGGGGATTTGGCGAGTGGCTGTTTTTATCTGCACCTTGGAAAGAAGAATACACAAATGGTCACCTCTCTCATGCCTGGCTGCCCAAGAAGCCGTAAAGCAATAAACCTACAGTACAGGAAGCATCTGTGTATATACATATGCCTATGAAGTATGCTGATCACACATATCTAAACAATACATCCACTACAGATAGATTGCTGTAAAGTTGTGGATGGCAGGTATCTGCTATTGAGGTCTCTGATTTCAGTAAAATTAGTAGCTGGCGTGTGGATCTGGGACTTTGGAGTTGCTGCAGGTCACTCCTATACTCCATCCAGGGTTTGCCTTATTACCTGCCCTAATTTAAGATGGTGAACAGAGCAAGGGTGTGGTGTTTGTGTTTCTGGGAGTAAGGGACTGGAAAGAGATCCTTTTGCGCTTCATGTTCCCCAGACTGAACACACACCGGACAGAGTCTGCCACTGTATCCCAACCAAGCTGGTGAGACCAACTGATTTATTCATGCCCTCATAGTCTCCCACTTAGACTACTATAACAACCTTCTCCATGGCCTCTCAGTGAATACTCTTGTCCCCCTCCAGTCCATCTTAAACTGTGCTGCTTGTTTAATACTTCTCTCTCCTCATTCTTCATCAGCTGTTCCCCTCTGCCAATCCCTCCAGTGGCGACCCGTTGCCCAGCGAATAGAGCTCAAAATACTAATGTTGACATACAAAGTCATTCACAACCTATCCCCTCTATATATCTCTGACCTGCCCATGTGTAACCTCCAAAGACCTCTGCTCTTCACACAATCATCTCCTAGATTTCTCCTGTGCATCCCCCATACTCTGGAACTCACTACTGTGACACATAAGACTGACCCCCACAATCACAAGCTTCAAAAAGGTCCTGAAGACTCACCTGTTAAAGAAGGCCTACAACCTCCGATGGTAATCTGTTCTGGGAGTCCGCATGCCCCCCCCCCCCCCCGAATGAACTATGAAAGCATTAGCAAGCGGTGTGCAGTGAAAGCACATGGACCCCATAGACTATAATGGCATCTGTGTGCTTTTCACGTGGTCTCTGTACGGAACATGCGGACAGGAAAGTAGATCATGAAGTACTTTTCTGTCCGCATGTTCCGTGTGGACACTGCATGGAAAGCACACGGACTCCATTATAATCTATGGGGTCCATGTGCTTTCACTGCACACCACTTGCTAATGCGTTCAGTAGTCTGTTCGGGGCGTCACCATGCGGACTTCCCAAATGGATTACCGAACGCAGATATGAACCAGGCCTGAGTATGTAGGTATATAGTGAGTGCAATCCCATCCACACATTGCAGAAAAATACACGCAGTGGACACACTACAATTTCCAAAACTGTTGTGGTTTTGGAAATTGCAGCATGTTACTTATACCTACATAAACACTGGTGGTTTCCCTATAGGTATAATGGAAGCAGAAAGTCCTCAGAGGAAACCACTGCAGAATTTCTGCAATAAGTGCTGTGGGAAAAACTGATGTCTTACCGCCGGGGTGTTTCCACAGCATTTTCTTCTGCGGGATGCTACATGGGACCTTAGCCTTATGGCGTAGTACACAGTATATATTTATATAACCCCATATGAACCCCATATAGGACTCACAATGTACATTTTTTTCCCCTATCAGTATGTATTTTTGGAATATAGGAGGAAATCCACGCAAACACAGGGAAAACATACAAACTCCTTGCAGGTGTTGTTCCTGGCAGAATTTGAAACCAGGACTCCAGCGCTGCAAGGCTGCAGTGCTAACCACTGAGCCAACGTGTTGCCCCTAGTACACAGTATATTGAGATGATCACGATGAGGCCCAACAGTGAGACGCAGCTCAAAAACCCTGTGGAATAAATAGCGGCGAATCTCAATGTATTTTTTCCACAGTGTTTTTTATTGCGCTTTTGATGCATTTTCCTGATACTTTCTCCCGATTGCGCAGCTGAAAGTAATCGGCCATGTTTTTAGAGGCACACGCATTTTAGAGTTTGTGGCTGTTCCACATCTTTTTTTCCTGCAATGTGTGGATGAGGTAAATTTGATTACATTTCATTCACTTTGCTGGTTTTGTAAAACACATATATTTTTTTTTCTATAGTAGCCAAAGACGTTGCGTTTCTGCAATGTGAGGTTTGAGGTATTTATGGCTTATTCTGAGCATAGGCCATAAAAAAGATTAACCCTGGACAACCCCTTTAATATGCCCCACACATTTTAACATCCCCCTTCCGCACAGGATGTCAGCCCCATCATTGCTCCCACACAATATAATGGCCCCATCACTGTACCCCATACATTATGGGGGACCAGTGAAGAGACCACTGTATTGGGGGAGACCAGTGAAGTGGCCATAAAAAATTTGGCCCAGACATCCCCTTAAAAGAGGTTGTCTATAAACTGGAGTGATCACTGTGGTGGCCGCCAGGGAGGTGTAAAAATAAAAAAAACAAATAAAAAAAAAGTATACTCACCTGTCCCCAGAGCCCCGTTGTCCCCGACTGTGTCTGTTCGGTCTCTTGGTCTCATTTCTGGAAATTCTTTACCTAACTAGTCTCAGCGATCACATGAGGTGCAGGACTCCCAGCAAGGAGGCGCCAGCATGAGACCGAATGGACACTGGCAGCGACAATGGAGCGACGGGGACAGATGAGTATGCTTTTTATTTGTTTTTGATTTTACACTTCCCGCCCGAGACATGGGTTGCGCCAATTCCTGGACAACCACTTTAAGGGCTCGTTCACACGGGGAAGTTGGCAGCGGATTTTGAGGCAGAATCTGCCTCAAAATCCGCTGCCAAAAATTGCTCCCAATGACTTCAATGGGAGTCGCTCGCTTTTTTTTTTTCCGCTAGCTAACTTTTTGGCCCATCACTCCAAATTATCTTGTTCCAGAAGTTTTGAGGCTTGTCTCTGTGCTGTTTGGCATATTGAAGGCGAGATTCCTTGTGGCATCTGTGCAGTAATGGCTTTCTTCTGGCAATTCGACCATGCAGCCCATTTTTCTTCAAGTGCCTCCTAATTGTGCATCTTGAAACAGCCACACCAATCGTTTTCAGAGAGTCCTATAATTCAGTTGATGATATTAATGCGTCTTTCTTTGCATTGTGAACAATTTTCCGGGCTGTTGTGGCCGAAATTTTGGTTGGTCTACTTGACTGGTTTTTACAGAGCCCCTGATTTTCCATTTGTTAATCACAGTTTGAACACTGCTGACTGGCATTATCAATTCCTTGGATATCTTTTTGTATCCCTTTCCTGTTTTATACAGTTCAACTACTACCTTTTCCCGTAGATCCGTGGACAACTGTGTCAACTTCTGGCCATGTTATCAGGCCAAAATCACCAGGGTATGTGAACTTTTAAACAAGGTCATTTTGATGGTTTTGGTTGTGGTATAAAAAGAAAACACAGAAGTTTGACAATAAATGGCTTCAACTAACCATAGGTGGAGAAAAAGGTTTTGTGTTATCATCCATATTATCTGAATAAAGGCCAAGAACTCTGCCGGGGTATGTAAACTTTTTATACTGCTCAAGTTATAGACATAGGGGAGATGCTTGTGGATATCTTTTGTTGCTCAGTTGCAAAAAAAGGTGTTTAGTAAACCTTGGTCTCCTCCATCAAAGCTGCCCTTTTCTTTGGCCATCTTTAATAACTTGTCATAGGTTTCGATAGAGGGCCGGAATACAAACACCAGAGTTAAAGCAGTCAGGCCAGCCTGGGTCACGGGCTGCAGATAGCTCTTCTCTCTCAAACAGGTCATCAATATTTTGTAAAACCATTGTGTCTGCATCCATAAATACACATTTGGAATATTCGATCAGGGTCCAGTAGTAAAGTCTGGTTAACGTCACTCCAAGCTCGGGTCTCTCCATTAAAGCCAGATGAGCAGAATCCAGACTGTCCAAGACGTCCACAACTCGAACATCATCATCAACCTTGTCTAGTACTTTTCTCATGGAGTCTGAGACCTGAGGAGTTATCAGCACCACCAGCTTCTTTGAAGTATGTTTCTTAAGAGATGAGCCCAGTACCAACGCTCCTTTTGCATAAGAGTCATTTGTGGCAAGGGTGACAAGAGCTTGGTCTGCCATCTCTGCGGTGCGGTATATTAGTACACGGTTCCGATGCTGCGGTCACCTCCTCCCCTGACCCAGCTGTACAGATGCTGCCGGTTATGTAAACTTTTTAGCACAACTCTAATATGGCCATCGCAACCAAATGGCTCCAGCGATTTTGAAGCACAGGAGCTGATCAGAGGTTTGGGGGAAAGTGAGTGCAACAGAAACCCTCAGAAGCCATGGTCAGATGTTTCTGATTGCAAGAACTGCCACCAATACTCTGCTATGTCAAACAGTAGAGACCCAGCTGCTATAGTAACTGTTCATCAAGCAGCTCCTGACTACGGTGGATGTGGGGAAAATTGAATTAGATGATACTGTTAAAACCAGAATAGTCTATAACACTGTGTGTATTAATCATATTAATTTGATTAATCGCTCAGATTTAAATTCGGGTCCCCCTTTTCACTCTTTGCCACGATTACCTGGACCAGGTCAGGCAGGAAGTAAAGTGGCTCACATGTTGGTTACCTTTGGAATTAGCGACCGACCTATACAATGGCGATGCAAACTGCTAAGTGGTTACACATGGAGCCCAGAGAACCACACTGACTATCACTAGTGTTTAAATTAGGAAAAAATTTTGGTGGAAACTCTGGAATAACGGATCTCTCCCCCACCTCCCTGAAGATCCTGACAGACAAACCAACAACTCCCCCCCGCATTTCTTCCTGCACACACTATTATGCTCCATAGTGGCCCATAATATGGGGCATAAATTATTTTTCCCTGCCCCATGGTGGCCCCTGTGCAAAGTATTATGCCCCATAGTGACCTCTGCACAAAGTAGGGGGCCACTATGGGGCATAATGCTTTGCGCATGGGTCATAATTTATGCCCCTGTGTGAAGTGCCCCATATTATCGGCATTAGTGGCCCTTGCACACAGCATTATTATGCCCCAGCAATTGTGGACACCCCCATGAACAATTATTATAATCTGGGGTCTTTTCAGATAATAATCTGAGACCCAGGGCGGATACAAAAAAGACTGTTAACTACGATACTTACCTCTCCCTGGCTCCAGCGCAATTCCTGCTGATGTTCATCTCTTGGGACGTCATATGAGCAGGGGCTTGCATCGCAACGCATAAGGATGCAAGCCCTGGCCCATGTGATGTCTGGGACATCACTCAAGTAGGCCTGAAGCCTTCTGGAACCAGGAGAGATATGTAACAGTGTTTATTATGTTCCACAGTATAAACTAAGAAACTATACCAGAATGGTGACAAGCATTTTTTAATTATGCCGGAACTGAGTTCCAACGCGTTCCAGCCCACTGACTATCACAGGGTCTTATCTGGTGTCCTCCCTTTTGAAACTGGTGGAGGAAAAAGTCCTTCTTCCAGATATCCATTTGGGGCACATGGCATTTTTTTTTTCAAACTTTCACATAAATGGACGACTCAAAGTGAAACGCAGGCTGTTTCAGTTGTTTTCAGATAAATCTCTGTAATGCTCAAAGCAAGTAATTAAAGTCACCGAGCAGGAAGCGCCGCCTGCCCGAAGAGCTCAACGTCCTAAGTCCCGCCCCTTCCCTTACAGTCTGAGCACGTGACCTCTCAACAGCAGCCTACGGTGAAGACTTTGGACTGTACCATTTTTTTTCCTACTTCCGTTTTCACTGTGCCCAGGATTTCCGCCTTGCTAAAACCAAGAGCAGTCGTTTAACGGACACGAGAGAGGTAAAACTTTACGATTATGGACAGGGTTTGGGAATATGCAGCATTGTTACTAGTGTAGCACGAATGGGAAGAGTTCATAGAACGCGTTACAAGCTGTCTGCTTAATCCCTCGTCACGGCCCTAGAGCTCTCGCCATTGAAAGTGTAATAGTGAGGTAGAGCTTTTCTGTGGATTTCGCTACCTTTGGTAAAGGTGACGAGCAATGCTGGATTCTTCCCGATACTTGCATGTTTTACTTTGTGACTTGATGAAGTTCTTAGTTCCTTGTTGATATTGGGGAATTGACTAATGTGTCCGGCAGACTCTGCTTACGACAATTGGGTCAGGTTTGGAAATACGTTCCGAGGTGTCTGATGTGTCGCTCTTAGGAATTTGACTTACGTAATATACAAGCTATGACAAAAGCGTATAGCTGATGTGTGCTGCTATATTTCCATTACAAGCCAGTGTACATTTCATGACTGTCACTTGAAGCTCACATTTTGTTGGTGTACCAATAGTTGAAGAAACAAGTTTCAGCATTTTGTCCTAGCTTAGGGCTACATAGTGCCTTTGGTTGTGATCTGTGTGACCAAAGATTACCTGTGTTGCAATGATACTCTGTTTCTGTGATTAGAGTCGAAGCTGAAGCACCCATGGGGGTACAGAGCATCTCCATTATCATACAGTAGAGAGAGTAGAAGGGTCTTGGCAGCAGTCAAGGATCAGGTTGTTGGATGTTACCATGTCCTTATCCTTTTCCCATAAGAGTTTCACTTGCTTTCTTCTCTCCACTCCTTGTTTTCAGTGACAAGTTGATGTTTGGGCTTAGCATGACTGCTGCAGTATCCTCTAGGTAACAAGTCTATGTTATCTTAAAGTATAGAGAGGGTAGAATGGAGATACAGGAGTCGTAAGGATGTCTAAGGGTATATTCACACGGCTGAAACCTTTTCTGCGGTGTGACCTTTTCACGTGGTTAGCTGCGTCGGGGTGCCGATGAAACGAGGCGGCATCCCACTCCTGATTAGGCTCAGATGAATGAGCCTAAGCAGGAGTGTGTCTCGAGCCGCAGATGCCATGGCTAACTCAGCCACAGAATTCGCATGAAGATAGGACATGTCGCGTTTTTTTTCTGCTACCTGAAAAAAATCGCTAGCGGAAAAAAACTGCAAGTGAAAACTCCCATTGAAGTGAATGGGAGGCGTTTTTGCAGGCAGATTTTGAGGCGGATTCCACCTCAAAATCCGCCTGCAAAAAATTCCATGTGAACATACCCTAAGTGAGCATTCATACTACTGTTGGATGTTTGTTCTGATAGGGTCTGCTAAAAAGAGAGAACCCTCTAAAATGGATGCACAGGAAAAGTCTTGGAGATGGTTTTGTGAAGAGTAGATAATAGTAGAGTAAGAGATCTTGAGAGGATTGGAGGTTATGTGGGTAGATAGCGGGAGATAATTTTTAGCGGTGTATGGAAGGGACAGGTTGTGGATGAGTTTGTATGTCAGTGTTAACATTTATTTATTTATTTAACACTCTATTCTCTGGGTGATGGATAGCCAGTGAACGGTTTGGCAAAGGGGAGGGGTGGATTGAACTGCAGAGTTGGGTGGCTTGGATGTGGGTGAGAGCATTTGTTGAGAGACCATAGAGACAGTAGTCTAAGCAGAAGATTATGAGGATGTGGACTAGGATTTTGCTGTTTCAGGAGTGAGGAAGGAGTAGCTTCAATGATTTATTGACAGCAAGAAGTGTTGAGGGCTTGGATATGTTGCTTAAAGGTTAAGTCTGAGTCAAACGTTTTCTCAAGGTAATGGACTTATAGGACTGGGGTAAGTGTGGTACCATTATCTTTGATAGATGGGTCAAATAGGGTGGCCGTGCGAGGTGGGTTGAAGATGATAAATGCGGGAGGAGAGGAAGAAGGTTATGGTTGCTAGACACTCTGGAATTCTGAACAACAGAAAGATGTCTTGTCCACAGCGACAGATATTTGAGTGTGGTTGGCATAGCATTGGTTTTGAAAACCTTGAGATTCTTTGACTTGGACAAGGTGGAGGGTATTGACCAGGGGTGTCAAACTCATTCTTGCTGAGGGCCACATCAGGCTTATAGTTGTTTTCAAAGGGCCATTCTGTGACTGTATAACTAAAGCTATCCAGTTTTTTTGAGCCAAAGTCAGGAATGCCTTGAAAGTGAATGTAAAATGTAAAGTAAGCACTTCGATGTTTCCCTTTTGTTAAATACACTCCTGATTTTGACTCAAAAAAATGCAGCAAAAGATGCTGCATTTACATATTGTGGGGCCTTAGCTTTAAAAGACCATGATTTGGACTGAAATCATTAAAAAAGTTGTCCAGGTTAAAATGTTGTTTTTTAATTAGGCCAGGGGAGGTGAAAAAAACCCAAAACATACTTTCATCTCCATGTTGTTCCAGTGTCCTCCGAGCTCTGTCCACTCCGTTGGCTCAGTTGTCTTTTTGCTGTGGAATTCCTCACCAGCTGTGATCTTCCGGGTCCCTTCCTTAAGATGTTGAGGATGCTGATTGGCCTTAGCAGTCACATGTGGTGGGGACTTCTTCCGGAAGACAGCAATGGACAGCGGGACCGGACCGTGCTGGGAGCAACCAGCCTCATTAAAAAATAAAATTTTAACCCCGACGACCCCTTCTAATATTTTCAGTAATGCCTAATTTTGTTGTTTTTCAGTTTTCTAACAGTCGGGGGATATCAATCATTGTGAGTGAGTATGGAACTATTTTTCATCTACAAAGTGGCATTGTTTAGCCATGATAGGATTGCTTCTTGCCCAGGTTGGGAGAACTATCATTTAGTCTGTATAATACACTTCCCAATGCACTCTCACTGGCTAAGGCTGTATTCACATATGCGTTGGAGTGTCCCTACGAGACTCCGCTGCAGATTCCGCCTAAAATCGGTTTAACCAGTTTCAGGATAAAACCGGCAGAAGCCCGGTGGGCCCCATTATATTTTATTGGGTTTGTGAGTTTCCACGGGTAACCACTTTTTAAGCAGACAGGATCTCCATCTTTCAGGTCCCCATGCGGACCTGAACACTGAACCTAGCATAAAGCTGTTTCTTCAACCAGATAAAAAAACAAAACAAAAATAAACTCTGTGTGGTAGAAGATGAAGGCATTGCTTTTTGGCCATGCAACTTATCAGACTAGTACGTAAATAGGAACTGTACAAAACAATCTTGTGTTTTTATATTGCAACATTATTACATAATAGTGCTTAATATAGTCTAAGATATGTCTAGATCGGTAACAGACTGCATTTGGCTTTACACAATATACATAAAATCTCTAAATTGTCCTTTGTTGATAGCATGGTAGCATATAATGTGTTTATATTGAGCTAATTTAGTAACCTTGTGCTTGTTATCTACTTCCGCCTGATTTTTAAGAAAGGGGGAGTTGTGTTTTTTTCCCCATACTAGGTTATCAAATTGGAAGATGTGAAAGTGGAAGTTTTTAAAGGCCTTATTTTTAATTTAAAAAAAGAAGCTTTTTTTTAAATATATACATTTTTCTTCAAGAAGATACTTTTTGGAAATACACTCTGCATCAAACTGGGCTCTTTTTAGTTTTATGCATATCATTTTTTTCTTTTTTTTTTTTCTCAAGTACTTGAGAATTTTTTAAATAATTTTTTTCTTTACGGACTGTCCTGTGTTGCTTATACCTAACTGGTTATTCAAGATCAAGTCCATATCTCTTCATTTGCCCTATTGACATTCTCACTTCTACAAAATACAACTGTATAATACAGCAGACACCCGGATTGATGGTTGATTCAACATACGGGAGAAAAGTCTTTTAGCTGGCTTAGTTCTGAGATCTACAGATTTGCATTGGTGAGTTTCCTCTTCCTATAACTATTGTGGAATGTTTGGCTGTATGGATATTATACATTTAATTGCCTAAAGTGACAAATATGCTATTGCTGATGCTGTCACCTTTGTATAGAACCTGTACCCATGTTTTGTTCATACTTGTCAACGTTTGGGTACAGATGTCCGGAAGAACAGCACATGCAGGAGGCTGCGAATGTTTTTGGGCAAAGTCAAGTCCCATTCTGTACATTTCCTTGCCTGTTTCTTGAGAGACAAGCGCAAAGTGTATTGGACATGCCACTTTTTTAGACATTATAGTAACATAAAGTGCCTAAGTCACACATGAAATGACTGCTGGCTTGGCTGATACAAGAACATTCTGCCAGGTTCATTTGCCTGTTCTTCCAGGAAGGTCACCCTTTTTGGTGAGCCTCCCAGATGTTTTGGGAAAGTTGCCAGTTAAGGTCTAGTTCCTGTTTCTGCAAAACACTGCAGATCTAATACTAAAATGAACCTTTCACGACATTAAACTGTGATGTAGCCAAAGGTCCTGAAACTTAATTCTAAAGCTGCAACTAATACTATGGAAGCAACTAATATTATATTGAATTGACCTTTTCTAGAAAAGACTGTTCACATTGGGATTGTTTGAATTACTGAAGCAGGTGAAAAGCAGAATAAGGAAAGACTGCGCGAGTAGAGAGCTATTATGTTTGAAGGGATGTGATTTCAGACAATATATTAAGAAAAAGAGAATTGCCAGGGACACACGTAGCAAAAAACAGTCAAAAATCTGTTGATTTTCGACATGGATATTACCACAACAGCTTGTCCAATTTTTCAATCTTTGCATTGCAACCACTCTGGACCCACATTGATCTGCTGTGGGTTTAAAATCCACCGTGCAAGAAACCTTATGATGTAGGATTTTTCAATTGAGGGTTTTAATCCCATAGATGCTGTGGTCAAACCTGAAAACATGATTTAAGGGGTTCCACTAATAGATAACCCGCATCGAAGGTTCAGGTCTCCTAGTGGGACTTCATGAATATCAAAAAAACAAAGTGTATTTAAAAAAAATTAAAAAATGAATAAAGACCTATATATATATATATATATATATATATATATATATATATATATATATATATATATATAATTCTGCCACAGTTTTGGATTTTTGTTAAGGAGTTAAAATGTAAATAATACCATATAAATTTGGTATCCTCAGAATCATAGAATACAGATGACATGTCATTTTGGTTGCACAGGGAACGCTGTAAAAATGAAGCCATAAGAAAATCGCATACTTTTTCTTGAAATCCACCCCATTCTGAATTTTTTTCCCAGCTTGCCTGTACATTACAATTTGTCCTACAAACTTTAAGACCTCATATGGCTCTGTGAGTGGAGAAATAAAAAATAATGGGGTTTGGAGGGGGGGGGGGGAGGGGGCTAAAAAATGATAATTGAAAAATGCCACCAGTGGGAAGGGGGTTAAAGAAATGCCAAAATTGCAGAAATGTGCCAATAAATTTTGTGTATGCAAGTTACATAGGAGCTTACATGAGAATATAATTTTCTATCACCTTATAAAAATTGTAGAAATGCTTTAGTGATAATCATTATTACTGTTAATTTAGCATGTAACGGATATTGCTAGAAGCATATGTTACTCTAAAATCAGGTATGGACAGGGTCAAATGTAAAATTTATTGCTGACTTTGTGTATGTGATATGTAAGCGTTTGGTACAACTCGTTTTGCTCTGCAACCTGGACAATAGTAAACGTCTGTGTCACAGCACCAATACACTTCTTGTTCAGGTAGGTATCACAGAAGAATATTACATTATCCCTCTATGTGACAATCAGAGAGCAAAAGTATAGTATGCCTTTGGCATATGACATATGGCAGAAGTCCACATTACACCTTCCTCCCCCGGGTCACATACAGCTTATACACAGACAATGATTTATCATAACATCTATAATGTATTGTTGAGGCCATCAGCCCAAAGATTAATAGTGTACTTGAGATTTACATGGAAAGTTTAACACTGATCAAGCACCGTTTTCAGGGCTCATCAGTTACAGTCCTATGAAAAAGTTTGGGCACCCCTATTAATCTTAATCATTTTTAGTTCTAAATATTTTGGTATTTGCAACAGCCATTTCAGTTTGATATATCTAATAACTGATGGACACAGTAATATTTCAGGATTGAAATGAGGTTTATTGTACTAACAGAAAATGCGCAATATGCATTAAACCAAAATTTGACCGGTGCAAAAGTATGGGCACCTCAACAGAAAAGTGACATTAATATTTAGTAGATCCTCCTTTTGCAAAGATAACAGCCTCTAGTCGCTTCCTGTAGCTTTTAATCAGTTCCTGGATCCTGGATAAAGGTATTTTGGACAAACAATTCAAGTTCAGTTAAGTTAGATGGTCGCCGAGCATGGACAGCCCGCTTCAAATCATCCCACAGATGTTCAATGATATTCAGGTCTGGGGACTGGGATGGCCATTCCAGAACATTGTAATTGTTCCTCTGCATGAATGCCTGAGGATTTGGAGCGGTGTTTTGGATCATTGTCTTGCTGAAATATCCATCCCCGGCGTAACTTCAACCTCGTCACTGATTCTTGAACATTATTCTCAAGAATCTGCTGATACTGAGTGGAATCCATGCGACCCTCAACTTTAACAAGATTCCCGATGCAGGCATTGGCCACACAGCCCCAAAGCATGATGGAACCTCCACCAAATTTTACAGTGGGTAGCATGTGTTTTTCTTGGAATGCTGTTTCTTTTTGGACGCCATGCATAACGCCTTTTTTTTATAACCAAACAACTCAATTTTTGTTTCCAAAATGAAGCTGCCTTGTCCAAATGTGCTTTTTCATACCTCAGGCAACTCTATTTGTGGCGTACGTGCAGAAACGGCTTCTTTCTCATCACTCTCCCATACAGCTTCTCCTTCTGCAAAGTGCGCTGTATTGTTGACCGATGCACAGTGACACCATTTGCAGCAAGATGATGCTGCAGCTCTTTGGAGGTGGTCTGTGGATTGTCCTTGACTCTTCTCACCATTCTTCTTCTCTGCCTTTCTGATATTTTTCTTGGCCTGCCACTTCTGGGCTTAACAAGAACTGTCCCTGTGGTCTTCCATTTCCTTACTATGTTCCTCACAGTGGAAACTGACAGGTTAAATCTCTGAGACAGCTTTTTGTATCCTTCCGCTGAACAACTATGTTGAACAATCTTTGTTTTCAGATCATTTGAGAGTTGTTTTGAGTAGCCCATGATGCCACTCTTCAGAGGAGATTCAAATAGTAGAACAACTTGCAATTGGCCACCTTAAATACCTTTTCTTATGATTGGATAGATCTGGCTATGAAGTTCAAAGCTCACTGAGGTTACAAAACCAATTTTGTGCTTCAGTAAGTCAGTAAAAAGTAGTTAGGAGTATTCAAATCAATAAAATGATAAGGGTGCCCATACTTTTGCACCGGTCAAATTTTGGTTTAATGCATATTGCGCATTTTCTGTTAGTACAATAAACCTCATTTCAATCCTGAAATATTACTGTGTCCATCAGTTATTAGATATATCAAACTGAAATGGCTGTTGCAAACACCAAAATATTTAGAACAAAAAATTATTAAGATTAATAGGGGTGCCCAAACTTTTTCATAGGACTGTAAGTGCTATCAGTCACAGTGAAGAGACTAGAGGTGTCCAGGAACAGGGTCTGAGTCAGCGGAATTCTGCAGCTACATATATATATATATAGCTATATATAGTGGTCTGTAACCCAGACAATGAGCAGTAAACACTGAAGACTCTGTATCTGACAATTGGAACAAGAAAGTTATTATTAATAACTTATATAACACCATTAATTCCATGGTGCTTTACAGTACACAAAATATAGAAACAAATGTAATACTAACAATGACTGGCTATCACAGAGGGCTTACAGTCTGAGGGAAGAGGGATAGAGGGGAGAGGATGTTCAGATGGTGATGAGGTGACAGTAGTGTTATTGGGAGTTGTAGGCCTTCCTCAATAGGTGAGTTAAAACAATGTATTGGATAAAACACTTAAAGCATAACTAAACTTTCAGAGTTCTTTTGATTTTCTGGCAGCATTTGTGTCATTAATGCATTTTGTAATATACTTTATTAACAAATTTTGGATCCTTTCTGTGAAATCTTGCAGTTTTTCACTCTTCACCTTGCATCTCTATTGACTTGTGTTACTGCATCTCCCTCAATGTTACTGTGTAGGGTAAATTATAGTACGGAGCCATGTAACATGTAGGTAATATAAGGGTAGGGTCATTTCAAACAGTTATTTCTCAGACATTACAGCTTGGTGATGGTAAAAGGTGAATTTTTGTATGTGTTGGGTGGAAAGTATAGCACAGTGTAGCTTTGTGAGTGTGTTTATGTAATGCAGTTACAATTGCATCAGACTCCAATAGGAAAATGAATACAGTTTTGTTTTGGGTTTTGGTGAGATTTTCAAAATTTACAAGTGGAAAAAAAATTATTTTCTAGCTGTAAATTGCAAAAACCACGTTCAAAATAAACACATCAATACAGTTATTAAAAATGATATGGTAGGGTTGCATCTAGGAATTTTTATTTTTTTTCCAGGGGTGCAATGTGTGTGAAACAGTTGGAAAACACTGCTGTAGCCATTGATCGAGCGATTATCCTGTTTTGGCTGCATGTGACTATCACTATGTGACCTTGTGTCTATAGGATGCTACCATTCTGTGCGGTCTCAGCCACAAGCATTTGTTCTTAATTACATTAATTGATTCTGTTAGCCTGTTCCCTGCCCCTGGGGAACAGATCATCAAAACTCCAGTGTGCAGCAGCATCTGATATCCTCCTCTGTCTACCCTGCTCAGCCACTCTGATCTCTCACTTCTCAGATCGGGTGTCTCTGCTAAATACTTGCTTTCCAGCAGTGCATGTCTCTGTTGATTACATCTTCTGTTAACCAGAGACTGATGTCACCAGTGCAACAAGATAATAGACGTAATCTAAATCCTGGGCGATGAAACCATACTCCGCTGTATCTGACAAACAGAGGAGGATAAATAAAGCAATGTATTGGATAAAATGCTTCAGTTGGCAAAAGCTACAATTTTTATTATGACCCTGGAGATGAGGAAACCCAGCTTTTCTTTATTGGAGATTTTGTTGAGTTTTCTTGAGCCAAAGCCAGGAGTAGATTTAACAGTAGTGAAATGTCTAAGTATTTCCTTTCTATTTTTCAATCCTTTTAACCCCTTCCCGCCTATGGCACTTTTTGACTTCCTGACCAAACTCGATTTTTCAAAACTGACATGTGTCACTTTATGTGGCAATAACTTTGGAATGCTTTAACTTACCAAAATGATTTTGAGATTTTTTTCGTAACACATTGTACTTCATGTTAGTAGTAAATTTTATGTTTTGTGTTTAATTATGAAAAAATAGGAAATTTGGTGGAAATTTTGAAAAATATGCATTTTATAAAGTTTGAAATGATGTGCATTGCATACAGATAGTCAGACCACCAAAATTATATCATAAATCTCATGTCCCAGATCTCTGCTTTTATGTCGGCATCAAACTTTAGTCACCCTTTTATTTTTTACGGACATTATAAGATTTACAAGTGAAACAACAATATTCAAAATTTTCAAGAAATTTCCCAAACCCATTTTTTAAGGTACTAATCCAGTTATGAAGGGGTTTTGAAAGACCCTTGTATTAACACCCCCCCATAAATCACCCCATTTTCAAAACTGCACCCCTTAAATAAGTCAAAGCAACATATACCTAGTATTTTAACCCTATAAGTGCTTAACAGGAATTAAGACAAAATGGAGGTGAAATTTTCAAATTTGATTTTATTTTACTAATATTTTCGTTTAGCCCCAGAATTTGCACATTCACAAGGGGTTAAAGAAGAAAATGCATCTCACAATTTGTTATGGAAGTTCTCCGGACTACCATAGTACCCCACTTGTGGGTGTAAACTAATATATAGACGCACAGCGAGACACAGAAGGGAAGGCGCGCCAAGGATCTTTTAGAGGGCAGATCTGGCTGTGATCAGTTTCAGGAACCCTGTCGCATTTACAAAGCCCTTGAGGAGTCAAAACAGTGGAAACCTCTAGAAAGTGGCCCCATTTTGAAAACCGCACCCCTCAAAGAATTTATCAAGTGATGTAGTGAGCATTAGTAACCCCGTAGTGAATATGTAAGCTGTGCGGAGTAAATTGGGTACATCAAATCCCATTCTATTTTCCCACTAGCTCCTATGACATGGTTGGGGAAGAGGGGCATTCTGGGGGATCAGTGCTGGTGTATTATCTCTCATAAGCTGTAAATATGGGATGTCCCCTGAAAACACTCGCACAGCTTATACATTTCCTTCTAGTCGCAGCCACTTATGTCCTAATGATTTGGCGACTTTTGGGGTTTTTGTCTTCACATTGTACAAGCTAGATTTTTATTTTTATTTTCTGGCAATGTGGCCATATGAGGGCTTGGTGTTTGCGGTATTAGATGTACTTTTCAATGCCACCATCTTGGAGCCTGTAATTTATTGACTACATTTTATTAACTCTTTCTGGGTGGGATGTAAAAGAAAACCTCAATTCTGGCATTGCTTTTTAGCATTTATTTTTTTTCCCGTGCAACATACAGCATAAGTAACATGTTACCTTTATTCTGCGGGTCGGTACGATTACGGCGATACCTCATTTATATTTTTTTTTAATGCTTTGCTATTTGTGCAGAATAAAATTCAATTTAGGGAAAAAATCTATTATTTTTGCATCGCCATCTTCTGAAATGCATAACATTTTTATTTTTCGGTAGACAGAGCTGGTTGAGGGCTTATTTTTTGCGGGATGCTTTTGCTCTGCTTTTTCTTGGTACCATTTTGGTTTTCATCTGACCATTTGATTACTTTTTGTTGAACATTTTGTAAAGGAAAGGTGGTGAATAATCATTATTTTGTGCGGTTTTCTAGGTTTTTTTTTAATGACGTTTGCCGTTTGGGTTAAATAATGTTTTCATTTTATTGTTCAGGTTATTACGAACGCGGTGATACGAAATATGTAATGTTTTTCTCTATTTTTCTTTATTTTACATAATAAAACATTTTATATGGGGAAAAAGGGATTTTTGGGGCTTTATTTATTTCTAATTTATTTTAAACTTATTTAAACTTTTTTATTTTTACTTCTTTTTTTTCACTTTTTTTTTTTGTCCCCATGGGGGATTGAAGCAATGATCTGATGATCACTGCTTCACTAGATATACGCTGCAATGCATGTGTTACACATGTATATCAGACCCACTTCCGACCACGGGTGTTACAGGGCAATGTCAGCCGTATGTTACGGCTGACACCCGCAGGGCATGGTGCGTAGACAGGTTCTGCGGGAACTCCTTCCCAGCAGCGCTGTACTATTACGGCGGATGTCGGGAAGGGGTTAAAAGCCACTCTGGATTTTGGCTCAAAGAATCACAACAAAACCTGTAACAAAAAGTGCCAAATTTCCACAACATTGGGCCTCAACCTTAGGGTGGTTTTCCAGCCACAAATTGATACTGATGCCCTATCCACAGCTCATTGGGACTGATTTTCTGTTGCAGAAATTTCTTTCGGATCTGCCTGGTATGAATATTATGCTGTACAGGTTTGTGCGTTATAAGTATTTACTTGAAAACTCCTTTCTGTTGTAGAACCTTGCTCAGGAACTCAATAGACTTGTGTACATCTGTAAACACCAGTAAGCAGTGGAATTTCCAAACTTGTGTGAACTCCGATGTCTAACCAAGGAGATGACTGCTATTTCTTTTTCTACTCCACCTGCACTAAGGTAACAATCAGCTTTTATTGGCCATTAAAATAGTCAGCTCTTCAGTCATTATTCGAAATAAAGACAGCGATATTGTCGCCATATCAACACCATAGAAATGCATGCAAATTAACATAGGTCTAGAAACTAATTTATTTACTTATGTATGTATTTTATTTACATTTATAGTGTACTCTTCACTTCATCATGGGATCAATTACTTGCCATGATAATCAGTACTTTTCTTCCACAGGGAGATAGCTGTGGTTTCAGGCACTGTGAGGCTGCCTTAGGAAATGAAACAATATGCTCTTTGTGGCAAGAAGGCCGCTGTTTTCGTCAAATCTGCAAGTTTCGCCACATGGAAATTGATGTAAGTACTCGAAATCTGTTACTAATTGCCAAATGTGGATAATTTGGGTTGCTAATTTTATATACAGCCTGTATGATCTTGTGCATTAAAATGATTTTGGTAGACCCATCATGGCTGGCATTTCCTATATCCCATGCCTCGTGATGGGCAGTCAATAGCTAAATGATTGAAACCAAAAGTCAGCTGAATTGCCATATTTTTTTTTTTTTTTTGCATTATAAGACGCGCCAGACCATAAGACACACGTAGGTTTTAGAGGAGGAAAAAAGGGAAAACATTTTGAGGCAGAAAATGTGATAAAATGTGGGAGTAGTTTTGTAACAGTTGCAATGCCACATTGCCATCTGGCCCTGCAGTGGAATTTGCCTATGTTAAAGGGATTCTATCATTAAAATGACATATTTTTTTTTGTCCCTAACACGTAGAAATAGCCTTAAAGGGACTCCATCAGCAAAATTATGCTGTATGAGCCCCACATATGCGTGAATAGCCTTTAAAAAGGCTATTCAGGCACTGGTAATCTTATTTTAAACCCCGATCCCGTTTTAAAATAAAACCATAAAAAACATATATGTAAATCATACCTGAAGGTGGGCGGTCGTGCACGATCCGACGTCCTCTTCTGGCACGCCCACCTCTTCTTTCTGCTTGCAGCGACGCCCTCTGGTCCCAGCTCTTCCGCGGCTTCATCCTCGTTTTCTTCCGGCTGGATTGCTTGAAATCCCACGCCTGCGTAGTAGTCCTTCCCTCCCGAGCGCTACTGCGCAGGCTTCGGCGCCATTTTTATCAATGGCAGTACGCTCGTGTATATCTTCTCTGTGCTGCCGTTCCATAGAAATCCCAGTTTTCTTTGGTATGCAAATGAGTTCTCTCGCAGCACTGGGGGTGTCCTCAGTATATGAGAGAAATCTCCAGCGCCGCCTCGATCTTTGTCTGGAACGGCCTCTCCCTGCGTCGTCTTCCGGCGCTGGGTTCAAACTTTTACACGATTCTTTTTTACGCGTCCTGCTGTGATCTTTGCCTCCCCTTGAAAACAAAAGGAGGCAGATTCTGGGGCGAATCTGCTCTGAATTCGGGGGAGAAAACCGTTCCGGATTTGGGGGTGAAATCCACCCCCAAATCCGCAGCAAATTCCTCTGTGTGAACAGACCCTAAAGCTGACCTACAGTAGTGAAGACAAATGACTGTGTTGTTATGGAAACCAGGAGTAAAGCTGTGTGCATGTGTAGACTAAGTGCCAGCGACCTTCTATTAGCTGATAAGTGACATGTGACTGTGTGTATGATAGTTGGAATAGGAGTGAAAGGCTTGCAGGCTTCTATTGGCTAATACAGGTCATTTTTTGGGAATACTGTATCTCAGGAACGGTACGTCCTAGACCAGACTTTGCATGGTTATATCCCCTTTTTTATTTGTGTAGTGTCCCGATAAGAATTGCCCAGTTTAGCACTGGTGTATTTTGTATGTCGTTTCTGTCCATAAGCATCATGTGATTATGTGTTTTTCAGTTTGGATATCAGAGTAAAAACCTACGATCGGTTGTTATGGATACCTGGAGTAAATCTGTGTGAATGTGACCTTGTGTAACAGTGTCTTCCACAGCACCCTGCCCCTTTAAAGCTCACATACAGTGGTGAAATAGAATGTCTGGAGTAAACCTGGAATAAAGCTCTGATGTGTGGTACTGTGTGCAGAGCCATGTATCTAATCCTTTGGCGTGTGATACTGTATGCAGTCGTGTGTATCTAATCCTCCAGTGTGTGGTACTCTGTGCAGAGGCGTGTATCTAATCCTCTAATGCGTATATCTCAGTTTGGATATCAGATCAGTGTGTGTGTGTGTGTATGAGACAGATATTAGAAAGTTTCCTATGTATAAGTATGTCAGTGTAGTATGCGAATGTATGAATATGTATTGGCCGAACTTCACAAGGTTTTCCCCATTGGTTTAGTTTGACCTGAACACACCCAAACCTACTACACTTCCCAAGTATACCTTGCTCTGTGTTCTTTCTAACTGCTGCACTAGACATTACTCTTAACAGAAATTATAGATGCACTTCGCGAGCTTTATCTGTTAGGATTGCACATGCATGATTATGTAGGTCTGTAGTGAAGTAAACAAACTGGGTACTCTCGTCTTTAATGAAGATGGACTACAGATCGTATCTATTGACAGCAGTGTTCAATCAGTGGTAGGGATAGGAGGATTTCTTTGGGCTCTTATATGTTAAACACTTGATGATTACTTTCAATTGATGGGAATGATATTTTGTAAATTACTTTTATATGAAATAAGATTGTTATTGTGGAAATAACCTCTTTAATTGTAATATGATCTTGCAGAAAAAACGCAGTGAGATACCATGTTACTGGGAAAACCAGATCTCTGGATGTCAGAAGGCCAATTGTGCTTTTCATCATGCAAAGGGGAGATTTGTGGATGGGTCATACTTTCCTCCAAATAAGAGTAAGCATTTTTGTTTCTAGACATATTTCAAAGTAAATGCACTGCAGCTAAGTTGACATAATGTCATTGTTTTTTTAATAGCACTGGTAAAACTTGAACCATGTGAGCCAGATGTCCAAACCTCTCTACCATCACCAGCTCCAGAAAAGCTTTCAGTGGCTCCCACACCACAGTTACGTGGGGTTAAAAAAATAGAAGCTACAGAGAATGTTCCAAGCCCGACACATCCACCAGTGGTGATTAATGCAGCAGATGATGATGAAGATGATGATGGTGAGATTAATTTCCTGAAAACCTAGTGCATGCGCGCTGGTAGCTTTCAAATGCAAAAAGTTTATATTTATCATCTTTGTGTGCTTTCTTTTCCTTGTGTTTGAAGATCAATTTTCAGAAGAAGGTGATGAGCATGCTGCCCAGCTTAGTGGAAGTCAACATGGAACTAATTTAGTATCTGCTAGAAAATCACTGACACCCAAAAAAGGTAATTGGAATTTTTGTGACTAACATAATAGTGTTTTGTAAAACTGTATTAGTCATGAGCATTGTGCTGAAAAACCTTTCATGACACACTACTTGAAGGTATTCTGATAATAACAGGTTATCTCTAAAGGGGCGTTCACAGTTGTGCCCGATGTCCGGTGTGTGCATTCCGCTGGCTTTCCATTTTCAGTCCTGTCGAGACTGGACAGGGGATGGAAACCCGGCGGTCAGTTTTAAAGCCCATTCACTTGAATGGCTTTGTAAAGGTGACTGCCTGTGACCTGTCCGCAGGGAAACTTATTTTTTTTTGTTTGCGAGACACAAAGTCGGTCATGCAGGACTTTGTGTCTGGCTAAAAAAAAAACTGTTTCCCCGCGGACTGGCCCAACTATATACCTGAAGATTACCTAGATTTTCAAAATTCAAACTAAAGTACTTTTACAGAAAATAGAAAACAACCTGGCAGGCCTGCGAGGCCCCAGGTATGCGTTCTAGGGTTAACAAACGATAAGCAGGACTTGAATAGCCTTTTTTTTATTTTTTTACTCATTTTATTGAGAAAGTATATAACAAAGTACAGTAAAAGAAAAAACAAGACATAAGAGATGGCAAAGGGTACACAATCCAAAGCAATCTTGGACCCAAAAATCTTGTCAAACAGAACAAGAACCAAAAACCATGCTGCGAAGTCCATATTAGTAATTGAAGGCTTGCAAAAATCATTCAGTAGAAAGTCCAAATCCAGAAAGTCGAGAGAGGTATCAATCTCCATCCAACCTGCAGAGGACGAGAGTAGAAAACGAGAGACAACAGAAAAACATGTTGAATAGCCTTTTTAAAGGCTATTCAGGCATATATTTATCTAAAATAGCAAAAATCCAGTGATAGAGCCCCTTTAATCCATACAGAACAATGACTACTATTGTCTTAAAGGGCATGCTAATTTTTTACTTGAATTTTTCAATTTCAGATCTTGACTTAAACTATGGTATTAAAACCCTAGAGGAAATTAAGTCTGAAAAACTGAAGGGTCAAGAGGAAGCCCTTTATAGTAAGTTGTTTTGAAATGAATTCTTGGGTTTTCTTACATCTACCGTATATACTCGAGTATAAGCCGAATTTTTCAGCCCAGTTTTTGTGCTGAAAAAGCCCCCCTCGGCTTATACTGGAGTCAGCAAAAAAAAAAAAAAAAAAAATTTTGACCAGCCACAATATTAATGTATAGAATCTCCCATAAAATAGTGAAAAAAAAAAAAAAAGATTTAAAAATAAATAAATAAATAAATCCCTCCTTTCCCTAGAATACATACAAAAGAGTAGAAAATGACTGTGACACACGTACACATTAGGTATCCCTGTGTCTGAAAGTGCCCGGCCTACTGAATATAGGGTATCTGCAGTGCTCCTGTTCTGTCAGGAAGGGGTTAATAGGAGCACTGCAGATACCCTATATACAGCCAGGCTGAATTCCACGTGGGGGGAAGAAAAAACAGTCCTCAAGCTCAGGGAAGGGGCAGACAGACAACCAAAACACCCCCTCCCCTTTCCCAACAGCTACTGCACCCAAAAACTCCGACCATTTTAATTTTTGAAATTTTCCAGTAGCTGCTGCATTTCCCCCCTAGGCTTATACTCGAGTCAATAAGTTTTCCCAGTTTTTTGTGGTAAAATTAGGGGCCTCGGCTTATATTCGGGTCGGCTTATACTCGAGTATATACGGTATATAATTAATTAAATATATATATATATATATATATATATATATATATATATATATATATATATATAAATTTTTATGGCATTTAGTCGGGGTGCAGATAGTTATACTCCCCAAAAGTGGGCCGCGTATTAAAGAATGTTTGATTACATCTGACAGTCATAGCTCATACGTTTTTTTTAATTGCTTCCCAATCACCCTTTGACTATACATGCCCTTACTGTCTGTATTTAACTGTGCAAGGACATAGTACTGTGTCTTTGTAGTTACCAGTGGTACAAGGTGGGAGAGTTATCAGAGAGAAGGTAGGGACCATTTATTCCCAGTTGCTGTATACAGCTTGTTCACAGATCCGTGAGCATGTCATCGCCAGGAAGCTGTATGAGTTGGGTTCTAGTGGACCTAGATAAATTCTGCAGGCTGTATTCCAACGTAGTGAAAAAGCAATGGTTAACATGACTCATAACATGTTAACTACACTGTGACAGACTGTAAAAGGTTTCCATGTCTCTCTCTCAGCGGTTTACATGATGTCCCTTCCTGTATTTTTCAACAAGCCGGTGGGTGGGCTTTGAATGTTTGATGAACAGGACACTATGTCCTCAGTGTATATATAGACATTCTGATTACTAGCAATGTAATACAAATGAAAATCTTATATCAATATAGAAAATCAATAGCAAAGTATATTAATTGCACCGATTTGTAGAAAATGCTTACACACTCCCAGACAATGCTCTTGCAATAATCTCAAGGTGAGAGCAGTGTCAGGTCATCTCACCTGATATCAGATACAGGCCAAGTAATTTGACAATGTTATTTAAACAATGGAAATAATAATCTAATATAGCAGTCAATTAAGAAGCATTGATAAAACAATGTGCTTAGGAAAATTCTTGAATTTAAATAAGCTAGCAGTATAGATAGTATCCTTGAGATTAGAATACCCCTTTAACTTGACTTGCAGTGAGTTTTTTATGGCTTTTTTGTCTTTTGAGTTAGAATATCACGACACAGAAAGTTATGTTACAGAGAGTCAATTCAAATAGTGTTGAACTGTTTGAATGAAAAATTGACATATCCCCATAATTTTATTTATTTAGTTTTAAACTGAGAGCAGTCATCTGTGTGCTGACTGTCCTGGACATCTCTCCATGTCAGTCTTTTGAATTTAGGGCCTTGCTCTGTCCCATTGGACCTCTCTTTTCCAGTGCCTTCCAGTCAGAGTCCAGACCAACAACTCCAGCATTGCCTACTTGAACCTTGAAGGGTGGCATCAGGATCATAGCCGCTATGCAAGAAGTCTCCCGGTCTTTTCAATGGGCGGAGCGCATCGTTCTTCTCTTCCGTGGTTCACATTCCTGCAGATGGCAGTTTACTTAAATCACGTGAAGCTTAACCCTACATTCCCCAGCTGTGTCTCCAGTTGAAACTCTGGATATTGACCTCTTCATCTCCCTTCTGAACTACAAGCTCCCATGCTATGTGGTCAGATCTCAGATCCCTGGATCCTCAATGTAGATCTCTGTAGCATAATCTTCTTTCTTAGGGTCCACTGTTGCACTCCATCTTACTTCGGCTGCGTTTAACAGCATGCCAATTTAAGCCAAGGTTCTGAAGCTTCGTTGTTTCTCTGAGCTGGTCCTCTGACTATGCTCATAAAGATCTGTCATAGTACCTTCATCCCTATCTCCATCCCCATGATCCTGGCTTATTCCAAGAAACAAGGTTCCATCCTTATTGTTCTGTTCCAGAAAATCCTGGCTTTCTGGCCTCAGATGAAGACCTTCCTGCATGGTGTGGCATACTTTGCTCCTCCCTCCCCTCCCCCTGTGGAACCTTGGAATGTCAACCTAGTCCTTGAAGTGCTTCAGGTGTTGAGCCACTGTGAGAGTCTCTCTGCCTTCTCTCCTGGAAGGTTTCCTTCCTAGTGGCAGTCACATCCATTTGCAGAATCTCTGTGCCCTACTTTCACACCAACGAGGATATAGCCATTGCCATCCTTATGTCTGGATCCAAACTCCCCCATGAACACGCTCTTTTCTACCTTGACCTGTTCAGGTTATTCAGGTCTATTTGTCTTTCATGGACTCATTCCATTGTTTGAATTGGGGCTCGTTCACATCTGTGCCCGGGAGTCAGTTTTGCAGGTTTCCGTTTCCTGCACAAAACAGAGCAGGAGACTGAAAGCTGCAGGACTCGTTGAAACCCATTCATTTAAATGGGTTTGAAAGGTGTCCGTCCGTGAGCGCCGGTGAGCGTTTTAAGCTCTCCGCGGCAAAACCGTTTTTTTTTTTGTTTTGTTTTTTTAAACAGACACAGAGTCGGAAATGCAGTACTCTGTGTGTCCGGTTTAAAAAAAAAACCTGTTTTGCCGCGGAGAGCATAAAACGCTCACCGGCGCTCACGGCCGGACTCAGCATGACAGGTTTGCGTCTTCTGCATGCAGAAGACGGAAACCTGAGAACAGAGTGCCGAACGCTGGTGTGAACCCAGCGTTACTTGTTCATTCTCCCTGAGGATATTCACAAGGGCATTGCTGCCTCTAAGGCCTCTTTTTCCAGATGGATCCACGTATTGTGTTTAGGGTGGGACACTATTTGTTGGGTGACTTCTCACTCTACTAGGCCTGTTGGAGCCTCCTGGACAGTCTGACATCAGACTTCTGCTACACGTCTGCATGGCTGCCACCTGGGCTTCATTCCACACTTTTACCAGTTCTCTGTTTTTGCCGGTCTGTGTTGGCCTTTACCGACATAAGAGTCTGTCAGCGGCTGAACTAACACTTTTTTGATATTCCTAGTGTCATTCTACTAGTGGCCAGGACTATACCCATGGTGCTGCCCCCCCCCCCCATGAATACAATCAGAAAGGGATTTCACATTCCCAATTTTTTATACATTGAGGAGTTTACTGCATGTGGTTGCTTATTTTAGACACTTTTTACAATTAACTATTTAAAAATCTTTGCAAATTATGGAAAAATTTACCAAAGAATTCTGTTTTTTTTTTTTTTGTTTCTTTCCTAGGTTCTGCAGCTTTTCCAGAAAAGTTTCATTCATCTCATAACCAGATAGATAACAGCGTTTCAGTTCTACGAACTGTGAAGTTCAGCAGCAAAGGTAACCCCAAGATAACTTGTTGTTATTACTTTGGTGACATGGCTTTATTTACCCCTTCTTGACACAGCTGTTTTTAATTTGTGTCCTTATTATCTTTTCTCTCCCCCTGCTTTCTGAAAGGCATTAACTGATAATGGCTGACTTGTTTTTTTGCCAGGCAAATTTTACTTCTTTGCATTGCCATATTTTGACTCCCTCAAGTTGTGCGTGTGTGTTTGTGTTTTTTTTTTTTTTAAATAATATTTCCATCAATGGAGCTCTGTGAATGCAAAAAAAAGAATTGCAATTTTTTTACATTTAATTTTTTTCTTTCCATTGTGGAATTCACTGTATGATATACTTTATTTTTTCAAACTGTTATTGACAAGTTGTACAAAGCATATGATGTAAAAACAATTAATGCTGATGAGACTGAAATATTCAAGGTCTCTAGGGAAGTGATGGCGAACCTATGACAGGTGTGTTAGAGGTGACCTGCCAAGACATTTCAGGTGTTGCACATTGTTCCATCTCCGATCCAAGTGGCTGCTACAGGGATGCTCCTTCCAGGCAGGAAACTCATGGAATAAACTGTGGGTGGCCTTTTTTTTTTTTTTTTCTTTTTTTTTTATCAGCAGCTACTCCAGCTACTCATTGAGTTATTGCAATAAGCAGCTGCTGATTATTTTTAGTCACCTGTGCACACTCCTGCACGGGCTGCCCTCCATTGCCGCCTCTAGGCAGCACTACACTTGCATCACGGCGCTGAAGAACACCAGGACACTACATATAGCGACTCTGAATTCTTCAGTTGTAATTGTTGATTCCAGGTCTTTGTGTAGCTCTCTGCAGGTCGTTCTTGGCACTTGGACAACTCTTCTGATAGTTCTTTTCAATCCTCTGTCTGAAATCTTTCAGGCATCACCTGTTCGTGGCCAGTTTATGGTGTAATTATGTTTTTAATTTCCAGATTTTGGCCCCAACAGTGTTTTCTGGAACCTTCAGCAGTTTAGAAATTCTTCCGTAACCAATGTCATCAGTATTTTTTGCAACAATAAGGTTTCGAAGGTCTTGAGACAGCTCACTGGTATTATATATCATGAGGTGTTTCTTGAGTTGCACCTTAATTAGGCTGAGTTCCCACAGAGTTATTTGGAATCCGCCTCAAAATCAGCCTCCAAAAAAAGCCTCCCAATAGAGTTCTGGGCTAGGTGTAAATTAACCAATAGTTTAATATAGTAGAGGGCTGTAAACTTCTTCTGTTTTCTCTAACTTGTTTCACTGCTGAGACAGAGCAAACATCCAGGAAGAAGGTTATGGGATGGGCTGGCAGGGAACTACTTTCTGTTAGCGCAATGTGAATGGAAAGGGTGTTTCACTTTATTATGATCTCTAGAAAGCGTTAAATTTTGTTGATAAAAGCTTCCCTTATCACAGTGTAACTCCAGGACAATAACTTTAGCATGGAGATTACTTCTACACTACTACAGGAGCAGTTGTAAATAACACGTGTTGGACTTTAATTAAGGTGACTGTAGCATGGGGCATCAGATAGAGTGAGGTAAATAGCCAGATTAGTGATGTCGTTAACCCCTTAACGACCCATGAGGTACTATTACCTCATGGATGTCTGGTACTTAACGACCCATGAGGTAATAGTACCTCATTGATGTAAACACTCCCCGCTTTGCAGTGCATGCTTAAATGGAGCAGGTCTTAGTTGTATCTGACAACTAACACCCTGCTCTGTCACCCTCCATTGGACATGAGTGCCGATTTTGGGTTTTAACTCGTTGATTGCTGTGATCAAACATGATTGTGGCATACAACGAGTTGCGCTATGTTATTGGGGTCCCCGGCACCCCCCCGCGGAGAGATTGGGGGGTGCCAGTGTGTAAAACATGTAGCCTGGGGTCTGGCCCCAGGCTGCTACATACCCCCGTTACCTGGTTGATCCTGCCGTGTGAACAGGAAGCAAGGCTGTGTGTGCACACAGCCTCACTTCCTGTTATGCAGTACGAGACACTGAATGCTGTGCCTTGTAGTGCATAATACAGGATGAATGATGAAGACTTCATTGATCCAAGTGTCCCATAGGGACACATGTGAAAAAGTAAAAAAAAAAAAAAAAAAGAAGTGAAAAATAAAGCGTTAAAAAAATGAATAAAGTTATAAAACCCCACAAAATCCCTTTTATCTAAAGAAAATGAAATATATATATATATATATATATATATATATATATATATATATATATATATAAAAAAAAACCTAAATATTAATAAAAACTAGGCATATTTGGTATTATCGCATCCGTAACAATCTGTACAATAAAACTGAAACAATATTTAATGCACATGGTGTACGGCGAAAAAAAAACAAACAAAAAAAAAACGGGAAAAACCCGCCAGAAGTAGTGATTTTTCTCCATCTTACCTTACAAAATATGCTATAAAAGGTGATCAAAAAGTCATATGTACCCCACAACAGTAACAATGTATTCCAAAAGCCGCATAGCGCTCCTTCCCTTCTGCGCCCTGCTGTGTGCCCAAACTGCAGTTTACACCCACATATATAATTTTTTGGCCCACCTAATGGTTTTAGGAGTGTAGGTCTCTGAAAACACAAAGTGGGTGCAACGTATTGGGCACCGAAATGGCATATTTCTTTAAAAATTTCAATCTTCTTTTTGTACCTTAATTTTTGGAAAGCATTTTTAGTCTCAAAATGATAACACCCCTTCATACATTCCTTGACGGGTGTAGTTTCTACAATGGGGTCACTTTTGAGGGGTTTCCATTGTATTGATACTTTAGGGGCTCAGCAAATGCAACATGGCACCTGAAAACTTTACCAGCCCTCCAAAATCCAAATAGCGCTCTTTCCATTCTGAGCCCCACCATGTACCCATACGGCAGATTATGACCACATATGGGGTATTGCCGTGTTCAGGAGAAATTGTGTAACAAACTGTGGTGTGGTTTAATTCTTTAACTACTTGCAAAAATTAAAAATATGGCGCTAAATGGATGATTTATTGGAAAAAAAAAAGTAATTTTTCATTTTTACGTCCCAATGTTAATAAAATCTGTGAAACAGCTGTGAGGTCAAAATGCTTACCAAACTCCTACATAAATTCTTTGAGGGGTGTAGTTTCCAAAATGGGGTCACTTTTAGGCGGTTTCCATGGTATTCGTACTCTAGGGGCTCTGCAAATGCGACATGGCACCTGAAAGTTATTCCAGCAAAATCTGCCCTTTAAAAGCCAAATAGCGCTCTTGCCATTCCAAGCCCCGCCATGTTCCCATACAGCAGATAATGACCACATATGGGGTATTGCCGTCTTCAGGAGCAATTGTTTAACAAACTGTGGGGGGCTTTTTCTCCTTTAACCCCTTGTGAAAATGAAAACTTTAGGGATAAAGTGACATTTTAGTCATTTTTCATTTACATATCCCAATGTTAGTAAAATCTGTGAAACAGCTGTAGGGTCAAAAAGGTCACTACCCCCCTTGATGAATTCTGTGAGCGGTGTAGTTTCTAAAATGGGGTCACTTTTGGGGGGTTTCCATTGTTTTGGTACTCAAATGAGACATGGTGCCTGAAAATTATTCCAGCAAAATCTGCTGTTCAAACGTCCAGTGTCGCTCCTTCCCTTCCATGCGCTGCTGTCTGTCCAAAAATCAGTTTACACCCACATTTGGGGTATTTCTGTGCTTGGAAGAAATTGCATGAGAAACTGTTAGATGAATTTTCTCCTTTAACTCTTTGTGAATGTGTTAATTTTAGGTCTAAATGAATGTATTAATTAAAAAAAAAATGAAAGCACTCTTAGCTCATTTGCATGTGAATAAAAATATTAGCAGCTATTCTGCAAACAAATTGTAGCACTGTGTTCATGGCTCTGAGTGCTAAAGCGACGTTCACACTACCGGGGTGTCTGTAGTAAACCCCGGGGAAAGCAGACAGCAAAGTCCTCCATGTAGGATTTTGTGTCCGTGGAAAAAAAACGGACACCAGGTGTAGAGGCTGAAAATGCTCACGGACGGTCACCTTTGTAAACTCATTCAAATGAATGGGTTTTAAAGCCAACTGCTCGCAAGCCGTTTGCTGTCCAGTTTCCCCAGGATTTACCACAGACACCCCAGGGCGGACAGCAGCGGCAGTTTGAACGCCACTGAAGAGCTACTGGTTCAATAACATTTTTGATGCTGACCAACCCCCTCTTACAGTGCCTTGTGTTCCTGAGCACTAATGTAAGTGTGGTGGTACATAGGAGTTCATGTCAGGTTCAGCATGTGCAGCCATCCTGACTTCTCTCCCTGGTTATGAATGGCAAGTTGTATGTCCTTGCACTGAGGTACCTCCCAGTCCCAGTAAGCGGGGGTAAAGCCCCCAAGTTTGGAGACTTCTATCAGTAGGGTCTAACAGTACATGAGGCAGTCAGAAACGGAAGGCTCCCAGCTGTCCTGGTAACTGAACGGCTCCTGTGATCTTCCTGCAGCCAGATTTTCAAGTGCTAGAAATAGCAGTGAAAGTAACCTTTCCCATGCCAAGACCACATCTGATGAAGACTTTGTGGTCTTCTCAAAGAAGATGACCAAGGTGTTTAATATATGTTGGAACTGAAAATACCGTATTTTTCGGACTATAAGACGCACCGGACCATAAGACGCACTAAGGTTTTAGAGGAGGAAAATAGGGAAAAAAAAATTTTAAGGTAAAAAAATTGGTGAAATATTTAATAACCTAATAATATAATATTTCACCAATGTAAATAGAACCGGGGGCTTTCGGACACAGGGATACCAAATGTGTATGTGTTTCACAGTAATGTTTTTGTTTTATATGTATTCTAGGGATATGAGGGTGATTTGAACATATCTATCTAATCTGTCTGTCTGTCTGTCTATCTATCTCCTATCTATCTATCTATCTATCTATCTATCTATCTATCTATCTAATCTATCTATCCTCATCCATGGATGGAAAGAGACACCCTGCAGTGAAGCTATGCAAGAAGAGAAAAAGGGGCGGGCCACACGGGTGAAGGAGGTGTGGTTTTCTAAGCAAACTTGAAAACACGCCTCTTTCACCCATCTGGCTCGTCCCTCCTTCGCTGCCTCTCAGATCTGGCTCCTGCAATGATGCCACACAGGCAGGGAAGTAGGGGCGGGCCAGACGAGTGAAGGAGGCGTGGTTTCAAGCTTGCCGAGAAAATCACGCCTCCTCCTCCCCGTTTGGCCCGCCCCTCCTTCCCTGTCTGTGTGGCATCATTGCAGGAGCCAGATCTGAGAGGCAGTGAAGGAGGGGCGGGCCAGACGGGAGAAGGAGGCGTGGTTTTCTCGGCAAGCTTGAAACCACGCTTCCTTCACCTGTCTGGCCCGCCCCTACTTCCCTGCCTCTCATATCTCGCTCCTGCAAACATGCGACACAGACAGGGAAGGAGGGGCAGAGCAGGCAGGCACCGTGCTGCTCTCCTTTTGATTCTCACAGACGGGACACAGACGCTGCATTCGGACTATAAGACGCACACACATTTGCCTCCCATATTGGGAGGAAAAAAAGTGCGTCTTATAGTCCGAAAAATACGGTATGTCACAGGAAATCTAACCTGGATAAGGGAGTGTTCTACTTCAAGAGGTGTTATTTTGTAAAATACATATAGTGAAGGTATATTATGTGTGTAAAATATTGATTTCATTTTTTCATTAACAGATTCAACAGTAAACCTTAGTTTGGCACAACGATTGGGAAAGCGCAAGAAATCCCAAGGTGATAGCCCGTTAGGTAGGACAGTTACTGTTTTTTTTTGTGAATGCCATTGTAAATGTGTATAAAATGGACTTCATTACATGTATTTTCATGTATTAATTACCCTTAATAGGTTTCTCAGGAAATGAAGAGCTCAAAATTAAACAGTCTGGCACAAACACTGGCCAGGTCCATGCTGGTATCTACTCCCTGGTGTTTCTCAAAACATAGGAAATGCCTGGGACTAATGATGGGTGAATCATGTAAGATTCTTGTTCAATCCAAATCAGAGGTGCTATAATAATCTGTGGTCTCTTCTATAAACTGAGGCCCAGAGAAAATAAATATTGCTGATACTCTCCTTTTAAACCTTTTCTCTATGCAGCCTGTAATAGAAGTAGCAGTATTTTGCAATGCATTAGCATTGTAATGCATTGAATTAGTGGTCAGATCCCCTGGGGGTTCCAGTCCACAAGAGAGTCTATTAAATATAGTAAAAATAATAAATTATTATGAAACACATGCACATTAGGTATCCAAGCCCGGTCTACTAACCTATAAAAATATTTTTACCATACGGTGAATCCTGTAGCGGTTCAACAAAATCTAAAGAGCCGAACCTGTTCACTGTGTTGCCACTGATTTAAAAAATTTTAAATTAATTACAAAATTTAAGATAAGTGACTAAAGCAATAGACATTCTCCAAAATTGTATAACTATACACTATATCTGGTGTCAAAATATGGCAACTCTAAGAAAAAAGATTATTTTTTTTTTAATAAAGTTTTGGAATATTTTAACACGTTAAAATGTAAATAAAACTATATAAATTTTGTATCCCCAGAAACATACCGACCTATAGAATACAAGTGACATGTTATTTTGGCTGCAAACTTAATGCCATACTTAAAACAAAGGCCATAAAAGTCGCACAAATACACGTTTTCTCCAATTCCACCTCATTAATAATTTTTCCCCAGATTCCCAGTACATTGTACAGGGTGTTAACTGGGACCATTTATGAAGAACAATTTGTCTCACAAACATTAAGCCCTCATGTATCTCTGTGAATGGAAAAATAAATATAGTTATGGGGTTTGAAAGGTTAAGAGTCCAAAACATAAATCGAAAGATGCTTGCAAGAGGATAAAGTGGCTTGATGTCCCAACCACCAGACTGGCACTTTCGGAAGCACCTAACCATGACTGTTTTGCACCCTTTCTGTAAACTCCATAGGTGGAAATAGGAGTTCTGAAAATGCTGCTTGAAAACTGGTGGCCCTCCACTGAAAATATTAAGACCCTCCTCTTGACTAAGTTAAATGTAGAGAAAACTGTATGTTGAGACTAGAGAAATGTGTGCACCAAAAAAAGGAGCTTTTAAGAAATTTTAGGAACTCCTGGTCCTCCATCTCCAGATACTTTGGGGCTTGCCCCTAAAACATTATTAAAGGACATGGTCTTTTATTTGTTGACATCGCACTTGGGCAGTGGATCGTTCTACAGCAGACCTAGACATTGTACGTCTCACGGGCCACATCCGGCCCTCTTAGGGCCCGTTCACACCGGCACAGAGGGAGCGGATTATGGCGCGTAATCCACGTCATAATCCGCCCCCTCACAATGGTGGTCTATGGAGACTGCTAGCATTCTTTTTTGAAGCATGTTGCCGCTAGCGGAAAACAGAAGCGAGCTGCCATTTCTTCAGGTGGATCCCACGACTAGTCGTGGCAGGCGGGTTTTGACCCGAGTGTGACGCGGCTCCCTCCGTCACTCTCGGTGCCCAAATCCGCCCCACCACCCCCCGTGTGAACTAGCACGAACTGTCTCTGACCTGCTTGCATAGGGTGTAGGATTAAGGTAGATGCCGAATGGCAAGTTGACTAAAGGATTATTCACTAAGATATGATCAGACTCTTTAGTGGGTGGAGCCACACGGGACAGTGTGGTTGTGTTACACGGAAAGACAAAGCTGCCGGGAATGGAGACTGATGGAAGATAAGGAGGAGTGAAGAGACAGTATGTGTGAGCAAGAGGAAAGAACTAAGGGCAGATGTAGGGGCAGTTGATTGGAGGACATTAAACTAGGGGACAGATGGAGGGTGATATTAAACTGGGGTCAGCTGGAGGAGGGTATTAAACCATGAAGGGGGGTGTAGCTGGAGGGGGACATATCTTCCTCTAGGTGCCCCCAGTTTAATGTCCCCCTCTAACTACCCCCACTGTCTAATGTCCCTCTCCAGCTACCCTAGTTTCGTGTCCCCCTCTAGTTTCTGCCAGTTTAAACTGGAGTCATGAGGAGAGGGACTTAATACTGTGGGACATTTGGAGGAGAACATTATAATGTAGGGACATATAATGTTAGGGTGACTGTAGGAGCATTATACTTTGTGGAGGCTCATGGAAAAAAAAATTTGATGAGAATGGGCAGTGTCATTGTAGAAGTGTGTGGAGCTAAATCTGCCATGACGTGCATAGTCCTCTATAACCGTTTCAATTTTTCATATGGCCCCAAATTAATTGCCCACTCCTGTTCTAGAAGCTTCTAGAGGCTGGCTCTCCTAAATATGGATACGTACCAATGAATTACTGCGTTCTCTGTTGAGATCTGCTCCAAAGTTTTGCTTTTCTTTTATTGTTCATGTTGTGATGATAGAAAAGGGAAGGCCTTTTTGAGGTTTGAATATGGACTTGTCCATGTGGGTGTCTCTGGAGAATTATTTGTTGCTTTTCCTATGCACTTACTGGTTGGAATATGGGGGGGGGGGATATTATGTTTTTTTTCTATGTTTGTCTTTTACTATGAAAAAAGATTTTAAAAAATAATCTGATTTAAAAAAAATAAGTTATGGAAACATCATCGCTGTTTCTATAGCTTGTTTTTAACTTTTATGGGCCTTAAGAAAACATCATAGAAGACTTGTCATTTTAGCTGTATATTTAACCATCTGACCATCTTAAAGTGGCAAGGCACTTGAATTCTCGTCTCGCCAAAGGCATGGTACAAACTAGAACATTTGTGTTAAAAGTATTTTTATTTTCTTCTACAAGCTGCTTCTGAAGGAGAAGTTCTGCTTCCTGTGAAAAAAACATTATTAGAAAGGCTTGGGACGAGGATTACGCCACTTACTGATAACTCCAAGTTTCAACCAAAAAAAGGTATTTTGTGGCTTAAGAACTATGTTATTATTATTATTATTATTATTATTTATGTTTGTGGTAGTAACAGTTTTTAATGGACCTTGCAATCTATGCAGCTTTCAATCACCTTGTAAAGTGTTGTACAAAATGTTTAAAAATTAAATTTTATTGCTAAAATTTTTCCAAAGCAGAGCTCTTACACAGAATTACATAAAACAAATATTCTGGATGTGTAGCATTTCCATTTATATCTTTTTGTGTGCATTTTCAAAACAATATTGTTAAGAGACAAATATTATTGTTTTATATAAAGAAATGTTATACAGTTTTCCAACATATTCTCTTTGTCCTCACAATTTTCTATATGTCTGCTGGCTGCTATTCATCCTGTTTGTTTCTAGTGGGTAAAAATCAGTTCCTGGTCATGTAATAAACACACCAGTGCGCAGCTCGTTACTAGGTGGATGTCTGATTACTGTGCTGTGACTTTAATAAGCTGTGCATCGGTGTGTTCATGGCTGAGACTAGAATGGAGTGGTTGAGGAAATGCTGCTTTTTATTTATTTATTTCTTGAGCCAAAGCCAAAAATGTCTTGAAAGGAACAGGAAACAGATAAGAAGTGCACTTTGGTGCAACAAAAAACCGCGGCAAAATCTGCAACATAAAAAACTGCATTTCTGCACCCTCAGCATCATCCTAACTATCTATTTAGATGTAGATGCTGCAGGTGGTGCTTCATAGTAATTGTCACATGGAAATAAATGGAATTATTAACATTAAGCAGAAATCTAGAAAAACTGTGAGAAATTGATGCACAAAGTATATTGGAAAATTGTATAACCTTTCATTATCTAAGCAATATTATTTGTCTGAAACTGGGCAATCCCTTTAACACCAGTTTAGCCTTCCCATTAAAAGCACAGACAGACGAAATTAATTGTCTTTTGCTCTTGTCTTGTCAAAGATACATTTCAAGAACTAACTGCAAGTGTATAGTTAGTTCTTGAAATGTATCTTTGACAACTAGTAAATAGTATTTTTAAAACTGCAGGTCTCGTGTGGTGTTATTTGTATATAGGGTTTAGCATCAGCCAGACGTTGGGCAGGGCAAAAGATTTACTGACAAAAGGTTCATGGTTGCCCAAGGCATCCATGGGAGCAGAAGCTAATCAATCTGGTCCAAAGCCACAGAATAGCTACTTTAGCACAGTTTTCTGGAAATGACAGGTGCCAGATCACCATTTCATCTCTTCTTGCTTGTGTATGGGGCTGCAAAGCCATAGACTAATAAGAATGCCTGCATTGACCGGTTTATTGCTGAAGTCACCTACAGTGGGTTCTTAAGTATCAGTACTGGAGAATGGCCTCATTTCCCCATAGTAGTGCTCATTAAACTAACCGGTTGCTTTTGTCAGAAAAACAAGATGAACATATCTTTTCATTTTTCAGTACAAACACCAAGACTTTTAAAGGATCGACTTGGTTTGCAGCCAATGCAGAGCATCGTAAATACAGGTAACAAATGAAATGAGAGTATTTGAAAATATTTTGCTTTGTTTTGTTTGATGCAATAGTTGTAGAAACATAAGAAAAAGTTTGCTTCATTTTTCATGCCAATCCACCTTTTTTCTGGGTAGCCTGCTTAAAGAGAGCACGTAGTGATGCCTTACCTGCCATTTAAGCCCGAGGAAGTTTAGTGGTTAATACTGCAAATATCTAATGGGTTCCCCAGGACTTGGCATTTAATGGTCCAAGGTCTTCAGTGTTTAGCGTAGGGTGTTAAACTGTTCTGGAATATTTATTGTTGTCATAAGTAGATATAGTATGGTATTAATTTTTCCTCAGTTTTATTTACGTATGCATATATGGTACACAATGTTTGTATCAAAGGCTACACTAAATATTTTCCAACAGAGTAAAAATTATCCTCTTGGCAAAAAGAAAAAATGCTTCTTAAAATGGTAAGAAGGCTTTCATAATTTGTTTCAATTAGAAGGGTTAAATGTGCCCTATCTGGCATTGATAGATCATTAATGTTACCATAAGTAACATTATTGATGGTACTGCAGTGTTTTAAAGAGTCTTTTTTTTTTTTTTTTTTTTTTTTAAGCCTTCACACGGAGTTTACGCTCCACTCATTCAGACACGTAAGCATGTGTCAAAGTGACTGCTGTAAAACACAATCCCATAGACTTCAATGCGTGCCACTCTTACGCGCGTTACACATTGAAATCAATGGGAAGCTTTTAAACCCATTGATTTCAATGTGTAGCGCACATAAGAGCGGCACACTTTGAAGTCTATGGGATTGTGTCACTTTGACACATGCTTATGTGTCTGAATGAGCGGAGTGTAAACTCCGTGTGAAGGCTCCCTTTAACTGCAGAGACAGCACTGCTCTGTACACTTTACAACATTTCACCCAAACTGACCAGTGTACTGCTAGTCAAAGACGAGTAGCATTTATCACCACTACCACCTTCCATTGAAGCTTCTCAGCGGCTATCCTGCTAAGGCTACATACTGGTTACAGTACCATAGTGCTCCTCTCTAATTTCAGTATAGTGTTCAGTCTCATGGTTGTATTTACATAACCGTACACATAGAAACAGAGTTATAAATTGAGTATGAAAAAAAAATTACAGTATATATCTCATATTCTTGTCTCTTTGTTGCAGAGGTTATCACCTTCACTGTAGGGCATGTTAACACGGTGGAAATCTTAGCTGAAAAATTCTGCATCAGAAATTTTAAATCTGAATTTTTCGGCTTGAACAAACCCTACAGTGGAAGCTGCTACGAAATTTACAAATTTCAGGTGGAATTCACCTGATGATTGAGTATGACGCTTAGGCTATGTTCTTAATACTATTATTAATATTGATTGCTGTGATCTGTCATAAGATGAGAACAACTGACATAAACTGTAGCATATCAACTGACTCAGACAGAGCCCCCTTCGTCTATGTCTGTTCCCATTGACTCTAACACAAACAACATGTGAGACCATTTAGTCTGTCTTGTTTTTTACTCATTGTAACGGAAGAAAAAGTCCTACATGCACAACTTTTTCTTCCTTCAGAAAAGTCAAAATATGACAGGACGACACTTGGTGAATGCTGACAAACTCCTGACGGAGAGGGCTCAGTGTGCTTCTGTTATTTAGAGTCCAATGAACATTAAAATAGTAGTGTGAACCTATTTTTGCTACTGGAAATTCAGCTAGAGGATAAATGCAGCATCTGCCTCCCATTGAAATCAATGGAATACTGATTTCAGTGAAAATTCACCTAATTCAGTGTGTCAGCATACCGTTAAACCTGTATAAAAACATGTAAGGGCTCATTCACGTGGGGGCGGAATTTGACACAGAAAGTGACGCGGGAGCCGCGTCACTCTCGGGTCAAAACCCGCCTGCCACAACCATCGCGGTCGCGGCTTTCCCCTCAGTAGCCGGCTCAAATGAGTGAGCCGACACCGGAGGGTGCTGCCGCTAGGCAGAAGCCGTGGCTCAGCGCGCCGCGGCTTCCGCCTGTCGAAAGGGCGGCTTGCTTCTTTTTTCGCCTAGCGTTAAAAAACGCTAGCGAAAAAAAAGAGCTAGCCCTCTACATAGACTAGAATTATATGGAGGAGGATTATGACGTGGACTCCGCTGTCAAAATCCGCCTCCATGTCCCCGTGTGAACTAGCCCTAACTGTTAAAAGGAATCTACCATTGGGGATTTATTTATTTATTTATTTATTTATTTATTTATTTTTAAATAAACACACATTGGAAATAGAAATTAGAAAAGGGTATTCTAGTCTTATGTCTTTTTCTCTCCTCCTCGCAGCTGTTTTTGAAATATATTGTTTTTTTTAAACAAATATGTAAATGAAGCTCAGGTAGCAGCCTTGATGTGGTTGCCTGGGCCGTTCATTCACTCCCCCTTCATGCAAATTAACTGTTCTCGCCATCCTCTTCACTGAATATGCAGCCACCTCTGTCTTCAGCAGGATCCAAATCCCGTGCATGCACAGTTCACTCTTGTAGGAATGTAATAAAGATGGCCGGAGGATCATGTGCTGTACACTCGGCCCAAACTCGAAGTGCACTGAAGACACAGGCGGCTGCGTAGGCAGTGAAGAGTGATACTGCTGATGCCGCCTACTAGGCCGTCCCTTCATGCAGAATGACAATGCTGTGCTCTGAGCTCTCTGTGTTCCCTGAGCTTCATTTACATATTTACCAAAAACAATATATTTCAAAAATGGCTGCGAGGAAGAGAGAAAGAGAAGTAGGACTAGAATATCCTTTCTAAAGGCTATTCCAACGTGTTTACTAAAAAATAAATAAATCCCCAATAATAGACTCACTTTAAGACCAAGTATGGAGAAGAATAAAAAAAAATGCACCTCACATTTTTTGCCACTTTAGATGCATTATCTTCTGTCAGTTTCTCCATTTTTAGTGCAAGGCATTGAACTTTACTGACTGCATGGAGTTTTATTTTTTTTTTTTTTTTGCAGAGACTGTTGCTGATACAGGGACTGGCTTTCGCATTAAGACTCTTCAAGAAATTCGTCAGGAAAAAGCCAGTCAAAGGCTGGAGCAAGATGCCACAAGTATGCCCTCTGGAAGTGAAGACAAATTAAGCATGAAGAGCAAGACTTCCCCCAAATCTCAAACAGTGATTCACATTAAGTCATTGAGTGAAATTCAGGAAGAAAAAAGACTAAGACAACTAAAAGAGGAGGCACAAAAACTTGAAAACACAAAAAATGAAATATCCAGTGAAACCAATAAGGATCTGGAACAAAAAAATGCTGGAAATACAGCATCAAATGATATAAACCCAAATGAAACTACCCCAAAACAGACTGTTTTTAACTCTAAAGTTCAGGGTGAAAAAAAGATTAAACGGCCTTTTGTTAATGACAATATTTCCAGCGTTGTTGGCATCACTAAGACACATTCTGTGAGTTTGAAAGAGCCAAAACCAATTTTGCAGTCAATTGAAAAAGTAAGAGTAAAAACACTTGAAGAGATCAGACAAGAGAAGGCTCTCCGTCTCCAACAAAATGCAAAATCAGAGAATATGATGACTGCATCTCAGCCACAGGCTCCATCACACCACAAAAAGATCCTGCGGCTCTCCAAACTGCCTGGTAAGCAACTTTATTTGATAGTCATTGATGTAAACAGTAGACTTTGAGTATGGTTATTTAAAGGTTGTATGATATATGCAATACATTTATATCCACAATACATAGCAGTTTAATTGAAAAGTACAGAAATACAAAGAAAGCTCAACTTATTTTGTTCTGCTGTACATTTATACATTTTTAACAGTTTCCTAACACATTAAAAATAATTAATTGCTCCGTCCCATTATGATACTGGTTGCAACAGGTCAAATGAGAGAAAAATCTGATCTGGGGAATTCATTAAAGGGGTTGTCCAGTTTTTAGTATTAGTCACCTCTTCTTAGACTGTCAAGGCGCAATTGGTGTAGTAAAATGACAGACATAGAGGACATTGCTAGACTCCCAGCTACCATTTAGGTGATCACGTCAGCAATAAACATGGCATCATGGTGTTAAACAGCTGGGATAAGTGTTCTCTGATCCCAGATATTTCAGCAGGAGTTGGGGACTTATGGACTGGCAATGTACATTTATGACACTGACTCTAGCACTTTTTTAATGTATGGCAAATGGCACTGACTTATTAATAAGTTATGTACAACCCAAAGTTGTAGCAATTTGACACCTCCTGATAGCCAAAATAAATGACATCCTTAAGAGTTAGAAACACCTGTGAAGGATGAGAGCAACAGAAATTAAATAGTAGTGTGAACATACTCTAGCAATATTAAAAGTCCAGCCTGGTTTGTTTATTTTTTAATTCCCTATTTATTTCATGTTAATTGCATGATTTATATCAGTACTGACAGCAGACATAATAATACATAATAGGTAAAATTAATTTATTTTCAGAGGTCAAGGCTTTTTAACCTTAGATCCCTTCCTCTGTCTTATGTTCCTATGTTGTCATCCTCCGCTGTTCTTTCTAGGATCAGAATATGTGGATTCTTTCTTTGCCTTTTTCCTTCTCCTACTGCTGTTGGTACAAAACTTGCTAACCACCTGCCTGTGTAGAACCAGAATTTTGTATACCGAGTGTCAGCCTCTTGCTGGCTGGGCCTATACCAATGGTGCTGTGTCCCCTACAAAAGGATTTAACAGTGCAGAAATCCAATTTTTTTTCCCCCAGCACTTTAAACTTTTTAGAAAGGTATTAAAACTTATGCCATATGCATTTGGTATCACTATGATCATACCAATCCCATTATTTTTGCACAGTGAAAATCAAAGCCATAACAAAAGGGGATAGTTTGACCCGTTTTGATTTTTTTTTTGTTAGCTTTCTGTAGTCCCAAACCCGAAGAGTATTTAACACGAAGTTCACACCTGTGCTCAGGTTTCCATACTTTGGTCTGCTTGGGCCCGAAAAACAGAAACCCAATTTGCTTAAAAAATTGGTTACCTGCGGAAGACTGTAATTTTCCACCTGAAAATTGCTTTAGCAATGCAGCTTTGTTTTCCTGCTGTGTGAAATTATTCCTCTCATTGTTTATATAGCGTTTCCACGGACCTGTGTGATAAGACAGAACTGATGACATCACTCACTGCTCTCATTGTTATCTAAAGCCCTTCCTACTCCCCCTTCCATACTCCTCCTTGCCTTCTCCCCACTCTTATACTTTACATGTCTTCTTTGTTCTGCTGAGAACTCTGTCTGTAGCCTTCAATACTTCTCTATTGCGCATGCTCTCAGCTTGCGCAATAGAGATGTATTGTCGGCTTCAGTGATTATGTTGTGTATGTGGAGAAGCCGTTCTCCAAAGTAAGGAACGTAACCCCAGACAGGAAGAAGATGGGTAGGTATGATGGTGTGAATGGGAGGGAGAGTAGTAGTGACGATCCGTTTCCAGAAATGTGGAAACGGATCATCACCGGATAATCAGAATATGTCCCTGAAGCGGTCACATGATCACCTCAGGAATAAGGGTAATTATACATTTTTGATAATCAATGTTATTTAGAAAGTAGGAGGGGGGAGGGTTTTTAGATTAGTGTAGGGATTTTAGGTTATCCCGGACAACCCGTTTAAGTCTGAGTAGGAAACTTTTTTCTGACACTGACTCCAGAACCCTGGTAGAAACATCACCACACCTGTCTGTTGCTTTTGTATGGTTTTGCAGTTTGTCTCCACTGAGATGTCTTACACTTTGTTTTGCAAGAAAGCAGCAATGCTTTGATTATCCTATACAATGCCACTGAGTTTCTTTCTCTGTACAGTTTTTTGCACCATTGACTAATGAGAATAAATAAATAATACCATTCTATATACCTGACTCCCTGAGAATGACTGCATTACTTATCACTGAACTTGCAAGTTGCTGTGATTTTTTTATTTATGTATTTTTTGTATTGTCTTCTAGATTCCATCTTGTGTATTTCAGGTTTTTTTTTATACTACTGATTAACACTGTACTTGATTTACCTCAAAGACAAGTGCATGTAACATGTATGTGGTTCCACTACAGGTAGTACAGATTCAAAACTGGACCATTTGGCTGCAAAACCGCACCTTCCTATGACTAAAGCTGCTGAAGAGGAAAATAAGGTATTTCTTGTAAAAATTTGTTTTGTCACTGATTATTTAACCCATAGGAGTATAAGAATCTTGATCCAGATAGTGACTAAACAAATGTTTCTCCATGCAGATATCCTTAACATGTGTGGATACCAAAAATGAGAATAACTTGCTTATAACAGGCTGTCAAAAGTCACCACTCAAAGGTGGAAGTGATGGAGAAGTTTTGAAGCCAACTACCCTGACTCTTCAAAAAAAAGGTATTTGTTTTAAATGCAATTGTGTAGTCCATATAGTAATTATATGTGTAAAGTTGGCCATACACCTTGTTCAGTTAACAGCTATTTTTCCTGACCTCTTCCTCCCTCCCCCCCCGACACCATCAAAACTCAGTTCAGCTAAGCCTGCTGCGTGTGTTTTAACACGTGTTTTACCCCCAGGAAATAGAGAATTGGGCATGATAAAATTCTTCATGCCTAGTGCGTCATTTTCCTGACTTGAGATAGTTGGCCAGCCCTGCTGAACTCCCTGGATACAGTTCACTTGTTTTTTGTGTGTAACAAAAATCCATCATAATGCATTGGAGTATTCATTAAATGTGCCTGAAATCGATTATTGTGGTCTACACACAATGAGGTTGCCCAACAGTTATGCCGTTATTTCGTTCATTTATTTCGTAACATACTAGCTGTTTGCACATGCATAACTACCTCTTCTGCAAAAGTGGAGCACAGGGCATCCTCATTCTCAGCTTTGTTGGGGGCCTGCCAATGTTTTATATCGCTGGAGAATACAGAACCTTTTTGTGTATTGCCACAAGTCTTTGGTTATAACAAGTAAGATTCAAGAATAACTTTTCAGTGTTAAAAATGTGTTCCAGGTAAACCAAAACTGAATGTTGAGCCATGTATGTCGAAAAATACATTATCTGTCAAAGCTGCAGTCAAGCACAAAGCACAAGAAACAACTATTGTTGCGGAAGTTAAACCCATGAGTTCTGCTGCAACATGCAGCAAAGAGGAGAATCCACCAGAAACTGTAAGTACATTTTTCTCAGATTTGCTGACCTGTTTTCTATTCTTTTATTTGACATTTTTATATACAATTAAACAATACATAACACTGTACCTCCCAGACCTGTTAAAGCTCCCTAGCTAGTATATCCTAAATGTGGAATTACAGTATGTAACTTGCACATCATAGGGTGAGGAAAGGAGTATAGGAACAACTTTGGGGAGGGCTAAGGGAAAGTAGGAGAGAAAGGAAGTGAATAAAAGGAAATAAAACTCCTCATATCGATCAGTTCGAAGAGAAAAACGTCCATTCTTTTTGCACCCGAGGGACGGCCATTTTAACAGAGGGATCAGTGAAAATGTACAAAAATGGAACATGACCTATATTTTGATTGGCTGTGACAATGGACTGTCAAAATATCGGTCATGTGGATAGGATTTTCCATCACTTCTCTTACCAAGACCCTTCTCCCCTGATTACTTAGTTTGTTTGGAAGGCCAAGTCTAGGAAGACTCCCGGTTTTTCCAAACTTCTTCCATTTAAGAATTAGAGAGGCCGCTGTGCTTTTGGGAACCGTACCCTTCTCCAGCTGTTTTCTCCACAAAATCTTATCTCTACAGTTCTTTTTTTTTTTTCTTAGCTTGGTTTTTGCTCTGCTAATTATTGTCAGCTGGTCGACCTTATATAGACAAGACTGTGACTCTCCACATCATGTCCTAACAATTGAATTTATCACAAATGGACTCCAATAAGGATGTAGAAACATCTCAAAAATGATCAAGAAAGTGGGAGACCCCAGAGCTAAATTCATAGCAAAGGGTCGGAATACCTATGTGGACACAAAATTTAAAAGTTTTAAAAATAACATAAGCGTGGCTCCCACTTCTCTGCACTGTGCTATTAACATGACTGGTCCTTCCTGACATACAATATACATTTTCTCCCTTTAGATCTGTAAATAAATATACAATGAGTTTGTAAATTATTCAGACCCTTTAATTTTTCTCATCTTATGAAATCATCTTAACTGAAATCAGTTAAAAAAAAAAAAAAAAAAAAGTTTCCCCATCAATCTACACTCAATGAGTGTAGATAATGAGCATCTGAAAACAGAATTTAGAGGCAGTTAAATGCTCTGCTGCATACCTGATTGTTAACTAATTGACTAACTCTGGTCCGGGTGCCGACATCTGGACCTAATTCGTTTAGGTGCCAGTGTTCATCACTGTGCTGCAAAGACCCAACGATTGTGGTATTTATGCAGCACAAAAGTGTGAGACTCTTTACTGTAATCAGCTTCTGAAATAGATGCTGTTATCAGGACCTGAATCAATCTGGTCCCAATGTTGGCATCTGGACCACAAGTTATTGGTTTTAGCCATACCAGCCTCCGTCCCTAAGCAAGAACCCCAAAATTGCAGGAAGGAGTGCCACATTTATGCCTGGTCTGCAAACTGTCACATTGTACACTATGTATTTATATGGAGCAGACAGGAAAGAGTAAGTATGCATTTTGTGTTAAATGTGTTATCCTTGCTTTATAGATTCCAGTAGTAGAATCATCTTCGGAACCTTCAATGGACAGTTTACCACCAAAACGTCTTAAAATCAGGTATTTTATAAAGGAAAATAATTTAGTTCTTTTGAAATGTGATTAAATATTTATATTCATACTAAAAATGAATGTTAATGCAGTATTTACATTTGTAGTGTTTTGTCTTAAATGGCTAGCAGTTATGAACTTAAATGGATTGTCCAATTGTTTGAAAAAGTATTCAGAGAAGTTACTAAAAAAAAAAAAATAATTACATACTGGTGGAAATACATGTGCCTCCTATATTGGTCTTAAAAACCTTATGTCACTGCTGTCAGACTTCTGAATTTCCAATAACCGACATCTCTGAGCAGTGCCAAAGGGCCCTAAAGAAGAACAAATAAAGCCCAAAAAAACACATAATATCTAGAGATGAGCGAGTACTATTCGAAACTCCCGTTTCGAATAGCACGCACCCATAGGAATGAATGGACGTGGGGGTTATGCAGCCGGCCGCCGGCAAAGTCTGCGTGCCGGCCGCTTCCATTCATTCCTATGGGTGCGTGCTATTCGAAACTACATCGGATCTATCATTGCACATGGGAGGCCTATGTATGCTAGTGGGAGTATTGCCACTTCCATCCGCTCTCCTTTTCTCTTCCCAGGATCCTAGCTTTTCTCCAGTCCGGCCTGGACCTAGAGCTTTGTCTTTCTTCCCTTAAGGAGCAAGTTTTGGCCCTTTCCATTTTTTTTCAGAAGCCCCTGGCCTTCTGGCCTCAGATGAAGATTTTCCTGCAGTGGATGGCTCACGTTTTTCCTCCCTATCGTCCTCCTTTCAAACAATGAGAGCTTAATCTCATTGTTGAGATACTTCAAGCTCCCCTCTTCGTGCCTTTAGTGAGAACTCTCTTCACAACTCTCTTGCAAATGTTGCAAAAAAAAAAAAGTTGCAGCCGCCATATTTTGACACCTGTAACTTTTTATATTTGTACGTCTGTCACTTTGCCTTTTTGCATTTTCTTTTTCCAGCTACAGGTGGGCCTTTTTTTTTTTTTTTTTCTTTTCTCCCTCTATGGGGGCCAATGTGTAAGGCTTAATACTCATGATCGGAGCCATAGTATGGTGGATGTTGGGAAAGTGTTAATGTAGACAAATGTTTGTTGAAGAAATAAAATATATGATTATGTGCTTAAAAAATTACTGGGTAAGACTGTCAATGAAAAAGACTTGGGGATTTTGGAGAATAATTAGCTTTCCTTTAGCGACTTTAAATAAAAAAAAAAAATAAAACTGGACTGTATCAAAAGAGGCCTATATGTTCATGCCAAGAACACAAGTTTTTCCACATAACTGAACAATAGAGGGTACAGAGAAGGGTAGCCAAGACATTTTGCAGTGACATACTTATCCACACATTTTGTAATATACTTCATAAATCCGAAAATACATATTTAGTAAATTGTTATACAATGATAACGTTTTTTTGTTCCTTCTCTTACAGCTCCCCAGCTAACATACCTTTGCCAAGTGCTTCTGCCACCGTACAGCCTCTATTGAAGTCACCAAGGACAAGTACAGCATCAATGGGAAAAATATCTGTACCCACTGAAGATGATTTTGATGAGCTAATGTGGGAAATTTCTGATGATAAACTTGAGGCGGAATTAGATCTGGATTCGAATAAAGATGAAGATGCGCTTCTTCTGGAGCTCTCAAAGATGATTGACAGCTGATCCTACAAGGATTTGAGATCTCCATTATGTAAACTGTATAGATTAAAAAAATTTAAATAAATACGCAACTGCCCTGATGTTTCACAGTGGTGGTGTGTTGTTATCGCTCAATTTTAATCCTGACTTCTGAAAAACATCATAATGATGTGACATCCAAGCTTAAACTTTGAGGAAAAGCAAACGTACATGGGAGGATGTTATTTATTATGGTTATCTAGATATTAACCTTTTACTGATCTATTATACCTCCTTAAGGACAGATAAAGCCAATATAAATAATGATGGGTGATATTTATAAATAAAACTTTTTATGGTTTGATGCATTTGTCTTACGTTTTCAAGACTCTTCAAATGTTTTTTTTTTTATAATGTTTCATTTGGGATGATTTTTTTTCTTACTATGAATGAAAATTACCCTACTTGGTCACAAGAATATAACAAAAATGAATATTGTTGAAATGAGATATTTGATTTCCACACAATAGTTAGTGTAATTGTAAAAATTTCCTTCAAGTTAGCATCATAAATAAAACCAAGCTTTAGTTTGTTTTTCCTCAGGAAAGGCTTTTACTATTGAATTATGTGAATTTCTTTTGCTACCTTTTTCTTTCTCAGATTAGAGGTTAAAGAAAACCTGTTAAAAGACTATTTTTACTAACATTTACCAAATGTATATATTTACATTACATTTTACTAATCTAGTCTGCAGCAGCCTTTTTATCTTACTTCAGTCAGGTGTAATCTGCCATATTGTCTGGCAAAAGTTAATTATTACAACTTGTGACTTTTTTTTTTTATATATGCGAGATTCAGTTTTGAGCAAGATCAGTTATCAGATATAAACCTCAAGCAGCAGAGAAGCATCTAGTTGAAGAAAAGTGAATGCTGGATTTGTTGTTACTATTGTGTTCATGTTCACTAGTGTTCCAGGTCATTGTTTATTTTTCACTGTATATTTCAATGAAAGTCTTGTGAGTTGTCACAAAGTAAATATATTTTCTCGGTTTTATGTCTGTCTCTTCCCTTATTCCCTGTTTTTAATTGAATTGTACAAAATATTGTATTCCGGTTAAAAAAAAAAATTGCTGTATTCTGATACTATCCATGGGATTAAACCTTATTTCCATTATTTAATTTTACAATAAAACTATTATATTTACTTATAACTAATAACTCCTTAAAGTTTTCCAGAAATTAGAGCAACCTCTGGAGCAGTGGGTTGGCTGTAAAAAAACAAACAAAAAAAAAAAACTTTTCTTAATAAAACATAACTCTTAATAAAGCTAATTAAACTCTTAGTAGCTAAAAAAAAAGAATCTTCATATGAGCTGTAAACCATGTAAATACTTCTGATTTTGGAACCTCACAAAGAAGTAGAATCCTTCGAAAAGATAAATGTTCTGTAGAGATGAGCGAGTACTGTTCGGATCGACCGAACAGCACGCTCGCATAGAAATGAATGGACGTACCTGGCACTTGGGGGGTTAAGCGGCCGGCCGACGTCAAAGCCAGAAGTACCAGGTGCATCCATTCATTTCTATGGAGCGTGCTGTTCGGATCGGCTGATCCGAACAGTACTCGCTCATCTCTAATGTTCTGTCTTATCCCCCAACCTAGCCTTTCGTGTGTTAATTTATTTGCTGATCATATTGACAGCCATAGACTGATCAGAGCCTAGTTTGTCAATAACTATATCTATGTATAAAATAAGTCTATAGAGAATTCTGACTCAGAACTACTTATTCATCGAGGTAAGTACTGTATATACTCGAGTATAAGCCAACTTTTTCAGCACAGTTTTTATGCTGAAAAGGCCCCCCTCGGCTTATACTCAAGTCAGGGTCCAACTCAACACAGGACTGCAAGGACCTGCATAATTTAAGGGAAGGGGGAGTCCTTCAGTGGTTGCTACAGTAATGATATAGGACACTCCCCCCTTCACTAGCAAGAGAGATCAAAGCCCGGGAGTTTATTATTATTTATTATGCTTACTTATATAGAGCCATCATATTCCGCAGTGCTTTACAGATATTGCCAATCACTGTCCCATTTGGGCTCACAATCTACATTCCTTATCAGTATGTCTTTAGTGTGTGGGAGGAAACCCACGCAAACACAGGGAGAACATACAAACTCCTTGCAGATGTTGCCCTTGGCAGGATTTTAACCCAGGACTCCAGCGCTGCAAGGCCACCGTGCTGCCCACAATTAGCAGGTCCCTGCTCCTGTGTCTGCATTTAGGAGAGCTGAAAGTGAAAGTAAAACACACAGGTACATACTGGTGTTACAATTCCTATTACTGTCAGGCATTTGGGGTTATTAATTTAGTTTTAGTAACTCCATGTGCCTCACATTAATAGCAGTTAACCCCATCATGTCCCTCACATTAACCCCTGTGTAGCCCATATAAGGGATACTAATATGTGAGACATATGGAGGTAATGTATATACTTGAGTATAAGCTGACTTTTTCAGCACATTTTTCATGCTGAAGGAGTCAGGGTCCACTGAGCACAGAAAACTGGAAGGACCTGCAAGGGGGAAGTGCTTTAGTGTTACTGCTCTGTGATTGGCTTATCATGAGGTCACGTGACTCTGATGTCATCAAAGGTCCTGTAGCCACTGATATGTAACATCTGCAGATAAGGTTGAGTCTAAATCCTAGTAGCTCCGCCCACACCAGAGTCCGATCACATGGTCATGACATCATCAGAGGTCCTTTAGCACACTAGGATTTAGCATCTACCCTGCAGATGAGTGGCCAGTAGAGATGAGCGAACACTAAAATGTTCGAGGTTCGAAATTCGATTCGAACAGCCGCTCAATGTTCGTGTGTTCGAATGGGTTTCGAACCCCATTATAGTCTATGAGGAACAGATACTCGTTAAGGGGGAAACCCAAATCCGTGTCTGGAGGGTCACCAAGTCCACTATGACACCCCAGGAAATGATGCCAACACCTCTGGAATGACACTGGGACAGCAGGGGAAGCATGTCTGGGGGCATCTAACACACCAAAGACCCTCTATTACCCCAACATCACAGCCTAACAACTACACACTTTACACACTCAATACCACATCTCTGACAGTAGGAAAACACCTTGAAACATGTGTATTTGGCACTTGCAGTGAGGAGAGCTTGTCACCAGCAGTGAATTTGGCCCTTGTAGTAAGTTGAGGTTGGCACCAACATTTGTTTTGAAAATCAGGGTGGATTGAGCCTCTAACCAGCAGAGTTTGGGCAAATTCATGGTGGAGGGAGCCTCTAAACACCCCAGTTTGGGCAAATTCATGGTGGAGGGAGCCTCTAAAAACCCCAGTTTGGACCAATTCATGGTGGAGGGAGCCTCTAAAAAACCCAGTTTGGACCAATTCATGGTGGAGGGAGCCTCTAACCAGCCCAGTTTGGGCAAATTCATGGTGGAGGGAGCCTCTAAAAAACCCAGTTTGGACCAATTCATGGTGGAGGGAGCCTCTAACCAGCCCAGTTTGGGCAAATTCATGGTGGAGGGAGCCTCTAAAAAACCCAGTTTGGACCAATTCATGGTGGAGGGAGCCTCTAACCAGCCCAGTTTGGGCAAATTCATGGTGGAGGGAGCCTCTAAAAAACCCAGTTTGGACCAATTCATGGTGGAGGGAGCCTCTAACCAGCCCAGTTTGGGCAAATTCATGGTGGAGGGAGCCTCTAAACAGCCCAGTTTGGGCAAATTCATGGTGGAGGGAGCCTCTAACCAGCCCAGTTTGGACCAATTAATGGTGGAGGGAGCCTCTAACCAGCCCAGTTTGGACCAGTTAATGGTGGAGGGAGCCTCTAACCAGCCCAGTTTGGACCAATTAATGGTGGAGGGAGCCTCTAACCAGCCCAGTTTGGACCAATTAATGGTGGAGGGAGCCTCTAACCACCCCAGTTTGGACCAATTCATGGTGGAGGGAGCCTCTAAACAGCCAAGTTTGGACCAATTCATGGTGGAGGGAGCCTCTAAAAACCCCAGTTTGGACCAATTCATGGTGGAGGGAGCCTCTAACCAGCCCAGTTTGGGCAAATTCATGGTGGAGGGAGCCTCTAAACAGCCCAGTTTGGGCAAATTCATGGTGGAGGGAGCCTCTAACCAGCCCAGTTTGGACCAATTAATGGTGGAGGGAGCCGCTAAACAGCCCAGTTTGGACCAATTCATGGTGGAGGGAGCCTCTAAAAACCCCAGTTTGGACCAATTCATGGTGGAGGGAGCCTCTAAAAAACCCAGTTTGGACAAATTCATGGTGGAGGGAGCCTCTAACCAGCCCAGTTTGGACCAATTAATGGTGGAGGGAGCCTCTAAACAGCCAAGTTTGGACCAATTCATGGTGGAGGGAGCCTCTAAAAACCCCAGTTTGGACCAATTCATGGTGGAGGGAGCCTCTAACCAGCCCAGTTTGGGCAAATTCATGGTGGAGGGAGCCTCTAAACAGCCCAGTTTGGGCAAATTCATGGTGGAGGGAGCCTCTAAAAAACCCAGTTTGGACCAATTCATGGTGGAGGGAGCCTCTAACCAGCCCAGTTTGGGCAAATTCATGGTGGAGGGAGCCTCTAAAAAACCCAGTTTGGACCAATTCATGGTGGAGGGAGCCTCTAACCAGCCCAGTTTGGGCAAATTCATGGTGGAGGGAGCCTCTAAAAAACCCAGTTTGGACCAATTCATGGTGGAGGGAGCCTCTAACCAGCCCAGTTTGGGCAAATTCATGGTGGAGGGAGCCTCTAAAAAACCCAGTTTGGACCAATTCATGGTGGAGGGAGCCTCTAACCAGCCCAGTTTGGGCAAATTCATGGTGGAGGGAGCCTCTAAACAGCCCAGTTTGGGCAAATTCATGGTGGAGGGAGCCTCTAACCAGCCCAGTTTGGACCAATTAATGGTGGAGGGAGCCTCTAACCAGCCCAGTTTGGACCAGTTAATGGTGGAGGGAGCCTCTAACCAGCCCAGTTTGGACCAATTAATGGTGGAGGGAGCCTCTAACCAGCCCAGTTTGGACCAATTAATGGTGGAGGGAGCCTCTAACCACCCCAGTTTGGACCAATTCATGGTGGAGGGAGCCTCTAAACAGCCAAGTTTGGACCAATTCATGGTGGAGGGAGCCTCTAAAAACCCCAGTTTGGACCAATTCATGGTGGAGGGAGCCTCTAACCAGCCCAGTTTGGGCAAATTCATGGTGGAGGGAGCCTCTAAACAGCCCAGTTTGGGCAAATTCATGGTGGAGGGAGCCTCTAACCAGCCCAGTTTGGACCAATTAATGGTGGAGGGAGCCGCTAAACAGCCCAGTTTGGACCAATTCATGGTGGAGGGAGCCTCTAAAAACCCCAGTTTGGACCAATTCATGGTGGAGGGAGCCTCTAAAAAACCCAGTTTGGACCAATTCATGGTGGAGGGAGCCTCTAACCAGCCCAGTTTGGACCAATTAATGGTGGAGGGAGCCTCTAAACAGCCAAGTTTGGACCAATTCATGGTGGAGGGAGCCTCTAAAAACCCCAGTTTGGACCAATTCATGGTGGAGGGAGCCTCTAACCAGCCCAGTTTGGGCAAATTCATGGTGGAGGGAGCCTCTAAACAGCCCAGTTTGGGCAAATTCATGGTAGAGGGAGCCTCTAAACAGCCCAGTTTGGGCAAATTCATGGTGGAGGGAGCCTCTAAAAACCCCAGTTTGGACCAATTCATGGTGGAGGGAGCCTCTAAAAACCCCAGTTTGGACCAATTCATGGTGGAGGGAGCCTCTAAAAAAACCCAGTTTGGACCAATTCATGGTGGAGGGAGCCTCTAAACAGCCCAGTTTGGGCAAATTCATGGTGGAGGGAGCCTCTAAAAACCCCAGTTTGGACCAATTCATGGTGGAGGGAGCCTCTAAAAACCCCAGTTTGGACCAATTCATGGTGGAGGGAGCCTCTAAAAACCCCAGTTTGGACCAATTCATGGTGGAGGGAGCCTCTAAAAAACCCAGTTTGGACCAATTCATGGTGGAGGGAGCCTCTAACCAGCCCAGTTTGGACCAATTCATGGTGGAGGGAGCCTCTAAAAACCCCAGTTTGGACCAATTCATGGTGGAGGGAGCCTCTAAACAGCCCAGTTTGGACCAATTCATGGTGGAGGGAGCCTCTAAAAACCCCAATTTGGACCAATTCATGGTGGAGGGAGCCTCTAACCAGCCCAGTTTGGACCAATTCATGGTGGAGGGAGCCTCTAACCAGCCCAGTTTGGGCAAATTCATGGTGGAGGGAGCCTCTAAAAACCCCAATTTGGACCAATTCATGGTGGAGGGAGCCTCTAAACAGCCCAGTTTTGGCAAATTCATGGTGGAGGGAGCCTCTAAAAACCCCAGTTTGGACCAATTCATGGTGGAGGGAGCCTCTAACCAGCCCAGTTTGGGCAAATTCATGGTGGAGGGAGCCTCTAACCAGCAGAGTTGTGGGAAAGCAGGGTGGAGGGAGCCTCTAACCAGCAGAGTTGGTGGAAATCAGGGTGGAGGGAGCCTCTAACCAGCAGAGTTGGGGGAAATCATGTTGGAGGGAGCCTAGTATTAGCAGAATTGTGCAACGCTTATGGTGGATGAGTATGAGGATGCGGAGGAATTGGAGAGGTTGAGTACAGACATGGAGTTTCATGTTGGGGTGCTTTACACAGGTGGGCACAAAAATGAAGGCTCTATCCAGTGGTGGTTCATTTTTATCAAAGTGAGCCAGTCGGCACTCTCAGCTGACAGACGGGTGCGCTTGTCAGTGATGATGCCACCGGCTGCACTGAACACCCTCTCAGATAGGACGCTGGCGGCAGGACAGGACAGCACCTCCAAGGCATATAGGGCAAGTTCAAGCCACAGGTCCAACTTCGACACCCAATACGTGTAGGGCGCAGAGGGGTCGGAGAGGACAGGGCTGTGGTCGGAAAGGTATTCCCGCAACATGCGCCTATACTTCTCACGCCTGGTGACACTAGGACCCTCCGTGGCGGCACTTTGGCGAGGGGGTGCCATCAAGGTGTCCCAGACCTTAGACAGTGTGCCCCTCGTTTGTGTGGACCGGTGAGAACTTGGTTGCCTACTGGAGGAACTGCCCTCCCTGCCGCCAACGTCACATGCTGGAAACATCTCCATCATATTCTGCACCAATTGCCTGTGGCAAGCATTGATGCGATTGGCCCTCCCCTCTACCGGAATAAAAGACGAGATGTTGTTTTTATACCGGGGGTCAAGGATAGCAAAGATCCAGTACTGGTTGTCCTCCATGATTTTGACAATACGCTTGTCGGTTGTAAAGCACCCCAACATGAACTCAGCCATGTCTGCCACAGTGTTAGTTGGCATGACTCCTCTGGCCCCACCGGAAAGTTCAATCTCCATTTCCTCCTCATCCTCCATGTCTACCCATCCGCGCTGCAACAATGGGACGATTCGAAGTTGCCCGGAAGCCTCCTGTATCACCATCACATCATCGGACAACTCTTCTTCCTCCTCCTCCTCCTCCTCCTCCATTAAACGCAGTGAAGCGGACAGATGTGTGGACCTACTCTCCAGTTGTGACGGATCGGATGCTATCCCTAACTCCTCTGTGTGATCTGAGTTATCCCTGATGTCAATCAGGGATTCTCTCAGAACACACAAGAGCGGGATTGTAAGGCTCACCATCGCATCCTCAGAGCTCACCCTCCTTGTGGACTCCTCAAAGACCCGTAGGATGTCACAAAGGTCTCTCATCCATGGCCACTCATGGATGTGAAACTGAGGCAGCTGACTTTGTGGCACCCTAGGGTTTTGTAGCTGGTATTCCATCAAAGGTCTCTGCTGCTCAACCACTCTATTCAACATCTGAAACGTTGAGTTCCAGCGTGTGGGGACGTCGCACAAAAGCCGGTGTTGTGGCACATGCAGGCGTTGCTGGAGAGATTTTAAGCTAGCAGCGGCTACTGTCGACTTGCGAAAGTGGGCGCACATGCGCCGCACTTTCACCAGTAGCTCTGGAACATTGGGGTAGCTCTTTAGGAAACGTTGCACCACTAGGTTGAAGACGTGGGCCAGGCATGGAACATGTTGGAGTCCGGCAAGCTCCAGAGCTGCTACCAGGTTCCGGCCGTTATCACAAACGACCATGCCTGGGCCCAGGTGCAGCGGCTCAAACCATATTGCCGTCTCATCGAGGAGGGCATCCCTCACCTCGGAGGCAGTGTGCTGTCTGTCCCCCAAGCTGATCAGCTTCAGCACAGCCTGCTGACGTCTACCAACGCCAGTGCTGCAACGTTTCCAACTCGTAGCTGGGGTCAATCTAACAGCGGAGGAGGAGGCGGTGGCGGAGGAGGAGGCGGTGGCGGAGGAGGAGGCGGTAGAGGAGGAGGAGGAGGGGGGTGTTCTTCTCGTGTCCCTGCCAGGAATGTTAGGCGGGGAGACGAGGTACACCGGGCCAGTTTGGGAAGCAGTCCCAGCCTCAACTACATTCACCCAGTGTGCCGTCAGTGAAATGTAGCGTCCCTGTCCGCATGCACTTGTCCACGCGTCGGTGGTCAAGTGGACCTTTGTGCAAAGCGCGGAACTAAGGGCCCGCCTGATGTTGAGTGACACGTGCTGGTGCAAGGCGGGGACGGCACACCGGGAGAAGTAGTGACGGCTAGGGACGGCATAGCGAGGTGCCGCAGTTGCCATCAGGTCCAGGAAGGCGGGAGTTTCAACAAGCGGGAACGCCAACATCTCCTGGGCCAGCAGTTTAGCGATGTTGGCGTTCAAGGCTTGCGCGTGTGGGTGGTTAGCAGTGTATTTCTGCCGCCGCTCCAATGTCTGAGAGATGGTGGGTTGTTGTAAAGAAGCGCCTGATGGTGCCTTTGATGGTGCAGGAGAAGGAGATAAGACAGGACCAGGGGAGGATGAGGTAGAAGTCAACAAAGTGGCGGAGGCAGATGAAGTGGTGTCCTGGCTCGTCCTCTGGAGTGCATCGCCAGCACAGTCAGCAGTGGCAGTGGCAGAGGCAGAGGCAGTGGCAGAGGCAGTGGCAGTGGCGTGAACGGCAGGCGGCCTTTGTCCTGCCGTTGCTGCCTGCCACTGATTCCAGTGCTTGGATTCCAAATGACGGCGCATTGAAGTGGTGGACAGGTTGCTCTTCTCAGAGCCCCTAATCAATTTCGAGAGGCAAATTGTGCAGACAACACTATATCTGTCCTCGGCGCATTCCTTGAAAAAACTCCACACCTTCGAGAAACGTGCCCTCGAGGTGGGAGTTTTTCGGGGCTGGGTACGAACTGGAACATCTTGGGAGATTCCGGGTGTGGCCTGGCTTCGCCTAAGCTGCTGACCTCTGCCTCTGCCTCTAGCTACCCTTTTTGGTGCTGCACCTGCCTCAACATCCACACTACTTTCCCCGCTTGACATCCCCCCTGTCCAGGTCGGGTCAGTGTCCTCATCATCCACCACTTCCTCTTCCAACTCCTGTCTCATCTCCTCCTCCCGCACAATGCGCCGGTCAACTGGATGCCCTGACGGCAACTGCGTCACATCATCGTCGATGAGGGTGGGTTGCTGGTCATCCACCACCAAATCGAACGGAGATGGAGGAGACTCTAGTGTTTGAGCATCTGGACACAGATGCTCCTCTGTTAGGTTCGTGGAATCGTGACGTGGAGAGGCAGGTTGAGGGACAATGAAAGGAGCGGAGAACAGCTCTGGGGAGCAGGGACAGTTTGGGTTATTGTTCTGTAAAGCTTCGGAATTTTGGGAGGAAGGAAGACAAGACTGTTGGGTAATAGGAGGAGAGGAGGCAGAGTCTGACTGGCTGCTGGACAATGTGCTGTAAGCGTTCTCTGACAGCCATTGCAAGACCTGTTCCTGGTTCTCGGGCCTACTAAGGTTTGTACCCTGCAGTTTAGTTAATGTGGCAAGCAACCCTGGCACTGTGGAGTGGCGCAATGCTTGCTGCCCCACAGGAGTAGGCACGGGACGCCCTGTGGCTTCACTGCTACCTTGCTCCCCAGAACCATTCCCCCGACCTCGCCCACGGCCTCGTCCACGTCCCTTTCCGGGAGCCTTGCGCATTTTGAATTCCTAGTTAGAAATTGGCACTGTATACCAGTAGTAAAAATTGTGGGTGCACGTAACCCCAATATATTCTTTGAATTACCAGTCAGAAACTGGCACTATATGGCAGTAGCAAGAAATGAGGGTATTTGTATTCCCAATATATTCTTTGAATTCCCAGTCAGACAATGGCACTGTATACCAGTAGTAAAAATTGTGGGTGCACGTAACCCCAATATATTCTTTGAATTCCCAGTCAGACACTGGCACTATATGGCAGTAGCAAGAAATGAGGGTATTTGTATTCCCAATATATTCTTTGAATTCCCAGTCAGACAATGGCACTGTATACCAGTAGTAAAAATTGTGGGTGCACGTAACCCCAATATATTCTTTGAATTACCAGTCAGAAACTGGCACTATATGGCAGTAGCAAGAAATGAGGGTATTTGTATTCCCAATATATTCTTTGAATTCCCAGTCAGACAATGGCACTGTATACCAGTAGTAAAAATTGTGGGTGCACGTAACCCCAATATATTCTTTGAATTACCAGTCAGAAACTGGCACTATATGGCAGTAGCAAGAAATGAGGGTATTTGTATTCCCAATATATTCTTTGAATTCCCAGTCAGACAATGGCACTGTATACCAGTAGTAAAAATTGTGGGTGCACGTAACCCCAATATATTCTTTGAATTCCCAGTCAGACACTGGCACTATATGGCAGTAGCAAGAAATGAGGGTATTTGTATTCCCAATATATTCTTTGAATTCCCAGTCAGACAATGGCACTGTATACCAGTAGTAAAAATTGTGGGTGCACGTAACCCCAATATATTCTTTGAATTACCAGTCAGAAACTGGCACTATATGGCAGTAGCAAGAAATGAGGGTATTTGTATTCCCAATATATTCTTTGAATTCCCAGTCAGACAATGGCACTGTATACCAGTAGTAAAAATTGTGGGTGCACGTAACCACAATATATTCTTTGAATTACCAGTCAGAAACTGGCACTATATGGCAGTAGCAAGAAATGAGGGTATTTATAACCCCAATATATTCTTTGAATTCCCAGTCAGACAATGGCACTGTATACCAGTAGTAAAAATTGTGGGTGCACGTAACCCCAATATATTCTTTGAATTACCAGTCAGAAACTGGCACTATATGGCAGTAGCAAGAAATGTGGGTATTTGTATTCCCAATATATTCTTTGAATTCCCAGTCAGACAATGGCACTGTATACCAGTAGTAAAAATTGTGGGTGCACGTAACCCCAATATATTCTTTGAATTCCCAGTCAGACACTGGCACTATATGGCAGTAGCAAGAAATGAGGGTATTTGTATTCCCAATATATTCTTTGAATTCCCAGTCAGACAATGGCACTGTATACCAGTAGTAAAAATTGTGGGTGCACGTAACCCCAATATATTCTTTGAATTACCAGTCAGAAACTGGCACTATATGGCAGTAGCAAGAAATGAGGGTATTTGTATTCCCAATATATTCTTTGAATTCCCAGTCAGACAATGGCACTGTATACCAGTAGTAAAAATTGTGGGTGCACGTAACCCCAATATATTCTTTGAATTACCAGTCAGAAACTGGCACTATATGGCAGTAGCAAGAAATGAGGGTATTTGTATTCCCAATATATTCTTTGAATTCCCAGTCAGACAATGGCACTGTATACCAGTAGTAAAAATTGTGGGTGCACGTAACCCCAATATATTCTTTGAATTCCCAGTCAGACACTGGCACTATATGGCAGTAGCAAGAAATGAGGGTATTTGTATTCCCAATATATTCTTTGAATTCCCAGTCAGACAATGGCACTGTATACCAGTAGTAAAAATTGTGGGTGCACGTAACCCCAATATATTCTTTGAATTACCAGTCAGAAACTGGCACTATATGGCAGTAGCAAGAAATGAGGGTATTTATAACCCCAATATATTCTTTGAATTCCCAGTCAGACAATGGCACTGTATACCAGTAGTAAAAATTGTGGGTGTATATAGCCCCAATTCTATTGCTAGGGGACTTGCAGGGTATTTCTGGGGTGAAGGTGGGGGGGCACACCGTTGGAACGGGTATCGGGGTATATATCGGGTATACGGGAATACACTGACAGTGTATTCCATTCAGGATCCTGGGAAAGCTGGGTTGCGGCGATTGAGCCCGTCAGTGCCACGTTACACTGACAAGCTTCTCCCTGGAATTTAGCTCTTATAAGAGCTGTTGTGGTTGTCTTCTCCTTCCTATCCTAGCCTGTCCCTGCCTACCCAGAATCTAAGCCCTAGCTAGCTGGACGGAAACCTCCGTCCTCGGTGAATTGCAAGCTCAGAATGACGCGAACCTGGGCGGCGCTGTTCTTTTAAATTAGAGGTCACATGTTTTCGGCAGCCAATGGGTTTTGCCTACTTTTCTCAACGTCACCGGTGTCGTAGTTCCGGTCCCACCTACCCTGCGCTGTTATTGGAGCAAAAAAGGCGCCAGGGAAGGTGGGAGGGGAATCGAGTAATGGCGCACTTTACCACGCGGTGTTCGATTCGATTCGAACATGCCGAACAGCCTAATATCCGATCGAACATGAGTTCGATAGAACACTGTTCGCTCATCTCTAGTGGCCAGGATTCATTCTGTCTTATGGAAGATGTCTGTATGGAGGAGAGGAAGCTACAGTAACGTGACACACACAGGGACCTTCCTTTAGTTACTCTGCCTATTAATGTCAGGCATTTGGGGTTATTAATTTAGTTTCAGTAACTCCATGTGCCTCACATTAATAACCGTTAACCCCATCATGTCCTTCATATTAACCCCTGTGTGCAGGGTTACTAATATGTGAGACACATGAGGGTACTAATGAAGGACCTTAACCCCTTAACGCTAAATCACGTACCTGTACGTCAGGGAATGTGGTTAGTTCCCGCATTCCCACGTACCTGTACGTGATCGCACGGGCTCAGAAGCAGAGCCCCTGCGATCTCCACGGGAGGCCGGCTGTATCTGACAGCCAGGCTCCCCTGTAGCAGCAGGGACGGTGATTGCACCGACCCCCGCTGTTTAACCCTTAAGGTGCCATGATCCATAGTGATCATGGCACCCTAGGGGTTTGGCCGGGCTGCTGCCGGCTGCCTAAGGAGTCTGTGTGAGCTGTAATTTACAGCTACACGCTGCTCCTTAATCCCTCCCCCCATCGGAGCGAGCTCCGATGGGGGGAGGGTTAACCCCTTGGATGCTGGGACGAGAGAAAGCTAGTCTATGCATCTGCATAGCTAGCTTCCTCTATAGACTGCAATACACGTGTATTGCAAGTCTGTAGTTAGTATAGAACCAGTGATCCTCTCTGATCACTGGTTCTAGTGTGCTTACAGCACAAATGTAAAAAAGTTTTAAAAAATAAAATAAAAAATAAAGTGTGTAAAACAAACAAAAAAAACAAACATAGTTACATTTCTTGTAAATCTGGAAAATCGCTGTTACACTTGTAAGCCTTGTAACGTCCAAAATAAATTAAAATACAATCAAAAGATGATGCCGACATAAAGCAGAGATATGGGAGATAATATTTATTACTATATTTGGGTGGTATAACTATCTGCAGAGAATTTCACATTTTGAAAATTGCATTTTTTTTCAAAATTTCCATCAAATTTCCTATTTTTTTAATAAATAAATACAAAAATATTGATTAGTGTTTACCACTAACATGAAGTATAATGTGTTACAAGAAAACATTCCCAAAATCACTTGTGTAAGTTAAAGCGTCTCAAAGTTATTGCCATTTAAAGTGACACATGTCAATTTTGAAAAAATAGGCCTGGTCCTTAACATACTTTTGGGCTGTGTCCTTAAGGGGTTAATTATGAAGATACCTAATTATTACCTCCATATGTCCTACATATCAGTAACTCTTATGTGAGGCACACAGGGGGTTAATGTGAGGGACATGATGGGGTTAAGTGCTATTACTATGATTCCCATGGAGTTACTAAGCTGCAATGCACATGACCAGACTTTTTATCTGCAATGGTGGATTCCCTCCCTCAGGCTTATACTCGAGTCAATAAGTTTTCCCAGTTTTTTGTGGTAAAATTAGGGGTCTCTGCTTATATTCGGGTCGGCTTATACTCGAGTATATACGGTAATAATAAAGTGCCTTACTAATGTTTAATGTAATAATTATTACCTCCATGTCTCTCACATATCAGTAACCCTTATGTGAGGCACACAGGGGGTTATATGTGTCTGCATTTGCAGCCCTATCAATTCATTTTTAATATAAAGATCGGTGATCAGTTAATGCAATTTTATTGGTATCTATTTTAATTTTAGAAATTTTCCAGTTGCTGCTGCATTTTCCTCCCTCGTCTTAAACCCGAGTCATTAAGTTTTCCCAGTTTTTTGTGGTAAAATTAGGGTCCTCGGCTTATATTTGAGTCGGCTTATACTTGATTATATACTGTATCTGGAATCAACAATCTTTAGAACAAAACTTTTTTGTTTTTGAAGGCTGCTTGTCAGGATGATCCGTTCTGATGCTGTGGCTTTAAAGTTTCTGTTCCGACCTGAGAAGCCTCTGTATGTCAGAAATTATCTAGTCTTGTCCAATTACCTCCTGAGGAGGCCTGTTTAAGTTTCCTGTCTCTTCACCCACCTGCCTGCAGTTGCTTCCTGTTTGGCTTTGAGACCTATTTCTCAATTTACCTCTTGGCTTTAATTATCGACTCCGTCTTGTCTTGTCTGATTCTGTCCTGACGTAACCTGGTATATCAACTCTCACTTCTGTTTCTGGATACAGCTTGTCTTCCAATTTTTTTTGTTTTTCATAATGTGATCTCCTATAATACAATTTTTGGCTGGTTATTGATTCCTGATTTTTCCTAGCTCAGACATCTCTTTTTACAGGCTACTACCTGGGGGAGTCTACCCTTCACATAGTCATCTTGGTCCAGCTTCTCGGTAAGTAAATGGTAGATAATAGTTTGTTTTTAATAAGTGGAGCAATTATTACCTGTGCAGTTACCGGTGGTGACAATTTAGACACTCAAATTCTGCAAAACCCATCTACCTTTGCAGCTAGCTCTGGTGAAGGCGCTTCGAGGGTCTGTCTCGGGCTCGCTGTGCTGTCCTGGTTTTTATTAGCTTGTTTTTCTACTCTCTCTTATTAACCAGTCTCCAAATTTTTCTGAAGTTTGGTCTTAGATCTCAACCATAACAGTTGCATCTTCCACCAGTTCAGGGTTACAGCCATGTGACCCCCACATATGCTAACCTGTACCTCTGCTGGTGGAAGGAAACTGGACTTGTCAGAGTAATTCTCTGATTAGGCCTCAAATATTGATATCTGTATTGATGGGCACTGATCAGACTGCATTGATAGGCAGTGCAGTCTGTCTCTGTGTGGGCAATTTTATTGCTTGAATATTGTTTTTGTAGTGCTGTGTATATAAATCTCCAACCAGATCTAGACTAACTGATGCATCACTTGTTACGATTAGCAGTGACAAATATGGAACTGGACATTGACCATCTCATTAACCAAAAGCAGGCCCATAGTTCCCCCCATTGAAATACCGGTAACGCTGGGTTCACACCTGCGTTTGGGGTCTCCGTTCTATGGTTTCCGTCTTCTGCATGCCAGAAGATGGAAACCATAGACCGGGTCCGGCCGTGAGCGGCGGTGAGCGTTTTAGGCTCTCCGCCGCGAAACCGGATTTTTTTATCCGGACACAGAGTACTGCATGTCCGACTCTGTGTCCGGATTATAAAACCCGGTTTCGCGGCGGAGAGCGCAAAACGCTCATCGCCGCTCACGGCCGGACAGCTTTCTCACCCATTCAAATGAATGGGTGAGAGAGTCTCCTGCAGGTTTCCGTATCCTGCCTGTGTTTTAGGCAGGAAACGGAAACCTAAGTACGGAGTGCCAGGCCGCAGATGTGAACGAGCCCTAAGTTTGTTGATTTAACTTTATTTGTTCTTCATTTTAAATATTGTATTTGCATCCATGTTGTTTTTTTGTTTTTTTTAAAACCCTTTCCCGATATCCGCTGTAATAGTACGGCGCATGCTGGGTGTGTAACTATAGTGACCGCCATAGCCGCCAGGTGTCTACTGCTTTACGCAGTAGACAACCGGCGCTAATGTCTCTGATCGGTCGTTAACTCCTCCGGAGGTGCCATTTTCCTGGCGGCGCATGGGTGCCGCCATTTTGCTGATGATCGCGGGCGCCTGGAGCATGCTCCAGGGCCGACGTCACGTTTCCATGACCAGCCGGGAGGCTGGTCTGCTTTCTCTTTCTTTTGCAGGCTGGTCTATGCAGCCTGCAAAAGAAATGATGATTTTTAGCAATGCTAAAAAAAATATAAAAATTATTAAAAAAGTATTAAAAATTCAAATCACCCCCCCCTTTCCCTAGAACACATATAAAAGTAGTTAAATACTGTGAAACACATACATGTTAGGTATCCCTGTGTCCAAAATCGCTCTACAGATCTATAAAAATATTTTTCCTATTCGGTAAACGCCGTAGCGGGAAAAATAGTCAAAAGTGCCAAGCCGCTGTTTTTTCACTGTTTTTAATTCTGATAAAAATTTGAATAAAAAGTGATCAAAGCAAAAGCAATTCCCCAAAAAAGAACAAAAAAGTACACTTGGTCCCACAAAAAGACGCCTTATACATCCCCATACACAGATGTATAAAAAAAAGTTACGGCTGTCAGAATATGGCGATTTTGTAGAAAAAAAATTTTTGGTATTTTTTTTTAAGGGGTTAAAATGTATATAAAACCATATAAATTTGGTATCCCCGGAATCGTACCAAAACAAAGAATACAGCGGACATGTCATTTTGGCTGCACAGTGAACGCCGTAAAACCGAAGCCCGTAAGAAAGTCGCAGAAATGCACTTTTTCTTCAAATTCACCCCATTCTGAATTTTTTTCCAGCTTCCCAGTACATTATACAGAATAATTAATGGCGACATCATGAAGAAAAATTTGTCCCGCAAAGATTAAGACCTCATATGGCTCTGGCAGCAGAGAACTAAAAAAGTTATGGGGTTTAAAAGGAGGGCGGGAAGGGGTTAAATTTCAAAATAAGATAGGAATCTGTTCATAGTCTGAGGGACAGTGAACTGGCCCCCTGTTTAAAAAGTGTCAGTACCCCTGACCCCATTGTTTACATCCTAAGAGGCCATTTGCTACTCCGGTTTCTTTCCAAAGTCCAAAAGAAAGGATTTTAGATTGCGCGCTCTATTTGGGCTAGAGTAGACTATATCTGTAAAGTGCTCTGGAATATGATGATGCTATATAAGTAAGAAAAATAAATAAATATATAGGCCTGTAAAATTACCTTCTGAACTAAGTTGCTCCTTAAAAAATTTGGTTGGGAAACTTTGTCTGTAAAATTGCTGTTTACACTTGAAAACCTTCTAACATCTAAAAAATAAGAACTCCAACATAAAACAGAAATATGGGGAACGTGGGCTACCTCTTAGAGGAGTAGCACACATCTTACTGAGCTCCTTGCCTGCCTGCCTATTCTTTCAGTGCCATGGTTAAGACTGTCCCAGGGACCCCTACTGCTGGCGAATGGGTTGCCCATTACTGCTTTGCTGGCCTTCTCCATCACCCACAATGCGGTGGCCGTTTTGGGCTCTGCCTCTCACTTAGATCCCCATGGCCAGCCTTTTCTATGTTTATGCACAGAATGTTTCTCAAATTCCCTTCCTACATAGGGTCCTGAACCTCTTGTGGTCCTACTCTATCGCAGCCTTGGCTGCTTGGTGATTTTATGATGATTTTTTCTGAACGAGTGGACAGGCTGTCCTTGGATGATAGGCCTCTGCAGGGCCCTTTACAATTCATGCTTGCTATAGAGTTCCGCCGATCGGTTAGGTCCCATGTATTCTGGCCTGACCACGCACCGTTGATAGTGTCTCTGTCTAGCATCCCTCTCCCGTCTAGATGTTGTAACTGGCACCTCAACGAGACTAGAGATGAGCGAATAGTATTTGTTCGAATATCGAATCCTATTATGGTCTATGGGAAAAAAGGGGAATGTTGTTCCGGTTTCCATGGAAACCAAAGTTCGACACCTTGGATCCTCCAAGTTCCGGAATTAGCAGGATGAGAAGCACGAGGAGGTTTTTGCATTGAATTCAATGGAATTTTCCTGTGTGGTATTCGACCGATACGAGTATTCGATCGAATAGCAGTATTCAATCGAATACTACTCGCTCATCTCTAAACGAAACCCTTCTTGAAACACCCTCCTCCCAGACTAACTTGCGTTCCCACTTAGCTAATCTCTTCTGGGAAAATGAAGGGTATGTGTTTACGGGCACGGTCCTGTGGAAAGTGCACAAGGCGATTATGTGAGGACATTCTATTGCCATGACAATACAGCTTTAAAAAGATAGTGGAGCTAGGGAACAAGCTTTAGTATCTAAACTCCAGACTCTCACTGCTCACCTACATGCTTGTCCCTCTCTCCCAGTCCTTAGCTAACTTATACGAACCCCCAATGATTATGGTTGACTATCCGGCTATAGAGTTAACCCCTCCAAAACAGAGGCCCTTCCACTGAATATTCCAAGTGCCTCCATACAGTTACTCTGCAGTAACTTTGATTTCAGGTGGCGTGAACAGTCTCTCAAATATTTGGGAATCCACCTTTTCCCACTTATACATTACATTCTATTCTGTAAACTACCCTAGGCTGTTCCGTGACTTTGAGTCACTGCTTGATAAATGACACCCCTTTTTCACTTTTCTGGCCCTTAATGTGAGCCCTTCCAAATTAAGTTAGAGTCCCTTAAGCTGAGCTACCAGCAGAGATTGAGCCCTTCGAGGTAACTTGAGCCTTTTACCAGCAAAGTTTTAGGCCCTTTAAGTTAGTTCAGCCTTGCACCAGCGGAGTGTTAGGCCCTTTAAGTGAGTTGTGCCTTGCACCAGCAGTTTTTTGCCCTTTGGGTGAGTTGAGCCTTGCAGCAGCAGAGTGTTAGCCCCTAAAACGGTGGTTCCAAAACCATCACTCTCATTGTGTGAGATTGATGCAGTGGATTGGACTGAGGACCCAGACATTGACCTTGATTTTGATTGTGAAATTGATAACTTTTTGGCATCAAGTCCTAGGGGTAACTTTTATTTAGAGGACCGCAAAGGTGGAGAATTGGCTGCAACCGCTACTATCGGTAATGGTCCTCTAATATTGGATTCTACATTACCTCTACAGGGTACTGATCAGGTGTTAATAGCTCCAGTACTTTAGATGTAGATCAGAAACCACTTTCCCTTCCGACACCATATTTAACCAAGGTTCATCATCATCATCCTGCTGAGATGGAGCCACTAAAGGAAACCTTGCCTTCCAAGGCATGTTCTGTAGCTGCAACTGGGCCAAATCTAAACAAAATTCAAAGTGTCAAAAGACTTTAGAGACTGTTGAAAGTAATTGGATCCAGAATGAGGAGTTCATCACAAGGCTGACAGACCCAACTCCAAATGCTGCAGCACAAGCAACCAGCAGTCAGACTAAGATTGTCTCTTCTTCAAGTAAGACAAAAGATTCTTTGGAACCAGAACAGGAAAAGCCAGTGATTGCCATTGCAGCAGTGCCTAGGCTGTCTTTCAGAGCAGTTCGTTCAGAGATTGAATTGGAGAAAAATAAGAACATTTACTGAGATCGAGTCTTCATGCACATTAGTGGGCATGGACAACCTAACGTAGAAGATCCTCATGCTGAGCTGGCCTCATTACTGAACAAGATCAACCAGGATAATCAGGACCGGAAACAGCCATCAGATCTTACCGAAAAGAATCACCCTCGGTTTGGAAAGAAGCCATCTAAACATTGCACCTTTAATTGAGTTGAGCATTGCACCAGCAGAATGTTAGGCCCTTTGGGTGAGTTGAGCCTTTAACCAGCAGAATGTTAGGCCCTTTTGAGTGGATTGAGCCTCTAACCAGCATAGGTTTTGGCCCTTTGGGTGGATTGAGCCTCTAACCAGCAATGTTTTTGGCCCTTGGGATGAGTTGAGCCTTGCACCAGCAATGTTTTTGGCCCTTGGGGGTGAGTTGAGCCTTGCACCAGCAATGTTTTTGGCCCTTGGGGTGAGTTGAGCCTTTAACCAGCAGTGTTTTTGGCCCTTGGGGTGAGTAGAGCCTTGCACCAGCAATGTTTTTGGCCCTTGGGGTGAGTTGAGCCTTTAACCAGCAGTGTTTTTGGCCCTTGGGGTGAGTAGAGACTTGCACCAGCAATGTTTTTGGCCCTTGGGGTGAGTTGAGCCTTGCACCAGCAATGTTTTTGGCCCTTGGGGTGAGTTGAGCCTTGCACCAACAATGTTTTTGGCCCTTGGGGTGAGTTGAGCCTTTAACCAGCAGTGTTTTTGGCCCTTGGGGTGAGTAGAGCCTTGCACCAGCAATGTTTTTGGCCCTTGGGGTGAGTTGAGCCTTGCACCAGCAATGTTTTTGGCCCTTGGAGTTTTTGGCCCTGGAGTTTTTTTTTTTTTAAATTATTTTTTTAACGGTGGTGGTGTTGGAGGAGGAGAACGAGGAACTTGTGACCTGGCACAGACACATGGAACTGTGTCTCATCAGTACTGTTGATGGGACATGCTGGTTGCGGGTCCACAATATCCGCTATCCACTCTAAGATAGGTTCCTGGTGCTCGGGCCTCATCAGCGGGGTACCCTGCTTGACGTTGTGGCACTGCTGGCTGCCCCTCTCCAGTAGCTAATTGGATCCGCAGTCAAGCTACTGTGGCCTGTTTCCCCATGTCCATGTCCCTTTGTGCTAATAACGAGGGGCACTGCTGGCTACCCCTCCCGTAGCTGGACTGTGGCCTGGATCCCTATCTGGATTTCCACGTCCCCTAATGACGAGGGGCACTTCTGGCTGCACCTCTCCAGTAGCTGGACTGTGGCCTGGATCCCCAGCTGAATTTCCACGTCCCCGTCCCTTTATGCTACCCTGACGCATCTTTGGCAGGTTCAGTGTATGTGTACACTGTTCCTGCAGTGTAGCTCTGAAAAGAGCTGTTGATTACTGTTTTCCTGCCCAGCAGAAGCTACAATCTTTCTCACCCTCAACACAATGTCTCACCCTAACTAACTCCAAACTGCAAAAAAATAGAAAAAAAAAAAAAAAATCAGGGCACTCACCAGCCAGTAGTAAAATACACCAAACTTTAATAATCTTCCATAAAAATAGGTACTTGAATAGCATTTACAGACGGGGGTAGGGTAGATGGGATGTAGTAACTCCAAACTGCATCTGACACGAATATGGCTGCCACTATTCTTATAAATCCGAGATCACCTGATTTAGCCAGCCAATGACTTTTTCCTATTTATTTTTTTTATGCCTACCTTTTCCTGCTTCCTGTGCCACCTTCCCTGCACAGTTATTGGTGCAAAAAAAGCGCAAGGGACGGTGGGAGGGGATACAAATTTTTACTGTGTTTACCGCGTGGTATTCGATCGGAATCGAATATGTCGAATTTGATCGAACGGTATTCACTCATCTCTAGTTTCTACCCTTACTGCCTTTGACAAGCTCTGTTGAGTGGGTACTTCTACTAAGCGTCTGATGACTACAATTTACCACCTCCAATCCTCTCCTGAGGGTTTTTCACTTCCCATTCTTAGACTTAGATTCATGACTCAGTGGTAGGAAGCTCTAGGTCAGTCTATCTCTCATGCTAAATGGCAGATCATGTGGTCAAGTGTGTGTAAGTCCTCCACATGTGTGAAACTCTTAATACACTGGTACCATACCCCTGTCCTCCCACTTTCAGATTCCTACTCTGAATTTTTTGATCCCCTCAGTTTGTTTGAGATGTCATTCTACTGTAGGTACACTCTGTCACATATTTTAGGACTATCCACTGATATGAGGCTTTTGGAGGGGATGAAGGAACTTGCTGTTAGTCTCTATTTACAGGAGGTGCCTCCGAGACAGATTGGCAAGAAGTCTGTTTCTTTACTTCTATACGTAGCCAAAACCCTCATTGTCCTGCACTGGAAATCTATTACTCCCCTGATCTTCTTGCCTGTGTCAAGTGTGTGTGTATCTGGTATTAGATCATCAGATAAGGGACGCCTATGCAATGTGCTGTGAAGTGTGAACTTCCTTCAGGAAAATGAGACCGTCTTAGGGAGGGCTTACGACAATTCATCTGTTACCTTACTACCTGACATCTTTAGACCATCCCTGAATATGCGATGCCATTTAAAAAACCTTACTTGACAAAGCTAGAGAGGTGGGTGCTACCAATCGAAGAGGTAACCTCTTTCTTTTGATAATCTGCAAAGCTGGTGCTGAGTTTGTGGTGCAACTCCTCTGTGGATTTGGAGGATGCTTTCTCCTTCAGGATCCCACAATCGCCTGGAAGAGATGTTATTCCTCTATTATGCTCACGTGTATTCCCTGAACCCGTGGATCCATTTGCTTCAGGAAAAGCTCCATCCCTACCTCTCACTGCATGATATCTCCATTCTACCACCACGGTTGAGACTTGGACTGTGGAGAGAACTGATATACCATTCCCACTGGGTACCCATTGTGCTACCTACTCTCATACTCCCCTACAGAATATATTGAACACCTTCCCAATGCCGTAGCCAATGAGGGTTTTGTTCTACATTTCATGTACCCAATTGCTTACTGTTTGCAAAAAAATCATGGATTTTCCCCCCAGGGGATCTCTTCTTCCCTTCCTCCCCTTCTCCCAACTCCTTCTCACCCACCTAACCCTTCCCATTTTCCCCACATCCTTCCCCTTGGGGTGGGTAGGGGTTTGGATGGGATAACTTTATATTGGCAAGTTTTTGTGTTTCTCATTATTTGGATTCATTACTGCTTTTGTTTCTATTGCCTTTCCCTTCCTACCTATGCCTCCCTACTCTCCCATATGTTCTTAGTGATCAGTGCCTAAGGTAGCTTCAGTTCTACCTTTTCTTCCTGTTCGGACCACTCCCCCCTTTTTGATTTCTTAATGTATTTATTATTGGTGGCTGTCCTCCCCGGTTTCTGGGCTCTTTGCATTGCTGAGTGGACTTTAGTTCTGTATCTCCTTACTCTTTCTTTTTAATTGCTCTCCATAGTTCCCTTCTTTTTTGCCCTCTCTTCCATGCTTCTGCCTCTCCCTTCTTTTTCTCCTCTCACCCCTCATTTTTCTCTACTCTCCATCACTCTACCCTCCTGTGCTTGCCTGGTTGTTGGATATGCTATACATGATGTCCCTTTAAATGTTCCTGAGAAACATTCTTCTATTCTGCGATTACTTTGAAGTTAATATGCCTTTATAGTTTTTTTTTTTTAGTTTTTTTTTTTAGTAGAAAACTAATTTTGGTGGGGATCAGATTCCTGGACTGACTAAACTCCACTTTCCGGATGTCTACCTCGGTTGCATTATGGAATTCAAATCAAGAGGAGACTCTATACTTGTGGCATGGCAATTTGCTTGGCAGTTTCATGACAATCGCTCAGATGATTCAGGTTGTTACCTCTTTGTCAAGGGTATAATTGTGGGCACAAGATTTACCTTGGGCACAGCTAACTTGCCCAACTCTGGTCCTGCTTAGAATCCATTCTGGGTAAAGTCAAGGATTTCTTAGAGCGGGTGGTATTTTTGGGGAGTCATCTCAACATAGCATTTAACCCCTTATCCAATACATCAAATGGTTCCTCCCCTTTGTCCTTTTCAGCACTTTGTCAGATGAAACCTACTCTCCAATCCTTCAAATTAACAAACTCCTGGAGCATTCTTAATTTGTTGTGTAGGGACTTCATGTTTAGTTCACACCCCACAATACCTACTCTCATATGAATTACATATTTCTCTACCATAGTCCCCTCTCCCTCATTCGGATGGCCTCCATAGATCCTATTGTGTACTTTGCCCATGCTCTGATCTCCATGCCATCTTCCTAGTCCTGACCTTGGCAGTAGAGGTGCAAATATATTCAATATACTGAGGAAAAAAAAGGGAGACCTTTCTGATTTCTTCCTGACATGTCCTGTGCCAACCTCTGGGAATCCCATAAATGTGTCAGCAGACTTCATCAATATTGCTTCTTACCTCAAGAATGAGCGTAGCACAGGCATTGCCTCTTTGGATGCTCGTATTAGCTGTTTGGAGGCTAATTGGCCCTCTGAGTCCATGTAGAACTATCTCTCTGGAAGGAACTTAAAACTCTTACCCTGGTCAGTGCGTGTGCATCACTGGGAAGTGCCACCGCACTTTTTTAAAAACTAGTTGAAACTTTGGAGTATGCCCTTCATCTTCAACGCAGCTGCTTCTTTGTCTCCTCCGTTATTAACCTGTTGGGAACCTGAACCTCTCAACTCAGATTGCTCACTCCTTTGGTGGACTTTTATTCCTTTCTCTGTTATCTTCATCCTCCACTCTTGCTGGAGGATGGTCAACAACATTTATAATTCACAGATTTTCAGGATTCCTTAAATTCCTATCTACGGCAATGGAGGACATGGAAGCCCATCTCACTGAAGATCCCAATCAGGAAAGGCCCCAGATGGCCTTTTTCTCACGTATTACAAAACCTTTCGCACCTCACTAGGGCAATGAATTCTGTTCCTCAGGGGCAATACCTCCCAGACTCCCTCAGGGCACACATAGCTATAAACTCTAAAGAGAGTAAAGAACCTTCACTCAGCTCTATCACACTATATTCTCACTCAATGTCAACTTGACACTGTTTGCTAAAGCCCTTGCCATGCGCCTCACACCATTACTACAACAGGTCAAACACAGGAACCAGGTGAGCTTCATGTCGACTCTTGAATTGTGTGACAACATGACCTGAATGATAAACATATTCATTCTGTCTCGATGAAGTCTATACCAATCCTTCTGCTCTCTACCAATGCTGAGAAGGACTTCGATCGGAGTGGACTGGAGTTTACTCTCTGGCACCCTCTCCCATGTTGGCCCTGGCCCTCATATGTTAGCCCCTCAATGTCGGTGAGGGTTAACGATTTATTGTGTGATCCCTTTCCTATCACCAATGGTACACAACAGGGTTGCTCCTTTTGCCCACTGATTTTTTATTTTGCCTTTAGAACCCCTCCTACATACGTGTCAACCTTGATGTTTCTGAGATGGAGGTGGAAGGAGTCATGCATAAGGTGATAGCCTATGCTGACAATTTGTTGTTTTTCTTCCCTAACCCTGTAGTCTCTCTTCCTAATCTTCATGCCAAACTGTCGAACTATTCTTTATTTGTCAAACTATTAGGTCAATTTGCAGAAATCAGAAGTTCTAAATGTTTCTCTCCCACCGTGTGTTGCGGAATCTTTCTCATACTTTTCATTGGACTCCCTCCTTTTTCAAGTACCTAGGGGTACTCATTCCAATGGTCTTTATTTGACCATCTTGAGAGATTGTTTCAAGCTTTGTTCACCTGGTTTGGTAGGTGTTCCATCTTTAAAATAAATGTCCTCCCTTGGGTTCTCTATGTCCTTCAGGTTCTTCTGATTTCCGACCCTAGGGAATTCTTTTCTAAACTCTCTTCCCTTTTAACTAAATTCATATAGGCCAATAAACCTGTGCAAATAGCACAGATCGTTCTTTTCCATACTGAGTCATCAGGTGGCATAGGGCATCCAAATATCCACATATACTATGTATACATGTATACATGACATCCTGCACCTTTCTCCATTAACTTTCTTATAAAACTTACTCCACCTTAACTTTCTGATGAATAAATGTATGTCCTTTGTCCAAGAAAACGTGTCACCCCTCCGATAAGGGGGTTAATGTGGTGGCGCTCGACAGGTCCCAATATCTGGATGTATGTAGGAATTTACTCATGGATGAACAATGTTATAGAATCATTACGAGACAGCATTGGTCAATTTAAATTGGAGCTTAAAGAGCTTCAGGACGAAGAATTGATGAAAGAAGTGATCGATAGACAGGAGAGGGAGTATTTATTACTTTGGCATTCAGTACTGGAAATTTTTTATATTCTTTTGAAAGTGCAGAAGGGGGTGATCTCTCTTAGGGGACGTCCAATAGTGTCCCAAATAAGAAGTCTGACTTAAAATGTCAGTGTTTATTTGGATATTTTAAGACCATTTGTCCTAAGGTTATCATTTTATGCTAGGGACACCATAGACGTCCTCATTAATTTGGAGGGGATCACCTTCGAACCGGAGGTGCACATTGCCAGCTTAGATGTCGAGGCTATACTCCTCAATCCCCCATGAACAAAGATATGGAGCTGTAGCCTATTATGTTAAGTCCAGGGGGGTCTATATGCAACCACACAGTGATCTAATTATGAGACTCCTAAAATTTGTTTTGGAGAAGAATGTTTTTCTGTACAAAGTGCAGACCTTCCACCAGCAGGGGCACAGCAATGGGGAGCCCTGTGGCTCCCACATATGCTAATTTGTTCCTCAGGTGGTGGGAGGAAACCACTGTATTCACTGATGAGAACATAAATTGGATGGGGCATATAGACCTGTGGATTAGATATATAGATGATGATTTGATTCTTTAAATGGGTTCTGAACAGCAGCTTATTGCATTTGTGAAAGAACTGAATGTGAACAGTCTTGGGTTGAGATTTACATCAGAATTCCAAGTTGACTCCATAACCTTTCTTTCTCTAAAACTGATTAAATCTTGTGATGGAAAAATTTCCACAAATATTTTTAGGAAACCAACTGCTTGGCAGTTACCATCCACCAGAATTAAAATGAGGTATACCCATAGGACAGTTCCTGAGAGTACAATGGAATTGCTCGTCCCAGACATAATTTACAGTGGGGCAAAAAAGTATTTAGTCAGTCACCAATAGTGCAAGTTCCACCACTTAAAAAGATGAGAGGCGTCTGTAATTTACATCATAGGTAGACCTCAACTATGAGAGACAAAACGAGAAAACAAATCTAGAAAATCACATTGTCTGATTTTGTAAGAATTTATTTGCAAATTATGGTGGAAAATAAGTATTTGGTCACCTACAAACAATCAAGATTTTTTTTTTTTAAATGTAGATTGTGAGCCCCACATAGAGCTCACAATGTACATTTTTCCCTATCAGTATGTCTTTTGGAATATGGGATGGAAATCCATGCAAACACGGGGAGAACATACAAACTCCTTGCAGATGGTTTTATGCCCTTGGCGGGATTTGAACACCAGGACTCCAGCGCTGCAAGGCTGCAGTGCTAACCACTGAGCCACCATGTGGCCCCAAACAATCAAGATTTCTGGCTCTCACAGACCTGTAACTTCTTCTTTAAGAGTCTCCTCTTTCCTCCACTCATTACCTGTAGTAATGGAACCTGTTTAAACTTATCAGTATAAAAAGACACCTGTGCACACCCTCAAACAGTCAGACTCCAAACTCCACTATGGTGAAGACCAAAGAGCTGTCAGAGGACACCAGAAACAAAATTGTAGCCCTGCACCAGGCTGGGAAGACTGAATCTGCAATAGGCAACCAGCTTGGATTGAAGAAATCAACTGTGGGAGCAATAATTAGAAAATGAAAGACATACAAGACCACTGATAATCTCCCTCAATCTGGGGCTCCACGCAAAATCTCACCCCGTGGGGTCAAAATGATCACAAGAACGGTGAGCAAAAATCCCAGAACCACGCGGGGGGACCTAGTGAATGAACTGCAGAGAGCTGGGACCAATGTAACAAAGCCTAATATCAGTAACACACTATGCCGCCAGGGACTCAGATCCTGCAGTGCCAGACGTGTTCCACTGCTTAAGCCAGTACATGTCCGGGCCCGTCTGAAGTTTGCTAGAGAGCATTTGGATGATCCAGAAGAGTATTGGGAGAATGTCCTATGGTCTGATGAAACCAAACTGGAACTGTTTGGTAGAAACACAACTTTTCGTGTTTGGAGGAAAAAGAATACTGAGTTGCATCCATCAAACACCATACCTACTGTAAAGCATGGGGGTGGAAACATCATGCTTTGGGGCTGTTTCTCTGCAAAGGGGCCAGGACGACTGATCCGGGTACATGAAAGAATGAATGGGGCCATGTATCGTGAGATTTTGAGTGCAAACCTCCTTCCATCAGCAAGGGCATTGAAGATGAAACGTGGCTGGGTCTTTCAACATGACAATGATCCAAAGCACACCGCCAGGGCAACGAAGGAGTGGCTTTGTAAGAAGCATTTCAAGGTCCTGGAGTGGCCTAGCCAGTCTCCAGATCTCAACCCTATAGAAAACCTTTGGAGGGAGTTAAAAGTCCATGTTGCCAAGCGACAGCCCCAAAACATCACTGCTCTAGAGGAGATCTGGATGGAGGAATGGGCCAACATACCAACAACAGTGTGTGCCAACCTTGTGAAGACTTACTGAAAACATTTGACCTCTGTCATTGCCAACAAAGGATATATAACAAAGTATTGAGATGCAATTTTGTTACTGACCAAATACTTATTTTCCACCATAATTTGCAAATAAATTCTTACAAAATCAGACAATGTGATTTTCTGGATTTGTTTTCTCATTTTGTCTCTCATAGTTGAGGTCTACCTATGATGTAAATTACAGACGCCACTCATCTTTTTAAGTGGTGGAACTTGCACTATTGGTGACTGACTAAATACTTTTTTGCCCCACTGTATGTCCCAGTCCAGGGACCTGTCGAGATGCTTAATACAGAGGGGTTTTCCCAGGCCCATCATACGCAAGGTGTTTCATAGGGTGGAGAATACTGATAGGAGCTCTTCGTTGGCACCACGAAAAAGGGCACAGGACTCTCAACAGATCAGGGTAATAGGTACTTATGACAAACAAGAGCAGAAAGTACGCAAGATCTTGGAGAGGCATTGGTGGATTTTACAGGCTGATCATGATGGGGACTAGACCTTTGATAACCTACAGAAGGGGTAAAAACTTAAAAGACCAATTGGTTCATAGCTATCGACCACAGGATTCAGTGACATCTATCTGGCTTTCTTCATATAAATCAGGGGGAACTTTTAGATGTGGATTGTGTACAGCTTGTGGTTTTATTGACTTGAATAAAGTTTTTACTAGTGTCTCCATAGGAATCTCATATAAATGCAAAAATTTTGTCAACTGCTCTACTATGGGTGTGAACTATCTCCTGAGGTTCCCTTGTCCCTGCAATTATGTGGGGAAGACAATAAGGCAGCTCAGGAAAAGAATCAGAGATCACATCACATGAAGCTCATTAGCATATTAATAAAAACTGACTTTAGAAACCACTGAGGCAATTTACATACTAAAGGTAGGTGTGAAGTAGCATTTCTAAAGCCTATGCAAGCCTGTGTTTAGATAAAAATGACTTTTCCCAGTGATAGAGCCCCTTTAAATGAGTGTGACACTCCCATAGCGCGGAATTTTGTAAAGTACCATGCTGGCCAAACTATAGGACTAAAATTTCAGGCAATCAAATGCATGAGGCCCCCCTTGAAAGGGGGTAATTGGATTCTCAAAAAGGAGGTACAGTGGATCTATCATTTGAACACACTGTACCCACTAGGATTGAATGAACAATTTGATGTCAGTTGTTATATAGGGAATCAAATTATTGTTGATGTGCTATGAAAGTATGTTGCCCTTGTCTGTTACCCTATCATGGAAAGTTGTTATATTGCTTTGCTGTGATTTGTTGTGGGTTTCTTCCCTCTGTGTCTTAGGGTGCAAGTTTATTTATCCTTGGGTCTTCAGGGCTATCCAGCTGTCCTGGTTTCTTATAGTCATTTTCATTAGCTTTATGTCTGAGGGTTGCAGTTGTATATATACCACTTAGAATGGAGAAGTGTGGATAGTTTTAGTGGGGTCAATGGAATGATATATGATGTGTGGTATGGCAAAACCTGTTTTGTTGAAGGTTGGTGTGGTTCACCACCTATCCTTATTTGTATTTTTGACATTCTCCTATTATTGATATAGGACCGTTCCTCCGGTTTTTGCACACCATACAATACACATGGATAGTATGTTAGTACCTTTCTATATGAGAATCTTTTTTTTTGACATGCATGTAGGAGTGAGGGGTGTGTATTTGCGCTGTTCCAGAGGTTTACCCTTACCCTCCACTGTTCCAGATGGTTACCTTCACCTTCCGGAGATTCCAGTCATTTTTGAATGTGGAGGTTTATTTACATCCGGGAGTGAGGGTTCTGTTTATCCATTGTCCCAGATGGTTACACTTCCCTTCCGCTGTTCCAGATGGCCGCAAAATAACGCGGCATATATGAGACTAACTCCCACTGAAATCAATGGGAGCGTATACGGTGCTCAAAATCTCACACGGCGTATATGTGTCAGGTCATGCGGCACGTTACTCCGTGTGAATGCACCCTAACACAGTGATGACAGTTGTATGTTTGGAGGAAAGAATAGACTCTAACTTACCTCATTTGTACCATCTCATAGCAATGTATTTTCCATTTGTTTACTCACAGAACTTACACTTGCATAACATTCATACCTCATTCCTGCATACTTGAACATCTGGCCTGAGAATCTCCTCTTTATATTATATTTACAGTGTAATTAAGATTCTGGAATTTTATACTTAAAGTGAGTCTGTTAGTAGTAAATTGGTTATAAATACCTTGTAGAAGCGATTCTACAGTTCCTAAATATGCTTTTGTTAATCAGCTTTGGAGCCCCATTTTCATGTAAATGTGATTATGCATATGCAAATAACGGATGTATGTTCAACCAGGAATCTAGAGCCAAGACCAAAGCCCAGGCAAACCAATACACGCACCCCAGAACAATTTTTTCCTCATTTATATAGGAATAAAATGAGTATTTACATGGAAATAGAGCTCCAAAGTTGTAGAACAGAGGCAGATACTGTAGAATCCTGTCTATAAGGTATTGTAAATAGGTTTATAATCAATTCACTGCTGAGACTTAGGGTTAGTTCACACGTAAATAACGTGTGGCTTAGTTTGGCACCGGAAAAAAAAGCTTCCTAATTAGCCTTGCCAAGCTTTTTTTGGAGCTTTTTTTTTTTGTAAAAACAGATTTTAAAAAAAGCCAGGCTGTTTTCCCCTCCTGTAAAGTGAATGGCCTGAAAAAAACCACGTTGCGTTTTTTTCCGCGCAATTTTTTGCAAAAAAAGGCATCGCTTATTATTGCAAAAAAAAAAACGCACGATAAAAACTGTGCGGTTTTCGCCTCCTATTCACTTCTATTGCTTTCTTCAGGCGGTAAACGCCTGAAGAAAGGTCATGTCGCTTTTTCTCTGCTATCTGCTAGCAGAAAAAAAAAAAAAGCTAGCAGTCTACATACCCATAGATTGTAAGCCCTCGCGGGCAGGGCCCTCTACCCCACTGTGCCAGTCGGTCACTGTTAGTATGATATGTACCTGTATATTGTATGAAACCCACAAATGTAAAGCACCATGGAATTAATGGTCCTATATAAATAAAAAATAATAATAATTGTATGGAGGATTATGACGTGGATTCCCATATCAAAATCCTCCGTCATGTCCCCGTGTGAACTAGCCCTTAGTTTAAGTGACAACGTTTTTATTTGTCCCTGTAGTAATAGCTGTTAACCCTTGTAACCTCCCTATATGGAGGTGATCCAACAGTAACATGAGAAGGCTGTATTTTAGAAAGGGGAACAGAGTGTTACATTACCTAACGTAGATATACCACAGAATCCAGCAGGTTGTGCTGGTATCTGATACAAATGGACTTAAAAAAAACTAAAAATGTATCATCATTTCTTTAATATCATGCACACACAAAACTCAGAGTCAGTCAGTTGCTTTATACAAAAATAACAGTGATTATTTAACCAAATTACTTAATGGTAAAAAAAAAAGAAAGTAAAACAAGTAAGGAAACCCAAGTTTAATAAGGCATGCTCTTTCCGGGCGACAGATAAATGTTTACAAGATTTGTGAAAGACTTGTAGGACATATGTCTATTTTAAAGACAATGGAGAATATAGAGGAATAGAGTGTATATGTGGCCACATTGTGTATTTCTTCTTTCTAGGTCTCTGTAAGCTGCATTTACTATTTTCTGAAATCATCATGTATCATCATGTCAATACCACTGTATCAGATTTTACCTATTATAATGAAATATTGCAAATATTGTAATACCATGACATGGTTATCACTGTCTGATAATTAAAGTAACTTCGTAGATCTTATACCAGAAGACAAACCATAAAACTGCATTAGCTACAAAATGGACCAATATGAATAGGGCAGGAACATTGGCTGTCAGCTGCCAAGATTATATATATATATATATATATATATATATATATATATATATATATATATATATATATAAAATCTCTGCAACTGAAAAATGTGGTAAACATTCATATTATATAGATTACTTTTAGCATGTACTTAGTAAAACCTAATAACTGAGTATGTATACAACTGCTGCCATACAATGGGTAAATTGCTGCATTAACATGGCATTTATGCAGGAATACATACATACATTATACAGGGGAGTACATTTTGGCTATTGTGATAGTTGGTGTGTCCTGAGAATATTAAATAAATACCATTAATTTCATTCTGTTGTGAAAGGGCCACAGATTTCGCAGCTCAATGGACCTGTGAACTTCAGACTAATAAACATACATCACTGTATACCGTCACAGCATTATTCAATATAGCAGCTACTGAAGATGGTACATTGTGCTCTGTCATCCAAAATCTAACTGAATGTTACTATTCTTTGGTTTGCCAAAGCAGAACTGAGGCTGTAGAATTAGCCGCCATTCAAAAACCTCTTTCAATGTGAAAAAATGCCTTGCTTTGTCTGTTACAAGTTATGATTTAATTTGACAGCAATGGGAATCCATTCAGAGGTATTTGGAATGTTGAAAACGTGGGATTTTGATGGAAAATCTGTACCCAATACGCATCTGCTGCATTTAACACTATGTGTGTGTGTGCAATCTCCATATGCATTACACCTTCTTTTTCGTTGTCCAACACAGCACTTAGTTTGTAAGACTACCTTTCATATGGCTAAGCATTTCACAGCCGAGACATCTACTGTACGCTCTGTAACAGCATTTGTCAAATTGTCCCTGGCAATTTGGATTAATGACTTTATATAAAAGTAACAGAAAAAAGGTCTCCCAAAACGTTATTCCTTACAGTCTTCCCAACAAATAAAAAAAAAATGAAATTAAATTTCAGGATCTCTGTTGTGTACGCAACATCAAAATAAAATAGAAAAACCTATTTTACATAAAAAAAGTCAGCACATAAAAAGCGTACACTGCAGAATGACCTGCCATATATGAACATAATTTATATATTTATTTATATATCTATATATATGCATGTATAAAAACACATTTCTGTATGACAGCTCTATGCCTACAAAGCACTGAGCTGCCAGTGGTATGAGAAATCAAAAATACAATATTGGCTTTTGTACCACTTGCACTTCCTGCTGGGCATGAGACTAGCATTGCACTTTCAGTGATTGGACTTGGATCCTCATCTATCGTGCACACAGCCCTAAAGCTTTCCTGGTTCTCCAAATGATCAAACAAAAGTTTCTGCATAACTATATATATTTTATCTTTTATCTCCAGAAACCATAAAAACTGCAAATTGAAAAAAAAAAGGCAATTAATGTTACAATATCTTGAATTACTTTACAACTAAGCCAAGCAGCTTCAAGATGGCTTGCAAAGCTTTATGATTACTTCTATTACTTCCCCAGTAGCTAGTCAATAGTGTAACTGCAATATACATAGTAGAAATGATAGGAGTATATGGGGTTATCAGTACTATGGTAGCTTCCATTGTGCACATTCCAAATACAGTACTTGCTGGCAATACATTGAAAAACATTAGATCTTTGCTTGTGTACTACAACTCTATGTAACCCCTTTAGCTGCCAGTGTGCACAATCTTTGCAGAGTAAGAAAAACCTTATTATGCAATATATTACAAATCTTTTTTATGAGCAGAACGCATGAAAGGTTTAACACTAAGACTTCCAATAATAGTGCTTACAGCTCGGGTTATAGATTTTATACTTGTACTTAATGGACAACTGACAAAACTCATTTGATATATTATGCGTAGCGCCTGTGAGAGAAAACCTGCCCACTGGAATGACTGGTTAGCATCAGACAAATATTAATTCGATTCCCACATCTGACTAATGCATGTACCAAGAGCTAAAATTCTCCCATAAAAACCCCATTCCTAAACAGGTAAGTGGGACTAGAAATTTGTCCCACTTGAGAAAGAAGTGTCATTGGCCGGAGAGGGAGGCAGGGGAAGATCTTAAAAACATTTCCCTTTATAAGGAACACTTAAAAACTATGAGTTGTGCAGGAACTATAAGAAGGCACAAGAAAGGGAAAAGAAATTCACTCACATCAATACAGGGAAGGATTCTTCCCCTACATTGCTAGTTGTAAACCCCTTCTGGCAGTGAAAAGAGTGATGTAGGTGGACACAAATTAGCAAATGGATAGTATGCTCTTCTGAGTTAGTCTAGTCTATCTTTCAGAACTTGTGAGTGGGGAAATGTAACCAGTCACATGCATAGCTAAAAGGCAGTAGCAACTCCTACCAATGCATACTATCCATGCTCATGTAATGTATGAACATTGTGGCCAACTGTATCAATTCTAATAAAGAGCGGTGCCAGTCTCATGAATTGCCCTGCTGTACTCAGCTGTTAATATGATAGAACACAGCCCACCTATCCCTCTTTGCATACTGTGCCCTATCATGGCTTCCTTTGTAAGGCAGCAGAACAAGGCCAGCAGCAGTGCAAAATTCCACAAATTCATTAGCCCTCATTCAGGAACAGTGATTGTAAACGTACCAATGTTAGTGTGTTTCTGTATGTATGTGTAATCACTTATACGTCTATATATCTTTATTACACACACATGCTTTTTCTATGGCAGTGTAGCCTCCTTCAACATATCCTGGAACCCTCCACCTAGAGTTTGATGACCTCCAGGTTTAAGGATCAGAACTTCAGGGGGTACAAACATCAGCTAAACTGGCAGAATGGCACAGTTTTTACTCCTTGGTACTGGGAGATATCCGGCAGTTTGCATTCTGCAAAAGTTCACAGCTTCGCAGACAGTCTGGGGGTAGAAAAGCTGTGGGGGTAATGCAGTCCTACAGGTGGAAGACAGGTGCATTGGGTGCTGTGCCTCGAAGTAATAGAGATGGCACACTTTGGAAATAGAATCCTAAGACCAGCTCCCTTTTTCAGTGGCACCTTTGGGTACAGACAATAAAAGGTAGGAGAAGAACAAGCAGGGTATATAGGATACAAGGGAGCAACAGGACAGGGAACATGTCAATAAACATGCAAACACACAAGACAAGGGAAACAGAGGGAGTTAAAAGCATAAACTCACATGCGCTATGTTTATGACCACATTAGCCTGTGTAAGTAGATGTGAAGTTGACTACATGACCAAACTCTTGTAGAAAAAAAACCCATTAGATGAATTCTACATATCTTTCCATTGTGTGAATATGTTTAGTATGTGTTTAAGACATCACATGTATTAAAGAAATACATTTCTTCATGGCTCTATAATAAGGTGTAGTGTTGAAGACAGATTTAAATGATTACACAATGACCACAAATAAATGCCGCACATAGGAAGAATAGGCCAAGTGTACAATTAGAATTGCTAAGACCATGGTAGTGAGAAGGTGACTAGAGATTAAGAAATTATTTTGTAGTTAATTGATTAAAGGAATATTGGCATGGCTGAGGTGTAAGAAGCCAATATATGACTGTCTATGGTTTTATGGTTATGTGCTTGGTAGATGTCTGGACACATACTGAACAGTCTCAGAGAAAAAGTGGACTTGTTGCACCAATTCAGAGTCCATGTTCAATTTTCCAGTGTTCTTAACAAAATGACTGAACCTAGTTAATTGCTACGGGCAATAAGGACACTTTTTCTATGATAGTTTCGATACATCACATTCAGTGTGGCGATAGAGTTATGAAGATCTCATTGATGTGATGTTGACAATGCATATTTGGCGGATTAGTATGGTTTAGTGTTTAGCAAATGGTCTGTGTGTATGAATGAGATGAAGATGGTTCGCTGTGGTTTGTTGGATAAAGGATAGTGAAAGGACAGGACAGCAAGGGAAGGAGCTGTGACCTAATCCAGAGTCCCAGCTGAATTGGGTTATAATATTGGTGTTAAATTGAGGTTTCCATGCTGTGTACTGGGCTTTCAGACGGTGATACTGTGATGTCCAATGGGCGTAGGTCAGCAGAGGAGTTGTTATTGTGATTGTGCGTCTGCACAGTATGTCCTTTGAGAAGACCCCGTGATTCCTCGCCCTCGCTGTCGCTGTCTGTTAGCTGGGGATCAGGCCTCGACTCCTGTGGTGTGAACTCCGGGTGGTTCATGAAGTTATGGATGGCACTGCGGGATTGTGGCTTTTCAAGTCCCTCATACAGGGAGCTGCGGAACGCATTAACCACCTTAATCTGTTCCATGAAATAAAAAGGCAATAAATAAATATTTTAAAAAGAAACAAAGAAAAAAAAAAGACATAAGATTAAATAAGAGAAAGAACTGACTATGAAATGGATATAGAATGAGAGATATAAACTGTAAAGAAGAATTGAGCAATAAAACCTGTGATGTAAAAGAGTAATGTGTAAACAAAATATGCTTGTGTGCAGAAAGTGAGTCTAGATCCTTCTACACACATATACTAATACACATACATACACACTCCTTCTAAATATACCATTAAGACTTTCAATAAAATATCAACTAGACATACATTACAAGGACAAACATATCTGCATCCAAATATAGGTATGGACCATCTAATTACAAAACTGCACATGCATATGGATTTTATTTAAATTTTCTGATGCCACAGACTTTTTTTTTTTTTTTGAAAGATGGATTTTCACTACCGGTATATTTTTTAATGTGGTGGCAAGACAGAATTGGTAACGTTTAATTTTTAAGTTCTCGTGTACCAGACAATTGGAAAAAGAGGTAGAAAAACATAAAATTTAACATAATTAGTATAAACATAAAACTTTTCAACAAATTTAGATTTTTTTGGTATCATTTGTGCCAAATTTTATAATATACTTTAACAACAAATTTTGTCCACTTTCTGTGAAAGTTTGTGCTAAGTCGCTCAAAATCATGAAAACTTACTTATGAGGATTTCAGCAAAAAGTTAAGTCGCCTCTGGTGCAGTTTTATATCAATGAGGAATAAAAGTGAGCACTGGTGGCGTTTTGCACACGGTATGCTTCATGAGCTCGTAGACATATTCTAGGCACTTATGTGACCGAACAGTATGTAGCTGCACTGTAATTTGGTCCTGCATTTGAAAAGGGCAACTCTAGGAAGCCAGAAATTTGATGTACTGGCTTAATTGACATATGACCGCCTTACACAGCACAATGCTGAAAGTCACCAAACTCTTCAGGAGGAGAAATTCTACTGCTAAATTTACCTATTTACCTACCAAAGGAAGAGTCCACAATATTTATTACAAGGGATGTCCTCATACATTTGGCCATGTACCAAATATGACACATTTGGAACGCATTATTTTAATAATATTGGATTGGATACAAGTCAGTGACTGCACTATTTAAAAATAAGGCTCCGTTCACATCACGTTTAATTAAGGGCCACATTTGGTCTATATACCAGAGGAATCTTCCAGCGTATATGCCAAACATTTGCCACTATATATATCAAGGTACAAAGGTATAAGTCATCCCCAATTACCCAAAATAGTATATATGGCGTAGCATATGAAAAACACTCTTAGAATGAGTCTGATACCAAGAATTTGATGTGAACAGAGCTTAAGACTTTTTCAAGAACATTGGACAGTAGTCATTGGAACAAAATAGAAAGAAAATGTGACAAAAAACACAAGACCAAATAAAAAATAAATTATGACAGTTTCACCTGTAATGGCTTAGAACTAATAAAACCAAGACATACTATTCGGTATCTTTGGTGAAAAAAAAAAATCTTATAATTTAGTAGTTTATAGTAACGCATATATAAAGTTGCAGCCCCACTCAAAATTAAAGACAAAATTGCATACAAAGTCATGTTTGGATCCAGAAAGCTTAGTGGAGTTCTAAAGACTTTACAACCCTTAATTTAAAACTCTCATTATTTTGCTTTACGTGAACTGGTTAAGAGGGTCTGCATCTTTAATAGCCATTCAATACACTGATCTAAACCCTTCACTGTACAACAGCACCATCCAAGGTAGGAGTTCGCATGCTCACTCATGCATACTGTGCAGGCACCAGGACCCCCATGCAGACAAACAGCTGAAAATTAAAGCAGCATAGAAAGAGGGAATAAGAGCAAGTTACAGCCTCTCTTAAGCACAAGTCCAGGACCCCTGTGAATATGGATGTTAAATAAACACTGAAATAGGCATTAGAATAATAGGTAAGAAATGAAATTCTGTACTATGCAGATGCAAGAGCTATTTCCATATAATTGTATCCCTGAACTACGTGGACAATATAATGTAATGTGTTTAGTCAAATTAATGTTTGCGTTTACAACAGAATAGTATAGATGTCATAGAAGAAATAAAAATAGAATTTGTTTGTAACATTTTGTGTGCTGTAAGGCTTTATTCACACCATGTTTCGCATGCATTAGATGCATTTTTAAATTACAGGAAATCAAGGAAACTAGGTTCCCAGAACAACAATAATAGAGGCATTAGCATTTACTGTATGGCAACATTCACAGGATAAACATATAAATGCCCCATAAGGGTAAGTCTCCCCATTCACTTGTTTTGGAGTATCAAAACAGTCAAGTGGGCAACCTCAGTTATTTTCAGAACTCCTGTACAAGTGAACTGAGAAAATTGCACATAAATGGCTGGTCATTTAACTGCCATGATGGGAATACCCTTTATGGCTAATGCCCAACGCAGTGCAATATAGTGCTTTCTGCTTCTGTTAATGGATGTGTGATCAATCCATTAAATAATAGAACATGTAATTTCTGAGGCTGTTTTCACAGATGTCTCAATAGGCTGAAGTCTATGGGGAATCCATGAAAACAGATTACCATCGGATGTGCACTTGGTAGTGAAAAACAGTTTTCACAACTGAGTACACTTCCTTGTCATGAAACAAGCACTTTGAATCACTTTGTTATTCCCCATGACTTTGATTCTTGCCAGCATGCTAGATTACCATCTGTACCATGTTGCTGCATTGGCCACTTAGATATTATTATAGAGTTTCATGAGTAGGGCTCGGCAATTAATTGTAACAATAACTGAAACCAAACATCAATCAGGATAATTGACGTGATTTTTTCACGTCAGTTATTTCAGTTTATTTGTTACAATATTTGCAGAGTTTCATCTGCAGTTTCATTCGGACACAATACGTCTGAACCAAATACACCACTAGAAAGCCGACAGTGCGCTGAATTCATTGCACTATTGGCTTAACTGTTCTATGCCCCCGTGAAGAGCTATCGGTGCTGGTACAGTAGCTCTTAACTGTCAGAAAGTTGTTTCTGAAAGTCAGTCAGTAACGCCCTTCCTCACAGTGGCGTCTATTCCGCTGTACTGTGAGAGGGGGCGTTGCTTACCACCCAGCGATGACACTGAGCGGTGAGGAATGCCCCCCAGTACTAGTCTATGGACGAGTACTATCATGACCCTCCAATCCAACAGCAATAACTGTGCTTTGAACCCACAGCATGTCAATCTGTTCTGTAGTGTGCAGGTGTAATTTGTTTTAAAAATCATTTACATGGCTACTGTACATCGCATAAGGTCAGCTGCCAGGGTGTCTGTTGCAGCTAACTTGCTGTGAATTCAAGCTGTGTCCTTAGCCATTCCTGCAATTTTTTTTTATTTACTTCTACTGTTTGTTATTAGTTGTCTCCTGTATTCTTTCAAATTAGCTATTGAGTTTGACCAATTCTAGTGCTATATTGAGCGTAATTCTTACCTATACTGTCTTGCAATCTTTATCACTGTAAAGTTGCTAAAGTTAACTTTCCATTTTTGACATCCATATAACATTGCAATATCTTCCTTTACATAAAAACAGTTCAGCCACGCCTCCTCTTCCAGCATGATGCTTCTACTACTGCTACTGCGCATGCGCCATTTTTTATCAATGTCAGTTCGCGAGTTAGATGGGACCCGAGGACATCGCTGGAAGAGCCGGCGTGGCTGAAGATGACGTCGGACCCTGAATTCCCGCCTCCCGTACACGTTTGGTAAGTTGAACATATTCTGTTATAGGGTTTTATTTTAAAACGGGGGGGGGGGGGGGGGGGGGGGGGGGGATGTACTTTGATGTAACTTTACCGGTGCCTGAATAGCCATTTTAAAGGCTATTCACGCATATGTGGGGCTCTATCAGCATAATTTTGCCGATAGAGCCCCTTTAAAAATGGATGTATCCTAAAAACAAAACAGCATGTATGCCTCAACTGCATAGCTCAGACATGGTGTGAACAGAGCTTTAACACTTGCCAAGCTTGAAGTTCTAATTTACAAACATGTTTTTTAGTGGACTTGGCCTTTAAATAAATATGTTAGCCCATATGTTATAGCTATCATTCAATGGTGAAAGTATTTAGTAGGCTGTAGTGTTGTCTGTCGATGCCAGCAAACATCAGCTATGACAATACTTCCCAGAAAATAGGTATAGCTGAGGAAACTGTCCCTCCCTTTATACTATAGTTCATCTGTTTGAACAAAAAGTAGTCTGTCACCTGCAGGAAAAATGCATCACAATACAAAAAGTTAAAAATAAATAGGAAAAAAAGGCAAGCAGTGAGAGAGAGCAATCCCCATCACATCCTTCCCTGGGTTAGATGACTTGGTTGTCTAGATAGTGATAGTATTAAGAAACAGACAGAGTAGTGATCAGCAGCCCAAGTGCACAGCATGCATTGTAATAGTGTTGAACTCACTGCCCACAGAAGCAGCAGCAGCAGAGGTGGCTGGGGGAGAGGTAGCAGAGGACAGAGCTACATGTGTTGGGCTAGAGACATGTTTAGCATCGAGGTGCTGGCTAATGGTGGAAGGCTGGCGCCTCAGAGCCCCTTGTAAAGAGGTACCGCCCGTCTGGAATGTATAAACTACGTCCATCTGTAAGGAATCAGAGGGAGACACACCAAAGTCAGAGGAGGAAACAGAGGCAAGAGAGAGTAAGAAAAGAGAGAACTAAGGAAGACTGAAACAATACAAAATTCTGTACAAAACAGAAAGAAGGTAAGTATTACTAAAAAAATAGAGTAATAAAGAGTGGTTAAATAGAACAATAAGGTAATACAGTAAAATATACAAAGACAAATATTGATACACATATTCATACACAACAGATTATTTCAAAGGCCTTTATAAATAAGGAAACACACTTTTACTCCCCTTACAACAACATACAAACTGACACCTTCTCAAGGAGAACTTGAGTTAAAGAACATCTGTAACTAAGCATAAGACACTAAATGCCATTCATCACTTAAGGCTGCCTGCGATCCTGATTAATTTGGTGTTTTTATGTTTAAAATCTGCCCACCTGTTCGAAAAATATGGCCCCTGGAAGTAAACTAGCTCTTATTACCCATGTGGGCGGGATCCTTTTGTTTTCCTCAAAGAAAATGAAAGGGGTCTACAATCCACTTGGGGAATAACACTGCGCGGATTTAACAGAATTGGTATAAATATATTTTGTGCAACTGTAAATGTAAAATTTTTTCCCACTGTTTGTATAACATTTATATATATTTGTGTATACATTATAAGAAGAAGATATAAATCTCTATTTGATACAGGCTTCCTTGCCTTACCAACCCAGCTACTCACCAGTGTAGAAACTGTTACTCATGAATGGTGGTAGGCGGAGAAAGCCTGTATAGAATATGGCTAACTGGTTAAATGGGCTACCGCCATGAAGCCTGTACTAGAGGCATAGGCTTTCTGCAATATATTACAATATTCAGTATACAATGTATTAGAAATGCAGTGTATTGAATCAGTGATCAGACACCCTGCGGTTAAAGACCTCAAGAGGGTTTAAAAAATATAAAAAATAAAGAAAAAAAATAAATAAATCCAAAATTAAAATCACCCTTCTTTTCCCTAGAACACATTAAAATAATAATACATTGTATCTGTGTCTGAACATGCTCAGTCTACAAACTTATAAAAATATTTTGTACGATAAGTTTTTGCTGTTTCTCCTATCATAAAAATTTGAATAGACATACCCCAAAATGTACATGGGACTATGAAAAAGTTACCGATGTCAAAATATGGATTTTTTAAAAAATATTTTTTATATAAATATAAATTATATAAGAATTCTTTATATATTTATTAGTGTTATATGAGCCAGGGGCAAGGACTAAGGCTAGGTTCACACCTAGATTAATTTCTGTCTGGGGGATTCTGTTACCCATTACGCTTTTAAAAATACGGAGTGAAAAGTACTGCAAGCAGCACTTTTCTCTCCCCAGTTTCTAACTTTTTCGGGGAAGAGACAAGGCGGACCCCATTATAGTTAATGGGGTCTGCAGGTTTCTAAAGGTAACCGCTTTTTTAAGTTGATTAGGTTTCATTTGGGGAGTGTCCAAGTGGACCTCCCAAAACAGAAACCTGAACGCAGGTGTGAACTTTGCGTCTTCTTCCAGCTGGGGTGACACTCTGTTCTTGCGCGCATACACAGTATGCTTCTGTAGCTCTCTGTAGAACTACAGGAGCGTACTGCGTACTGAGCGGAGTGTGACCCCAGCCGGAAGAAGACGTGGTTGCTGTTGAAGATGGAGGTGTCGCTGGAGAGAGGTCTCTGGCAGCAGTGAGACGCCCCCATCGCCGTTTGAGAGCTGGGGCCTGCCCCCATTGCTGCGAGAGAACTGCGGAGACCATGTCTAAAAGGTAAGAGACGAATAGCCTTTCTAAAGACTATTCCGACGTCTAACGCACATAAAAAACATGATTTTGTGGTAGAATCCATTTAAGGCTATTCCTACATGTTAGTGCAGACCTGGGCAATGTGCGGCCCGCGGGCCACATCCGGCCCTCTGACTGCTTCTATGCGGCCCGCATAGCTACTGTAAGATTCTTCAAGGACCTGTGATGATGTCACCAGGCTGCTGGCAATGGGGGATGCTGAATGATAGAGAGAGGACCTGTGATGATGTCATCACAGCCTATCACCAGGATAGGCTATGACTCGTTAGTGGGCGGAGCCACATGGGACTGTGTGCTCTCTGTAAGCTGCCGGCAATGGAGGCTGCTGTACAGAGAAGAGACAGCGTGTGTGAGCATGAAGAGAGAAGAGACAGCATGTGAGAGCATGAAGAGAGAAGAGACAGAATGTGTGAGCAAGAGGGGGGAACTAGGGGCAGATGTAGGGGGGCAGTTAAACTGAATACACATGGGGGGACATTAAACTAGGGGGCAGATGGAGGGTGACATTAAACTGGGGCAGCTGTAGAAGGATATTAAACCATGGGGGGTAGCTGGAGAGGGACATGTCTGCCTCTAGTTGCCCCCAGTTTAATGTCCCCCTCCTGCTGCCCCAGTTTAATGTCCCCTCTAGTTTCTGCTGGTTTATACTGGGGCACCAGGAGAGGGACTTAATACTGTGGGACATTTGGAGGGAAACGTTATAATGTGGGGGTGTAAATGTTAGGGTGATTGTAGGAGGATTTTACTTTGTGGGGCACATGGAAAAATGATTGAGAATGGGCAGAGTCAGCAGAGAAGTGGGTGGAGCTAAATTTACCACGGCGCACATGGCCCTCTAGAACCGTTAAAATTTCTCATGTGGCCCCATGGAAAAATTAATTGCCCACCCCTGTGTTAGTGAGAAAAATTTGCAACTTAATGAAAGAATCCCCTTAAAGCATCTACCAAAATGCTGTTAACCACAGCTCAGGTAACATGGATGTCTCAAACATTTACAGAAAAAAAACATTTAAAAAATTACAATATTTACAATATCAGCATCCAATTTTCATTAGTAAAAAAAAAAAGTCATCTTAAATTTCAAGGAATTTTTTTTGAGGAAGCATATTGGAAAATTGCAAAATGTTTCAATAAATAAAGCTCTATATATTGAAAGTGTAATACTTTCATTTGTGTTATTTTCCATATATATTCTTAAAGATGAAAGTAGCCTTTAAAGAACATCAAGAAAAACTAAAATGGGTCAGAAAGGATTAAGAAAATTACAAGGATCAACAGGAAACATTTTGAATAGACATTTTTTTTAAACAAACAGCAGAAAAAAGAAAAAATGTACACTGTTATTCCATATATAAAATGAGATTACCAACACAACAGCAGATTCAAGAGCCAGGAAATGATCCCCAGTTGATGGACACTAAGCTGCTTAGTGACCTTATCGCTTTTCAGCAGACCTAGTCTGCAAGAATGATGAAGAACAATGCGTGACTTTCATGACTTGAGAAACGATTTTAATTGCTTAGGAATTTATTTATGCATTACGCATTCAAAAGTGTAAAAGTGATTTCTATCCACATGTACATGCTGAATTGGAAAGAATGCAGAATGCACATTACGGTTATATATCCCTTTAAATTATGGCACTCCTATTATAGAAAGGGATAAATCTGAAGGAACACGTGAGTCAAGTGCAAACAAGCGTAGTGCCGAGCTGTACTAAGTACAGATAATCCCTTTAATGTAAATCAATTACACGTGGCCAAAGTTTTTGGTACTCTTTGGTTAACCCCCCCTTCCCCCACAATGGTCACTGAAATAATTTGATAGTTTCAAAAGTAGTGTCAAAAATAAATTTACTAAAAATCAACTAATGAAAATTATTAATGGCTTTCGAATTCAACAGAATTATTTTAAAAAGAAACCCAATGTTCATGGCCAGGACAAAATGATGGTAACTTAACATGTTATGACAACCTTTTGAGGCAATCACTGCAGTTTCTGTAACTCTTAATAAAACATCTGCACCTTTTCACAGGTATTTTGGCCCATTCCTTGTGAGCAAACTGCTCCAGCTCTCTCAGGTTTGAATGGTGCCTTCTCCAGGCTTCATTTCAGCTACTTCTATAGTCATTCAATAGGATTAAAGTGAGGGCTGTTCAGATCAGTATATTTTGAGCCATTATCCTGTTGGAGGACTCATGACCTGCAACAGAAACCAAGCTTTCAGATATGGAGCAGCACCAAGCCCTCTAGGCCTTCCACTTCCAAGCACTTCCTCTGCATGAAGGTCTTTCCCAGGGGCGCCTCGGGTATGGGGAAGGCTGCTCTTCTTCTGGAGTTAGTGTTTTGCAGTGTAGATTGTGCCTGGGTTTGAGAGGTGATGTCAAACGGCTACTCCATCGAGCTCTCCTCCCTTCAAAATGGAAGATATTTTTCCACCAATTTGCACTCTTCTGCTGCATGAGTGACCACTTTTCTATAGCCAGCCATTGTTCCCATCCCCGGTTCAGAGAATTTTTTGGGACTTTTATTCCAAACAGTTCACCATTTCCATGGATGGCTCTCCTTATCCTGAAAGGGCTGTACAGGTTTGGCTGTGTCCGAGGGTTGCAATCTTCAGCTGCATCTTCCAAGAGGCGAGGTCTTCTCTCTTGCCCTATCAGTGCATGGATTTCCTGGGCATGATCCTAGTTCTGCACTCGGGCAAGAACCTTCTTCCAGACTGCAACATCCTGGCCCTCCAATCCAGTGGGTCAAGCCTTCGGAGGAACTCTCCGTGCTCTATTTGGTTCTGCATGCGTGTCCTTGGCATCATGGGTTCAACTTTCAAGGTTGTTCCTTGTAAATTAATTTCAATTTGCATACTCTGCGATGGTGATTCTGGCTCTCGACCACCTGATTCTCTTGCCTCCCCAGGTTAGTCAAGAGCTTCTTTGGCGACTCCCTTTCCCAGGAGTCTCACAATAGAAGTCCTTCTTCACTCCATTGGCAGGTAATCCTACCGACCCCAGTCCTTCTAACTGGCAAGCATTTTTCGGTGCCTTGACCTTTCAGGGCCTGTGGTCCAAAGCTCAGTCGACCTTTTGTTTCAAGGACTGCTGTTCTACCCTTCCTTATTTCATCGGTGTTTAACGCCGTGGATGTTGAAGCTGAGGTCCTGAGGCATAGCAGTTTTTAGGAGCCTATGATCCAGACCGTGCTCAGGTCTGGAAAACCCAGTCTGCAAAGATCTATCATTGCACATGGAAGGCCTTCGTATGGTGGTGTGAGTGTAATGTCTTCCATCCGCTCACCTATTCTCTTCCTAGGATCCTGGCTTTTTTTCAGTCCAGTCTGTCCAAAAGGCTTTCTATTCTTAAGTGGCAGGTTTTCTGCCCTTCCCATTATTTTTCATAAGACCCTGGAATTGTAGCCTCATGTGAAGACTTTGCTGCAGGGAGTGGCACAATGTGCTCCACCTATCGTCCTCCATTGGAACCATGGGACCTTAATCTCAGTTTTGTAGTGCTTCAGGCTTCTTCTTTTGAGCCCTTGTGTGAGATCTCTCTTCACCTTCTGTCCTGGAGCTTTCCTTCCTGGTGGACATTGCTTCCATCGGCAGAGTCTCTGTCCCAACTGCCCTCTCCTGGAAGCCTCCTTTTCCTGTTCTTCACAGGAACGAGGCTATCCTTTGTCCACCACCTTCTCATTGCCTAGGGTGGTTTCTTCCTTACACTTTCATCTTCCTGCCCAGACCCCAAGTAACCACGTCCCACGTGAGCACTCTCTTCACTGCCTGGATGTGTCTACAAAACAATTCTTCCAAGAAGAGGACCAGCAATCTCCATTATATGAAAAAATCACTTCTACTTTATTTACAAAAATGCTTCTTAAAAGTATACATGAATGCACATTTTCAGATTCCAAAAAAATATGCTATGAACAAACAATTAACTCACATGGTGTGGAGGAGCGTTCAGACTGACACGTTTCGGTGTCAAGTGTACCTAAGTCGTAGGCAAACTGTTTCTATCTGTTTATCACTTTCTCCTTCCATTGTGCAGATGCCTTTTTGGTTCTCACTGGGGGCCTTCACTAAGGCTCGTCTGCTGCCATTTCCTGATGGCTTTGGTTTGCTATCAGGGAGGCCTATTGGTTCCAGAGGCAATTCAGCAAGAAATTCCCCCTAAATTAGGAGGGCGATAGGAAAATAAACTGCCAACCTATGCCAATTGGCAATGACGCAATTGGTATTTTGCCATCCAACTAGGAGTATTCACATCTCCTTTACTATAGGAACTCGTCTGTCAAAATAGTAAATGCGCTGCAAATACATAAATAGTAAAGGCTAAATATACTGTGTGTATTGTATATTGCTGTCAGTATCACATTAATTGCAAACTGATCCGATGAGAACAGAACCAGAGGAGAAAGTCAGTAGATTACATACCCACTGAATAAAGAAGTACATTAGTGTTTTTTTTTTTTTTTTCTGTAAACCAATAGGTAGATCACACGTGATAAAATGAATTGTTATGAAAGAGTTGTTCAGGCAAAAATGGACAATCCATTGAATTTTTAAATCAGCCAGGGGAAGTGAAAAAAACAAACAAAATCATACTCCCCTTTCTACAGTGCTTTGGTGCCTCCCGGCACAGTCCATTCTTCTCGGTACTGAGCCAATGTGTGGCGGAATTCCCATGTGACTGCTGAGGCCAATCACCAGCCTCAGTGAAGGGCATGCGATATCACTACCTTTGATACCAATAACAGAAATGTCACAATTATCTGCTTTAGCACTTCCTGGTGTTTAAAATGTATAGGCCCATGCACATTATTCTAATGAGGCTCTATTAATACAATACCGTTTTTACTGTGTTCTCAGAACAGCTTGAGAAAAATTACATGTACAGGCGTATACATTTTTAATACCAGGATGTGCTATTACAAGCAGATAATTATTTATTGCAATATTTCTGCAAGGACAATTAGTTAGTAACAGTACTTTGCAAAGTTGTTCTAGAATGTGTCATGAAAAACACACGTGTTCATATAACCTATTAGGGAATATGAACATCACACAGGAGTATCCCCCTCTCCGAGAAACAACAAACAGCCATTCTATGAAAAACAGCTTGTAATTTGGCAGAAAAGGGCCATGCATGTATTACATAGATGGTCATTAATCTGAATGGCCACAATGTAATGCCACAGGTCTTATATAGTGGTTTGCACCATGGAAAAATGAGGTGTTTGTCTTTGTAATAGGACATGTTTTTCCACAAAATCAGACTCTTATTGGTGTGAGATGACAGGGTTAATGCCTTACTGATCAGTCTGTTGGTATTGCTTTTTGTCTATCTATAGATATCTTATTGATGTGGCATGACAGGGATAGCTTCTGTTACTTTACTGTTACTACATAATTCTCTTTCTTTGGTTGCACCTTCCCCTGGTATCTAGACTTTGAACACATGCCTATGTGTTTGTATACCATATATATTAATGTACAGCTGGGCTGATCACAGCTCATTACCCCATGTAAAGTTAATATAAAACCCTAGCGTTTATTGTACTAGTTCGTCTCAATTTGGGATCATGGTTGTCCAGCAACCTCTGAATGTCATCAAAAGAGATGGTGTATACTGGAGCATAATATACAACAGGACTCCCCACTTCATCCTTGGAAACTATTTGTCATTTGTAACATCTGTAATTGCAGAGGTGTTATCACATTTTGTTTATTAAACACTTGCTATTTTATTACAATCTGGTGTGGTCATAGTCATTTTTAAACAATTTTAGAGTTTATCTATTATAATTATATATTTTTTTCTTTTTAGAACAGTGGCACAAAACTATGGCCATTTGTAGTGTAGTTGCGGCAGGATATCTACCTGCTGTGATTTACAGCGCCATTATAGTATATGGGAAACAAACAATACCCATCCACGTACTTCTGGAAATAAAGAAGTGCAAATGGTCTTTTATTGAACCTACAGCAAATAAATTTCTTGATTGAGATTGGTGTGACTTTCAAACTACGTAATTCAAAGGTTGAAAATGGGTTATCTGGTTTATAACATTGATGGCCAATATCTAGCTGCGTAAATTTCAATGGGAAGCAATACTGCAAACTGCTCTGAATCGGTACGGATAACCAGCTGGGGTCCTCCACCCTAAGGATAGGCCATCAATGTTAGAAACCAAATAACCCCTTTAAAGCATGGTCTATTTGCCAAATGCGTGTCAATGGCAGACATCCTGCAGCAGACTGGACATATGTGGCCTTAGCCTAAAAAATTTCTTGCATTTGATGTATGCCAATTTTTAGGCCCAAAATGAGGCAGCATTTTGTTGTATTTTCAATAGTAAATCTGCCACAATATATTTCAATACTATATTTCACTTCAATAGCAAGGATTCCCAATAATCAATTAAATTGTGTCTGAGAAGTTGTGAGAAATATCTATATGTTTGTAAGTAAAGTGTAATAGTGATTTCATGTGTCATCTTCTAAGTGTGGTAATTATCATTTAGCATCAAGATAAGGTAAGGAAAAAATGCTGCAACAAAAATACTGGAACAGTCACTAAATTCTAAGTGACGTCAGTTACATCATGCATCTGTTTTAAATATAATACAGTTTGTAAAGTAAGCAGAAAAAGTAATTGTTATTCTGCAATTTTACACATACAAGGGAAAAAGGTTTAAACTGGCTGAACTAACAGCTAAAGTACCTGAGTTTGTATCCTGTTCAAGCCTCTGAACCACAAGATCTGGCCTTTACGGAGTTCCATTTCTGCATGGTCAATCTCATCAGCATCCTCTGGCAGTTCCTCATGGGGGATGTCCTCTTTCATTGGCCCATGACCTGCTTCCTTCAAAAACTTAAGTCGGCTTGTGGGAACTGTGCAGATTAACTGTCCAGACAAAGACAAGTAAAATACAGATGTATGATAAGATTTTACTGACGTGAACACCTTATTGGCATCTTTACATAGCAAAAGATAAACATACCTGACCCCATAATAGTTCACCAAGTCCAATGAAGATGCACCAAAACCAGTGTGATAAAGTTAGTCCAGAACAACTGAAAGGCTTTCCTCCAAATTCCACAATCACAATCTGATGAAAAGAGAGCGAATATGACAAGCCAATTTAAAAAAATTTGTTACATGTAATAGACCTTAGAAGAATTTTTGCACCACTCAGTTAATACTTAATACTGTCTAATGATACAGGTGCAGGCAGCCATGAGCAAATCTAGTCTGGAAAATCAATACCATATATTGTCTGCATTTCCCAGAATGAATTTCCTAACATTAGTTCATTGCATTCTCTGAATGCATTTTTCACTGCAATGAAAAAAAAAAGTGTCGCAATTTTTGAGCAAATATCCAATTTGCGCAAAAAAATTGTGGGTTTTTATTCCTTGTACCTAGCATAACAAGGCTTAATAAATCTAGGCCAATGTGTTACTCAGGTTGTCTTTGTTCTGGCATCCTAACAAATGCGAGTAATACTTATTTGTTTTACTTCTAACCCTTCTTTAGGCTCTTAATTTTTTTCCTCTTAACCTGTTAAATTATGAAATTGTGACTATTTCAAACCAGAAACCACTTATTTAACCCATTCCTATCATAGCCAGTTTTGGACTTTGACAGAGCTCCAGGCTTCAAATCTCCCGTGTTACTGTCTATGGTAATACCTCTGTAATACTTTAGTTTGCCCAATTGATTTTGAGAATGTTTTTTTTCATGATACATCATGTTTCATGTTAGTGGTAAATTTTGGTTTATATGTTCTGTGCTTATTTATTTTTTTAAAAATAGGAAATTTGGAAAAATTCACAATTTGAAATGCTCGGCTTCGCTTATCAGACAGATAGAACAAGTAGGTCTTTAGGATCACTCTACTTAAATAATGTAAATATGAAGTTGGTGCTCCATGGCCATGTCATTTTCTATGACGTACTGTGTATGAAACGGCTATGGAGCTATTAAGGCATGTACAGTACTATAGGGGGTAACAATACAGGGAAAATGCTTAGTAATGCACAATGCTGGGTGGCAGATAGTTGGCACACATGCAAGATTTCAGTGAAGGAGCCATTAGCAGGAAGCTGTTGGGTTGACCCCAGAACAAATTCCTTTGGTAAGCTCTAGGCCCTTCAGTCTGACACTGGCTCTGTATATACAGAACAGAGAGTAGTTTATGTAGATGCCAACAATACTGGTTCAGCTAACATACTAACCTGGATAAACATAGAAGTGGTCCAAGCTAAGCTAAACACTCCAAACATGAGCAAGGCTCTGGGTCCAGATGAACTACACCCACGAGTGTCCCTATCCTTAATTTTTAGGGATTCTCTAGTGACTGGTACAGTACCAATGGAATAAAACAAGGCAAATGGGGTGCCCATTTTCAAAAATGGCTCTGTCTTCCCCAGGAAATTACAGACTAGTAAAAATAGAAGCCATTATGAGGAAACCATTTGAAGGGCTCAAAAGGGAAGGTATGTAATCTTATAAGTGACAGACAGCATGGTTTTACTAAGGACAAAAGTTGCCAGAAAAACCTGATTTGTTTTGATGAAGAGGTGAGTACAAGCCTACATAGAGGAAGGTTATGGACTTAGAAAATGCATTTGACACTTTGTCACTCAGATATTTAACTTTTGGTTAAAGGCCGCTGCCAATTTTTGACTCCTCCTCCTCCAAAAGCTATAATTTTATAGAATTTTTCCCATTTACAGAGCCATATAAACACTTAAGTTTTGCGGGACAAACTGGGTAGAATTGGAGAAAAACTGTATTTGTACGACTTTCTAATGAGCTTCATTTTCACATTGTTTTCTATGGGTCGGTACGTTTCTGGGGATACCAAATTTATATAGTTTTTTTTTTCTTTTTTACATTTTAACGCTTAAAAAAATCCAAATCTTTGCAAAAAAAATTCTTGGAGTCACCATATACTGACACGCATACCTTTTTTTTAGATTTTGTGTGCAGAGCTGCATAAGGCATGTTTCTTTTTTGTGGGACAGATGTACTTTTTAATAGTTTTATAAGTTTGTAGACCAGGCCACAGAGATACCCAATGTGTTTGTATTGTGCACATTTTATTTGTGTGTGTATATTTTTTTTTGAAGTGTCTGATCACCAATACAATGTATAACAATGCCTTTAAAAATTCCTATACTTCCATTACAGATTGTGCTAGGCATCCACTTGAAGATTTTAGAAACACTCTTAGGCTAAGGCCCACATAGCGTGCTGCAACAAAAAAGCACTTCAAGAAAAAACCACAGCAGCAAAACATCGCCTTTTTCCCGAAACGCTTTTCACAGAAATTCCACAGAGCTTTCCTCTGGGGACTTTCTGTTTCAATTATACATATAGGGAAACCGACGGTGTTTCTGTATGTTGACATGCTGTTATTCCAAAACCGTGGTTGGTTTTGGAAATTGCAGCATGCCCACTGTGACTATTTTCCGGCAATGTGTGGATGGGATTCGCTAACCACTTTACAGGGACTTTGTTTTTTTTTCTACCACGTTTCCGTGATGTGGGTCCCCGACCTTAAAGGGGCTCTATCATTGGGAAAAGTCATTTTTAGATAAGCACATCCTTGCATAGCCTTTAGAAAAGCCATTTCACATGTACCTTTAGTATGTAAATTGCCTCAGCAGATTTTGAATAAGTCTGTTTTTATTCACATGCTAATGAGCTTAGACCGTGCACCGGAAAAGTTATGGACTGTTGCTCAGTGGTCAAAGTTGTTTTCAGATTAAAGTAAATTTTGCATTTCATTTGGAAATAAAGTTTCCAGAGTCTGGAAGAAGAGTGGAGAGGCTGATGTACACAATGCAAGCTGCTTGAGGTGAGTGTGAAGTTTCCACAATCAGTGATGGTTTGGGGAGCCATGTCATCTGCTAATGTAGGTCCACTCTGTTTTATTAAGACCAAAGTCAAGGAAACCATGTACCAGGAAATTCTAGAGCACTTCATGCATCTGCTGACAAGCTTTTTGGAGATGGAAATTTAATTTCTCAAAAAGCACACTGTCCATACTGCCAAAAGTACCAATACCTGGTTTAATAACCACAGTATTACTGTGCTTGATTGGCCAGCAAACTCACCTGACCTTTACCCCATTGAGAATCTATGGGGTATTGTCAAGAGGAAGATGAGACACCAGACCCAACAATGCAGACAAGCTGAAGGCTGCTACTGTATCTAAGCAACCAGGGCTTCCATAACTCCTCTGCAGTGCCACAGGCTGATCACCTCCATGCTACATTGCTGCATTGATACAGTCATTCATGCAAAAGGAGCCCCGACCAAGTATTGAGTGCGTTTACTGTACATACATTTCATTTGGCCAACATTTCTGTGGTAAATAATTTTTTTTATAGTTGGTTTTATATAATATTTTAATTTCCTAAAATACTGATTTTTGGATTTTCTTTTGCTGTAAGCCATAATCATAAACATTAACAGAAACACTTGAAAAAGTTCACTGAGTTTGTAATGACTCCATATAATATATGTGTTTCACTTTTTCAATTGAATTACTAAATACAAAATAACTTTTTGATGAAATTCTAATTTATTGAGATACACTAGCACATCTCTTCTTTTTAGTTCAGTTCTGGCTTTGGCTCAAAAAATTGCAGCAAAATCTGCAACAAAAAAGCTGCTTTTCCCTACACTGTGGAAAAGCTCATGTTGCAGATTTTTGCTGCGTTTTTTTAATTTTTTTCGCCAAAGTCACGAGCTTGAAAAGGAAAGGGAAACAAAGGAAACATTAATACTCTTCCCTTCTTCCAATCCTGGCTTTGGCTCTAAAAAAAAAGCCTTTTAGGCTTAGGCTGGGGGATCCACGGGCTGGAAACACCGGAATTTGCCGTTTCCGCCATGGGAAAAATTGCGGCGTTTTACAATACTTGCAAAGTGGATGGGATTCATGCGAATCCGATGCCAACTTTGCGGTAAAAACCGCAGCATGGACACATTGCGATTTCCAAAACCGGCGGAGTTTTGGAAGTACCAACCTGCTGTGGTTTTTCCTGCAGCACTTTAGCGCTGTGTATCATTCCGTGGGCCTTAGCCCCCACGTTGCGGAAACGCAGCTTTTTTTGTTTGCAGATTTTTTCAGCCAAAGACAAGAGTGACTACAAAAGAATGGGAATTCTATAGGATGTTCTTATACTTCTGCTCAATCCACTCCTAGCTTTAGCTCAAAAAACTGCAGCAAAATCTGCAACCAAAGAAGCTGTGTTTCCGCAATGTGGGGCCTTAGCCTTACACAGCATGTGGGGTTTTAGCCTTAAGGGGGTTATCCCGAGTACAACAGCTTTTGGTGTACATCTCTTGCGCATTCATGTCTGGCAAATTAATTAATGAAACGTTGGGGGGTGGGGACAAAAAAATGCTCACTGGACCCTTTGATCGATTCCATTTAACTGGCACTTCAGGGAACATAAAAAGCTGCATGTCGGCCAAAAATGAGTCTAAGACTGAGCTCCAAAATCCAAATAATGCTTCTTCCCTTCTGTGCCCTGCTGTGCGCCAAGACAGCAGTTTATGTCTACATATATAACGGTTATAAGAGGGTTATACTGGGAACCAAGCAGAGCACAGAAGGGAAGGAGCACTATTTTGGCTTTCAGAGCGCAGATTTAAATGGTTTGTTTTTTGGACGTCAATGCACAGCGGATGATAAAAAAAATGAATATGTAAATTGTGAGAAGTAAATTGGGTATTTGAAATCTCAATGTACCGGTATTTTCCCACTAGCTTCTAGCACATTTTGGGTGGGTCAATTCAATTCTGACATATTTTCATTGTAAAGTCTAAACCTTGGGATATCCTGATAAAAGCTAACACATTCCCTTTCCTGCCAGAGCCAGGTTTTCCCTAAAGAGTGTGACAAATGTTGGAGTATTTTTTTGTAGTGACATTATACAAGCTATAACATTTCTTTTGAGTCATATGAAGGCTTGTGTTTTTTTTCCACACAATTTTGGGTTGCCTATAACTTAATGACTAAATGACTAACTCTTTCGTAGGAGTGGTAGAAAAAAAAAAAAGAAACCTGATATTGCTTTTTAACATTTCTATGCTTTTGCTGTAAATGGTTATCCATGATTCGGTATGATTACACCACCTAATGTATATTTTTCATGCTTTACCTATTTAACCCCTTTTTCGGGAAAGAAAAAAAATCAATTGTTTCTGGCCATCTTCTAAGAGGCATAACATTGTTATTCTTCTGTCGATATAGCTGGATGGAGGCTTATTTTTTGCATTAAGAGCTGTAATTTTCATTGGTACCTTTTTTATGGTGCATGTGTCTTTAGGGTCACTATTTATTCCACATTTTGTGAGGCAAGATATTAAAAAAAAAATCATTGTGTGTGTGTGTTTCTGATTATCTTTCAATTTTTTAGGTATAACATTTTTTTGTCCATTTTTGATCACATTTACCATGTAGATTAAATAATCATGAACATCTATGTACTATTATGTCATGTGTTGGGAAGGGGTTAAAGAGGACTTTCATGTTCTAAAATAATGTTCAGTAAATATTTCAATACATTTGAAATGCTCCATGGAAAAGTGTGTGCTAACTTTTTGAGACTCAAATACCTGTGCTGCAAAAGTCCCCACAACAACTGCACAAAAGATAGGGTTTCGGAAGATGTTCTCAAAAACATTACGTTCTCCATGGATTTTTCGAGCGTTGATCTCATTAAAAAGTTGCATCATAACAAAAGTATTGAAAACAATAGTGTAGTGCTCTGAAGGAGGGGAATGCAGGGGTGCGTTTCTCCCACTGTCAATGTCAAAAAATTTCTCTCCTGCAAAAGGGGGAAAAAAAAGACAACTGAAAACAGTGAAATGCATATACACTTTATATATGATCCAACTAATAAAAGCTTATCATGATTGCAAGCAAAAATCTGAGAGAAAAAGTAAGGACCTTTCAACTGCGCCAGTAATGATACAGCACAGGTTTCCAATGTCAGGCAGATGTCCCACAGACTGTTGAGGGTAATGCAGATTTTGCTAGTCTAAAGTCAGTCTCATCAGTAAACTTTTTCTAGACAGTTTTAAAGATTTATTCCGATTAGTCCCAATATATTTGGGTTATATACTATGCATGAATAACTCCCAATTTGTTAAAGGGATCCTATCAAACGCATTTTTTTTTTTATTTTTTTTTACTAACACGTCGGAATTGCCTTGAGAAAGTCTATTCTTCTCCTACCTATTCGTTGTCTTCTCCGCGCCGCCGTTTGCCCGAAATCACAGATTTTGTCAGTATACAAATGAGTTCTCTTGCAGCACTGGGGGCGGACCCCAGCGCTCAAACAGCACTGTAGGTGTCCCCAATGCTGAGAGAGAACTCTCTCCAGCACCGCCTCCATTTTCGTCAGCAATGGCCTCTTCATCTTCTTCCTCCGGCGCACAGTGGGTCAAAATTCAACATATGCGCAAGTCGGCTGTTGGCAGAGCAGACTTCACATGCGTCGCCCATTTTTTTGTGGCCGCTTACATAAGCAGGCGCAGTACGCTCCTGTAGTTCTATGGAGTACAGAGCATACTGCGCCTGCTTGCGTAAGCGGCCACAAAAAAATGGCCGCCCGCATGTGAAGTCGGCTCTGGCAGAGTCGACTTGCGCATACGTTGAATTTTGACCCCCCTGCGTGCCGAAAGAAGAGGCCTTTGCTGAAGAAGATGGAGGCGGTGCTGGAGAGAGTTCTCGCGCAGCATTGGGAACGCCCCCAGTGCTGTTTGAGCGCTGGGACCCGCCCCCAGTACTGCGAGAGAACTCATTTGCATACCACCAAAAGACGGGATTTCGGGCGAACGGCGGCGCGGAGATGACAACGAATAGGTAGGAGAAGAATAGCCTTTCTTAAGGCTATTCCGCCGTGTTAGTCATACAAAAATGCGTTTGAATGATAGAATTCCTTTAATGTGTATGGGTGTATATATTTTAATTTGGTCTTTGCCACTTCGAAGGTTCTTCGTTTGTTTATACATATGTTTTTATATCGCTTACTTAAAAGGATTCTATCATGAGAATACCCTTTTTTTTAAACTAAATACACGAAGGAATAGCCTTAAGAAAGGCTATTCTCTTACCTTTATCATTGTGATCCGCGCCACTGTTCCTGAGAAATTTCTTCTTTATTCCATATGTAAATGAGTTTTCAGACAGCACTGGGGGTGTTCCCCTGCACTCAAACAGCACCGGGGGTGTCACCTATGCTGTCTGAAAACTCTCCAGCAACGCCTCTGTCTTCTCTCTACCACCTCTTCTATGGTGCTCCTATTGCATTTTTTTTTCTTTTTTAAATTAGATTGTAAGCCCCATATAGGGATCACAATGTACATTTTTTATTTTATTTTTATTTTGCTATCAGTATGTCTTTGTAAAATGGGAGGAAATCCACGCAAAAACAGGGAGAACATACAGATGCAGATGATGTTCCTGGCAGGATTTGAACCCAAGACTACAGCGATGCAAGGCTGCAGTGCTAACCACTGAGCCACCGTGTTGCCCCCCCCCCTCCCCATTACATCTTCATAAAAGCGCTGACTGTACATGTCCGATGGATATGCGCAGTCGGCGCTTTTGGGTGAAGACGCGATGGGAGTGCAAGAGAAGAGGTGGTCCATAGAAGAAGACAGAGGCGTCGCTGGAGAAATTTCTCGCAGCACAGGTGATACGCTCATTGCTGCAAGAAAACTCATTTGCATAATGACGAAAACTGGGAATATATACCAAACAGCGGCGCGGAGAACACTTCTAAAGGTAGGAGAAAAATAGCCTGTCTTAAGTTTACGTGTTAGTAGTAAAATATGGAATTCTAATGATGGCATCCCTTCAATGTTTTTTTTTTATGTGTCTGCTGAAATATCAACAGAATTGGAGAGACTGCTGTTAGAAACCATGAAACTTCTATTTTCCTTCTATTGGCTGGGAGATAAGAGAGGTCTTGTTCAGCAGATTATATTGAACCCTTTGGCATTTCACTTAGACTGATAGTAAGAAGCGTTTATGGAACTGATCATACAGGTAAAAGGTAAGCCTAGAAAATATTGTGCCTTAAATTCAGTAATCAGAGAAACTATGCTTTTCTGAAAACATCACGGTGGTTAATCATTATGGAATAGACGCCAATTTATAAACTGATTTATCTCATTTTAGAAGTCACTGTGTTTATTTGCATTTACTTCTACTTTAAATCTATCATTTTAGTGACACGGGTGTGACAGGTAGCAGCTACACAGTTACTACATACAGCAGAAAAGCCAGCCTATCCATGGTGGACAATACTGCATGATATTGGAAATAATACCTGAACATGAGATAGCCACTGATTACAATGCATGGACAGTGTTTTCTGCGACATGCTGTTGCCACTACCAGCACAAAGACAATGATTATTAGCATTTTATATTACTGAGCTGCTTCGTATATAAGCCAGATGAATACCAGTCTATATGAAATATGGCTTCTGTCAAATGTAATTTTTTTTCTATTTCCATTAATTTATGTACACAGCGGACGTCAACTACAGCAAGAGCTTGTACACTCAAAAACACTGATACAGAAGACAAGCAAGATTTTACTGTTATTTGTAGAGATGAGCGAACAGTGTTCTATCGAACACATGTTCGATCGGATATCAGGGTGTTCGCCATGTTCGAATCGAATACCGCGTGGTAAAGTGCGCCAAAATTCGATTCCCCTCCCACCTTCCCTGGCGCCTTTTTTGCACCAATAACAGCGCAGGGGAGGTGGGACAGGAACTACGACACCGGGGGCATTGAAAAAAATTGGAAAAAGTCATTGGCTGCCGAAATCAGGTGACCTCCATTTTAGACGAATAGTGGATTTCAAATCCGGGTCATATGAGAATGTGAACTTTGTGACTATGAGACAGGGATAGCTGTACAGGCAGGGATAGCTAGGGATAACCTTTATTTAGGGGGGAATGTTATTAAAAATAACTTTTTGGGGCTCTATCGGGTGTGTAATTGTGATTTTTGTGAGATAAACTTTTTCCCATAGGGATGCATTGGCCAGCGCTGATTGGCCGAATTCCGTACTCTGGCCAATCAGTGCTGGCCAATGCATTCTATTAGCTTGATGAAGCAGAGTGTGCACAAGGGTTCAAGCGCACCCTCGGCTCTGATGTAGCAGAGCCGAGGCTGCACAAGGGTTCAAGCGCACCCTCGGCTCTGATGTAGCAGAGCCGAGGGTGCGCTTGAACCCTTGTGCACACTCTGCTTCATCAAGCTAATAGAATGCATTGGCCAGCGCTGATTGCCCAATGCATTCTATTAGCCCGATGAAGTAGAGCTGAATGTGTGTGCTAAGCACACACATTCAGCACTGCTTCATCACGCCAATACAATGAATTAGCCAGTGCTGATTGGCCAGAGTACGGAATTCGGCCAATCAGCGCTGGCTCTGCTGGAGGAGGCGGAGTCTAAGGTCGGACCTGAATGGAGACTGGTGTGGAGCGATCTTAGACTCCGCCTCCTCCAGCAGAGCCAGCGCTGATTGGCCGAATTCCGTACTCTGGCCAATCAGCACTGGCTAATGCATTGTATTGGCGTGATGAAGCAGTGCTGAATGTGTGTGCTTAGCACACACATTCAGCTCTACTTCATCGGGCTAATAGAATGCATTGGCCAGCGCTGATTGGCCGAATTCCGTACTCTGGCCAATCAGCACTGGCTAATGCATTGTATTGGCGTGATGAAGCAGTGCTGAATGTGTGTGCTTAGCACACACATTCAGCTCTACTTCATCGGGCTAATAGAATGCATTGGCCAATCAGCGCTGGCCAATGCATTCTATTAGCGTGAACTGAGTTTGCACAGGGGTTCTAGTGCACCCTCGGCTCTGCTACATCAGATTGCTACATCTGATGTAGCAGTGCCGAGTGTGCATCAGATGTGTAGTTGAGCAAAACTGACTCAGCACTGCTAAGTCTCTGCATTCGCATAGGAATGCATTGGCCAGCCTTCGGCCAATCAGCGCTGGCTCTGCCGGAGGAGGCGGAGTCTAAGGTCGGACCTGAATGGAGACTGGTGTGGAGAGATCTTAGACTCCGCCTCCTCCAGCAGAGCCAGCGCTGATTGGTCGAGTTCTGTACTCTGGCCAATCAGCACTGGCCAATGCATTTCTATGGGGAAAAGTTAGCTTGCGAAAATCGCAAGCTGACAGGGATTTCCATTAAATAAAGTGACTTTTATGCTCCCAGACATGCTTCCCCTGCTGTCCCAGTGTCATTCCAGGGTGTTGGTATCATTTCCTGGGGTGTCATAGTGGACTTGGTGACCCTCCAGACACGAATTTGGGTTTCCCCCTTAACGAGTTTATGTTCCCCATAGACTATAATGGGGTTCGAAACCCATTCGAACACACGAACAGTGAGCGGCTGTTCGAATCGAATTTCGAACCTCGAACATTTTAGTGTTCGCTCATCTCTAGTTATTTGCTAATATGTTAAAATTCTATACTGCGCATAGCAAACTGAAACTGATACCAAAATCTAACTTTTTTGAGATTGCACAGCATACTGTATATAAAAACACAATTTAATATTTCATATATACAACCACCTTCATGCAACTTTGCAGCAAACAGAGATTACAAGCAAAAACTGCACAAAAATTCAAATTTGCCACTAAAGTGCGGATCAAGCAATCCCTTTCTGCAAACATAATGTACTTTCCGAAAAACTGCGGCTGTTAAAGAAACACCAAAATCACAGAAATGTGCCAACCAATTACGTGCATGCAAATTAAATAGGACTTTACATAAAAATATAATTTTCTATCCCTCTATAAAAATTGTAGTAATTTATATGTTCATCTCTGATGATAATCGTTATTACTATTATTTTAGTATGTAACGGATATTGCTAGAGTGGTGTATTTTACGCTAGAAAGATCAGATATGGACAGGGTGAAATGTAACTTTATTGATGACTTTGTGCATATATTGTGTGTTTGGTCCAACTACACAGTCCAGTCATATTAATGTGACCACTGCCTACTTTTGACGTCAACATTAAATAACCAATCGCAGAAGGCACTTATCAGCCATCTGGGTGCACTTATCATTGTGGAAGGTATGATTGATCAACACAAGTATGCATCTATCCTTGCGGACCATGTTCACCCCTACATGCGAATTGTTTTTCCTCAGGATGACGGCATCTACCAGCAGGACAATGCGACATGTTATAAAGCTCGCAGTGTACGTGCGTGGTTTAAGGAGCACCAGGATGAGTTTAGCGTACTTCCTTGGCCAGCAAATTCCCCGGACTTGAACCCAATCAAGAATCCGCGGAACCACCTCGATCAGGTTGTTCACCCCATGGATGCTCAACCGTGTAACTTAGTGCAGCTGGACACTCCACTGGAGTCGGCATGGCTCAACATCCCAGTGAACGTCATCACAACATCCCCTCTCTTCCTGCACGTCTCGCAGCGGTCTACTCTGTGAAAGGTGGTTATTCTGGATTTTGACAGGTGGTCACATTAAAGTGACTGGACTGTGTATTTTGGTGCTGCAATGATAGACGTCTGGGTCACAGCATCTATAAACTTCCTGGTTATGTCCAGAGGGGTATTACATAATAATAAGGCTCAAAGGGATATTACATTATCTCTCAACATGACACTCAGAGCACAAAAGGATAGTATGATCTCCGATTGATAGGATAGGGGATAACATGGATAGAAGTCCATGCTGGGTGTAAGGCAGGGTTCACTCAGCGATTCTTGATTAAGAACCGTTCGCATTTTTTAATTATAGTAATGAGAAGCACGTCACCTGCATTCTAACGATTGATCATTATAACACTACTTTTAATGGACATTAGCAAACAGATGAACATTATAGAGAACTGTGTAAAAAATAAGAAAACTTAACCTATATTGGTAATAAATAAGGATTCTATATAAACAGGTATGAGAACGTCTTTTCAGTTCAATGAATACATACAGTTAGGTCCAGAAATATATGGAAAGTGACACAATCTTCATGATTTGGACCACCACATTGGATTTGAAATTAAATAACAGATGCAAATAAGAGTGTCTACTTTATGCAAGGGGTTGAACTAAAATCTATGAAACATTTAGGAATTGCAACCATTTTTCTACAAATACTTATTTCAGGGGCTCAAAAGTAAGTAGACAAATTAATAATATCATAAATAAAATGTAAATTTATAATTCTTTATAGAGAAACCTTTGCAGGCAATGACTAAAAGTCTAGAAACAATGGAAATCACTAAATACTTAATTTTCCTCCTTTGTCAGGCCTTTACTGTTGCTGTCCTCCGTTGTTGCTTGTTTGAGGGTGTTTCTGCCTTAAGGGTAGGGCTGGGCGATTAATCAGGCATTTTACCTTAATTATGATTAATGGTGATTTGGGCCAATCCCTTTTTAAACTATACCCCCTTTACAATATGATGTAGGTTTGTCTGGACCGAACTAAAACTGCTATTATACTCTGGAGTCTGAGGAGAAGAATAAGTTGAGGGTAAGAGGAGGTGTGAAAAAAACAAAAAACTTACCTCTTCTGCACTCCGCATCGACTTCCTGCTGTCTTCAGCACCAAAAGCACCGAAGAAAGCAGGGAATCGCTCCAGAGTGGTAAGCAACACAGATTTTTTTGGAGTTTCCTCACCTCTACTTATTATACTCTGGGGTCTGAAGAGAAGTCACTATCATACAAATGAGATGCAAAATAAAATGTGCTATCTTCAGGGAAAAAAGGTCTGTGTAAACCCAGACTCACTGCTAAATGCTTCATGCAGCTCCTCAGGTATTTCAGTATATTATCGGCAATTACTGGTTCACTAACGCACATAGTATACGGTCACTTTTTTTTTCCTATGGGCCCATAAACATATCAGTAGTTTTTGTGGCTATGTGCCTGGGCCGTATAAAAGAGCCACAAAATATGGATGAGAGCCTACTCCTGTCCGTTTTTGCAGCTATGCTCATTCATTCGAGCATATGAGCCTGTATAAATCATAGACGGCACACAGATAACAATCCATTTTCAATGACCGGGAAAGTGCACATGGTATGTGCATGGGGCCTTACCTGACTGGAGGAATTTAAAATTTTAACTATCATTTCCAGAGAGCACAGCTTACAGGGAACAGATTTGTAACAATAGTATTATATTTCTAACTGGGATGTTACCATACTTTCAACATTTGGCTTTGCAAAGAATTTTAAGTTATTTGATTTCTGACAGTCCTACATTTTTTGAATAAATGAAGCTCCCACCTAAATTTGTGATTCTTCTATGTCAGCTTTGTGTCATATAGCCTGTGATAACTGCCCCACTTCCACATACTTGGGTCTCCTGAAGCTCTAGAACTAGAGGACATTACCTGAGCTTATGATTTGCCGTGCCCCAGTAGAATATCACCACATGGTTGAAACAAAATAAAGGAATGACATTTTTTAATATAGTCTATATAAAACAAAGCAAAAACACAACAATAACAAAGTAGGTTACTAAAATGATATATAATCCTGACCTGCAAAGAGCAGAGTGAAGATAATAGTCAGCTGATAGACGGCATGTCCCAAAATGTTTTTCATCATAGTACGTGAGATGAGTGGCTTGTTACGACCATATGGTTTACGTAGAAGTAGTGATTCTGTGGGAGGCTCAGTGGCAAGTGCAAGGGATGCAAAAGTATCCATGATCAAGTTAACCCAAAGCATCTGCACAGCTTTAAGTGGAGAATCCTGCAAAAATGCAAACAACAGTTTAGAAGATTAAAATCAAAAAAGACAAAAAATGTGCCACAATTGTGGCATAATTTGTCCCCAAACACTGGCATACATGTCTAACATCACATTTATTTAATGCTTTAGATGCTAGTGATGTCTTGTCCGATAAGGGCAGACCTGGGCAATGTACGGCCCGCGAGCCATATCCGGCCCTCTGACTAATTCAGTCCGGCCGGAATAGCTTGACTAGGGAGGCGTGTCTTAGTGCCGGTAGGACAGTGCAAGAAGATGGAGACGTGTGCTGTGTGCCTTAAGGTACTGAGAGGGGAGGGGAATGTGAGTGTGTGTGTCTGTGTGTCTCTCAGTAACCTAGGGGCAGAGCTGGAGGGGGAACATGAAACTGGGGGCAAATGGAGGGGAGACACGAAATGGGGCAGATGACGGGGGATATGAAACTGGGGGTAGATGAAGGGGGGCACTTAAACTAGGGAGACATTAAACTGGGGACAACTGGAGGGGGCATTAAACCGTGGAGGTAGCTGGAGGGAGACCTGTCTGCCTCTAGTTGCCCCCAGTTTAATGTCACCCTCCAGATACCCCTACGGTTTAATGTCTGCTTCCACCTGCCCGAGTTTAATATCCCTCTCTAGTTTCCCCCAGTTTAATGTCCTACTTTATCTGCTATTAATTTATTGTTCCTCTCCAACTACCCACACTGCTAATGTCCCCCTCCAGCTGCTCCAGTTTCATGTCCACTCTAGTTTCCCCCCAGTTTAAACCCACCATTATATTTAAAAAAAAATTAATATAATGTATATATAATGTAAACAAAAATAAACAAACATACATGTTGGGTATCATCATGTACGTATAAGTCCCCCACTTGTCCACAATATTATATGTCCTGTACAATGAACGCCATATTAAAAAAAAATAAAAAAAGCCACAATGTGCAAATTAATGTATTTTGATCCCTTTGCTTTCCCCAAAAAATAACAATAAAAAGTGATCACAAAGCCGTACATCCCAAACATTGGTACAAATAGAGAGTACAACTTATCCAACAAATAACGATCCTTGACAAATCTCTGTCAACAGTACAGTAAAAACGTTATAAGCGTCAGAATACCGTGACCCCCGAAAAAGCGTTCATTTTCAATAAGTGACATTTTATTTTTAAAAATGGTAAAATGTAATAAAATCTCCCAAATAAATATGGTATCACAGTACCCCTAATGACCTGCAGGACATGGCTGCCATGTACTTTAAATTCAGAGTGAACAAAAAAAAAAAATCCAAAAAGCAAAAAAACCAAAAAACCCCCGTAAAGACAAAATGTAAAAAATAATGATAGAATTGTGTGTTTTTTTTCCCATGGACCCCACAAAACGTAAATAAAAGCTAAATCAAAACATTACATGTATCCTAAAGATGGTAAATGAAAGTACAACTCGTTATGCAAAGAATAAGCCTTCACAGCTATGCCAACAGAAAAGTTTTAAAAATGATGAATTTTGGAAGATGAGTGATATATGTAAAAAGTCACTGAGCATTAAACCATTAACTGCCAATCCCCCCCCCCCCCAATAATATAGAAACTGCACCATGAAAATGATCTCGTGTGCGCAAGACAATGCATGCATGTGATCAATTTAGGTTTTCCATCATGGACGACATCCGGCTGGAACATGTGAATATCCTGTTTCTATTGCTCAATGACATATGGTGTTCGTAGGTGGGTTAAAGTACCCAATCGGGGAATATTGCAGTTAATGGGTCAACGTACAAAATACCCTGCTTCGTTAAGGGGTTAAAACATCTAAAAGTTATTTCCACAAAGTGACATATCAGTTTTGAAAAATGGGGCAGTGTCCTCAAGGAGATTTTTTGCTATGTCCGTAAAAGGTTAAAACAGTCTTAATTTATAGAGCGTTAACATATTCCAAAATGTTTTTAAGGGGTTTTTAAAGACCATCTATATTACATTGATAAAGACTGACACTTTACCACAGCAATCAGCTATTTGACGAGCTTGTGTTACTTGGGTGACAGCCATGGTACTACAGTGTTTCTCCGAAAATAAGACTTACCCAGAAAATAAGCCCTAGCATGATTTTTCATGACTTTTGGAGTATGCTTGAAATGTAAAGCACTATGGAATCAATGGTGCTATATAAATAAAAAATAATAACACAAAAAACAATATATACATACAATATATCGATGTTAGGGCTAGTTCACACGGGGACATGGACGCTGATTTTGACAGCTGATTTCGCGGCCAAATCAGCCTCCATAAAATGTAGCCCTATGTTAATTGCTAGCTTTTTTTTTTCTGCTAGCTTTTTTTGCTAGCAGAAACAGAAGCGACATGACCTTTCTTCAGGCGTTTAACTACCTGAAAAAATGAATAGGAGTCTATGGGGCACTGAAAAAACTGCTAGCGGTTTTTGGTCGCTTATTTTTGCAGCTGTTTTGGCAAAAACAGCGACTGAAACCGCTAGCGGTTTTTTTTTTATCATGTACTTTTTTGTAATGCAAAAAAAAGCTTAAAAAAAACAGTGACTGAAAAAGCGTAAAAAACAGTGTCAAAAACAGCGTCCAATGCAAAAAACAGTGTCCAAAAAAAAGCGACGCTGAAAAATCAGTGACAAAATCAGCTAGGCTTTTTTCACGTGTGAACTAAGCCAAAGTCAATTTGAACATGCCGATTTCAAATATGCAAACCGCTTTTTTTGTATCTCCCTCCATTCTTGAAATATCCACGATCTTAAATTTTATATTTCAATTAATTACTTCAAAACATAAGAAATCAAGTTTTTGTGCAAAAATTACTATTTTAAAAGTTATTGCTACATGAATTTTAAGCATAAACATGAACGTGGCTATAGCTACTGAAATTATATATAACATACATAATTATATGATAAACAAAAATTTAGTTTGAAGTCTAATATCTGTAAAATATGTGCAAAAACTCGTTAAACATGTTCATAGTTTAAATTTCTTGGCTGTGGACTTCGGCTTATACTGTGGAGTTGACAAATCACGCTGAAGCGTCCAACAGTAGTCTGCCAACATCGCTGCACTCCACCAACCCTGATAGTGTGACCATCACCGAAATGTCCTGGTGGAAGTGCTCGCCATGTTCATCGCTGACTGAGATGAAGGTTTTCTAGAAAAGCTATTCCACACGTACCTTTTGTATGTAAATTGCCATAGTAGATTTTTAATAAGTCCGTTCATATTCATATGCTAATGAGCCTTCTCCGTGCACCCCGGAAGTCTCTTTGTGCACTGTCTCCTGTGTATACAGTACAGGCTGCCGCTGCTGACTCCTCCCTGCTCTTATACATAGTACACAGCAGGGAGAGGAGAGCTGGCTGACAACTTCCTGTGCACCGAGAAGCTAATTAGCATATGATTAAAAACAGACTTATTCAAACACTACTGAGGCAATTTACATACAGAAGGTATGTATGGATTAGCCTTTCTAAAGGCTATGCAAGGATGTGATTAGTTAAAAATGACTTTTGCCAATGATAGAGCCCCTTTAATAAATAGTTATAATGCAATATTCTTATCTATCTATCTATCTATCTCATACTAATTTTATAAATGTGAAAGTTTGAATGTTTGGATGTTTGTGTGTTTGTTATACGGGTCACACCTGGGTATACTGCACATATACAGAGATGTAGCAGAGCCAAGACACGGGCACAGGCGGGTCATCGCAAGCAATAATTGCATGCTATGTGCGAGAACCCATCCACCTTTAGCACTAGCAAACTCAAAACTGTACTGGGTATAAGGAGATCTGGTGAGTGGATTTTTGTTCATGAAAAACATAAGACATCCCCTGAAAATAAGCCCAAACCTATTTTTTGGAGAAAAAAAATATTATAAGACCCTGTCTTATTTTTGGAAAAACACGGTATGTATGGAACTGTGCACTTGCTGTAGCCCCTTCAAAAGATACATTTTGTAGCAGCAGCAAAGTGAATGAGATTTTATTGTTTTGATCCACACAATGCAGAAGAAAAAAAAACTGCAAAAAACCTGCAATATATTAATTTTAGTTAAAGAATCTCTAAGGGAGCGTTCACACTACCGTCTGTGTCCGACAGGTAGTGTCCGCTCCTAGTGTCCATTCAAAATCTGGCACGGACATTAGGAGTGGACACTAGCTGTGTTCGTGACACTTGTAATTCACTTAAATGCGATCGGGTGCGTTCTTTTGCACTCCGTGCCCTTCCTTCACTGTCCGCATGTAAAGATATCTGACTTTTCAAGCGGACAGAAAAACCTGACATGTGAATTACAAGTGTCACGGACACAGCTAGTGTCCGCTCCTAATGTCCGTGCCAAATTTTGAACGGACACTACCTGTCGGACACAGACGGTAGTGTGAACGCCTCTTAAGAGTTTTCCCTACATATTTAATGTGGGAAAATGCAGGCAAAACGCAGCAAAATCTCTAAGAAAAACACTGCAGAAGAAATGCAATAAAGCGGTGCGTTAATTACATATGAGTCAGTTTATTTAGTGCAATGCTAATTGGGCCAGTAGCGAGTTACAATAACTAAAGCAACAAATAACTAGTAAAAAAGGAAGAAAAAAAAAAAAAATCTATTCCCCTTGCATTCCCTTTTTGAACCTCAATTCAGAGGAAAACAGCCTCTTTGCAAGACTATAAAAGGTAGAGTCAGGACCCCAAACCTTATCCTTGTGAAAGAACAATGGCTTCTCTAAAAGGTGTAGTTTTTTTTTTTTTTCCTAACCAGCCAGCCATTGCCATTTTTGCAGGAGCAGGCCACTGGTTAGGGCTGTGACTTGCTGGAAAAAGAGCGCACTAGTGCAGGACCACCTTCTAGATATCGATCCAAGTAAAGATTGAGAAGACTGTGGAGACATTTTTTCGTGGAGCAGAAATGTCAGGTAGTATAGCAATACTAATGCTGTTTGTTTACAACCTATTATGGTGGTGAATATTTGAAATGGAACACAATATTTATTGGGGTAGTAGGAGAAAGCAAGTGGATTTTCTTTTTTGTTTTTAACGTGCTTATGCAAACTTTGGACAGATAAGCAGATACCTTTTTACTAGAGATGAGTGAGTACTATTCGAAACTCCAGTTTTGAATAGCACACACCGATAGGAATGAATGGACGTAACCGGCACGCAGGGGGTTAAGCGGCCGGCAAAGTCTGCATGCTGGCCGCTTCCATTCATTCCTATGGGTGAGTGCTATTTGAAACGGCCGTTTTGAATAGTACTCGCTCATCTCTACTTTTTACATTTGTTGCTGCACCCAATTGGTAATGGTATACTGACAATTCACTCAAGCTGGAGTTTTTTTGTATCAAATAACTATTTTATGAAGAATCAATGGCATGTTAACATCTATAGTAATTTGTGTAATATCACTAAAAACAATTAATTGTTAAAATATGCTGACAAAACTGGATTAAAACCTTGAAAACAAAGATTAAAAAAAATAAATGTCCTTACTTGGGTGATGCAGGCTCCAGTGAAGGCAACAATGACAGCAACCACATTAACAGTGAGCTGAAACTGAAGGAACTTAGAGATGCTGTCATATACATTGCGACCCCACATAACTGCCTTTACAATGCTGGTAAAATTATCATCTGTCAGGATAATGTCTGATGCTTCCTTTGCAACATCTGTACCTGCTATGCCCTACAAGAGAAAAAACAAAACAAAAACCCTCCTGAGCCTTGGCAAAGCTTATTACAATTTAGAAATAGACTGTCTTTGTACCGTATTAGCCAGTGGATATAAAATAAAATTTTTTTGGGAGAAGTCTTCAGTGGCTGATACCTTTATTAATGGCTAACTAGTTCATAGGAAAGTTCTGTGGGTTTATGGTTCCTTTGATCAGTCAGGTGGTGTCTAGTTGTTGTAAAATGTCATAAAACCCTGTGACTGGTTTAACCCCATTTGGAGTGTGTCAAAGGTCATCATGAATTTATATTCCCAAATCTTCCGATGTTTCCTGTTTTTGAAATTTCCTCTTAAAACCAAGATCTTCATGTCATTAGATAGTTAAAGGGGCTCTATCACTAGGAAAAGTCATTTTTAACTAATCACATCCTTGCATAGCCTTTAGAAATTCTATTCCACACCTACCTTTAGTATGTAAATTGCCTCAGTGGTTTCTGAATAAGTCCGTTTTTATTAATATGCTAATTAGTCTGGTGCACTATAGATCGTGCACTCCTCTCCTGTTGCTTTCTATGGGAGACTGCTGCTGCTTATGATGATGACTCAGCTTCCTGTTTGCCTCACACACATAGAAGATAATAGGGGAGAGGAGGCTGCTGGGAACTTCCTGAGCTGGCTGGAAGCTCATTAGCATATGAATAAAAACTGACTTATTCGGACATCACTGAGGCAATCTACATACTAAAGGTAGGTGTGAAGTAGCATTTCTAAAGCCTATGTAAGCATGTGTTTAGATAAAAATGACTTTTCCCAGTGATAGAGCCGCTTTAAGCTATTAGGGTATGTACAAAGAATCTACTGCTGATACATAAAGAAAAAAAAAAGCATCCTGCTGCAGATTTTGAGTGCTCTGCTATGGCATTACACTGCCGGGAGCTGGGGTAGCAGAAAATGAAGAGAAATCTGACGCACATGTCCACCTCAAATTCCTCTTCGTTTTCCGCCATGTGAACTTACCCGTACAGGAGTAACGCCCTAGCAAAGTAAATAGTCATACTTTGAAGTTATAAATATTATATATTGTTGCAATTTACCATAGCAAATCCCACATCGGCTTTCTTTAATGCTGGTCCATCATTAGTTCCATCACCTGTGACAGCTACCACTTGTCTCTGTTCTGCCACTGTGCTGTCAATGATACCTACAATCAACATTAAATTGAAAACCTTTAAAAGTGAACAAAAGCAAAATAATAGATATTTAAAAAGTGTGTTTTCTTTTTAAAAATTAGCCTGCTGAATTACCTTTCACCAATGTATGCTTGTCTGTGGGGGATGATCGTGCCAGCACACGGAGCCTTGGCCAAACTTTGTCTAGCTTTTCTTGTTCTACCTAAGAATACAATGACAGAGACAGTTATAGGAAAAAATAAAACCAAACATGGATGTTTGTACAGTATGTTTATTACTTAAAAAACCGCTGACCGGATTTGAATGATATTCGGCACATAGATAAAAGGCTACTTATCCCGGTAAATGACATGGCCTCACGACTGTTATGAATTTATGTTCATATACTATAGTAAACTGCTCTTGGGAAAAAATCTTTAATCCAAATTGGCAGTTTGCCAATTTTAACATGCCTGGAAAAAGAAAATCTAATTTGTCCCAAAATTCTAAAACAACAAGACCTATGAAGGTAGCCAACAGTCAGCAGACTTCTCAAGTGGAGCTCAGTGGGATCGACGCCAACCACACACTCATAATATGGCATTCCAGCAAGCTAATGAGATGCCGGAACAATCACAGGCACGAAGCAAGGAACAAGTTCAGCAGCGGGCCAGCTTGAGAGCTGCCAAAATGCCAAAGCAGGCAGATCATCAATGCCAATAACATGCTCATTATATGGCGTCCCAGCGAGCTGCTGAGATGGCGGAACAATCATGGCCACTGTGTGAGGAATGAGTTCAGCAGCAGGACAGCCTGAGAGCTGCCAAAACACTGGAGCAGGTGAACCATCGATGGCAGCAATTTGCTGCATAAAAGCTTATCATCGACGCCAACAACACGCAGACAAAGTCGCAGGTAGGGGCTAGTTTAGAATAAAGATAAAAGCTACCTGCTGGTTTTTATCAAGTAGATAGGATGTATTCATAATAAATGGCTTTATGTATTAAATGCTTACACATCTGGAATAGCCAGTGTGGGTAGAATGGAAGCTATGAAGCACTGAAAATTGTCCAGTTCCAAATGGGTGTACACAAAAATACTGAAACATGGTAAACTTCTTAGTAGGATCCCCAAAACCCTCACATTCCAGCACAAGCTGATTTTATTAGCCATTGTCATACAGTATACATGCGATGTAAAAGGGTATGGCTCCATTGTGACACAAGGTGGCAATGTAGAACAAAAAAATCCAGCAAAGCTATGCAGACATAACACAGTGAACAATTCTGACAACCTGAGTGGGAACAAAGCATAATGAGTATAATTCAACAATTACCACCTGCTGAGAGGTAGAAAGCAGGCTAAGGCACACATCCTCCTAAAACCAGGCATATCTTAAACAATGCAATATAGACATTGGAACACATAACAAATAGCATCCCGCATAAAAAGAATACTTTCTGACTTCAGGCAAAGTGAATGAATTGTTGCAACAGAAAAGATGTGCCAGTCTTTCAGAGTTCACCTCTTGTGATATTACCAAAATAGGGTAGGTTCACACTTGCGCCGGGCTTTCAGCTCTTCAGGTCCACCGGGGGACCCAAAAGACCAAGAGCCTGTTCGCTAAAACAGTGGCAGTCTCCAAAAGAGACTCCAACACAGATGAGAATCTAGCCTGTCTTCTCTGCTCTCACACGCAGCTCATTTTGATCCTTCCAATGCAGGGCATCTGAATTTTTTAATAAATGTGTGTTGTTCCCATAGCCATAAATCTTAGCCAAGTATAGCACAGAATAGGCAACTTGGGGAGTCACAGTGTGCTCACTCAAGAGCATATAAAGAGAAGAGGACTCACACATCAAAAAACAAATTCAGTCACTTTTCAAATATTTAATTGGGTATAGATCCTTTGAACTTTGCTGGAATCCAAATCAGTTCATGTTGTTCCTTTGCAATATATTTTCCAGATCATCCACTTTTCCAACCAGGGAGGAGAAGAGTTGATCAGGTCTGCAGGAGTCTCTGGAGATGGAGGCCCTTTTATCCTCAAACTCACTGATGCTCTGTTCCACATGCAGGACTTTGTGTCCTGTGTCGCTGCGGACAGGCAGAAGACGCACACGGGTGGTCATTTTGTAAACCAATTCAAGTGAATGGGTTTGAAAACTGACGCCGGGTTTCCGTCTCAAGTCCAGTTTCTCAGGGCAGCAGACGGAAACCCATCTTACTGGCTAAAGCGGAGACCGGGCGCAGGTGTGAACCCGCCCTTAAAGGTAATCTATTAGGGTAATTTGGGACACTAAACCACTCAAAGGTCCTTATAGACTTACAAAGCTATCAGTGCTACAATAAAAATAAAAAAGCTTTATACTCAGCACTCCTTGCATCAGCAAAGCTCTTCACTGAAGACAGAGTACACCTTGGCTTCAGTGTGCATGCCGGGAGCCCCTGGCGTTTGCGCAGTGAAGCTAGGGTGTACATCCACGGCTTCACTGAAGAACTGTCCTGGCTGTGGTAGCAACAGAGTGAGTTTGATGAGACTCATCGGACTTTAGTGAAGTGGAGTTATAACATAGTTGCTCCATCTTAGATTCTGCTCCTGACAACAGCAGCTGACTGCTGGGATTTTGGCGCTCTCCCAGCCAATAAATTGTTTTTTGAGTGGTCTCAAATATAAGTGCAGCACTTGAGGCACAGAAAAAAGGTGCTGACTGAGGAAATTGTTACCCAAAGTCACCTCTGTAATGGTCTAGGCCAGAGGTTCTCAAACTTATTTTGTCTACCGCCCACTTCGAGAATTATTTTCTAGCGCCCCCCCAATTTTTTTAGCGGCTAAATTCACTTGTTTTTGTAATATCGTCGAATGACATGACTGGCTGTGACATGATGGCGCGTGCGCTTTTATATGAGGCAGCGGGAGGGCCTAGTACTTTCGAGAATGGACTAGAACCTTCTCGCTTCGCATTGGAGCTTACCGCCATCTATGGTACAGTTTGACAACTTTTGGACAGGAAATAGTTACTGTCTAGTCCCCTAGATGGCGTTACACGAGGAAACACGCGTTAAGCATAAAGGAGCGGTAAAGTTTGTGTGAAAAGCAAAAAAAACAATTTTAAAGGGGTAGCCTCAGGAAGCTTGATCTGCCTTCTAAGCTGCCTAAAAATCTTCTTTCTTCCTGTTTGCTCGCGTCAATTAGCCCCGCCCCCAAATTAGCGTGTAGCTCCGCTCACCACATAGCGTGATCCTATGGGATGACTTAAGGGCCTGTGATGTCATCAAAAGGTCCTGTAGACTTGGATTTACCTTGTACGGAGTTTCCTAAAGGACCTGGCTCCTCTGCCCGCTAGCAGCCTGCTCTATATAATAAAGCTTTATCCTAGTGAACAGAGAGACCAGGTCCTTTAGCCCAGTAGGATTTAAACTGCTTTATATAAGAAAGCAGCACTTATTCCACACACCCCTCTATCTCACAGCAGGGAGCTAGGTGATGTGTATGTGATGTGTATGTGTGGTGCAGACACAGGCTGGCTCCGTACACTCAGCCCCACACAGCAGGGAGCTACGTCATGTGGCTCCCTCAGCAATGAGCCAGGGGGCCAGGTGCTAGTGTCCATAATGAAGTGAATAAAGTAAGATAGTGGACAAACAAAGCAGTTTTGCTGAAGCAATGTATTTAGGAAAAGTCTTAAATCCACATTAACAAGCAGTATAGATAGAATCATTGTTATGATACCACCCCTTTAAATTAGCCATCGCCCCCCTAAACCGCTTCAACGCCCCCCAATCTTCTCTGTGCCCTTTACTGCCCCCCTATAGGCCTCCAGCACCCACAAGGGGGCGCTATCGCCCACTTTGAGAAAGACTGGTCTAGGCAGAAGGAGCTCTCACCACATGAGATTACTCACATGCTAAGCCACAAACCCTTGCCAGATAAAAAGAAAATTACTAAAATAAAAATGATAAAAAAGCCCTATGCATCACCAAAACCCCCCCAAACAAAACAAACCATGTTATTGCTTTCAAAACCACATGTAATAAAAAATAATCCCTAACCATGGCTATATATAGCAACTAATGTATAGCATATTATTGTAAACGTATAAAAATCAACTCAGCAGATACTTAAGCTATAGTCACCTGAATCAAACTGTGTCTTATCTTGTGCGACCATTGCCAAGATTTCATTGTTTTGTCAATATGCAAATTACCTCTTAGAAGCAAAGAGGGACATTCAGTAGGGATTTATAGTACAAGAATAGGACACAACATCAGCTGTCTACCCTCAGGGGTCCCTGTTGACCCCTTTTCTCTTTAACTTTCATCTTTCTTTCAGCTTATTTGGGCTCTAGGTCCTTGGTTTCAGGCAGGTCTCTTACAAATTCACAATCTTGCTTATCCCTATACCAAACATTCCATCTCAGACAGTTTTTTTTTTTTTTTAGCTATAATCAGATCATACACTTTAGTAGATCAACATTTGGTACCCTGGAGGCCCTCGCCCTGATTCTGTTTGAATATACAGTGGGGCAAAAAAGTATTTAGTCAGTCACCAATAGTGCAAGTTCCACCACTTAAAAAGATGAGAGGCGTCTGTAATTTAAATCATAGGTAGACCTCAACTATGAGAGACAAAATGAGAAAACAAATCCACGAAATCACATTGTCTGATTTTGTAAGAATTTAGTTGCAAATTATGGTTGAAAATAAGTATTTGGTCACCTACACACAATCAAGATTTCTGGCTCTCACAGACCTGTAACTTCTTCTTTAAGAGTCTCCTCTTTCCTCCACTCATTACCTGTAGTAATGGCACCTGTTTATACTTGTTATCAGTATAAAAAGACACCTGTGCACACCCTCAAACAGTCAGACTCCAAACTCCACTATGGTGAAGACCAAAGAGCTGTCAAAGGACACCAGAAACAAAATTGTAGCCCTGCACCAGGCTGGGAAGACTGAATCTGCAATAGGCAACAAGCTTGGATTGAAGAAATCAACTGTGGGAGCAATAATTAGAAAATGGAAGACATACAAGACCACTTATAATCTCCCTCGCTCTGGGGCTCCACGCAAAATCTCACCCCGTGGGGTCAAAATGATTACAAGAACGGTGAGCAAAAATCCCCGAACCACGCGGGGGGACCTAGTGAATGAACTGCAGAGAGCTGGGACCAATGTAACAAAGCCTACCATCAGTAACACACTACGCCGCCAGGGACTCAGATCCTGCAGTGCCAGACGTGTCCCACTGCTTAAGCCAGTACATGTCCGGGCCTGTCTGAAGTTTGCTAGAGAGCATTTGGATGATCCAGAAGAGTATTGGGAGAATGTCCTATGGTCTGATGAAACCAAACTGGAACTGTTTGGTAGAAACACAACTTTTAGTGTTTGGAGGAAAAAGAATACTGAGTTGCATCCATCAAACACCATACCTACTGTAAAGCATGGGGGTGGAAACATCATGCTTTGGGGCTGTTTCTCTGCAAAGGGGCCAGGACGACTGATCCGGGTACATGAAAGAATGAATGGGGCCATGTATCGTGAGATTTTGAGTGCAAACCTCCTTCCATCAGCAAGGGCATTGAAGATGAAACGTGGCTGGGTCTTTCAACATGACAATGATCCAAAGCACACCGCCAGGGCAATGAAGGAGTGGCTTTGTAAGAAGCATTTCAAGGTCCTGGGGTGGCCTAGCCAGTCTCCAGATCTCAACCCTATAGAAAACCTTTGGAGGGAGTTGAAAGTCCGTGTTGCCAAGCGACAGCCCCAAAACATCACTGCTTTAGAGGAGATCTGCATGGAGGAATGGGCCAACATACCAACAACAGTGTGTGCCAACCTTGTGAAGACTTACAGAAAACGTTTGACCTCTGTCATTGCCAACAAAGGATATATAACAAAGTATTGAGATGAAATTTTGTTACTGACCAAATACTTATTTTCCACCATAATTTGCAAATAAATTCTTACAAAATCAGACAATGTGATTTTCTGGATTTGTTTTCTCATTTTGTCTCTCATAGTTGAGGTCTACCTATGATGTAAATTACAGACGCCTCTCATCTTTTTAAGTGGTGGAACTTGCACTATTGGTGACTGACTAAATACTTTTTTGCCCCACTGTATATGCCAAAACCTACAAGTAAAGGCTGAATTTTCAGTATGAATGGACTTTTAAATGCTTTTTATTACCCCCTCACCCACATACATTCTTATATACATTAGAGAACCTCACCTAAAGGTTCCTCATATACTGTGGTGGTACTGATGGATCTTTATATCATACCTATTGTACATGTCCTCGGATACTCCTTTTTTTGCAAACAGATGAAAAGAATGATAACTGAAGATTTTGATACTACTATACCTTTAGACCTGCTTATCCACTTTATTCATTTATTCATTCAAAAATGCTTTATTGCTTGTTTTTGGTGTAGAGTGTCCCCTCCATCACAGCTAAAATGGCTTGCAAAAGTATTCATACTCCTTGTACTTTTTCACCTTACAATCACAAACCTAAATGTATTTTATTGAGATTTTAAGTGATAGACCAACACAAAATAATTGTAAAGTGGATCAAAAATGATACATGGTTCTCAAAATTTTAATCAAATAAAAATCTAAGTGTGATTCAGCCCCTGTACTGTGATACCCCTAAATAAAATCCAATACAATCAATTGCCTTTAGAAGTCACTTAATTAGCTAATAGCTGTGTGTAATTTAGTCTCAGTATAAATACACATTTTCTGTGAGGGTTTCAGTTGTTTGTTAGAGAATACTAGTGAACAAACAGCATCAATAAGACCAAGGAACTGCCAAAGACATGTCAGAGATAAAGCTGTGGAGATGTTTAAAGCAGGGTTAGGTTATAAAAACATATCCCAAGCTTTGAGCATCCCAAGGAGCACTGTTCAATCCATCATCCCAAAAATGGAAAAAGTATTCTACAATTACAAACCTACCAAGACATGGCTGTCCACCTAAACTAACAGAATGAACAATGAAAGCACTGGTCAGAAAAACAACCAAGAGGGACATGGTCACTCTGGAGGATCTGTAGAAATCCACAGTTCAGGTGGGAGAATCTGTGCACAGAACAACTATAAGTAGTGTACTCCACAAATTTGGCCTTTTTTTTAGAGTGTCAAGAAGAAAACCATTGTTGAAATAAAGACATAATAAGTAACATTTGCAGTTTGCCACAAGTCATATAGGGAACACAGCAAACATTTGGAAGAAGGCTGGTCAGATGAACTTTTTGGCCTAAATGCAAAGCGCTATGTGTAGTGGAAAAGTAACACTGCTCATCACCCTGAACATACAATCCCCACTGTGAAACATGGTGGTGGCATCTTCATGCTGTGGGGATGCTTTTCTTCAGCAGGTACAGGGAATCTGATCAGAGTTGATGGGAAGATGGATGCAGCTAAATACATGGCAATCCTGGAAGAAATCTTGTTGGATGCTGCAAAAGAAGCAGATTCTCCTTCCAGTAAGATAATGACCCTAAACCTACAGCCACAGCGAAATAGTTTAGATCAAAGAATATTCATGTGTTAGAATGGCCCAGTCAAAGTCCAGACCTAAATCCCATTCAGGATCTGTGGCAAGACATGAAAACTGTTCACAGACGCTCTCCATCCAATCTATCTGAGCTTGAGCAAAGAAGAATGGGCAAAAATCTCTAGATGCACAAACCTGGTAGAGACATACCCCAAAAGACTTGCAGCTTTAATTTCGGACAAAGGTGGCTCTACAAAATATTGATCTAGGGGGCTGAATACTTATGCACGTCATACTTTTCAGATTTTTATTTGATTAAAATTTTGAAAACCATAACTACGCTCCTATACTTCAGGACACTCAGAAACAACTAACTAACTAACCTTAAGAAACCTACTAGCCCCGGCCAAACTACTTAATTCCGATGCTTTGAAGAGATGTTACTCAATCGGTAGAGAAGGTAAATGATATGTGCAGGTTGGAGAAGCTAGCACACTGGTCCAGCATGTCTGCTCAACCTACCTCAAAATATGGACTCCATAGTTATTTGCTAAACAGACACTCACATATTGACAATTCTTAACTTTCCTTATGTTTATTAATTTTATTTACTTAATTTTTGTTTCTACACGTTCCTGCACGTTCTGCATTCACTTACTTATTGTTTACAATCATTTGTACTCTGCCAAAGTCTTTGTGCAATGAACTTGACTCTCCCAGAGTTTAGATTAGGCCACTGTCATACCACTCCATACCTCTCCAATTTTTTCCCTCCCCTTCCAACGAGGCTTAATGGCTCCCTTCCCTGGTTTTATATTCCCGCACCTTACCGCCCTATCCTGTGTTTCCAACATCCCTACTGTGATTTGTTTGGTTTGTATTGGGCTTTCAGACCTAGTTTCCTACCTTGTTATACATTGTAAACTGAAAAATGTTATACAAACTTTTTGATATGTGAGGTTTGTGCTTTCCTTGCCTCCTACTTTTGTACTCAATCAAAAAAAAACTGTTTTCAAGCAAACAAAATTTTGAAAACCATGTATCATTTTTGTTCCACTTCACAATTATCTGCTACTTTGTGTTGATCCATCACTTAAAATCTCAATAAAATACATTTAAGTTTGTGGTTGTAAGGTGACAATGTGAAAAAGTTCAATCGGTATGAATACTTTTGCAAGCCGCTGTATACACTTTGAATATCTTACTGCCGTTTTTCTTTACTCTGAACAAATATCAGTCCGTTTGGAATCCCTAGGTCTCCAACAGTACCAGGATTGGTTCTTTCCTTTACCAGAGTATTTTTCATTTGTTTCTGTTTGTTAAGGGGTACTTAATTTTGAATAACATGTTACTTGTGTGTGTGTATTCAGTACTGTCTTGTTCAATACCATTTTGTACTTCATATATGATAAAACAAACACAAAAATAAAGTAAAGTTGCAAAAAAAAAAAAAAAAAAAAAAAGACACTGAACACTTAGGCAAAGAAATACATATTAATGAGTTGTTAAATACGTAGGTCACTGCACAAACAAGATGGGGTGTAAATCAGAATAGAATCAATTCTGCAGTGAACATTAACTAGATAATAAGCATAAATAACGATATGTTACAAATGGCCTTAAAAGCTGTAGTAAATCTGGTTCTCATTTCAGAGTTCAGTTCAAATCCCTGCTGCAAAGCTCAGATTAGCAGAGATAATCTTATTCCCTCTCAGTTCATTACGGTTTGTTCACTTTCTTACTTACCTCCCCCTTTTCATTTCGGATCAGTGTGTTAAACTCTTTTCCCTCAAGGCATAGGAAGTCTTCCCCAGGTTGGAGAATGCCACACTTAGTAGCGATGGCACGAGCTGTATTTATATTGTCACCAGTAACCATGCGTACAGTGATCCCTGCTCTCTGACACTTCTGAATAGCCTCAGGAACCTACAGGGAAATGAATAGATAAGAGAAAAATATGAAAACAAAGATCTGAGGAAAGTCAGAAAGGAAATTAAGCTAATACTTGCAGAAGCAGAGACAGTAATACTTCCCTTAGGCTGGGGCCACACATTGCGAGTTCGCAGCAGGTTAGTCACTAGCGGCTAACCCACTGCCAATTACAGTAGCAGTAAAGTGGATAAAATTGCATTAAATTCCATAAAGACACTGCAGAAAAAACTGCAGTGCAAAGTGTTATGCAAATCACAGCATGCTGCAGATTCAATCTTTTATCCATTATAACGCATTTATTATATGTGCTTTCTAGTGTTTTCTATATTAACTATAGACAAAAAAGCCATAAAAAATAATACCACAAATGCTATCAAAATGCCACAAAGTCTATTGCTATAGAAACTTTTAACCATTTCACAGCCAAGGGTCTCTGGAAATTTTGCACCTCCAATAGCCAGAGCAATTTTCACAGTTTTGATATGGATAAATCAAACCTACATTGCAACATTAACCCTTTCGCTGCCAGGCACGTACACTGTACGTGCTCCCAAGATGGCACTTCAGTAGCCGAGGACGTACTTAGTACGTCCTCCCTACTAATGCCGATATCTCTGGACTGCAGCAACATATCTTGATGCTTTAAAATGCATTTTAAAGAAGAGACTCATCTTTAAAATGATACCAGGGACTTGATGATTTTACTTACAGTCTTGGAGCCATTCACTGTTGAAAACACTATTTGGCATTTAGATCCAACTGCAGATCTCAATTCCCGACAGTGTTTCAACAGTGAATTTCTCCAAAACTGTACATCCAATCATCGAGTTTTTTATATCATTTTAAAGATGAGATTCTCCTCTTTAAAATGCAATTGAAAGCATCAAGATATGTTGATGCAGTCCAAAGATATAGAGCTCCAAATTGTCCCCCCCCCTCCTGTCTAAGCAAGCAATTTGCGATCTAACAAGAAAGGAAGAGGGACACGGAGCAGCCCAGCAGAGAGAGAGAGAGACACAGAAATGATCTCTCTCTCTGCATAACTTGTATGTGACAGCAGGAGGGGGGTGGCAGGGACTCTATTGTCCCTATTAACCCTTCAATTGCCAATCAGAGTGTATACTATACATTTGTCTCTGATTGTCACATACAGGTATAATATAATTCCCCCCTGAGCTTTACTAGTGGGGTATTCTTATGTTATACCTCCTGAACATAACCAGGAAGTTTGTTGGCACTGTGACCCAGACGTTTACCATTGTCCAGGTCGCAAGCCAAAAAAAAAAGTCGGCACTTCCCATTCACTTCAATAGGACTGCTCGTCGTGAAAGATGCAGCCCATTCATTTCTATGGGGAGCGCTCGTATGCCGGCTCCCATAGAAATGAATGGAGCTGCTTTATACGCCGCTTATTCTGAACGTGTTTTACGTTCAGAATAAGCTTCAGTATACGTAGTGTGAATGCACCCTAAGATGTTAAAAAGCGATACTGCACCTAGCAAACTGTGACACCAAAATCTAACTTTTTTGAGATTGCACAGCATACCGTATATAAAAACACAATTTAATAATTCAATACAACCACCTTCCTGCAACTTTGCAGGAAACAGAGATTACAAGCAAAACCTGCTTGACACTAAAGTGCTGCTCAAGCAATCCCTTTCTGCAAACAAAATGTACTTTCCAAAAAACTGCAAGATGTGAGGAGTTCATACATACCACACTTGTATATATTTACAGGGGCGGGTGTTAAACACCAAAATCACAGAAATGCGCCAATCCATTTTGTACATGCAAATTAATTAGGACTTAAAAATATTATTATTATAGCAATCTAGACATTCATCTCTAGTGATAATAGTTATTACTATTATTTTAGCTCACCATTTAGGTGTGTGGAGTCTTATTAAGCCATTAGCGTTCCACTGTGCAAGGGAACATGGAAAGAATATGCAAATCTGTCTTCCATGATGTAATTAGGAAGTCATTGCCTCAGTCATGCAGTCCAAATAGAGGGCGCTCCCTGAGGATGTACAAGTCTGTCTTCCATGATGTAATTAGGAAGACAGAGCCTCAGTCATGCAACCCAATAGAGAGCGCTCCCTTTAACATCATGCCTGACCTTCCCAGAGGCCTTTGTTTGCAATGATGTGGGATTTTACCAGGTACAGTCTCTCAGCCGCGGACTAATTACATCATGGAAGACAGACTTGTACATCCTCAGGGAGCGCCCTCTATTGGACTGCATGACTGAGGCACTAACTTCCTAATTACATCATGGAAGACAGATTTGCATATCCTTCCCATATTATTTTAGCGTGTAACGGACATCGCTAGAGGCGTATTTTACTCTAGAAAGCTCAGATTGGGTGAAATGTAAACTTTATTCATGATTTTGTGTATATGTTGTGTGTTTGGTGTGACTTTTTTTTGGCGCTGCGACCTGGACAATGGTAAACGCTTGGGTCACAGCGCCAATAAACTTCAAGGTTATGTTCAGGGGGTATAACATAAGAATACCCCTCTAGTAAAGCTCAGGTGGGAATTACATTATATCTGGATGTGACAATCAGAGAGCAAAAGTCTGAATCCCCTTCTCCCCCCCCCCCCCCCCTCCTCTCCTGGGGTCACATACAGGTTGTGCAGAAAAATCAGATTGCTTCTCTGTCTCTGTGCACGCTGCAGGAGCCCTCCTTCCCCCCTCTTCCTTTTACAGTTCGGAAGCTGCTTGCTTAAACGGAAAGGGGGGGGGGGAGCGACAACATTTGGAGCCCTATATCTTTGGACTGCATGAAGATATCTTGATGCTTTAAAATGCATTTTAAAGAGGAGAATCTCCCTCTTTAAAATGATACCAAGCACTTGATGATAGAACTTATACTTTTGGAGCCATTCACTGTTAAAACACTGTCGGAAATTGAGATCTGCAGTTGGATCTCAATGTCAAATAGCGTAGAGCTGACGTCCTCGGCGACAAAAGGGGTTAAACAACATCTGACTGCATCCCCCCCCCCCCAAATAAATGCTGCAAACATTTCTTTGTGAAAACCACAAACTTCTTTGCAAGTATCTTTCTAGAAGCCCATGACAGCACCCGTGTGAGGAGACCGCCCATCTTGGGACATGAACCCTAGAAAGATAAATGGGACCACACCCCACTTACAGACAGGAACCCAGATAAGTGATACAAAAAGGGTTACAAGACCAAAGAAAAAGAACACTGGAGGTACTCGGTCTGGAAAATTACCATATATACTCGAGTATAAGCTGACTTTTTCAGCACATTTTTTATGCTGAAAAAGCCCCCCTTGGCTTATACTTGAGTCAGGGTCCACAGAGTACAGAAAACTGGAAGGACCTGCATAAATTAAATGAAGAGGGAGGTCCTTTGATGCTACTGCTCTGTGATTGGCATGTCATGTAGGTCACGTAACTGTGATGTCATCAAAGGTCCTGTAGCCACTGGTATGTAACATCTGCAGATAAGGTTGAGTATAAATCCTAGTAGCTCCGCCCACACCAGAGTCTGATCACATGGTCACAACGTTATCCTTTAGCCCACTAGGATTTAGCATCTACCCTGCAGATTAGTCAGTGGTCAGGATTCATTGTGTCTTATAGAAGATGTCTGTCGTATGGAGGAGAGGAAGCTACAGTAAAGTGACAGTAACACACAGGTACCTGCTGTGCCTATTGCTATGTCTATTAATGTCAGGCATTTGGGGTTATTAATTTAGTTTCAGTAACTTCATGTGCCTCACATGAATAGCGGTTAACCCCATCATCTCCCTCATATTAACCCGTTTGCCCCATATAAGGGTTACTAATATGTGAGACACATGTGGGTACTAATAAAGGACCTTAATTATGAAGATACCTAATTATTACCTCCACATGTCCCACATATCAGTAACTCTTATGTGAGGCACACAGGGGGTTAATGTGAAGGACATGATGGGGGTAACTACTATTACTATGAGGCACATGGAGTTACTAAGCTGTAATGTACATGATCAGACTTTTTATCTGCAATGGTGGATTTCCCCACCCCCCTAGGCTTATACTCGAGTCAATAAGTTTACTCATTTTTTTGTGGTAAAAATAGGGGCCTCGGCTTATACTCGAGTATATATGGTACATTTTGCACTTGTCCACTAATATTTAGTTGTTTATTTTACACTGTATTTTTACGACATGTTAATATTTGTTATATTTCACTGTCAACTGCATGAATATGTATTGTTCCCATGTATTTTATTCACACTTGTACATTTTTTTATTCCATATTTATATGTATTTATTTACTCATTTATATTTAATTATTTGATTGTATATTTTAGTCAATATTTGTTATAATGGTTATTTTGGAGTTCCCCTTCTCCTCCTGGTTCAGATGTGTTCAGTCCAAACGAAACCACCAGAGCGAATATCGCAAGATGAATCCACAACACACTCATGCCTGAAAGGGGAGTGTTTTAATAGGGCACAACCTAAATAATTGCCATTAATTGTAATTGAGGTAAAATACTCGAAAGTATTTTTTTTATTTCATGTCATTTCCTACAAACTATTTTAATGTCTCAAACTCTTGAACAACTTGTTCAATTAGAGCCCAGTGAAGGAAGCATACATGAAGCTCATAAATTAGGTTGACACTAGCGTTCGGATCTCTGTCATTTGGGTTCACATGGAGATCTGAAAGAGAGACTTTTTCTGCTTAGAAAGCAGTTACCCGCAGAATCCTGCAGACCCAGGGGTCCTCCTCGTAGGACTTTTTTCTCCACCGATTTTAAGCAGAATCTGAGGTGTAATCTCCAACAATAAAGTGAATCCAGCCTTAAATGTGGAGATTATACAATACTGTTAGAAAGCAGCTACCCACTAATCTTTATATGCGACAAGCAGAAAAGAATATCAAATTAGGTGATAATTGTTACGTATTATCAAGAATAAAGTGATATTTTCAGAATGAATTATGGGACCACATTTAAAAAGTAATAGGAATATGTTACCTCAGGACGAACTGGATCTTCAATGCCCACCACAGCAATACAAGTGAGGTCACTCAAAATGTCTGCTTCGTTATCCCAATCCGGCTCAGTGCCTGCTGGGAAGTCACGATATGCCAAACAAATAGTACGAAGTCCATCACATGCCATTGGCTCAATCACTTTTTTTACCATCTCATCCCGGTCTCTAGTTTTAAATGGACATACTTCGCCACCCTGGTCTAAAATTTTTGTACATCTATGCAACAAAATAAAGCAACATTAGTAATCGAGAAAGAGGCCTACTTATAGATATATAAGAAAACATCCTTGGCTCTTACTTGCGTAAAATTATTTCAGAGGCTCCTTTGCTGTACATGCGGAAACCACCTCCAGACTCACTGAGTACCGTGCTCATGGACTTGCGCACTGAATTGAATGTATACACTTTATAGAGTTTCTCTTCAGGAATCTCATTACGAACAGCTTGGTAATCTTGCTTCAGATCCAAAACAAATCCCAGCAGAGCACATTCTGTCTTATTACCCACTTGTCTTGGAAGACCACCTTCTTTTTCTGGAGGCTAGAAATTGGTTAGAAAAGATAATAAATGCTTGTCCATAACATCATTACCAAAAGACCTACTTCAGGTATTGTGCTAATGAAGTCTATGGGTGCCAATCATATGTAATGAATCACCAGCACATCTGTAATCCTGTAACTGCTCCCCAAGGATTTATAGGAAAGTATTAGTACTTTGAATTACTGTACAGATCTTGAAGAGATGGCTGGGGAAGTCTGTATACCACCCTGTAGGGATTTTGTGTCATTGTACAGGACTGGGAAAACATGGCTGCTTTCTTCACAGATATTGAAACAACAAAATACCTCAATAGTTTAAAAAACAAAACAAAAAACAAAACAAAAAAACAAAAAACAACCCAAAACAGCTCATAGGAGCATACAAAAACCAAAACAAAGAACTTACTAAGAGCATAAGTAATACCAAATCATATAAAATTATTAGTACATATAGAGCAATAATATCAAAGACAGGCAATGCACATTGTAACAGACTGGAAAAAGGTAACGTATCATCCTATAATTTATATATTAGGCATATATCCTATAATATTTCTTCAATAATGGAGAACATAAGAAGAGAAAGAAAGTGATGGAGGAGATACACACCACGTTGTCAACACCCTAATGGATTATACCAGTAATAACAAATACACATAGGGAAGAGTATATATGTTCTTTTGACGAATCTATCTAGCACAATTGGTGGACAGCTGACTGTGGGCATAAATTGTAAACCAATGGAAGGATACGTATACTTACATATGTATATATATTAATCATCCCATAATTTATGCATCAAATAATGTCAACAACGCAAGCCATATTAGTAATTTACATGAGGCAATGAGACCACAGACAAAAATAAACAGTGAATATACATTCACTCCAAAATACTTTATATACACCCCCTAATATCAGCTCAGTGCTGCATATAATATGCATGAAATAACAGCTGAACACCACCAACTTACCCATAGACATAATGCTAAACAACCTGGGTGACCCCTCAAAAACACATCTGAAACCCTGACGACTGTTTCCTCTTATACTAAGACATTGTCAGGAAGTACAGTATAGATAAAAACACGGACTCTACAAAAGGTGCCTGAATAAAAAACATCTGGAACAGATTGGTACATACCAGCGATTGATCAAGGCAGATCATGCCATGGAATGGCACTACAGCATGTTGCACGAGCGCCAACAGGGCCATCACAACATGCACATGTGTACAGATCTGAACGCACTATAATAGCGAGCCAGCCCAGAGTCACAGCACACATTTGCACACAGTACAGTGTAAGCATGCGCACAGCAACCCCCGTCTAATTACCAAAAACACTTCTCCAAATAAAAATAGAGTGTGTATGCATGAACCAATCCAAGCTAACTAAAGAAAAAGTCAGCTCTGACCTGCAGAGTGCATGCGCAAGCAAAACAACGTGAGCACAACCCAGACTAGATATAACAACTCAAGGATGAATGAATGTGCCAGAAAATCATTACTGAATAGTGTCCGCATGCACATATGTCATACCACATACTTATGTAAAATTACCAGGACCAATACGAATAGCATAAATAACAAATACATTGGTCAGACTCCAAGATGCATACATATTAAGTATCGCACAACCTACAAATCTGTACAGCAAAATTGTTATCATCCAGATAATAGCTATCAGTAAAACCATATAAACACCAATATTCAAAATAAAATGATAAAAAATATAAAAATAATTCTTGTGGAATTAAACAATAAAGTGCAAGTGAAAAAAGTGACAAAATATTTTTTCACTTAGCATTTTTTAATTTTGTCACTTTTTTTTCACTAAGGGAGCGTTCACACTACCGTTGGTGTCCAACAGCTAGTGTCCGCTGCTAATGTCCGTTCAAAATCTTGCGCGGACATTAGCATCGTACACTAGCTGTGTCCGTGACATTTTGCATTGATTTAAATGGAGATCGGGTGCGTTCTTTTACAGTCTGTACCTGTCCTTAACTGTCCGTTCCCAAAGATGTCCGACTTTTCAAACGGACAGCAAAAACCTACATGTCGGGTTTTGTTGTCCGCTTGAAAAGTCGGACATCTTTGGGAACGGACAGTTAAGGACAGGCATGGACTGTAAAAGAACGCACCTGATCTCCATTTAAATCAATGCAAAATGTCACGGACACATCTAGTGTCCGATGCTAATGTCCACGCAAGATTTTGAACGGACATTAGCAGCGGACACTAGCTGTCTGACACAGACGGTAGTGTGAACGCTCCCTTAGCACTTTATCTCAGTTTCCATGGCACTTTTTAATATTATATATATTCTTTTAACTATTCTATCTTTCCTAATTTTATTTGTTATAACTGGTATAATCCACTAGGGTGTTGACAACGTGCTGTGTATCTCCTCAATGACTCTCGCTCTTTTTGTGTTCTCCATTGTTGTGTGGGTTGTATTTTATACCTTTCTCCTGTCTTCAACGTTGCAATGATTTTTATTGCCTGTGTTTGATATTGTTGCACTATATATACACTAATAAATTTATGTGTATTATTTTAGCTCTTTGTAAGTTCTTTGTTTTGGTTCTTGTATGCTTTCTTCCCAGGAACAGTTCCACATTTGTTATGTGTAGTATCACAACTCCACTAAACGAAATAGGGCTGAGGTGCAACATTGCATACAACCTGTTGTCAGGATCTGTACATAGGGGTGAGGCCGGTGAAGACAGATTTCACAGGATTCAGCAGTTACAAAAATCAAACAGGTTTTGTTTTATTTCAATCAACAGCTTGGCGGCATCCAAGTTTAACAGTCATTCATATAAATCCACAGCACAATGATAGAAAACAAAACAGCTGCCAGTTTAGGCACTCACTAAACATTAGGTCTCCTAGGTGCTTTACGCAGTTAGGCTTTCCACAGACAGAAAGTACATGCAGTTGCCAGGCTCTGAGGCTTTCAGGTATTTATTCCCCAGGAAATTAGCCCATCACCTATACCTGGATTCACCTCTGGCTATGGGACCTAGTCATACTGGAGTGGGGAAGGGAATGCACATCTCAGTACCAACCTACATGCCATTCCATAAAAATCCAGCCCATACAACACAAAACAGTTTCTCAGCAACTATACTGTGCTGAAACAACACTGCTTTCTGGAATATTTTGCCACACCCAGTTGAGCTTCCTCGGTGAGATATACACTATACCCACTATTTTATCTTACACAGTGTTACACTATACACAGGTTTGGTTACTGTTTCTGGAATAAAATAAATTCCTTATGAACCTTTATTTTTATTTTTATAAGCTTTATGAGTAGAGATGAGCGAGTACTGTTCGGATCAGCCGATTCAAACAGCATGCTCCATAGAAATGAATGGATACACCTGGTACTTCCGCTTTGACGGCGGCCGGCCGGTTAACCCCCCGCGTGCCGGCTACGTCCATTCATTTCTATGCGAACGTGCTGTTCGGATCGGCTGATCCGAACAGTACTCGCTCATCTCTACTTATGAGTTGTATAGGAATACAATAACCAACTCCAATGCATGTAATAATTCCTAGAACCTGATAACACCATGCTGATTGTAGTATATGCCAAACTTTTTTACAGTACACACTTCATTTGGATTTCGCTTCACTTACCAAGATCTTTGATGTATATGCGGAGTTAATAGATATTCCATTAACCAACAAATCCAATATTTTTGGGTTTAGTGCTTCATGGTCAGGAATTTGTCTGTAGTGGGTACCACACACATATGCTTGAACCACTGTCATACGATTCATGGTCAAAGTGCCTGTCTTGTCTGAACATATAGCTGTAGCATTACCCATTGTTTCACATGCATCCAAGTGACGAACAAGGTTATTATCTTTCATCATTTTCTAAAAAAAAAAAAAAGAAAAAAAAAAAGAGGAGGATAAAAACAGGGTGTCTAATACATGGATGCTTGGAGGCCAAGATAATACCAAAAATATCCTACCCATGTCTACATGTTAAATTACAGTGAGTGTGTTCTCTGAAACAAAACTAGTTTGGCTTACCGTAATATAAATCACAGCCAGTTATTGCCTAGCAACTTTCTTGCGTTCAGATAATTGACAACAACTACGTATGGAAGTGCTTAACCACAGCAACAAGTTACTGCCATGGAAACCTGCGTTATAACATACAGCACTGCTTTCAGAAAGGATGGGACTTTCCTAGTACAACTTACATATTCTACCTCTCTTGACAATTGCATGCATCATAATATAAAAATTCTGGATCATATTTTCTTACCACTGTGTGTTGTGCGATTGCTTTTTTTTTTTTTTTTTTTTTTTTATTATTCCACCTAGATATTTATGAGCAAAATGTCAACTGGGTGTTACCTTTTTGGCAGGTTGTCCCTGCACACGGACTGTGTAGTATGATACACAACTTCAATTGCAATTTGCGCATGAATTTATAGAAGAAATAGCAGTGGAACAGCGCAATGCATAAAAACTCTCCAGAACATAAAAATCCAGAATTATTACTAAGAGAGAAATATACATATTTACTAAATTACTAACATGGCATGTGATAGGTCCCATGTAGGGCATGTTCACACGTAAGAATTTGGTCAAGCAAAAAAAATTTGATTCCAGAATTTTAAGCTGATCCTGATGCCAATTCTGAAATCCCGCTCCAAGATCTGCATCCAATTCATTTCAATGAGAGTGTCATGTAGAAAAACAAGAAGGATGTTTTTTTTTTTCATCTAGGTCTTTTTATGCAGGTTTCTACACTAATTTTTACTATACAATTAAAGGGATAGGCGTGAACAAAGAATTGTTTGTACAAATCGTCATACACTTATATTGTTGTGTAGCAATAACAGTACATCTCTGTAAACCAGAGAGGTGTTGCCAACAAGCAAGCATTTTTTTATGCTTGCATGAATAATGTGGGCATTTGCTTGTTTGCATGCTTACACTGGGAAATTATTAGAAATGAACGTTCATACAAATGTATGTTCAGAGATTTATCACCATGTGTAAAATGGTGTTAAAGAGGTTGTCTCACAAAGTAAAGTCTGCAGGACCTCTCTCGCGCTCCACATTCAACTTCGTGGTCAGCGCTCCAATTCACTTCCATGGAGCACTGGAGATAGCTGAGGTTGAATGTGGAGAAAAAGGTTCTGCAGACTTCACTTTGTGAAGCAACCCCATTAATGTGGACTTCAAGTATTTTATACATTTAATAATAATTATAAATCATATTAATCATAATAAAAAATAAATAAAACAGCAATGTCTTACCTTCACAGAGTAAGCCAGTGATATGGTAACTGCAAGAGGCAGCCCCTCCGGAACCGCCACCACCAGCACCGTGACACCAATTATAAAAAATTTAACAAAGTATTGAATATAAATAGGTGTGCACTCTGCAAGCCATGGACGTCCCAATACTCCAAAGGTGTAAATGACAAAATACAGCACCAGAATGATCACAGTGATGGCAGACATGATAAGACCTGTGAGAGGATAAAATTGTCATTATATTAAAATAAAGTCAAATAAAATAACTTTTCCATGACAGGCACTACTGTAGTCAGGCATCTTAAAGAGGACCTTTCACCACTTTTGGGCACATGCAGTGTTATATACTGCCAGAAAGCCGACAGTGCGCTGAATTCAGCGCACTGTCGGCTTTCCCGATCTGTGCCCGGTGTAAAGAGCTTACGGTGCCGGTACCGTAGTGCTCTATGGTCAGAAGGGCGTTTCTGACAGTCAGTCAGAGACGTCCTTCTGCCTTGCGGTGCCTATCGCGCTGTGCTGTGGAGCGGGGAGTAACGCCCCCTCCCTCTGCTCACACAGCTCGTCCATAGACGAGCATTATCAGGAGAGGGGAGTTCCTCCCCGCTCCACAGCACAGCGCGATAGGCGCCGCGAGGCAGAAGGACGTCTCTGACTGACTGTCAGAAACGCCCTTCTGACCATAGAGCACTACGGTACCGGCACCGTAAGCTCTTTACACCGGGCACAGATCGGGAAAGCCGACAGTGCGCTGAATTCAGTGCACTGTCGGCTTTCTGGCAGTATATAACACTGCATGTGCCCAAAAGTGGTGAAAGGTCCTCTTTAAGTATTAGGCTACTGAGAATTAAATACAGTAGAAGTCTGGTCATCAATATGTGACCAGTCCAATGCAGGTGAGACTTCAGAATATATAGTAAATTTAGAAAAAAACAAAAACATTTGTTATATAAGGCTGCTGCCATATATATAGTTGCCAATACTGTGCCAGAAGTGGTGTGTCCAAATACAAAGGGGACGGGGTTTGGGTAAAATTAACTCCTCACAGTGGGCAATTTCTAGGCATTTCTCCAGCAATTTAGCTGCCTATGCTTATATAACTAGTGCTCCAAATGCACCACAGTAGCAGTCAGAACTAGGGCCACTGAAACTTCACTTACAGTGAGCGAAATACAAGGACAGAACAAAACAAAGCTGAGTGAAATAGAACTCATTATATTAAAGTGAGCTCCCGAATGGCCGGATCGCTAAGCTTTATGTCAGTTCGCTTTTGTCTGTATGGGAGAACACTGCATTATAATACAATTCAATGAGTTCCATTTCAGAGAGCCATGTTCAGTCTGAGACATAAAACATAAAATTGACACCGGTGTGCCCATGATTAATTCCAGCGGCCCCGGGAATCATTGCAGCGGTTTCCGTTTCACTGAGCTTGTAACAAACAACAACAACAAAAAAAAAACACTTCCTTAAAGTAAGCACCTGCTTTTCCAATCTGCACAGCTAGCCGGGTAAGTTTTCCCTGCAGGACAGATTTCTCCTTCTTCGGGACCTTGATCACTTTCTTTTCTTTTTCTTCACTTTCAACACCTTCTTCACTCTTTAGAGGTTGTATTTCCAAGGCAACACCATCCTGAGCTTTTGCTAAATTAACAAAAGAAAAAAAAAGGAGAGCAAAGCCATGACAACATCAAATAAGAGCAAAATAGACACATCAGGACAATGTAGACAAAAAAAGCAACACAGGAACATCATACCACTAGACAACATAACACAACCAATGAAGAGGTCATTGTATTCATAGTAGAAGAATAAAGAAAAAGACAAGAGAAAAAAAATTACAAGACAGGTAAATATGAATTTATGGGAGGGATGGGAGGAAACAAAGATAGATAGATAGATAGATAGATAGATAGATAGATAGATAGATAGATAGAAAAGAAAAAGAAAAAGAAAGAGCAAAATGCTAAACACATTATCAAAATCTCGTCAGTTGTCCTCAGCAGCTAATTAACAGAAAATAGAGCAGGAAGAAGGCAGCTCTGTTCTCTGTGTAGTGGATGGGAACTGATCTGCAGTAACCTGGTCTGGTCATTACATAGAGAACTTGGTTGTCTTCCAGGTATTAGACATCCAATGATCTGATATTGATGATCTAATCTTAGAATAGGTCATCAACATTTTTATCCTATAAAATCCATTTCAATAAATAAAAATGAGATTGGTACACATATCTCAGTTGTCTCAGAATAGTTGTTTTATGCCCTACATAAGTACAATAAGTTTTATGCCAGACAACTGAGGACTAAACTGTGTGCACTGGAGTTACATGCACAGAAAGACATGGGGTATCAGAATAGATGCCACTAGACACAAAACTATTCTCTTAAGAATCTATGGAGATGGCATTAGTTTCCCTCCTGCATTTTTGTACTGCGAAAGAGGAAAAAAAAACAAAGAACAAAGGGCCAAAAATAGGTGAAGAAACCCTAAAAAAATGTAACCGTGGCTTTTCCATTGTGAAAATGTCTTATTTCCCTATATATTAAAAGGCTTAATTAAGAACAGATATCCATCTACATATAAGAAAGTCAAATAAATTACAGTTAATATTTGTGCCTTTTCAACATGAACACCTTACTATTCATATCTATAGAAGAGAATAAACTTAAATCAAAACAGGTTAGCTTTCTGTGAAATTTTTTTTAGCACACAAAAATATATAGTGATCCCAATTGTATACAATCACATACAGACAAACTAAAGGCATTTCTCCTAATATGCACTATGTCACAACAAAAATACAACTCTGTGTACAGACTTCTACTCCGCAAAGTGTGAGACATGACAAGAAACTTAGAAACACATCTGTGCTTTGTTACTATAATAAAGCCTAAGAGACAAGACATAGAAATTGTGAAACAATTTTCCACTCTAAAAATGGCAGTATTATTACATCAAAAGTAAGAGCAGTAGCCAAAGTTTCTTAAGTGTGATTCTTTTCACACTGCATATGGTTATAGTGTCATACATTGCCTTTAACTCTTTAGCTTGCAATCTTCTGATTGCTTTTATAATGTATTGCACTAACTATGCAGTACAATGCAAAATACTGCTAGGATTATACCTAGGCTGCTCTAGGGGCTTTCATTAGGTCCCCCAGCTGGCATGTAAAGTCATTGGAATTCTGCATTCTTGTTTTAAAGGATTCTGATGCCTCTTCCCTCCAAAATCGAAATGGCAAAGAAAGAACAAGGTTTATTAGTGGTGGAAATAGATAATCTATACGCTGGTCACTGAAGGGATGAATATACACTGCAAAAACAGTGTAAAAAGTGGCAACAGAAAGTACAACCAAAATGGTCTTTACTTTTGAAATTAATATTGCATTACCTCTTGACCAACGGTATATTCAGTACCGCACCATCTATGCGGCCTCTAGCCTCAGACAGCGCTCTTCAGGACTGCAGAGGAAGGCAGGTCAGTCTGCTGCCTTGCACTCCTGAATTTACCGGTATCACAGCTCTCCAGTTCTCAGCCAATCAGTATTAGATTTCTTCTTGCTCCACCCTCTGATTTGACAAAAACACATGCCTGTCTGTGCTCGGCTAATGCTGTCTGAAACTGAGGAGTGTTCTGAAAAGCAAGAGAGGCTGGGATAGACAGACAGGAAGGTAGCGGCCTGTTTGTGGAGAATGTCAAGTGTTTGGTGGGCAAGGGCCTTGCTAGGTATTTCGATCTGGGATACAAAACGATGAAAGTGATGTGGAAGCTAGTTCTGTAGCAGTGACAGAATGCACATCTCCTCCTGAGTCCTCAGTGCAGAATTTAAAGGGAATCTATCATTTGCAAAAGGCTAAGTGGAAGACTGCTGAAGAAGATGAGGATGTGGTGCTCAAGCAACAGTTAGAAGGCTTCTGGTGCTCAGTACTGGCTAATTAGCATACCACCAAAATCGGGATAATTAAAAAATGTCAGTGCCAAAGATAGAATAAAAGGTATCCCTGGAATAGCCTTTCTAAAGGCAATGCAAAGATAGATTTAGTTAAAAATGCCTATTTGAAATGATAGATTCCCTTTAAAATCACCAGCAGTGTCTGCTTATATTAGTTGCCTGTGAAAGCAGCTGGCAGATCCACCGATATAGTTATTAACAATGGTGTAGGGGAGCGCATGTTTACATTTCGCCTCAGGTAGAAGAAAGGCTAGGTGCAGCCCTGAGTATATAGACAATTTGAAAATAATGTTTTGTCTATGCATACAATTGGTATCAGTTTCGGTACCACAGAACATCCTGTTCTCATTGCTGCTAAAATGACTGCATCACCAAAGCAAGCAAATGACAAAATCTGTAAGAAATACAACATAATTAAGATACTATGGCTATTGTTCTAACCTCTCTATTACGACTATCTGGCCCGTATTTTTATGTTTTAGATTGAGATGCTTGACGAAGATGCTGAATAAATGCCCTAGAAAACAATGTCTCTTTCATTTTTTTTTTTTTAATCAACAATACAAAAAAAATCTATTAAAAAGAAAAAGAGCAGTAAAATGGCAAAATGCAAAAGACGACTAATTCAAAACAACTGCTTAGGAGGACAAGAGTACAAAATGCTTCAGAGGCAATAAGTGTCTTCAGAAGAGAGGGAGTAAATGAGAGACAGAGAGACAGAGAAAGAGAGAGAAAACAGGTCTGTAAAATTAGATTAAAAAATGAGGCAAAAATATTAATGTGCCACCTCAGAAGTAACAAAATTTACAACACTCCTAAGGCGAAAAGGCAGAAAGGACACAGGATGTGTGTGTACACGGAAGGACAAGACAAACGTCTACTATTAACTTCTAGTACAAGTCACGTGCTACAGACAACAAAACAAGAAAGGTGCTGGTTTGTCCTGATCTGCAAATGTGAAGGGGATGAGAAGTGAAAGACCAAGCATCTTCAAGAAGTTTTAAAAATCCCACCCTACCATTGAAATTCTACTCAATCTACTTAAGCCAGCAACAATATCATGGCAGTTGCAGTTAAACTTGATGGAATGTTAAAGATTTCAGGGGAATAAAAAGCAAGATAATACAGATATGACATTATCTATACTAAAAACATTATGCATTAGTTTAAAAAAAAACACCTAAGTAAAGACATCTTAAAAGAATTAAAAAAAAAAAAAAAAAAATTTATAGGGCTCTATACTTTGGAAAATGAAGAGGAATTTGAGGTGGACATCTGCCTCAGAGTTCTCTTAATTTTCCACCCCTGTCAAATCACGGTGCCATGGATTTCACTGCTGACTAAACAAGATCAAGCATAAAGCTTATTTTTTCAGTGATCTCCGTCTCAGATCGAAAGTATTGGGAAGCAAAATCCGACAACGATTTTGGGGCAGAATCCACCTCAAAATCAGCGGGCCCTAAAGATTCAAGACCTGAACCTATTCTGACATCTGGACAATAGCGGTCTGTTAGGTAGAATAAAGCAAAAATATGGGAAAAGGCCACATATGCAAACTGCAGTGTTAACTATTTAAAGAGATCCATTTAGCTCCCCTGACGGTTCTGTTCCAGTACAGTATGGTTTCCCCCTCCAAATAAATGGACATTTACACTAGCACTACTTGGTGACCAAGAGGCTTTAGGATTACATCTAATATACTTAAATGTCCAGACAGTCATTTAAAAAAATAAAATAGAAAAACAAAAAATAAATAAAAATCAGAGAATCTATTAAGCAGCAAGATCAAACTCAGCTGTAAGCTTTGCAGGTAAGTACAGTTGAAGTTGCTCACATGACGTGAACAGAATGAGAGATTGAGTTAGCTGCCCCCTGTGAGAGGAAAGGAAGTTGTGAAGATATGAAGTGGTTACCTTTGTTGCGATTTTCTGGAGGTCCTTGTTTTTTACCTGTTTAAATAAAGAGAAAAAAAAAAAAAGAAAAAAAAAAAAAAGAAAGAAACAAAAAGGAGGAGGGATTCCGGTCACTTTGACTGTATGAAAGAGGAGGATCATACCCCCCACTGTGATGGAAAAATGGAATGACTAACCCAGAGCAGCAGAAAGATGGTCAGACTTAGACTAAAGTGAAAAAAGGAGCTTAGGGATAATGTTAAAAAGAGTACAGAATCAGTGGAAAAGCCTGTAGAAAAGTAGGACTTAGTAGGATAATATTCAATAAGAACAGGATGATGAGATATCAAGATATGAAAATACCAACTATGCTGGAGGGAAAAACAATGTGCTAGGACAATACACAAGACAAAACTGAAGCAAACAGTATAATTGTTAGATGTTAGAAAAAGAAAAGGGAAAGTATGGGACGAAAAGACAAAGGGGAAAAATGTTATTGTAGGATAAAAAGTTGGTAAGATGTTGGTGAGAGAGTGATAAGTAACATATAAATAAGGATATGAGTGACAGGCTAGGGCATGGAGTAAAATAAAGACACAAGACATTAAAAGAAGGAAACATGAAGGAGACAGAAAGTCTAACACGCATAAAACAAGAAAAAAAAAAGTAGAAGGTTTTAAAATATGGTAAATTTGTGTTCGAAAGCAGCAAGATACCATTCCAAAGTAGAACAAAGCATCCAAAGTGATTCAAGTTCATTGAACCCTAAAGACTGCAGTCAATTTGTATGACATACAGACTCAAGAAAAAGTCAGGTAAAGTATAGAATTTAGACAATACAGGTATTGTACAGTGTTTATCACGAAAGACAGACTAACATAGATATAATGAAAAATGTATGAAAAGTGTAAACTTATTCTCAATTCACAACTAATTAAAAAGAAATGATGACAATAAAATATGAAAAGAAAGAACAGTTTAAGAAAAGATAGGTAGACGTCTGGGATCCATCTTTTTATAAATCAATGGGTCTTTACACAACATGAACAAACTTTGGGGCCCTCAAGCTGAGTTCCAGCAGATCTAACTGAAAAAGGCATAGGAATAACAGATACTTGAACAGTATGCTTTGTCAGGAAATGACCTATTGTTTAAATAGTTTAGTTTTATGCTAAACATACTTTAGAAAGACAACATCACCAAAAATTCTTTAATTTTCCAAATTAATATCTACATTTAAAGTGTAACCAAAGTTGATTTTCTGGCAGTTTTGGGTCATTAATAAATTTTGTAATATACTTTATCATCACATTTTCACTTAAAATTAGGCATGGTTCACATCTGTGTTCAGTATTCAATTCGAGAAGTCCGCTTGGGGACCCCCACCGAATGCATTGACAACCAGTGAGCTTATGAAAGCACATGGACCCCATAGACTATAATGGGGTCCGTGTGCTTTCATAAGCTCACCACTTGTCAATGCGTTCCGTTCGGGGGGGTCCCCAAGCGGAACACCGAACGCAAATGTGAACCAGGCCTTACATTTCTGTGAAATTCTGCATTTTTCACTGTTTCGTTTGCTTCTCTATTGAGAGCTGTTCCCTGCTTCTTATTGTGTATAGTGTATATGAGATTATGTGAAATGAAAATAAGGGAGGAGGGGGTCACTTCAAACGACTATATCTTGGCCATTATAAACTTGCTTTTGGAGTCATATGAAAGACCTTTCATGTGATACTTAGGATGCAGTTCTCTAAAAATTAAATAAATACTATATATATATATATATATATATATATATATATATATATATATATATATATATATATATTACTACATATTCTTGTATTGATTATGTAATTCATACCCACATGTGACCCATAGGATACATAGGTTCTTATAAACACATGGAAATTTATTGAAGGCTTCATGAAAAGTAGATCCATGAAAAACTGTATCTACTTTAGCTATATCAGTTAATGTAATTGAAGATGTCCATGGTTAGCTTTTCTTCATATTGGTATAGCGATTGGAAGTCTTCATTCAGGCTTTGTGCATCCATCTCTGCCTTCTTCCATCCATAGAACAACCCCCAGCATTTTGTGAGCATTTTCCAATAGCAAGGCTAGCAGCAAGACCCTCATGTGTGCCTGTCAATCATTTATATCAATTGGGAACGTGTGTCTTAGGAGCTTAGATAATCTTTTCCCTCTATATGGATAACGCCAATATAACTTACCTATGTGAACTAAAATAGAAATAGGTTGTAAGCTGTGTATAGAATTAACTCTGTACATGAGTAAATATCATTAATCCAATGATATTTAACAGGTTCTACCTGTGTAACTTCCAGACATATCACGAGATTGGAATATTTGTTTGTAGCTTCCCATGCACCATACACAATGAGAAGCAGGGAACAGCTCTCAATAGAGAAACAAGGGAAAGAACAAAAAATACAGGATTTCATTAGAAAGGAGCCAAAATTTGTTTGATAGGAGTATATTACAGAATTTATTAATGACACTTTGTTAATGAAATCTATGTTTTAAAACAAAAAATCCTAAAAGTATTGCAATTCCAATTTTGTTAGTAAGCTTAACACATTCTGTGACTTCCTGGTTTCTATGGAAGGACCATAGGCCATAAACACAATGGTCTGGAGCAGACCGTATTCATGTGTATGGGAGAAATTGGTAGGCATGTTCTGTCACCTGGGCAAAGGTCATGGTGTAGACAGGTAAGTAAATCTAGGTTCACCTTTGCACGAGACTCCGTTTAAAAACGGCAGAGAGAAGAGAGAAAAAGACTTTTCTGTTCACCAGTTTCAGTTCAAAAACCGATAGAAATCCGGCAGACAACATTACAGTCTATGTGGTCTGAGGGTTTTCTGCAGGTGACCGCTTTTTAAGTGGACAGGGTCTCTGTCTTTCAGGTCCCCATAATGACCCAAACAACTGAAACCTGATCGCTACTGTAAACCTAGCACCTACTTTAAAATCCTATATTGTGACTGGTGGATACTGTTTCCTATTTTCATATTCATGACAGCTGTGATCATCATTGTGCTGAGAGTTGAGGTGGCTTGCTGCAAACAAATCTCCTACAGAAAATAAGTTATATGGCCAAGTGGACAAAATCAGAACTGAAGGATTTTTAAAGATTTTTTTTTTTTTTAAATATTGATAACATGGAAATTTTTTAAAAAACTTCAAACGTTCTTTAAAAATATGTTTAAGCTAAAACTTGATAAAAAAAAAAAAAGGTCATTTTCTGATGACACATTCCCTTTAAGGTTAAAAGGAATTAGCAATATTGAAAAATAGTTCAATCTGCAGTAAGCATTTTAGGAAGGAGGAGCTGAGCAGACAAATACAAATTTCTAGAAAACATTCCTGTATAGCTTGTCATTTGTCCAATGAAAGCCTTCTCTATAGGTGTACATACAGTTAGTTGTCACGTACAGAGCCCCAGGTGGAACAGAGCTTTTAAGAATAAAACACATACTGAATTTACACTGGATTTTTTCCACAAAGCTATATCAATCTGCTGAACTTCTCCTTTTAAATAATAGGCTGAACACAAATTGGACTGTGTGAATCATTGCAAAATTCCCAAACACAATAAAGGTCTATTCTCAGGTCACTTTAATTATCTTAATCATGTCTCCATTTAGAAAACCCCCATATTTTTTCATCACACAATTTACCCAACATCTTACCCAACTTCCTGGCAGATAGTTACCTTTCTTTGACTTTTTTTCTTCCTCTCCACCTTCGTTTGCTCCCAAAAGTGTAAAAATGATGCCTGTCTGAGAGTTGATGCCTACAGCCGTAACAACCATCCGTCCAGACCCTTCCATCACATGTGTACCTACAGGGTGACATATAAAAGTATTACGATTGTTTCCTGCATTCAAATGATACTCCGACTTAAAAGGGTTTGTTCAATTTCAGACCAATAATAACAGACAAATGTCATTGTTTGCGCCAAGAAAAGTAATCCAATTTTCCAATATCAATTCCTCACAGTTTTCTAGATCACTGCTTACTGTCATTCACTCTGTTTATCTATAGTGGATGAAATTCTGACCTTGTGCACATCACATGACCATGCACCATTGTTAAATATCTTGTATTTGCCGGTGAGACTTGTGTCCACTGTTAAATATCCGGACCTGGCCTTGTCCACGATAGGAAGAAGTCAGCTTGTTATAAATCAGTGTAGAGGTTTATTAATATCTTGAAGGAAAACACAGGAACAGGGAAAATGTCCAAATAACACAAATATCAGTCAATTGTCAATAGCTTACATCTTCAGAGAAGTTAAATCATCTGGATATCTTGTAGTTACAGCTTGGTTCATGCTTGTCATCTGGTTGGTGGACTTGGGCTGGTTACGACGTCCATGGATGTCCATCTGCCTGGACCACCCACCCTGGTGTTCCCAAAGACAGACCTCCTGGTCTTCCCCTGGTCTTCCCAAAGACAGACCCAGACATGTGTATTTCTTACTCATTTATATTCATGAGAGTGGGTGTTACCTTCCATCTTGTAGCTATGTAAGGAGATTTCTAAAATAGTGTACACTAACCGCACCCATGTTCCAAGAATATAAGTGTATGATGTCAGTAGAGTGTTAACCCCATGTCTGCTAGAGAATATTGTAAATATATAATATTTAACATTTCCCCCTTTTGAGAGTGAAATATCTGTTTGAACTCTCAAGATATACCATACGACAATATTCATACAATTAGATTATATCTTCTTTCTTCTTTGCTGAATACTGGAACTTAATTTTCATTAATTGTCCATATAACAATAATTTCATCAATTTGCGATACATTTTGTCATTAATAAATGTTATGTTATGTTATGGTAAACTGTGATCAAAGATGGAAACAATTTGATCCACTATCTAACCTACACCTGATGAAGGCTCTTCTTTCATCGTCTGGTCTTCTGGTCATCTCTTCTTCCATCATAATAGAAGGCTTATTACCACAAATGTAGTTCTTGACTTAAAGTCCTTTTAGATTTCCTCCGTGTTGTGCAGATATTATAACATTGTCCATTAAAGTTCATATTGAGAAGATATTGATATAACAGCAAAGTCCATATGTTATGTTTCACTTTACCAAGACATAGACTGTAGAGGAGTTTCCTTTGGTATTTACCTTTACCACCTGTCACTGTAGAACAACAATGTGACACTTCTGGAGCAATACTGCAAAAGCAAGGCAAGTGTGAATTCTGCCATCATCCCTGCTGCTTGTCAGTAAGGTTCAGTCCTGGAATCTCAGTCTCTTGGATACACAATATCTGTGTTCGGGTTTTATCATTCACAACCCTTTTGCTCATCAAACAACTTAAAGTCTTGAAATAGAGAGGATTCCACCAAACATTGATGAGGACGTCTTTATATCTGTCCAATCATCAGCTGATCAAAGGTTCCAACCTCCAGTAATAATTTTTAAACACAGTCCTTGGCATAAGCTTAAGCATATAGCATCATACCTTCAGATTTTGTCTTTTCCCGCACATCTTCTTCTTGTAACTGTCAAAGTCTTTTTATTAACATTTGATATCAAACTTTCTCATAATCTTGGACTTGATTGAAGAAAAGTTTTCTTTCCCTAATAACTAAGCCAAACTAGGCAATTAACTAAACTATAATATCACCCACTAGAGGTAACAGAATGAATGACAGCAAGCAGAGATCTACAAAACCATATTAGGGAGCGTTCACACTACCGTCGGTGTCCGACAGGTAGTGTCCGCTCAAAATCTGTCACGGACATTAGGAGCGGACACTAGCTGTGTCCGTGACACCTGTCATTCATTTCAATGGGCATCAGGTGCGTTCTTTTGCATTCCGTGCCCTTCCTTCCCTGTCCGCAAGTGAAGATGTCTGACTTCTCAAGCGGACAGAAAAACCCGACATGTAGGGTTCTTCTGTCCGCCTGAGAAGTCGGACATCTTCACTTGCGGACAGGGAAGGACGGGCACGGAGTGCAAAAGAACGCACCCGATGCCCATTGAAATGAATGACAGGTGTCATGGACACAACTAGTGTCCGTTCCTAATGTCCGTGACAGATTTTGAGCGGACACTAGGAGCGGACACTACCTGTTGGACACCGACGGTAGTGTGAACGCCCCCTTAGAGAATTTTACAACTTTTCATTATCCAAACAAAAACAATGATCTCTCAGTAGTGTTCTAAAAAAGGTCAAACCCTTTACTATTGGTCTGAAACTGGCCAACTTTTAAATACTAATTCTTACCAGAAAGTAGCATGGGATCCTTTTCAAGGGATTTTTTAACCTGATCACTTTCTCCAGTTAGTGAGCTTTCATCAATTTTCAGGTCATTCCCCTGGATCAAGACACCATCTGCAGGCAGTAGATCCCCTGGTGGCATAATTAACACACTACAATATCAACACTGCACATACCGTGATGTAAAAAAGACAGCAGTTTTCATTACATGCAAGATTTTACCATATTTTATTTGTGCAATATCTCCGACAACCAATTCTGCAACAGGAATCTGGATGACTTGTCCTTTTCGGATAACAGTGAACTTTTGCTCCTGCTCAATTCGACTCTGAAGGCCTCGGAACTGCTTTTCTTTGCTCCAGTCATTGAATGCGGTTACCAAAACTACAATGATGACCGAGAATAAGATGGCTGCTCCCTCAATCCAACCAGCTTGTGCTTCTCCCTCATCCTCCACTCCTCCTGCTACTTCCCCACAAGCTGTTGAGAAAATAGTGATATAAAGGTCCTTGAAAGATTCAAAATATGTTGATAGTCAAAAGGGAATTGAGAAGCTCATAGCAAATGCAACACAAGTTAAAGAGGACCTTTCACCATATCTGGGCACAGGCAGTGTTATATACTGCCAGAAAGCTGACAGTGCGCTGAATTCAGCGCACTGTCGGCTTTCCCGATCTGTGCCCGGTGTAAAGCGCTATCGGTCCCGGTACCGTAGCGCTTTACAGTCAGAAGGGCGTTTCTGACCATTAGCCAGAGACGTCCTTCTGCCTCGCAGCGCCTATCACGCTGTGCTGTGGAGCGGGGAGGAACGCCCCCTCCCTCCCTGATAATACTCGTCTATGGACGAGCTGTGTGAGCAGAGGGAGGGGGCGTTCCTCCCCGCTCCACAGAACAGCGCGATAGGCGCCGCGAGGCAGAAGGACGTCTCTGGCTAATGGTCAGAAACGCCCTTCTGACCATAGAAGAGCTACGGTACCGGGCCGTAAGCTCTTCACACCGGGCACAGATCGGGAAAGCCGACAGTGCGCTGAACTCAGCGCACTGTCAGCTTTCTGGCAGTATATAACACTGCCTGTGCCTGGATATGGTGAAAGGTCCTCTTTAAGAATCAAAGTTTGTGTCCTTCTTTATCTATATCAAAACACACAAGGTCTGTGTTATTTACATTTTAAGGAAATTTTCTTTTTTTCCCTACAAGTGGTCAGCTTGAGCCCCTTATCTCAGAATATCCTGTAACAAGAAAGCAGAAAGGAAGGATACATCATCCTACATCAGAAAACTCGCATTAAAAAGTAGCAAACCATGACTTTAACTCCTTCTCTCCTTCATCTATATATAAAATAAACAACTGGGTGTTACCATAAATCTTGGCAAAGGGGTGTGTCCCTGTACAGTTGCACTATTAGCATTGACTGGATAATGACAAAGGGAAACGCCCTCAAATGATTGACATCCAGCTGTTAATTTAGTTATAAACTTCTAGTAGGAATAGCAACAATTCACAAAGTTCTAAGGAAAAATGCTCCAGAAATGTTATATGAGGAGAATACAATTATTTACCAAATCTAAACATGACATCTCTCTTTAGAGATACTTCCCCAAATTTACACAGATTACATAGTTAATATAGATTATAGAATCTCCCATAGCATGCTGAGCTCGTGATTGTTGGCCAATCCACAGATACACTCCAAATTGATTCTCAAAGCAGATTAAATAATTATACATCTCCAAAAATCTACTATCGTAATGAAATTCTAAGACTATCTTGATCATTCTAATGTGTTAGGGTATGAGCACAGTTTTTTTTTTGCAAGCGAAGATTGAAGCAGAAGTCTTTAAAAAACACCTCACAACTCTCCAATTCATATCAATGGAGGGTCAGAAACAGATTTTTTTTTTCCTCTAGCTGATTTGTCTACTAAAGGAAAAAAAAAAAAAAAAAAAAAGAAGAGTCACAATTTATCTTCATGTATTTTGCTTTGGAAACCCCTCTGAAATGAATAGGAGACAGAAAAAACACTTTTTTTTTCTTTTAGAAGTGATTTTTGGAGCAGATTAAGACAAAAAGAAAAAAACCTGCTTCAAAGAAAGGTTAGCTTTTTTGCTGCCTCACGTTCACTTCAATGGGGTTTGGCAGGTTGGAAGGCAGAATCAGCCTGTAATCATGAGGTTTTCTATTCCCTATAGCTGAAAAAAGGAATGCACCCAAAGGGAGAGTTGGGGTGCATTTTTGAGGCAGATTTTTTAAGTGGATTTTGCCTCAAAAACATGCCTACAAAAAATACTCAGTCTGGGTTCACATCTGTTTAAGCTCTACATGCAAAATCAGTTTTTGAACCTGTCTCAATTGATTTCATATGGCTCTTTTTCAAACCCATTGATCTCAAAGGGTTGTAAAAACCATACGCAGGTGTATGTTTGAAGCATTTCAGCCTAGTATCTGCTCTTTTTTGGTAGGAGAAAAAAAAGGTCTGACTTTTTCTCTATCAAAAAAATAAGAATATCACATGGACAACAAATAATCCGCTTGTTTATTTATTTATTTAACATTGGGCTCTATGGATTGCGGATTACAAACCGATAGTAAATCAGTTTGTGTGTTTTGTAATCCCTTTTCCCTCTGCGCATGCTCAGAATTAAGAGGGAAGGGGGGGGGGGGGTAGGAACTGATTGATCCAAAACGACACAAACATTTTTTTTTTTTTTTTTGAACGGACACCCACCCACATCCAGCTAAAAAGACTGATTCGGGTAACCATTGTACAGCTGGATACCTTGGACAGATACCAGGTGTACAGTAAGTGTAAATCTAGTGTAAGTGTGAACTTACCATTGAAATTTGTTTTTATTTTATTTAGCACGGAAACACAGCGATTTGCCCACGGTGGAAACGCAGCATGTCAATTATATCTACAGAAATGCCGAAGGCTTCCCAGTAGATAAAATTGTAACAGAAAGTCTATAGAGGAAACGCCGCAAACTTTCTGTTTAATGCGCTGCGGGAAGAACCGTGATGCGTTCACGCAGTGGTATTCACGCAGCGCTTTATAGCTGTGGGTCGTCCCATGGGGCCTTAGCCTTACAATGGAAAAAAAAATAAATACAAAAACATTAATAAAACAAAACTAAAGCCTTGCCAAAAATTAAATCCGGGTTTGGTCAACAATGAAGAGAGGTCTGAAAGCTATGAACACATTAGCACATATGTAAGAAGTAAGAGTTTTTAAATGGATTGTAATAGTAGGATTATATCCTCATGTGACAGTATTGACTAAAAAAAATTTACAGAAAAGGTCACACACCTTCATTATCTCCCCCTGGAGGATGGTAGAAAGATAGACCAAGCGATATTATGGCTGCAATTTCCAGGATAATTAGGGTTACATCTTGTAATGCCTCCCATACAAGTTGCAAGAATGTTTTGGCTTTCTTTGGCGGGATGAAATTTTTTCCAAAGATCTGTCTTCTCTTTTCCAAATCTGCAAGATTTCCTGACAAACCTGTAACAGTTAGAAAATAGGTTTTAGATTGAGAAATGCTGAAAGCATTGAGAGAACAAAAATGAAATTTTCAGACACCATATTGATAAGGAGAGTTGAAAGATTAACCACTTAAAAACACAGCCTAAGCGTACCTTAAGCTCTTAAAGATACAACCAAAAAACACCAGGGCCCCACATTGTGAAAACGTTGCAATTTGTTCGAGGCAGCAACGCCAAAACAAAAAACGCAAAGCTTTACAACACTTACAAAGTGGATGAGAGTCTGGCTAATCCCATCCACACATTGTAAAAAATATTCTCAAAGGAAACGCTGTGATTTCAAAAACTGTTGAATTTTTGTAAATTGCAGCATCAGTTATGTCTATGGACACACCGGCATTTTTTTGGTCTGCTGCTCGATACAAGGGGCCTTAGCCTAAAGAACACATACCAATTTTCCAAAATTGACATGTGTCACTTTATTTAACAATAACTTTGAAATGCTTAAACTTACCCATATGACTGAGATTGTTTTTTCATGACACATCATACTTCATGTGAGTGATGAACATTGATCAATTTTTTTTGCATTTATTTACAAAAAAAAAAAATTTGGAAATTATGAATGCTGATGTGATCCCAGCCTGACAGGTGAGCATTATTTAAACCTTGATTTAGGAACTCTTGAATAGTGAAATCATCAGCAAAATAAAAAGCAAAACTAAATAAAATGGTATTAGATGCTTAAAGTAATGCTTATTTCTTCACTCATCCTTTCAGTCACTCCCTTTCCCATCTATACTATACTAATTATGTAAAATTTGTGAGTTTCTACATTTCGCAAACCTTGTCTACTGAGTCTCATTCCTATATCTACCACCACAGGCATTCCAACCATTATTAGGCTCATGGAGGCTTACTACTATTAAGACATTGCCTGGGCAAAACCATTACCACCAGGCCCGACTCCTTGGAGATTCTGGTCGAGATCCCTGCCATCATGACTAGTGACTTCTAGTCCCAACCTTTTAGCCTTTCTTGCAAGGGGCTGCTGCACCCATGAAGTATCAATTCTGAAGGATCTTTTCTTAAAGCTCTACAGTGGGTCATCCCTCTATTTCTAATAGGAAATTAAGAATAAGTGGACAACTGGTTGTTGCTAGTTGGGGGTGTGTTCCTGCCCATTTGTTATACCACTCAATGTTCAATGTGCGGGGACACAAAGGGAACAGTAATCTCCAGGTCACAATAAATTCAGTCACTTAGCCTAACAACCCCTTTCAAGTTCTTTAACCGGTTAAGGACCAGGCCCAAAAGTATGTTAAAGACCAGGCCTTTTTTTTCAAAACTGACATATGTCACTTTAAATGGCAATAACTTTGAGACGGTTTAACTTACACAAGTGGTTTTGAGACTGTTTTTTTCGTAACACATTATACTTCATGTTAGTGGTAAATATTAATCAATATTTGTGTATTTATTTATAAAAAAAACTAGGAAATTTGATGGAAATTTGGAAAAAATTGCAATTTTCAAAATGTGAAATTCTCTGCTTTTCAGGCAGATAGTCATACCACCCAAATACATAAATAAATATTATCTCCCATATCTCTGCTTTATATCGGCATCATCTTTTGATTGTCTTTTAATTTATTTTGGACGTTACAAGGCTTACAAGTGTAACAGCGATTTTCTAGATTTGCAAGAAAATTCCCCAAACCAATTTTTTAGGGACCGCTTCAGTTCTGTAAGGAATTATAAAGGCCTATATAATAGAAACCCCCATAAATCACCCCATTTTCAAAACTACACCCCTCAAATTATTCAAAACAGCATTTGGGATGTTTGTTAACCCTTTAAGTTTTTCATAAGAATAAAAATAATATGGCAGTGAAATTTAGACATTTTATTTTTTTTCATTAATACATTCATTTAGACCTAAAATTAACACATTCACAAAGGGTTAAAGGAGAAAATGCATCTCACATTTTGTTATGCAATTTCTCCCGTGCACAGAAATACCCCACATGTGGGCGTAAACTGATTTTTGGGTACACAGCAGTGCATGGAAGGGAAGGAGCGACACTGGGTGTGTGAACAGCAGATTTTGCTGGAATAATTTTCAGGCACCATGCCTCATTTGCAGAGCCCCTAGAGTACCAAAACAATGGAAACCCCCCAAAAGTGACCCCATTTTAGAATCTACACCCCTCACAGAATTCATCAAGGGGTATAGTCAGCATTTTGACCCTACAGTTGTTTCACAGATTTTACTAACATTGGGATGTGTAAATGAAAAATTACTAAAATGTCACTTTATCCCCAAAGTTTTAATTTTCACAAGGGGATAAAGGACTAAAAGCCCCCCACAGTTTGTTACACAATTTCTCCTGAACACGGCAATACCCCATGTGTGGCCATATTCTGCTGTATGGGGACATGGCGGGGCTTGGAATGGAAAGAGCGCTATTTGGCTTTTGGATGGCAGATTTTGCTGGAATAATTTTAGGTGCCATGTCTCATTTGCAGAGCCCCTAGAGTACCAATACAGTGGAAACCCCCTAAAAGTGACCCCATTTTGGAAACTACACCCCCCACAGAACATATTAAAGGGTAGAGTGAGCATTTTGACCCTACAGCTGTTTCACAGATTTTCTTAACATTGGGGCATGAAAATGAAAAATTACTTTTTTTCCAATAAACTGTCAATTTAGCCCCAAATTTTTCATTTTCACAAGAGGATAAAGGGGAAAAAGCTCCATAAAGTTTGTTAAACAATTTCTCCTGAACACAGAAATGCCCCATATGTGGCCATAATCTACTGTATGGGAACATGGTGGGGCTCAGAATGGAAAGAGAGCTATTTGGCTTTTGAAGGACAGATTTTGCTGGAATATTTTTCAAGTCCCATGTCGCATTTGCAGAGCCCCTAAAGTACCAATACAGTGGAAACCCCCTAAAAGTGACCCCATTTTGGAAACTACACCACTCATAGAATTTATCTAGGGGTATACTGAGCATTTTGGCCTCACAGCTGTTTCACAGATTTTATTAACATTGGGATGTAAAAATGAAAAATTACTTTTTTTCCCAATGAATCGTCCATTTAGCGCCATATTTTTAATTTTGCAAGTAGTTAAAGAATTAAAAGCCCCCACAGTTTGTTACAAAATTTCTCCTGAACACGGCAATACCCCATATGTGGCCATAATCTGCTGTATGGGTACATGGTGGGGCTCAGAATGGAAAGAGAGCTATTTGGATTTTGGAGGGCAGATGTGGCTGGAATAGTTTTCAGGTGCCATGTCGCATTTGCTGAGCCCCTAAAGTATCAATACAATGGAAACCCCCCATTGTGACCCCATTTTAGAAACTACACCTGTCAAGGAATGAATCAAGGGGTATTATTTTGTGCCTAAAATGCTTCCAAAAAATGAATGTCCAAAATGAAAATTTAAATTTTGAAAGAAATATGCCATTTCGGTGCCCCATACATTGCACCCACTTTGTGTTGTCAGAGACCTGCACTCCTAAAACTATTAAGGGGCCATCCCGAGGGGCAAAAAATATATATATGTGGGTGTAAACTGCTGCTTGGGCACACAGGAGGGCTCAGAAGGGAAGGAGCACTGCGCTTTTTAGCTTTTGGGGTACAGATTTAGAGGGACTTTCTGGGGGCCATGTTCCTTTTGGAGAGACCTGGAGGTAACTGTAAACCCCATTTTGTAGGGGCAAGTTTAGGGTCTCTGCAAAAGTGTCATGGCATCCAAAAACCAAACCGTCTGCGCTCCAAAAACCCAATAACCCTTCTTCCCTTCTGTGTCCGGCTGTGCCCTAATATCAGTTTATACCCACATATGACATTACGTCCGTTATCCCGGGTACACCAGTGTCATACATGTGTCATACATGTGGCATAAACTGCAGTTTGGGCGCACAGCAGGGCGCAGAAGGGAAGGAGCGCGATGAGGCTTTTGGAGTACAGATTCAGATGTTTGGTATCTGGACGCCATGCCATGTTTGTAGAGCCTGTAAGGTACCAGAAAAGTGGATTCCCCAAAGGAGTGACCCCATTTTGAAAACTGCACCCCTCAAAGAATTTCTCAGGGGGTGTAGTGAGTATTAGTATCCCGGACATGACTGCACAGCGGATGGCGAAGAGGGAATGTGTAAGCGGTGCGGAGTACATTGCAGACACCAAATTCCCTACTATGTCCCAGTAGCTCCTATGATTGGGGGAGTCACTCTGGGGCTCATTTTGGGGGTCACTTCTGGTGTCTTTCCCTTGTAAACTGTAAATCTGGGGTGTCTCCTGAAGTACACTGACACAGCTTATACATTCCCTTTCTGACGCCGCCAGTTGTATTCTAATAATTTGGCGATTTTGGTTTTTTTTGTCTTCACATTGGTAGATGCTATATTTTCTTTATTCTTTTGGTGACGCGGCCATATAAGGGCTTGTTGTTTGCGGGATGTGATATATTTTGTAATGACACCATTTTTGGGTGCCTACAACATACTGAATACATTTTATTAACTCTTTCTTGCTGGATTTAAAAAAAAAATAAAATCCTGGCATTGAGTTGTACCCTTTAAATTTTTCGCCATGCAGCGCACAGTAAAAGTAACATGTTCCCTTTATTCTGCGGGTCGGTACGGTTACGGCGATACCTCATTTATACTATTTTTTTATGCGATACTAATTCTGCAGAACAAAAACACATTTGGGGACATAAATCAGTGATTTTTGCATCGCCATCTTATGAGAGGCGTAACATTTTTATTTTTCGGTTGACAGTGTTGGTTGAGGGCTTATTTTTTGCGGGACAACCTGCGCTTTTTATTGGTACTGTTGTGGGGTGCATATGATTTTTTGATCACTTTTTATAGCATATTTTGTAAGGTGATATGGTGAAAAATCACTACTTCTGGCGGGTTTTTTCCGGGTTTTTTTTCAGATGTACACCGTATACATTAAATATTATTTCAGTTTTATTGTACAGGTTGTTACGGACGCGGCGATACCAAATATGCATTGTTTTTATTAATTTTTAGTACTTTTTTATATAGTTCATTTTGTATAGAGAAAAAGGGATTTTTGGGCTTTATAACTTTATTACTTTTTTCATACACTTTACTTTTTTTTTAACTTTTTCATGTGTCCCTTTAGGACACTTGAATCAGTTGATGCTTTCATGAAAGCATCAACTGATTTTGTATAGTAGCTTGCAGGACACGAGCAGGACATGAGCCTGCTCGTGTCCTGCAAGCAGCAGAGGAAGTGAGACACATCGCTCACTTCCTCCATCGGTCGGCAGGATCAACCAGGTATGTGGGGGATCCGGTAGTCTGGGGTCACTGGCCAGACCCCAGACTACCTTTTACTGACATCGGCACCCCCCGATCTCGCCGCGGGGGGTGCCGATCAGCTTCAATATGCGGCGGATCCCTTTCGATCGCGCCGTGTTGTTTCACGGCACGATCGAAAGGGTTAAAACATTCAGTCGGAACTGAATGTTGTTGAGGGGGTGGTTAGGTGTTAGTAACACCTAATACCTGCCCTCCCCCCGCCCCACCCCCTGCCTAGTGAGTCTCTGAAGACCGGCCGTAAATTTACAATCGGCTGGTCTTAGAGACCAGGACTGCTGGCCGTAAATTTACGGCCAGCGGTCCTTAACCGGTTAATAGTACCCAATGATACCTAACAAACTTTTTAGGATAAGCTACAGTGTGTGTACACGAGGAGAAGTAGGACCTAAAATTTTGGATGATTTTTCTGGATAAGGTACTATGTTTACATGAGGAGAAACACAATTTCTGACCATTACATGAATATAGTTTTATTTGCTATACGGCTTTATTCAGATGACATAACAGGTGAAATGTATCTGTGGTGAGACTGTTGTAACAGATCTTTCAGACTTAAGCCTTTTCAGGGGATCTATGAAAATGGGCAAAAATGGTATGTTTTTTTTGTTTTTTTTTTAATGGATTTTTCACACAGTCAAAAACAGACATATGAATATGTCTGTTTGTCATATCTGTCATATGAATATGTGGGACGCAGACTAAGTTTTGACAATGGCCTTTACACAGCCATGATAACATTAATTTAAATAGAGCGAAAGGCCAGCTCCTCAATGGCATATTCTGTCTGTGAAATACCGATCGATGTCAGCACCATTTCCCAGATCAAACACAGACCTGTATAACAAGCATCATAATCTGTAATGTAAAAGAGTCCATGCCTTCCTGCGTGAGTAATATCTTGTGTTTTCGGGACAGAAGAATAGCAAGGAGTTCTAGTAAGATAGAAAACAATCATGATATACAGAATCAAAATCTCTGCTTAGTGTTCGGTTTATGTGAAGTCAGCCTAAGGGCCAAATTTGGGCTGCGAAATATGGTCCATTTGTCGACTTCATCTCTCAGCCTGACTGCGGCTTCTGTGAATTTAACTTACAGTATCATACTGATGATGCTAGAAGCTTCAGAACTATTACAGCTCTACTGACTGTCCAGCACTCACAGTAAGTCCAGGACAGTAAATTAATAGCAATTCTGAATCTTGAGGAATTAAAAATTAGCATGCTGCCGCAAATTCGGTTCACATAAACTGTGATATACTGTGATGTACAGGAAATACTGCCAACTCACAGACTATATTCCTCGGCCTGAATACAACTGTGTGAAAAGGCAGGCTGCTATCAATTCTTCAATACACTGTGCATGGAGAAAACAGGAGATTCTGTTCCCCAGTCTATCTGTAGCAAATCCTCAGAAGTAATAGCATGATGCAGGATAGCAGTAGAATTAGTATTGATTCTTGGGGTGATTTCCAAGATCCAAAGGTTGCCTTAGTTTATTGTTATTCATTCAGCTTTTACAAGCTGCCACCACCACTGACTTTGGGTTCAACGGAAACCCCACTTGTATACACACATGCACAGACACTTCAAAAGGTAATGGGTTCACATACAGCAACAGAAAGTAACCTTAACCCTTTAACTGCCAGGTTGTTCTTTTTGTTTTTTTTTATATTTTGCACCTCTGGTGACCAAGGCAATTTTCACAGATTTGAGATATACAAAAAAAATAAATAAAAATAGAATATAAAATATCATACTAATCCCCTATTACCTACATATTTTCTGAAAGACACCTGCAATATTCTCAAAACGCCACTTACCGTATTTTTCACTGGACTATAAGACGCACCTAGGTTTTAGAGGAGGAAAATAGGGAAAAAAAATTTTGAAGCAAAAACTGGTAAAATATTTAATATATGGGAGTTGTAGTTTTGCAACAGCTGCAAGGCCACATTGACAGGTGACCCTGCAGCTGTACGGGGATGCATAGAGCGTTTTTTTTGCGGGGCCAGCTGTACTTTTTAGTTATACCATTTTGGGGGATATCTATTGCTTAGATCACCTTGTATTGAAAAAAAAAAGGAGGTGATTTAGAACTTTTATTTATTTCATATTTTTAAAGCTTTTTTTTTTTTTTTTTTTACTATTTTATTCCCCCCCGGGGGCTTGAACCTGCGGTCACTTGATCGCAAGTCCCATAGACGGCAATACAACTGTATTGCCGTCTATGGGACATTCTGTGTATTAGTATTACGGCTGGTCATAGACCCAGCCGTAATACTAATATAGCAGTGACAGGCCCGGGAGCTTCATTAGGCTCCCGGCTGTCACCCGAACAGGTCGGCTCCTGCGATATCGCCGCGCAGGAGCCGGCCTGCAACTTTACAGGTACGGGGCCGGTGGGGACCGGCCCCGGGGGAGAAGAGGCCACCGATACTGACCCGGCATCCGCTGTACTAGAGAGGCGGATGCCGGGGAGGGATAGACGCCGGGGCCTGAGACATCGCTACGATCCTCTCCCCTGCATGAAGCCAGCGGCGGGGGCACGGAGGAGCCCCTGCCGCTGCTGGCTTCATGCGGGGCAGAGGAGCGCAGCGATGTCGCAGGCCCCGGCACCTGTGCTGGCGTCTATCACTTACCGGCTTCCGCCTCTCTATTACAGCGGATGCCAGGCGCCACCTTCAGACTATAAGACGCACCCTTCTTTTCCCCAAAAATTTTGGGAAAAAAAAGTGCGTCTTCTAGTCCGAAAAATACGGTATATGTATATGAACAGGCACCTTCATGCAAATTTGATGCAAAGTGAATGTTTTATAAGACAATGCAAATTAATTTATATTAGTTGCTAAAAGAAATAAACAAAAAGATATATATGCACCACACCTTCTAAAAAATAAGAAATCAACATGAGAAGAGTTCATTCAGATCATTAGTGTACATCCGCATGCACATTTCTTCAGAAAATCACCAAAACTGGAAGGAACAAAAATTTGCTTTGAAGTTAGAAATGTTAAAAAGGTATCACCTTATAAAATGTAGGGATTACGCACCCAGAAACACTATATATTTCTTGAAAGTAGAAAACCTGACAAACACAAAACAAATAGTTTTTTTTTTTTGTTTTTTTTTTTAAAATGCACCTAGAAATGCTCAAGCAATCCCTTTCTGCAAACAAAATGTACGGTATTTTCAAAAAAAACTGCAAGAAGAATTCATACATATCACACATATGTTTACATGTGCATATGTTAAAGAAACACCAAAATCGCTGAAATGCTCCAACCAATTTTGTGCATGCAAATTAAATAGGGGTTTACATAAGAATATAATTTTCTATCCCCCTATTAAATTGTAATTCTAGTGAATAATTATAATCTGTATATCTGTGATAACTAGGGTCAGTTTCAGATTGGCACAAAATGGTCACTTTATGTAACCTCTGAAGTTTATGCGGTTCATCATTGCTGGTGTGAGGGTTGGTTCACATGGACACCCCCCGGACAGAATACAATCGCAATTGCAAACGTTTGTGATGTCAAAGCACACGGACCCATAGACTATAATGGTCTCCGTGTGCTTGCTGTGCACTGCCCGCACGAATGATTTGTGCGGGCAGTGCGCGCCAAGCACACGGAGACCATTATAGTCTATGGGGTCCATAGTCTATGGGGTCCTCAGAGAGCCATAATTCTAAATCTGATGACCTGCTGGAAGTCCATGTGGATATCTTTTTTGGACTATAGGTGCAAAAACAAAACACAAAAAAGACCTGCTATTTTACCCATTTGAAAGCTTTCCAAAACTGGGATTTTTATATGTGGCCTTCAATGGGTAAAAATTGGTTATCTGACTGATGGAACTTTTGACTTTACCTGTCAAAAGTATTTTATATATTTTTTCTAGTGCTATTCGCTATTGATATTACCTTCTAATGGATATCGCTAGAGAGGTGAACCGCGTATTTCACTTTATAAAGATGCTCTGAAAGATATCTTAGGGATTATTATTGCTTTCTTTTGGGGAGAGACTGCTTTTCTTGATGAAGGTTCTACTTTATCTGTTCTGCTGTATTCCATTTACTTTTTTTTTTTTTTTTTTACATGTATTGCTGCCTTAACACTTTTTGTTAATGAACTGTAACTAGGACTTATTTTTCGATATTTCAAGCATACTCCAAAAATCCCGCAAAATTACGCGCGTTATACGCCCGTAACGACCCATTGAAATGAATGGATTCTGTTTTGAGCACTCACATTCTGACACGTGTATACGTGCCAGAATGCGCGCCAGTTGACTCCGTGTGAACTGGCCCTTAGACGTACTCAACTTGTGTCAGCAGAGAAACACATTCCAAAAACTGTTAGGCTGAGGTCCCACGTTGTAGAAATGCGGCGTTTTTTGTTGCAGATTCTGCTGTGTTTTTTTTTTTAAAGCCAAAGTCAAGAATGGATGCAAAAAGGAATTGAAAAATATATAGGAAGAGCCTATACTTCTCCCTTCTGCTTAATCCACTCCTGGCTTTGGCTAAAAAAAAAAAAAAAAAAAAAAAAAGCTTAAGAGAGTATCCCAGCCACAGCAGCCTTTGGAGTGTTCATTCATATTTTTATACATAATATGGAAAATTGAATACAAAAACGTGATTTAAATAATAGGTCATTTCCTGGCAACCCTTGCCCTTTAAGTGAGCTGAACTGAAGCAAAGCTGTAAACAAGAGTGACCCAAAATTGATCCAGAATGACGTGAGAGATTGAGATCATATAGAAAATTATTACAATTTTTTCCTGCTACAGGTGGTTCAAGAAGCCATTGATTGATGGGGTATACTTTGTTTTATGACTTTTCTGTTTTGGTTTAATTTTTGTTAAAGAAACGTATTGAATGACGTGATGGAATTTGTGGTAGTTGATCTGAGATTGTTAAGACCTTCTAAGGACCAGGTTTAGGTTTTTTTTTTTAATACTCTGATAAAAAAAACAAACAAACAAACCATAGAATCCAAAGGGTGTATTTTGTTTTTCTCTTGACTGTACATGGAACATTGTAGGAAAAAGGGTAAAGTGTGATGGTCGGCATACCTTTCATCTATCAGTGTGCCTATCTGATGTGGAGAAAACTTTTAATTTGTATGCAAATGAGCTGTTTGGTAAACCCAAGGCATGTCTGCATCTGCTGGAGAAAACGTTTTTGCCTCAGGCAGTTGAACATTGAGATCTGTTAATCTATAAATTATGTCTCAAGACAGAAGTTGCAGGATTGGATTAACCCCTTCCTCAGGTGAGCTCTTACCTTGTAACATGTAGTTCAATCAAAATTGCACGTCCCAAGACCTAATATCTTTTAATTCACACAACTGCCTATTTTTGCTAACTGCTGTATGATCAAAGAAGAGCAGCAACAAAAAATGGATTACATACCTTAACCACTTCAGTATCGGGCCAATTTGTGGTCCAGGACGAGACACATTTTAGGTTTATTATGTATGCGCGGTTTTGAGGTCTGTAAAATTTTTCTCGTATGTCTTAGTCAACTAATTTTTGCATCTTTTTTCGGGGACACATAGGGCTTTATTTTTATGTTATTTTTATTTTCAAATGTGTTTTAATTTTTTTTATATCCAGGAAAATATAAACAAAATAGGAGGGAAATTGTGTCTGGTTTTCAATTTATATATATTTTTTTATTTAATAACACAAAGTGTCACTGAAAAACTTTATAATATAGTTTTTCCTCTCCGTTACAGTAATTTTTATTTTGTATGGTGTCGTCGGGGGCGGGGCTATAACCTTTAATAACGGCGTTTTATTAGCGTTTTATTTTTTATTATTAGTTTATTTACATTTTTTTAAAACTTTTTTATTATATTTTTATTTTATTTTTTTTCCCAGATTGTGTCCCCATAAGGTAATAAGAGACCTTTGGGGACATCTGATCACTTTTTTTTTGTACTTGAGGCTGATTTCTCCTATAACTGAGGCTGGTACATTTAACCTCAGTTACAGGAGAAATACAGACTCCTGCACACTGTATACACAGTATGCAGAGCTGATCTGAGTCCTGTAGGACCCAGCAGCTCTGGCAGGACACTGCTCCCGGCAGATCACGTGTCTGCCGGGTCAGAGGGCAGCTGATTTATGGTTGCGTCCATAGCCGTGTTTACAGCGCTCATTGAGCGCTGTATACAAAGCGATCGAGATAGCAGAGCAGGTAATAAATCTGCCCTGCTATCTCTCTGGGAGCTCCGGCTGAAGTTACAGCCGGCTCCTAGTGAAAGCAGCTGCACGATCTTGTGCAGCTGCTGTGTTCTGACTTGGACGTACAGGTACGTCCTGGCAGAACTAGACAACCACTATCCGGACGTATATAGTCTATGGGCGGTCCGGAAGTGGTTAATTTTACTTTCTGTTTCTGTTCTGGCAACTAGAATGTGGCTTACAAAGGGATACAAAGGGATAGCTTTAAAAAAAAAAAAAAAAAAAAAAAAAAAAAAAATCTCTCTCTCTATATAATAATTTATATACATTAAAGTTTTGGCATAATAGAAGGTAGTATAAATGTATAGTATACATTACATTTAATAGCCAGAATTAGTCACACTGATGAATCTGCTATAAGAATGTCTAGTCTAGGTTTACACCGTTTACATGGCAGCTTTTGAAGTGGTCTATCTGAAAACCCTCTTCAAAATCATCCCTATTCTTCCTCCAATGGGCTTCAATGTGAGGCAGTGACATTTGCTTCTTTTTCGGAGCACTGGAAATAGAAGCATCGTGCTCGACCTTGCTCCAGTTTGCGTATCACCTCTGAAACTCAGCAAATAGTCTCATATTGATAAGCCCCATTTTATGAGGTAAAAGACTTTTTCAAAATACTCTCCAAAAGCCAACTACAAAACCGTGTGAAAATACTCTCAGATTCTCTGCTGTTGCTTTGAATGTTTTCTTTTTGACAGTTAGTCCAATGTCACTTAACTTTTCCTGACATCCACCGTAGTATTATGGCAGATGACAAGTATTTAACCCTTAGATACCATCGTCAGGATTTCTCACATAAGTACTATCAAGGTGTCTGTGGGATTCCTCTATTGACCCCTTTTTTCAATTTTTTTTTAAAAATTCTCTATTTGATTCTTAGATTTCCTACATTCATATAGAAACCCTACAATACAATTTGCTTTGGCTTTGCATTATAAAAAGCAAAAATTGACATTTTCAGAGCTACAGTAAAAAAAAAAAATTCCACTTAAATTTTTTATTATTTTGGCATTTTACTAATTTGTCGTAACATTGATGTAAACAACAACTTTTTTTTTTTATTTCAACATTTTTATTGATTTTACATATTCAATACATAAACTGTTACAACTATTTTTTTTTTTTTATCAAAAATTAAATCCTACATCTCAGTAATGAAAACCACCTGACAGGCAGACTTGTGTAGTTGCCCACAGCAACCAGAGCTCAGCTTTCAAGGCGGGTTCACACCTGTGCCCCGTCTCCGCTTTAGCCAATCCTGGGGGTTTACATCTCCTGCCCCGAGAAGCTGCACAGGGGAAACAAACCCATTCACTCGAATGGGTTTGCAAAGTGACCGCCTGTGTGTGTCTTCTGCCTCTCCACGGCAAAACTGTTTTTTTTAACCGGACACAAAGTCCTGCATGTCATGCACTTTGTGTCTGGTTAAAAAAAAAATAAAAAAAAATAAAAGGTTTCGCCGCGGAGAGGCAGAAGACGCACACACAGTATTTGTGTGCGCTAGCGAGATGTAACAAACGCAGTATTCTGCTCCTGTGGGTGAAGAGGGGGCGTGCCAAATTTCACCCATATTGGGCGAGAACTGTGGATTTGTATAGAGCAGACTACTACAGAATTTGAGTTTTATATATATATATATATATATATATATATATATATACACACACACACAGTGGGGCAAAAAAGTATTTAGTCAGTCACCAATAGTGCAAGTTCCACCACTTAAAAAGATGAGAGGCGTCTGTAATTTACATCATAGGTAGACCTCAACTATGAGAGACAAAATGAGAAAACAAATCCAGAAAATCACATTGTCTGATTTTGTAAGAATTTATTTGCAAATTATGGTGGAAAATAAGTATTTGGTCAGTAACAAAATTTCATCTCAATACTTTGTTATATATCCTTTGTTGGCAATGACAGAGGTCAAACGTTTTCTGTAAGTCTTCACAAGGTTGGCACACACTCTTGTTGGTATGTTGGCCCATTCCTCCATGCAGATCTCCTCTAGAGCAGTGATGTTTTGGGGCTGTCGCTTGGCAACACGGACTTTCAACTCTCTCCAAAGGTTTTCTATAGGGTTGAGATCTGGAGACTGGCTAGGCCACTCCAGGACCTTGAAATGCTTCTTACAAAGCCACTCCTTCGTTGCCCTGGCGGTGTGCTTTGGATCATTGTCATGTTGAAAGACCCAGCCACGTTTCATCTTCAATGCCCTTGCTGATGGAAGGAGGTTTGCACTCAAAATCTCACGATACATGGCCCCATTCATTCTTTCATGTACCCGGATCAGTCGTCCTGGCCCCTTTGCAGAGAAACAGCCCCAAAGCATGATGTTTCCACCCCCATGCTTTACAGTAGGTATGGTGTTTGATGGATGCAACTCAGTATTCTTTTTCCTCCAAACACGAAAAGTTGTGTTTCTACCAAACAGTTCCAGTTTGGTTTCATCAGACCATAGGACATTCTCCCAATACTCTTCTGGATCATCCAAATGCTCTCTAGCAAACTTCAGACGGGCCCGGACATGTACTGGCTTAAGCAGTGGGACACGTCTGGCACTGCAGGATCTGAGTCCCTGACGGCGTAGTGTGTTACTGATGGTAGGCTTTGTTACATTGGTCCCAGCTCTCTGCAGTTCATTCACTAGGTCCCCCCGCGTGGTTCGGGGATTCTTGCTCACCGTTCTTGTGATCATTTTGACCCCACGGGGTGAGATTTGCGTGGAGCCCCAGATCGAGGGAGAATATCAGTGGTCTTGTATGTCTTCCATTTTCTAATTATTTCTCCCACAGTTGATTTCTTCAATCCAAGCTGGTTGCCTGTTGCAGATTCAATCTTCCCAGCCCGGTGCAGGGCTACAATTTTGTTTCTGGTGTCCTTTGACAGCTCTTTGGCCTTCACCATAGTGGAGTTTGGAGTCTGACTGTTTGAGGGTGTGCACAGGTGTCTTTATATACCGATAAGTTTAAACAGGTGCCATTACTACAGGTAATGAGTGGAGGAAAGAGGAGACTCTTAAAGAAGAAGTTACAGGTCTGTGAGAGCCAGAAATCTGGATTGTTTGTAGGTGACCAAATACTTATTTTCCACCATAATTTGCAAATAAATTCTTACAAAATCAGACAATGTGATTTTCTGGATTTGTTTTCTTATTTTGTCTCTCATAGTGGAGGTCTACCTATGATGTACAGTCCTATGAAAAAGTTTGGGCACCCCTATTAATCTTAATCATTTTTTGTTCTAAATATTTTGGTGTTTGCAACAGCCATTTCAGTTTGATATATCTAATAACTGATGGACACAGTAATATTTCAGGATTGAAATGAGGTTTATTGTACTAACAGAAAATGTGCAATATGCATTAAACCAAAATTTGACCGGTGCAAAAGTATGGGCACCCTTATCATTTTATTGATTTGAATTCCCCTAACTACTTTTTACTGACTTACTGAAGCACAAAATTGGTTTTGTAACCTCAGTGAGCTTTGAACTTCATAGCCAGATGTATCCAATCATAAGAAAAGGTATTTAAGGTGGCCAATTGCAAGTTGATCTCCTATTTGAATCTCCTCTGAAGAGTGGCATCATGGGCTACTCAAAACAACTCTCAAATGATCTGAAAACAAAGATTGTTCAACATAGTTGTTCAGGGGAAGGATACAAAAAGTTGTCTCAGAGATTTAACCTGTCAGTTTCCACTGTGAGGAACATAGTAAGGAAATGGAAGACCACAGGGACAGTTCTTGTTAAGCCCAGAAGTGGCAGGCCAAGAAAAATATCAGAAAGGCAGAGAAGAAGAATGGTGAGAACAGTCAAGGACAATCCACAGACCACCTCCAAAGAGCTGCAGCATCATCTTGCTGCAGATGGTGTCACTGTGCATCAACTATACAGCGCACTTTGCACAAATAGAAGCTGTATGGGAGAGTGATGAGAAAGAAGCAGTTTCTGCACGTACGCCACAAATAGAGTTGCCTGAGGTATGAAAAAGCACATTTGGACAAGGCAGCTTCATTTTGGAAACAAAAATTGAGTTGTTTGGTTATAAAAAAAGGCGTTATGCATGGCGTCCAAAAAGAAACAGCATTCCAAGAAAAACACATGCTACCCACTGTAAAATTTGGTGGAGGTTCCATCATGCTTTGGGGCTGTGTGGCCAATGCCGGCATCGGGAATCTTGTTAAAGTTGAGAGTCGCATGGATTCCACTCAGTATCAGCAGATTCTTGAGAATAATGTTCAAGAATCAGTGACGAAGTTGAAGTTACGCCGGGGATGGATATTTCAGCAAGACAATGATCCAAAACACCGCTCCAAATCCTCAGGCATTCATGCAGAGGAACAATTACAATGTTCTGGAATGGCCATCCCAGTCCCCAGACCTGAATATCATTGAACATCTGTGGGATGATTTGAAGCGGGCTGTCCATGCTCGGCGACCATCTAACTTAACTGAACTTGAATTGTTTGTCCAAAATACCTTTATCCAGGATCCAGGAACTGATTAAAAGCTACAGGAAGCGACTAGAGGCTGTTATCTTTGCAAAAGGAGGATCTATTAAATATTAATGTCACTTTTCTGTTGAGGTGCCCATACTTTTGCACCGGTCAAATTTTGGTTTAATGCATATTGCACATTTTTTGTTAGTACAATAAACCTCATTTCAATCCTGAAATATTACTGTGTCCATCAGTTATTAGATATATCAAACTGAAATGGCTGCTGCAAATACCAAAATATTTAGAACTAAAAATGATTAAGATTAATAGGGGTGCCCAAACTTTTTCATAGGACTGTAAATTACAGACGCCTCATCTTTTTAAGTGGTGGAACTTGCACTATTGGTGACTGACTAAATACTTTTTTGCCCCACTGTATATATACACACACATATACACTCACCGGCCACTTTATTAGGTACACCTGTCCAACTGCTCGTTTACACTTACTTTCTAATCAGCCAATCACATGGCGGCAACTCAGTGCATTTAGGCATGTAGACATGGTCAAGACAATCTCCTGCAGTTCAAACCGAGCATCAGTATGGGGAAGAAAGGTGATTTGAGTGCCTTTGAACGTGGCATGGTTGTTGGTGCCAGAAGGGCTGGTCTGAGTATTTCAGAAACTGCTGATCTACTGGGATTTTCACGCACAACCATCTCTAAGGTTTACAGAGAATGGTCTGAAAAAGAAAAAACATCCAGTGAGCGGCAGTTCTGTGGGCGGAAATGCGTTGTTGATGCCAGAGGTCAGAGGAGAATGGCCAGACTGGTTCGAGCTGATAGAAAGGCAACAGTGACTCAAATAGCCACCCGTTACAACCAAGGTAGCCAGAAGAGCATCTCTGAACGCACAGTACGTCGAACTTTGAGGCAGATGGGCTACAGCAGCACAAGACCACACCGGGTGCCACTCCTTTCAGCTAAAAACAGGAAACTGAGGCTACAATTTGCACAAGCTCATCGAAATTGGACAATTGAACATTGGAAAAACGTTGCCTGGTCTGATGAGTCTCGATTTCTGCTGCGACATTCGGATGGTAGGGTCAGAATTTGGCGTCAACAACATGAAAGCATGGATCCATCCTGCCTTGTATCAACGGTTCAGGCTGGTGGTGGTGGTGTCATGGTGTGAGGAATATTTTCTTGGCACTCTTTGGGCCCCTTGGTACCAATTGAGCATCGTTGCAACGCCAAAGCCTACCTGAGTATTGTTGCTGACCATGTCCATCCCTTTATGACCACAATGTACCCAACATCTGATGGCTACTTTCAGCAGGATAATGCAATGCCATGTCATAAAGCTGGAATCATCTCAGACTGGTTTCTTGAACATGACAATGAGTTCACTGTACTCCAATGGCCTCCACAGTCACCAGATCTCAATCCAATAGAGCATCTTTGGGATGTGGTGGAACGGGAGATTCGCATCATGGATGTGCAGCCGACAAATCTGCGGCAACTGTGTGATGCCATCATGTCAATATGGACCAAAATCTCTGAGGAATGCTTCCAGCACCTTGTTGAATCTATGCCACGAAGAATTGAGGCAGTTCTGAAGGCAAAAGGGGGTCCAACCCGTTACTAGCATGGTGTACCTAATAAAGTGGCCGGTGAGTGTATATATGTACACACACATACACAGTAATATATTATATATATATATATATATATATATATATATATATAAATAATTTTTTTTCTTCATATATACCGTATATCCCTGTCCCTACAACACATACAAAAGTAAGCCAAAAGTAAATAAAGTTGAACAAATACACATTAGGTATCTTTGTGTCCAAGAATGCGCGATCTACAAACTTATAAAAATATTTATCCTGTACAGTGAACAACATAGCTGGGGGGGGAGGGAGAGCAAAGAGCTCAACCACTGTTTTTAATACTAAAATGGTATAAGTTAGACATCTTTTTGTCGCAGGACCAGATTTAAAAAAGAAAAAAAAAAATTGTAAAAAGCTATATAAATCATAGCTTCCTCACATGCAGTTATATAAAACCGATGGTATGCAATGTAAACAGTGAAAAGGTTATGACATAACAAGCAGATGATTGACACATTAACAAACACTAAATAGGGTTTGGAAGGATTATAGTGATAAAGTTGATCCTGCTCACTGCCAGTCTTTAGCCATCTGTCTCCTCGGAATCCGTCTCCTCCTCAGACAAGACGCAGGGCAACGCAATCAGGGCTACTTCATCTAGTCAAGCACTAATGTCCACTCACTAGGTTCTGGTACGCTGTTGAACATTCTCTCAGTCTTGAGCTCCACTTCAAGTTCTTTGGGGCTCAATTAGTTTCTTCACCTGCATAGTTAGGCTCCGTTCTTCAGGAGTAACGCGACGCTCATTTAGACACGCATACACGTGTCAGAGCGTGGCGCTTCAAAACAGATCCCATTGATTTCAATGGGTGCCGGCTTACGCGCACTAAACATTGAAATCAATGGGAGGCTTTGTAGCCCATTGATTTCAATGTGGTACGCGCGTAAGCCGGCACCCATTGAAAATAATAGGATCTGTTCTGAAGCGCCACGCTCTGACACGTGTATACGTGTCTAAATGAGAGACACGTTACTCTGTGAGAACAGAGCCTTACTCTGTAAGCCTTTATCGTCTTGAAGCCAATTGAACTATGCATGCCAACAACCGAGGTTTTACCACTCCAGCACTCAACCCACCTTGGAGTCCAGTGCTCGACACACAGTCCGCAACAGTAAAACCATCTCCCTCTACTGTTCCACTCCCTTTACAAGAGCACCAAGCCATGTTATGTCTTTAGCAATGGAAAAAGATTAAATAACATACCTAACTTGACGAACTGTCACCAGATCTGGACTACGCTCTCTTATGGATAAAAACATGAGAATTTTCGCAAGCATACCAGACATTTCTTTTACGAATACTCTAATAAACGTGGTAGGGCCCTGGCCTCTTTCCTTCACCCGATGTTCTCCAACACTTAGGTCTCATCCCTTAAAACTGACGAGGGCAGGGTCCTACATAAGCTCCCAGATATACAGTACAGACCAAAAGTTTTGACACCCTTCTCATTCAAAGAGTTTTCTGTATTTTCATGACTATGAAAATTGTAGATTCACACTGAAGACATCAAACCTATGAATTAACACATGTGGAATTATATACTTAACAAAAAAGCGTGAAACAACTGAAAATATGTCTTATATTCTAGGTTCTTCAAAGTAGCCACCTTTTGCTTTGATTCCTGCTTTGCACACTCTTGGCTTTCTCTTGATGAGCTTCAAGAGGTAGTCACCGGAAATGGTTTTCACTTCACAGGTATGCCCTGTCAGGGGGGATTTCTTGCCTTATAAATGAGGTTGGGACCATCAGTTGTGTTGTGCAGAAGTCAGGTGGATACACAGCTGATAGTCCTTCTGAATAGACTCTTAGAATTTGTATTATGGCAAAAAACAAACAACTAAGTAAAGAAAAATGAGTGGCCATCATTACTTTAAGAAATGAAGGTCAGTCAGTCCGAAAAAAATTGGGAAAACTTTGAAAGTGTCCCCAAGTGCAGTTGCAAAACCATCAAGTACTACAAAGAAACTGGCTCACATGAGGATCGCCCAAGGAAAGGAAGACCAAGAGTCACCTCTGCTGCGGAGAATAAGTTCATCCGAGTCTCCAGCCTCAGAAATCGCAGGTTAACAGCAGCTCAGATTAAAGACGAGGTCAAAGCCACACAGAGTTCTAGCAGCAGACACATCTCTACAACAACTGTTAAGAGGAGACTTTGTGCAGCAGGCTTTCATGGTAAAATAGCTGCTAGAAAACCACTGCTAAGGACAGGCAACAAGCAGAAGAAACTTGTTTGGGCTAAAGAACACAAGGAATGGACATTAGACCAGTGGAAATCTGTGCTTTAGTCTGATGAGTCCAAATTTGAGATCTTTGGTTCCAACCACCGTGTCTTTGTGCGGCAAAAACCACAGTGTTTTACAGTCCACACTCTGCAGAAAAATATGTGCAGCAGACACGCTTGATGTAATAAAGCCAAATGGTACCACACAGGGATGCCCCTGGTTACTGCTTCCATATTTATTAACAATAGAACATCTAGCGGTCGCCATATTGTGTTGTCCAGATATTAGAGGCATACACATTGGTTCACCGGAGGACAAATCTCTCCAATCCCACAGTCACATTCCCTTCTCTGATTAAGGAATTTGAAAGCTATGGGAGGGATAACAACTTTAAAGTTAAAGTTAATTACTTCCAGACAGATGTTCTTACATTTTATGGCCTGTGTTGGTGTCTCAACTTTTCAAACTTCTCATTCCGATGCAAGCCCACAAATCTTAAAGGGGCTCTATCACTAGATATACGTATTATGAACTAAAAACATGCCTGAATAGCCTTTAAAAAGGCTATTAAGGTGCTGCTATCAGTTTGTAAAAAGACCCCCCCCCCCCCCGTTTTTGTTTCTTACCTCAGAAATCGATATGCAAATGAGCTTGATCATGCACCACTCTTCCTTGTGCCCCCAAGCCCACCTCTTCCTGCTTATTCACCGCCTCCATTGTCGGCGGTTTCTATTGAAATAACGCGTGTGTGCAGTAGCGCACCGGAGGGAGCGCTACTGTGCACGCGCATTATTTCAATAGAAACCGCTGATGATTGAGGCGGTGAATAAGCAGCAGCAGGAGGGCTTAGAGGCAGCGGTGGGCATCCAGAAGCTATGACACTAAAGGGTGCACGGAACGCCCACCATGCACGATCAAGCTCATTTGCATATTGATTTCAGAGTTAAAAACAGGGGGGTCTTTTTACAAACTAATATCAGCACCTGAATAGCCTTTTTAAAGGCTATTCAGGCATATCTTTAGCTCATAACACGTATATCTAGTGATAGAGCCCCTTTAAGTACTTGGGTACTCACATCTCCACCAACCTCTACAATTTAGAGGCACATAAAACACTAGCAAAATGGATATCTTACCCAAGTTGTTATACCTCTTCCAGGCCATACCTCTGCCATCTCCATCCTTCAAAACTATGCAGGGCACCTTCTGGCCTGTCTCTTGGTGCTGTAACCACCCACACTTGCCAGAAAGATGCTTACAAGACTCAAGTCGATGGGAAGGATGGGGCTCCCAGACTTTTAAAGGTATCACTGAGTATCCATCTTGGTGCACTTGGTTTCAATGGAGATAAGCAGTGGTGGAGCTTAAAAACTAACTGGCCCTACTATCTCTGTTATCATTGCCTTGGATACCCCCTGGCGACAGACTTAGCATTGGTTGCTTCTTCATGACATCTTATCTCCTAACAACCTAGAATTGACTCATGATTCAGTATAGATTGTCTCAGACTGGGCATTATCATCCCTCTGTTTGACAACCCTCTCAATGTTTCCTAGACAATACACCTGCTGGGTTGCAGGTCTCCTGGTTGGAATACGAGCAGCTATGTACATGTTCATTAGGGGGCTGATCACCCTAGCCCTCATGGTCTTTGAGTCTATCCTATTGGCAAGTGAAGCCCCTCTCTACCTGGTGACCTTATTACATGGCATCTTGATGGATGGTGACATGGTGGGTGTGCCTGCTTGGGACCTTGAATTAAGCAGAAAGCTTCCAGAGAAAGAGAGGCACAAAATATATTTGTTCTCATGCATGTTTCCAATGTACTGGGTTTTCTGATCATTGTTGGCACTGTGAAACTGACACTGGCACCATGATCCACATGTAGTGCTTCTGACCGAGGCTACAAAGCTTCTGGAACAGCGTATTTGAAATTTACTCTCAAGTTCCCTACCGTACCTACCTACTGTATACTACATACATCGCCTTACTATCGCTGCTACTATGTCCAGCATCTAAACTCGAGAACACTTTGGCTAAGCACTTCCTTACTGTAGACAGAACAGTTATTCCCCATTCCATTGGTTTTCTTCCATAAAGTTCAGATTTGTGGAGCGCACGACTACTTGAAACTTCTCCAAAACGTTATCGCTGACAGCTCTGGTGAGCTCCTTGGTCTTCATGATGCTGTTTGTTCACTAGTGTTCTCTAACAAACCACTGAGGCCTTCACAGAGCAGGTGTATTTATACTGAGACTAAATTACACACAGCTGGACTCTATTAACTAATTAAGTGACTTCTGAAGGCAATTGATTGCACTGGATTTTATTTAGAGGTATCAGAGGAAAAGAGGGCTGAATACTTTAGCATGTCACACTTTTCAGATTTTGATTAAAATTTAAGAAACCATTTAAACGATTTTTGTTCCACTTCACAATTATGAGCTTTGTGTTGGTCTATCACTTTAAAATCTCAATAATATAAGTTTGTGGTTGTAAAGGTGACAAAATGTAAAAAGTTTAAGGGGAATGCAAGCCACTGTAGCCATAACTGCTGTTTTCCTAGTAGAGAGGAGGAGTAAAGAATGGATTTGTTATAAGGCTGTGTTTGCAACAGTATTTTTATACTGGTGATGCAAGTGGGATTTCTAACACCTTTCAAAGCAGTGCACCGCCCCCGTGCAGCCAGCCATCACCCTCATGGCTCTTCGGAGTGGTTAAGACATTCATAGATATCAAGACAACCAGAGGTAAAATGACAGCTGCTGACCTACAAGTGTCATTCTCTCCATCTTACAACACTATGCACCACCCTCAGTCTTTCATCTCTCTAAAAACAGCACTGAGATGATCATATCCTGCAGATCTATGCAGTACACAGGATGCAGAGCCGAGAAGCATCACACACAGCTGTATGCCAGGAACCTGAATAAGGCTAGAAAGTCAAATACAGAAGGATGAGCAAATCTCTGAGTTTCAGTACATTAAAGATCCAGGTACTGCACCAAATTTCCCCCCACCCCCTCATAATTCACTTACTTGCCTCTCACTGCTTTTTCACAGTAACCCACTCAGATTTTATCCTAAGCATTTCTTTAAATCAATTATCCATGCTCTTATTTTTATATTGTCCATTTTCTTCACCAGGTATCCTTCTAGAGACTAGTGAATGTTTCTAAGCCTTTATTTAAAGCACCAATTTTAAGCATTATTATTAGATATGAGCGAATAGTTTACTATTCAATATTCGATTCGAGTAGTCCTCAATATTCGACTACTCGAATCGAATATCGAATCCTATTATTGTCTATGGGGGAAAAATGCTCGTTTCAGGGGTAGGCAATATTCGATCAAACTGTACTTACCAAGTCCACGAGTGAGGGTCGGGCTGGATTCTTCTTCCCGCCCAGAGTCCTCGCGTCGTCTTCCGGCTTTGAATTCACTCTGCTTACGCATCGGGCCTAGGCAGAGCAGACTGCGCAAGCCCGCGCTACAAGAAAATGGCCGCTTACAGTGTAAGCAGGCAGTGCTGACACAATGGATGGGAACATACCTTTAATGCAAATTGGCAGTTTGCCAATTTTAAACATGCCGGGAAAATTAGAAAATCTAATTTGTTGCAAAATTCTAAAACACCGAAAGATATGAAGGTAGCCAGAAGTCACAGAGTTCTCCTCCAGCGGAGCTGAGGGGGATCATCAAAGCCAACACCACACTCATTATAAGGCGTCCCAGTGAGCTACTGAGATGCCGGAACAATCACAGGCATGGTGCGAGGAACAAGTTCAGCGGTAGGCCAGGTTGACAGCTGCCAAAACGATGCCAATTCAGCAGCAATTTGCCCTCCCACGTTATACCTTCGTTTACACCTCTCTACTGTCCTCTCCTCTTCCTCCCTGGATGTTAGTCCGCCCAGATCACGCTCCAGCAGTTGAAATTTCGGAAATGCGCAATTCTGCTCCGTTCAGAGTGGTACTGCGCATGTCCGACGGCCATGTTGATGTAGTTCACTGGTAGAAGGGAAACAGCCACATAGGAGCAGAAACGGCCACTTTACCTTAGTAAAGGTACATAACAAAATTTTCTAATTTTTTTTTTTTTTTTTTTTCAATGATTGTTGAAAAAGTTACCGACCATTTAAAACTTTTGTTATGTATGGCTGAATGTACAATTAGCTTTATCTACACAACATTGATAAAACTGCCATTTTTGCCAGTCTTTCTGGGTTTGTCACAAAAGCATGAACAGGGCAGTCTTCAATAAACACCTATAGCTTCAGTCAAACAGCTCATTCCTTAATCCCTTCCCGCCACAGGCATTTTTCAATTTTCGTTTTTCATTTTTGACTCCCCTCCTTCCAAACCCCATAACTTTTTTTTATTTTTCTGTTCTAAGAGCCATTTGAGGTCTTAATGTTTGCGGGACAAATTTCTCTTCATGATGTTACCATTTATTATTCTGTACAATGTACTGGGAAGCTTGAAAAAAATAAAAAAAATCTGAATGGGGTGGATTTGAAGAAAAAGTGCATTTGTTTTTTTACAGGCTTCGTTTTTACAGTGTTCGCTGTACAGCTAAAAAATAACGTCACCTGTATTCTATGTTTTGGTACGATTCCGACGATAGAAAATTTATATGGTTTTATTTACATTTTAGCCTCTGAACAAAAATCCAAATCTCTGCCCCAATTTTTTTTTTCTAAAAGTCGCCATATTCTGACACACAACTTTTTTATACTTCCATGTATGGAAATGCATAGGGCGCCGTTTTTGCTGGGCCAGGTATACTTTTTATTTATACCATTTTGGGGAATTACTATTGCTTTGATCACTTTTTAACTAAATTAAAAACTAAAAAAAAAATTTACTGTGGTGGGAAGGAGTTAAACAGATTAATGTAGACAGATTCTAATGCTTTGTTCTACTGGATTATACAATATTCTGCTGTTGAAAAAAATCTGATGAGGATTTTGGAGCCTATTTTTGTATTGACTCTCTGTAGCGAAGCAGCCGCACATCCTACTTATATTAAAAATCTTTCTTTGCAATCCCACCAGAGAATATGTGCTGGCGAGAGTCGGCAGATAGGGGATGTTTTTATCTTACATCTGAAAGCCAAAGTTTTGATGTATAAATGCCTTGGTCACAGGGGGCCAAACAGGTCTGGACAGAAATGATTGTTCCCTTAACTTAATATTTTGTTGCACAACCTTTTGAGGCAATCACTGCAATCAAACGATTCCTGTAACTGTCAATGAGACTTTTGCGCCTCTCAACAGGTATTTTGGCCCACTCCTCATGAGCAAACTGCTCCAGTTGTCTCGGGTTTGAAGGGTGCCTTTTCCAGACGGCATGTTTCATCTCCTTCCAAAGATGCTCAATAACATTTAGATCAGGGCTCATAGAAGGCCACTTCAGAATAGTCCAAGGTTTTCCTCAACCATTTTTGGGTGTTTTTAGCTGTGTGTTTTGGGTCATTACCTGCAACTGAGACCAAGCTTTGACACTGGGCAGCACATGTCTCTCTAGAATCCCTTGATAGTCTTTTGAGATTTCTTTGTACCTGGATTCAAGACACCCTGTGCCAGATGCAGCAAAGCAGCCCCTGAACATAACAGAGCCTCCTCCATGTTTCACAGTAGGGACAGTGTTCTTTTCAAGATATGCTTAATTTTTCCATCTGTGAAGATAGAGCTGAAGTTCCTTGCCAAAACGTTTGGCTTTTGTCTCATCTGTCCACAGGACATTTTCCCAGAAGCTTTGTGACTTGTCATCATGTATAGTAGTTTGGTTATTATTACTTTTGTCAGATTCAAGTTATTTCTGTGACCATTGTGGGTTTTTCTTTCATAAAACGAGGGGCACCAACAATTTTGTCCACATGGGTATATCCTTCGAGTGCCTGGAGTACAACAGAGGGTACAAAGATGGTCGACGTGCACCACAGAGCTCTCAGGATGGACAACCTCGAGAAGCCGCTGGCTAAGAGGTAGCTCTGTAAAGCGGCAGAAAACCTGAGCATCATATGTCACCAGTATCTCTGGGCATGGGCAGGGAGGTGAGTGGTGTGGCAGACCCGATCAGCGGATAGAAGCTGACTCACGATTCATGTCATAGAGGGGGATCGCAGTGGAGAAGTAGTAAAGGCAACTGCAAAGAGGTCAGGCACCCGCAGAAGCAGGGGGTGACATCCATCCGGACCAGCCACAGAAGGCCGAGGAGATTCTAGGGCTGGATGGCAATTCTGGCACACTTCTCTGGTCCAGTCTGGCAAGTAGTGAGGTAGTGAAGAGCTCAGCTCACATAAATGGTTCCGCAGTGGCACCTGATCAAGGAGGAGCTGACATCGGCTAAAAACACATCACTATAGCTACCTGGTATCAGATAGTTCAGAGTCATAGAGTTGCTAAGAACATGAGAGTTCTAGAAGCTTTAAAAGCTTAAATTTTTAAACGAGGCAAATGTTAAAAAAAAAATCCGGCATTCTATTGCATCTACAAAATTTGACTGGTATTTTAGGAAGCAAAGATATCTAATCGGTCTTGAACCCCAGGGGATCTACAATGCTAATGTATTGCAATGTAGTGTGAAAAAGCCTAGCGCAGCCTAAAATAGAACCAATGTGTTGACAACTCTGGTGACCTTCAATAAGCTTCATAGCAACTGATTGTCGCCCTCCCAGGAAAGGGTTAAAACCTAATTAAACTTTGTTGATCTAGCAGTGTTTGTATCATTAATAAATTTTGTAACATACAATACAGACCAAAAGTTTGGACACACCTTTTCATTGAAAGAGTCTTCTGTATTTTCATGACTATGAAAATTGTAGATTCACACTGAAGGCATCAAAACTATGAATTAACACATCTGGAATTATATACCAAAAAGTGTGAAACAACTGAAAATATGTCTTATATTCTAGGTTCTTCAAAGTAGCCACATTTTGCTTTGATTACAGCTTAATATACTCTTGGCATTCTCTTGATAAGCTTCAAGAGGTAGTCACCTGAAATGATCTTTCAACAGTCTTGAAAAAGTTCCCAGAGATGCTTAGCACTTGTTGGCCCTTTTGCCTTCACTCTGCAGTCCAGCTCACCACAAACAGTGTTTGGGAGTATTTAAAATACAAGTAGTTAAAATGGTATTTAAAATAATTGTCAGGTATTTGTATTTTGTAATTAAAATACTTTTAGGAAGTATTTTACGTATTTTAAATTACTGTCTAAATTCAATACAAATGTTGTAATTTTAATAACCTACCTCACCGTACTTAAAAAAAAAAAAACCCCAAAAAAACAGCATGAGTCATGTCATCACTCTCGTTTCTCGTATCTCATGCGAGGTGCAAAGAGAGGAGGGAAAATTCCAGCGCGTTCCAGCAAAGCAAGTCCGCCTTGTAGTGAAGCGTGATTTATTTTTAGTTTTTAATTATCCCAATCGCGTAATCCATTCTGTAAAATTACTTCAAATATGGAGGAAAATCGTAATACCAGTGAAGGGGATGCAACAGACAATGATTCAGATCTCAAAGACCCACATCTCCCTGCAATTTTCGACAGAACTTTTTTCAAAATTAACAAGACTAAATCCGAAGCGGCAGGGGCAGGACAAAAAGTGTATGCTTACTGCAAGGTCTTTCCAAACAAGCTACTCACGGGTCAAAAACTCAACATCCAATTTCCTTAAGCACTTAAGGGTAAGTTATTTAATTACATTATGGTTTGCTTTTTATTTTACAAACCCCCACCCCGAAGCAAATTTTTAAAAGCGGATGTGGACGCGATTTTTTACCACACTATTAAAAATTAAAATAAAAAGTCGATTTCAAATTAAAAATTTTAAAACAAGCAAAATACGTTCAAAGAATTTTTTCATGTGTCTCGAGATTTACGAGAATTGACGAGAATCTCACCCACGCTGCGTTATATAATACATATATATATATATATATATATATATATATTATATATATGAATATGCGCTATATATTACGCTTACTTAACATAAATAATGTATAATAACTAGAGATGAGCGAACACGGTTCGGAGCAGCCAATCCGAACAGCACGCTCCCATAGAAATGAATGGAAGCACCTGGCACGCAGACTTTGCCGGCGGTCGGCCGCTTAACCCCCCGCGTGCCGGCCGCTTCCATTCATTTCTATGGGAGCGTGCTGTTCGGAACGGCTGTTCCGAACAGTGTTCGCTCATCTCTAATAATAACTTTTCGAGTTTTGGAAATAAACTTAAAAAGTTCTTTTTCCATTTAGTCTACGTTCAATTGTTCCATTTTTTGTTTTTATTAAATTCTGTTTAAATTTTTCAAGTATTTTAGTATTTTTAAAATACTTTTGAAGTAGTATTTAGTTTTTCTATTTAAAATACTTCAGTCATAAGTATTTTGTTTTTAAAATACTTTCCCAAACACTGACCCCAAACCATCTCGACTGGGTTCAGGACTGGTGACTGCGGAGGCCAGGTCATCTGGCGTAGCACCTCATCACTCTTCTTCTTGGTCAAATAGCCCTTACACAGCCTGGAGGTGTGTTTGGGGTCCTGTTGAAAAATAAATGATGGTCCAACTAAACGCAAACCGGATGGAATAGCATGCCACTGCAAGATGCTATGGTAGCCATGCCGGTTCAGTATGCCTTCAATTTTGAATAAATCCCCAACAGTGTCACCAGCAAAGCACCCCTACACCATCACACCTCCTCCTCCATGCTTCACGGTGGGTACCAGCATGTAGAGTCCATCTGTTCACCTTTCCTGCGTCACCGCACAAAGACAAGGTGATTGGAACCAAAGATCTCAAATTTGGACTCATCAGACTAAAGCACAGATTTCCACTGGTCGAATGTCCATTCCTTGTGTTCTTTAGCCCAAACAAGTCTCTTCTGCTTGTTGCCTGTCCTTAGCAGTGGTTTTCTAGCAGCTATTTTACTATGAAGGCCTGCTGTACAAAGTCTCCTCTAAACAGTAGTTGTAGAGACGTGTCTGCTGCTAGAACTCTGTGTGGCATTGACCTGGTCTCTAATCTGAGCTGATGTTATCCTGCGATTTCTAAGGCTGGTGACTCGGACGAACTTATCCTCCGCAGCAGAAGTGACTCTTGGTCTTCCTTTCCTGGGGCGGTCCTCATGTGAGCCAGTTTCTTTGTAGCACTTGATGGTTTTTGCAACTGCACTTGGGGACACTTTTAAAGGTTTCCCAATTTTGCGGACTGAATGACTTTCATTTCTTAAAATAATGATGGCCACTCGTGTTTCTTTACTTAGCTGCTTTTTTCTTTCCATAATACAAATTCTAACAGTCTATTCTGTAGGACTATCAGTTGTGTATCCACCTAACTTCTGCACAACACAACTGATGGTCCCAACCCCATTTATAAGGCAAGAAATCCCACCTGACAGGGCATACCTGTGAACTTTTGTGAAGTGAAAACCATTTCTGGTTACTACCTCTTGAAGCTCATCAAGAGAATGCCAAGAGTTTGCAAAGCAGGAATCAAAGCAAAAGGTGGCTACTTTGAAGAACCTAGAATATAAGACATATTTTGAGTTATTTCACACTTTTTTTTTTTATTAAGTATATAATAATTCCACATGTGTTAAGTCATAGTTTTGATGGCTTCAGTGTGAATCTACAATTTTCATAGTCATGAAAATACAGAAAACTCTTTGAATGAGAAGGTGTGTCCAAACTTTTGGTCTGTATTGTACTTTATTAACATATTTTTGCTGGTTTCAGTGAAATACTGCATTTCTTTATTTTTTCCCCCTAGCTTCCCAATTGGGAACTGTACACATCTTTTCACTGTATACAGGTTTGTGTGTAAAGTAGGGAAAATAAGGGCAGTTCTAGTTATGACAGTTGAGCATTTGAAAACGTTGGAACAGGAGTCTCTTTCAACTTTCACATGTAAGGAATGAAGTTTCAGAATTTGTTGAAGGGGAAGTTGGAACCCCAATGACTTTTGAACGACCCTCCTTCGGGTTGGAAGAACAGACGACAAACTGCTGTCAACATTTTGACAAAGGTCAAACATGTTGACCCAATGTGCAGTCAGAGATAGGTAATGGCCCTGCCCATGCTGGCTAGTCCACGTGTCCATTGTCAAATGCACACATGCACTAAGATTGCTTTAGGGCACACTTGATCTGTTGCTTGACATGCTCCTGTAAGTCAAGGACTGCCTTTCGTGAAAAGTAATGGTGGCTGGGTACAACATATTGGGGCACAGCATGGGCCATCAGGGAGCGAAAAGCCTTTGATTCCACAAAGTGGAAAGGGACCATTTCCAAGGCCAGTAGTTTTGAAATGCTGGAGTTAGGCTGGGGCCCCACACTGCAGAAACGCAGCTTCTTTTGTTACAGATTTTGTTGCGGTTTTTTGAGCTAAAGCCAGGATTGGATTGAGCAGAAGAGAAGTATAAGAACTTCCTATATATTTCCCATTCCCTCTGTAGCCATTCTTGGCTTTGGCTCAAAAAACTGCAGCAAAATCTGCAACAAAAGAAGCTGCGTTTCCGCAACGTGGGGCTTCAGCCTTAAGCAGCGTAGCACGCTCATGTGTGGCTGGATAGGTTTTTTTCCTTTCCATTACTTGCTGGAGGGTGGGCTGAATATTAGAGTCAGAAAGAGAGGAACATGTTGGAGCAATTGGCCGGCGAAATTCAGACATGGCTCTTTGGCCAGTGGTTCCTGTAATTCTTTTATACAAATTGCTTGACAGTTGTCCAGCACTGCTGCCTGGCACACATGAAGTTGGTGTGTACGTGGCACTGGACAAGTAGGTGGAAGAACTAGCCAAAGCTCGTGGTGGGCCAACGTTCACAGGCACATCCCTCTCTTTACTTTCTTGTTGATTATATATTTAAAAAGTGATGGGTGTACAGATTTCAAATGCCTAGGCCATAGCATTTGTATTGAGGTGCCTAGTGTCCTTTCCTCAGCTAAGTGACTGCTTGCAAGTCTTGCATATCACCCTCGTTGGGTCATTTTCATCTTTAGTCAAATAAAACCGCACAGTTTGTTTGGAGCCTTTCTTTTTTGGATTAGCACATTTAGGCGCTTTGGGTCGCACAATGCCGGTGGAAGTAGCGTTTACTAGTGTGTGTGTTATAACTGGGATTTGTGCATTAATTGGATGACGTTTTGGTGGCGCTGGCAAACGAACTTGAACCTCATTATCAGAAGTAGTACCCTGATCCTCTTCACGTGGAGACCAAGTTTTGTCAACATAGTCATCATCCACTGGCTCTTCTGAACAATCTTCCACACTATCACATGGACTGGCCTGGATGATGGTGAAGGCAGCCGCATCTGGAATTTGTGTTTCATCATAGTCAGATGACAGCAGTATGTCTGTGAAATTGGACATTGAATGATCAAATAATGCAGCAGATCCCTCAACTTCTTCCAAATTTGTTGGACAGGTTAATTTAGAAGGTGGTGAACTGGATCCCCATTGAACAATCTGCACAGCAGATGACCCAAAGCTTCGTTAAGGGGGCTCTATCAGCAAAATTTTGCTGTATGAGCCCCACATATGCGTGAATGACTTTGGATCATTAAACACCACCCACAGTGTATGATTTACATATATGTTTTTATAGTTTTATTTTAAAACGGGACAGGGGTTTAAAATAAGATTACTGGTGCCTGAATAGCCTTTTTAAACGCTATTCACACATATGTGGGGCTCATACCGCAAAATTTTAAGCCCCTTTAAGTGGAATATGAGGAGGAATTCCTTCCAGAAAAAGATGCTTCAATATATGAAGAAATAAGTTCTCTGTGGACTGGCTTATCAGCATTCAGAATACCAGATTTGCCACACACCAGCAATGCTGACGCTTGTTTTTTCCCTTCCACAGCAGATGGTTGAGCACTGGCCAGAGCACCACTGTTGGATACTTTTACTTTTTTAGTTTCGGGGGGCATAGTAACTTTCAAGTGAAAAAGCAGTTTTTATTTAGTTGAGTGGCTGGAGAGTTCCCCTTTTTGATGGGAACAGCCTCTGTTTCTTAGAAAAAAAAAAAAGGAAATATATGTTTTTTTTCAAAGATGAATATAGTTTGAGCCCTATTGGATATGGACAGCCGCTGGTTGTCAGAAATGAACGGATGCCTTTTTGTGAAAGGTATATATAAATCTGAGGACAGAGCTGCCTATTGGATGTGGACAGCCGCTGGTTGTCAGAAATGAACGTATACCTTTTTGGCAAAGGTATATATAGTCTGAGGAGAGAGCTAATAACACCCTCACTAGCACAGCTAAAGACCTGCCTAAACTGACCCTAACTACAACTGAGCTCCTCTCCCTAGCTAGTATATGCAGCAAAATGGTGGCATCAGCATCATCACCGCCCTTATATAGAGAGGTGTGATGATGCTGCTGACAACCAATGAAATTACTGCCCATAAGTAATGTGGTGCCTGAGTTTCAGGCGTCATGTTAGCTGTTCCCACAATGACTGGCCAGTAGCCAAGCATTGTGGGAACATAACCTCCGACCTCGATCCCGCAAGAAAAGATCGGGTTCAGAATTCGGATCGCGATCGTGAAATTCACTCCATCGCCAATCAGAATCCGATCTTTTCCGAACCCGATCGTTCAACCCTAATTGCAACGTTAGATAATGTATACTTTTAGTCAGTTGCATTAATACCTTGCAGTGCTGCTTGTGCGCTGTGTAGTCCTAGTTATTCATGAGCTGTGGCTCCCCTACTGCTGGTTGACAGCTTTTATTTACTGTACAAGATTGGATGCCAGCCATTAGCTGGTCTTGCAGGTATACTTACTGCATAAATCATATTGAAATCATGCGTAAACTACAACTCAGTTGGCACGTAAAGAGGACCTTTCCCACCCCCACCAATTCAACCTCTCTGCATCTGTCAGTAAGAGGTGCTCCACAGATTCTGCTGAAATTGAAATCAATGGTGTTAGATTTGGTACCTGAATAGGCTTTACAGTCAAGTGGGTGGTGCTGCACAGGGGCAAGCAAAACACCATACAATCCTGTTCCTGCACTGATTGCTTGGAAATGGTGGAAGCTAGAGAAAAAAAATTCCCACTGTATCAAAATCAGTGTATACAAAAACGAAAAGCAGGAAAAATCTGGAATTGACATTAGTAATGAAATATCTTCATTAACTATAGCAAGATTAGCCAAAGCATTCCCATATTTATGTTGCTGCAACTTTGGTGAACATGCGAATTTGTTGCATATATGGTGGAGCTATAAAGAGAATTCAAGAGTTTTGGTAGGAAGTTTTTGTATTAAACTCCTGAATTTGTTCTAAATCCATTCCAGTGTTGCCAGATCTGGCATCTGAGATTATCTCTTCTGAAAGCAGATAAACAGTCAATAGAATACCAAATGCTGCCAGATCAGAGTTAGGGGGCGTTCACACTACCGTCAGTGTCCAACAGGTAGTGTCCGCTCCTAGTGTCCGTTCAAAGTCTCGAACGGACATTAGGAGCAGACACTAGCTGTGTCCGTGACACTTTTCATTCATTTAAATGGCGATCGGGTGCGTTCTTTTGCACTCCGTGCCTGTCTTTCACTGTCCGCTTGTAAAGATGCCCGACTTTAAAAATGTTGGGTTTTTCTGTCCGCTTGAAAAGTCGGACATCTTTACAAGCAGACAGTGAAGGACAGGCACGGAGTGCAAAAGAACGCACCCGATCGCCATTTAAATGAATGAAAAGCGTCACGGACACAGCTAGTGTCCGCTCCTAATGTCCGTGCGAGATTTTGAACGGACACTAGGAGCGGACACTACCCGTCGGACATTGACGGTAGTGTAAACACTCCCTTGGTATTTCATTGGAAATCAAGTATACCAGCTGCGTTGGCACAAGTTATTGTGACAGTAAACAGATACTTTTCCTATGAGACAAATGTCAAACGAGTGTGGGGTTTTTCAGATTATCAACCTGAACAAGATATGGGAAACCCTCAATAAGATGAGAGAAACACCTTACATTAAACTAACATTTGGTCCCATCTCATCCCTCCTATCCTTTTACAATCTCCATCCTTCTTCAAGTTGCAAGAGTCAACTTACCAGAAACAGGTAAGTGATATACGCATCACATGATTCCCATCATGAAATACACACACAGTAATCATAGCTGCTTTTGTGCCATAGCATCGCTCCACAGAATCCCTCCTTGACTATGCTGACCAACTTCATATTAAAGTTAGTTTTCTTCTTTCTGCAAAAGACTGTGTATCACAAATGTTTTCCCGCAGTCTAATCTAGTGCTGGAGCAGGAGAAATAAATTTATAATGCACACAATGCCACCACTCAAAGAAACTCAAAAGGAGACCAAAGTAGTTTAGTAGGACTTAGGCCATGTTCACACTACCGTTGCTGTCATCAGCCTTAGTAAGACAGCAACAACATTAACTGTAGCAGAGTAATGCAGACTGTGAGCCCCCTCGTACACCACATCCATTGTGTCTACTTTTGCAACACAATAAAAAGTCTTGCATGAATGTCTTTTATTTCGACAGAATATAAAATACATGACAGAAGAAAGATTATTATTATTGTTTATTTATATAGCACCATTAATTCCATGGAGCTTTACATTTGGGGGTTTACATAAAATACACAAAATATACAGGTAGATATGATACTAATAGTGACCGACTGGCACAGTGGGGTAGAGGGCCTTGCCTGTAAGGGCTTACAATCTATGAGGGAAGGGGATAGAGACAGAAGGAGAGGGGGAGATAGTTCAGATGGTGGTGTGGTGATAGTGTTATTGGAGGGTGTAGGTCTTCCTGAATAGGTGAGTCTTCAGGGCCTTCTTGAATCCTGTGATTGTGGGGATCAGTCTTATGTGTCGTGGTAAGGAGTTCCAGAGTATGGGGGATGCACGGGAGAAATCTTGGAGACGGTTGTGTGAGGAGCAGATGAGAGCAGAGCAGAGTAGGAGGTCGTTGGAGGATCTGAGATTACGTGTGGGCAGGTAGTGGGAGATTAGTTCAGAGATATATGGAGGAGCCAGGTTGTGAATGCAGACGGATACGCAACGGAGGGGGCACCATCCACGTTACATAATAGCAGTGGGAACTGCTTATGGGTCTAGTAGCAGCTGTGACCATGACAACTCTTGCTCTCCCTTCCACGGCATAGCAAGATACAGCAGCGAGTTCTGAGATACTGGTGTAGAGTCTGGTGTAACTGACGCCAGTTTTCTGGAATGAGTCATAATAAATTGACGGGCTGAGGCATCCTCGCCCTGACCCACCTAGATTCTCATGGCATTGCAATTATTTATTTTTTGTTTAAACTGGCAATCAGAGCAATGGGAAAAGTTGCAATTTTTGCTCAAAAAAGGTGGACATAACAAAAATTGTGACTTTTCATGCCTTGTACACCACAAAACTAAACTTGTACAGCCAAAAACCAATCACACCTAATGTGTACAAAAAGAGTGGTGGGGTGATATTTTAAGACACTGTATACTAGCAAAAAATAGGGAAATTAATACCAATTAAATATACCCTGGTAGTGATAGGGTCAATGGTCATTAACGACATATTGGTATAGTACTGTACACACACACACACACACACACACACACACACACACACACATTGGGGGAAATTATTCAATCCCTTTACGCCAGTTTTCTAGCCTAGAGGGATGATATTGAAAATTGAAATTTGGCCTTACTTGTGCCAAACTTGTATCATCTGTTCCACGCTCAACTCACATTGTGCAAAGGTCAGCAGAGAGAGGTGAGCCAGGGACACCTCAGTACAACAACTTTATTGTAACTCATACCAGTTTTCTAGTGTAAGTTAAAATTTAAATCTAAACCAGTTCTAAAGTGACGTAGATTATTTCCATTCTGGTGTTAGGATGTCTGACTGGTTTATCAAGAGGCCAAAGCCCAGTCATAAATCTAGTGGCATTCTCCGATCGGGCCCTTCAATAAGTGAATACACACTGCTTGACTGTCCTTACAGTACATCTACACACACATCACACTGCTACACACAGTACTACTAAAAACACAATACCATCTATACACACGCAGTCTGTCGCACATTGTACATATATACACAAACAGCTCTACTGCATGAAGTCCATCAAACACACACCCCCTAATACATATATACACATGTATATACAGCACTCCTTAATGAGGGTTCACCGTTTTTTTGAGGTAGTTTTTTCAAAAAAACATTAACATTTTGCATCAAACTGTATCTCGAATATAGAATTTAAAATTAACAAAAAACAAACACACATTAAAAACGGTTTCCCATATCAAGAAGCCGATTTTTTTTTTCTGCCTGCAAAAAACCCCAAAACAAAACAAAACAAAAAAAACAAAAAGCTGTGTGTGAACTTAGAGTACCGTTTTGTACTATACTGACTAAAGGCCCACTCCTTCTCCCACAGTGTATGTGACTGGTAACAAGTTCTCGACCCCATGAAAGGTCCTTGATCTTTCATGAGCCGTGGCCTGTGTTTTGAGATCACAGTCATGTTCATCTAGGACAGCGGTTCTCAACCTGGGGGTCGAACAACCAAAACACAGGGGTCGCCTAAAGCCATTGGAAAATACATATTTCCGATGGCTTTAGCTGCTAAGAAGCCGCGCTACGGTTTCAGTAGCGCCTTTCAGCTGGAACGCACACAGTTATGGACGTGCGTTCCAAACTGAATGCCTGCGCGCATGCACGGACGTGATAGCATCATCCGTCTGGTGACTGCAGAGAGAGCAGCGAGGGAGCGTTGGAAAGTGAGTATAAGTGGTGTTATTTTTTTGTGTTAAACATTAAGTCAGAACATAATGAATGGGGCCCATGAAACTGGGGGGAGAATGGCATGACACTGGGGCAGATGAAGGGGGGGGGGGGGGGGAGTACTAATTATGTTTGATTTGTAGCAATGAGAATACATAATGCATATCAGGTATTTACATTCTGAATTATAACTGTAGCTAAATTACAGTTATGAAGTAGCCACCAAAATTATTTTTTGGTTTGGGTTCACCACAACATGAGGAACTGTATTGTGGGGTCACGGCATTAGAAAGGTTGAGAACCACTGATCTAGGAGGATCTCTTTCATTTTCCTCTTCTTCCTACACTGATCACACAGTTCAGTGTTGGGCAGGAGCAGGGAGAGAGCTGCACTTAAATTCTGTTTGGGGATTCAGTCCCTGAATCCGCTTGAAAACTGCAGAGAGAACAGTCCTGCAAGCATTTTTCGGGCAGAAACCAGACAGGGTTTATTTATTTATTTCACTCATTCATATTTTTAAACTTGTATACTTAGTATGCATTAAGATATATGCATTAAACTAAACTCCCTCCTCCCACTTAACTTCTAATTTACTTAAATTAAAAAATTCTATAAATTACCCATATTCCTGGAGCAGTCATGTGACCACCCCAGGGACACTTTTTGATAATCCGGTGAAGTTTCGTTTCATGGCTTCCGAAACGTAACATCACCATTACTCTTCCCCCTCCCCTATCCCCATCGATCCTTTCTAAGCCTTCTTGTGTCCAGGACGGTTCTTGCCCTCTTCCTGTCTTCTAGCAGTAAGTTAGCAAGGAAAACAGGCGGAGGGTGGGATGGGCTAGTAATGGGCGGGATCGTTAGTCTTAGATCGCTAGTGAGACAGGGAGGGTAAAAAGGACTAGGCTAGTGAGACAGGTAGGGTTTTGTAACGGAGTGTGAGAGGATAGGCTGAGTGAAAAGGAACTAGTGTAGCAGCTACACAGGAAGCTGCACAGTTTGAAGCTAACACTAATAAACAAAGGCAGCTGTCAGACACCCAGAAATCACTCCAAAAACTGTTAAAAGTTTCAAAAGTGGCTCAGTGATAAGAAACACAGGGTGCTAGTAAATAGGAAGTACTGGGTCAGAGTCAGTAGTGGGATACCATAGGGGTCCTCTTCTTTTTAATACATTTAACATTCATTACAAAGCAGGCTTTCTATATTTGCATATGATACTAAGCTGTGTAAAGTAATCAAAACTGATGAGGATAGAAGTAATATTACAGGAAGATCTAGGGAAGCTGGAAGCATGGGCAGAGAGTTGGCAAATGAAGCCTATACAGATATTCCCATCTCAAAGATCCTCTCTATACTGCTAGCTTATGAAAAGTCAGAGTTTTTCTAAATACATTGCTTCAGCAATGCTGCTTTGCTTGCTGGCTGTGTAAGGCTGTGTTGACACAGAGTAATTTGCCGTGGATTTCACCCTCAAATCCAGAACAGATTCCTCCCGGAATCTGCCTCCCACTGTTTTCAATGAGAGGCGGGGATCGCAGCAGGACGTGGAAAAAAGAATCAGCCTGCTCGATCTTGCTGTGGACTTGCACTGCATCGGCATTCCGTCGCAGCTAGACTGCAGTGAAAAAGCCGGTGGCGGAAAATGAAGAGGAATTTCATTTTTATTTTCCGCTGTATGAACATACCCATTGCTTACACAGCATTTCCTTGAGGTCAGATGGATGAGTCACTGCTTTCTGGGTGTGCGGGCTGACTTCTCTGCAGTTACATTCAGCTTTGTCATCAGGACAATCAGGTCATCTAGGCAGATTTGGAGTTGGGAAGGATTTTTTTTTCCTGACATTGGCCATATGCAGTCTCTCCTTCCTCTGGATCAACACTGTGGTGGTATAGGTTGGAACTGGTGCACCTGTGTCTTTATCCAACCTCATCTACTATATTACTGTGTTCTCAAAGAATAATAATAATGCTTTATAATTTAAAAGCATATGTCAGTTTAAGGGTAAGTTCACACTTTTTTTTCAGGCTGATAAAATCTATTTCAGGGAGCATGCGATTGGGTTATTTTTTTTTTTTTGGGGGGGGGGGGGTCACGTGGAGTTGTGACGCATAGACAGAAGCATAACTCATACAGTCTCTGAGGTCAGGCATAAGGCCTTAAAAAAATAAATAAATATTTAAAAAAAAAAAAAAAAACGGGCATCATGTTGGAGCCAAGGAGAAGCGAGTAGCACTGTTTTTTTTTTTTTTAATTTTATTAAACTGCCCACTGCACCCAAAAGCTCCGACCATTAGAATTTTTGAAATTTTCCAGTAGCTGCTGTATTTCCCCCCCTCGGCTTATAGATCCACCACTGCAGATAAAAAGTCTGGTCATGTGCATTGCAGCTTAGTAACTCCATGTGCCTCATAGTAATAGCAGTTAACCTCATCATGTCTCTCACATTAACCCCGTGTGCCTCACATAAGAGTTACTGATATGTGGGACATATGGAGGTAATAATTAGGTATCTTCATAATTAAGGTCCTTCATTAGTACCCTCATGTGTCTCACATATTAGTAACCATTATATGGGGCACACAGGGGTTAATATGAGGGACATAATGGGGTTAACTGCTATTAATGTGAGACACATTAAGTTACTGAAACTAAATTAATAACTCCAAATGCCTGACATTAATAGCCAGAGTAACTAAAGGAAGGTCCCTGTGTGTGTCACGTTACTGTAGCTTCCTCTCCTCCATATAATAGACATCTTCTATAAGACTCAATGAATCCTGGCCACTGACTTATCTGCAGATGTTACATTCTAGTGGCTACAGGACCTTAGATAACATCACAGTCACGTGACCTACATGACAAAGGCAATCACAGAGCAGTAGCCCCAAAGGACCTCCCCCTTCATTTAATTCATGCAGGTCCTTCCGTTTTCTGTGCTCAGTGGACCCTGACTCGAATATAAGCCGAGGGGGGAGGCTTTTTCAGCTTATATTCGAGAATATACGATAATTTATATATATATATATATATATATATATATATATATATATATATATATATATATATATATTTTTTTATGTGTTACTAATTCAGCAGTACAAAATGCACTTTTTATTGGTACTATTTTGGAGTTCATATAACTTTTTGATCGTTTTTATACCATATTTTGTGAACTGAGCGAAAAACTTTACTTCCAATTTTTTTTCCCCATGACATTCGCCATGCAGGTTAAATAACATTTTAGGTTTTTTATTTTTTGTCATAATTTTATATAGGAAAGGAATATTTTAGGGGCTTTATTAATTTATTTATTTTTTAAAGAGGTACATGGGCAACGTTATTTTGTCGATCCACGCCACCCAGAATGAGATTTTTGCAACGCATCGTAATGCATTGTGTTCTAATAGATACAGTAAAAACAATTTAAAAAGTAGAGAAAAAAAAAATGTTAATTTTAGGGAATTAAAAATTCAATACACCAATCTTTCCCTAGAATACATCTAAAGTACTTAAATACTGTGAAATACATACACATTAGGTATCCCTGTGCTCGAAAATGCCCAGCTACAAATATTTTTGCCGTATGGTGAACACCGTAGCAATAAAAAAAAAAAAAAAAAAAAATCAAAAAGGCAAACTGATCTTCAAAACAGAAATATAACCTGTATAAATTTGGTAATTTTGTACGGACACATAAAATTCAAGTGACATGTCATTTTAGCTGCACAGAGAATGCTGTAAAAACAAAACTTGTAAGAAAATCGCGCAAAGTTTTTCTTCAAGTCCACCCCATTCTGCATCACATGTAGTAAAAACCATAGAACTCTTTAAATGACCCAAGTGAATGTTTAGTGACATGCTGTACTTCATGTTACTTGCATACTTTGGTCTCTATTATCTGCATCTATTTATGAATTTGCAAATTTAGCACAAATTTGTTAAAAATTAACAATTTAAAATTTTTTAAATACTCTACTTTAAAACAATCTGTACTACAGTTTTTTTCCACAGCATTTTCACATAAAGATTCTGCTAATATCATAGCTATATGTATGTAAAACGCCTGCATTTCCATAGGTATAATCGATATACTGTGATTTTCAAAAACACTGCTGCAGCAAAAACACCGCGTTTTCGTAATGTGGGGCCCAGGCCTTTTTGACACCTGTGTTAACATTTACCAAAGAAAACCGGGATTTCTACTGAACAGCGGCGTGGAGAAGACATCTAAAGGTAGGAGAAGAATAGCCTCTCTTATCATTTCTTAAGGCTATTCCTACGTGTTCAGGAAAAGAAAAAAAAAATAATTTTAATGATAGAATCCCTTTAACAGGGACATGTTTGAACCACTGTGAAATAACCAGCAGCGTGTTGCTAACGATTTTAATAGTCCAAAACCACTGACAGGTTCCCTTCAAGTTAGCCATTTGGATAAAGCAAACCTCACTCCGAACCAACTTGTCACCAGTTTACCTCCAGTTCACATTATGCGATTTCTGGCACTCTGCTACTGTGTATTCCCTTACATGTAGCACCTGGTCTGGCTCTGAAGGCCCAACCTTCACCTGTTAGCACTCCTGAGCCAATCCCTGACAGTTTCTGCCTATATTAGTTTGCTCAGCCCTCTGAACCATGTCCATTCAACAATGAATCTGAACTATGTTGCTTCAGGATTATCGTTTATTTCACCATGCTTTTGATCCAGATTCTGTGCTTCTGTCTAAACCTATCCAGTCATGGACCAGTGAGCATGTGCTATTGACAGCAGAATGTTACAGTGAAATTGGCCTACACATACACACACACACACATCACATTTGAAATTGCATCATTTCATACTCACATTTGTTAATTGGTGAAAGAACACAATTTAAAATTATTGCAAAATAGTAGAATTTTTTAGGCTTAAAGTAGTGTTTTGCCCCAAAATTGTCTCTGCTTAACAAGTATTCCTAACTTTAAGCAAATTGATTTTTATAATAAGTTAATTTTGAGATGGTATAAAAAGGACTATGATCACACCAGAATATAATAAAAAGTGTTTAAAAAAATGAAAAGAGAATCTTTAACCAGGTATAAGTATTAAAAATTAGGAATACTGGTTCAGGGCTCATTCACATCTGCGTTCTCCTCTGTGTACTGCAGGTTTCCGTTTCCTGCATAAAACAGAGCAGGATACTGGAACGTGCAGGAGTCTCTCATTTGAATGGGTGAGAAGGCTGTCCGGCCGTGAGCGGCGGTGTGCGTTTTATGCTCTCCACCGCGAAACCGGGTTTTTTTAATCCGGACACAGAGTCGGACATGCAGTACTCTGTGTCCGGATTAAAACAATCCGGTTTTGCGGCGGAGAGCATAAAACGCTCACCGCCGCACCCGGTCTGTGCTTTCTGTCTTCTGGCATGCAGAAGACGGAAAGCACAGAACGGAGACCAGAACGCAGGTGTGAACCTAGCGTCACATGATGAAATGTGGGCCCTGTTGCATATTATAGTCTAATAAATTCTCATCTTGTTTGATGACATCCGAAGGTTGCTGGGCACCTACACCATTCGTGACCCAGCCAAAACCATCTGGTACAATAAACTTTAAAAGGGAATCTATCATTGGCTCTAGTGATTTTTAACTAAGCATATATTTGCATAGCCTTTAGAAAGGCTATTCCAGACAAACCTTTTGTTTAGTAATCCTGTCAGCCGTTTCTGAAATTAGCCTGCTGATGATGATGAGTAATCATCATCAGCAGCCGTCTTCCTTGGCTCTCACCTCCCTGTTTACACACATCACACAGTGCTTAGTGAACTTCCGATGCTCAGTTCTGGTTAATTAGCATATCAATAAAAGCGGGCTAATTCATAAACGGCTGAGAGGATTACTAAACAAAAGTTATGCCTGGAATAGCCGTTCTAAAGGCTATGCAAATATATGCTTAGTTAAAAATCCATAGAGCCAATGATAGAATCCCTTTAAGAGTCTTTGTGCCAACTTAAACTAAGAGGGGATTTTCCCGAGTGTGTGTCTGAGTGACTGCACTTAACCCCTTCCCGCCGATGGCATTTTTTGATTTTCGTTTTTCGTTTTTGACTCCCCTCCTTCTAAACCCCATAACTTTTTTATTTCTCCGCTCCCAGAGCCATATGAAGTCTTAATTTTTGTGGGACAAATTTTTCTTGATGATGCTACCATTAATTATTCTATATAATGTACTGGGAAGCAGGAAAAAAATTCAGAATGGGGTGGATTTGAAGAAAAAATGCATTTCTGCGACTTTCTTACGGGCTTTGGTTTTACGGCGTTCACTGTGCAGCCAAAATGACATGTCCCCTATATTCTGTGTTTCGGTACGGTTCCAGGGATACCAAATTTATATGGTTTTATTTACATTTTGACCCCTAAAAAAAATTCCAAAACGGTGTTAAAAATTTTTTTTTCTAAAAGTCGCCATATTCCGACGGCCGTAACTTTTTTATACATGGGTGTACGGGGATGCATAGGGCGTCTTTTTTTGCGGGGCTGGGTGTACTTTTTAGTTCTACCATTTTCGGGAAATGCTATTGCTTTGATCACTTTTTATTCAAATTTTTATCAGAATCAAAACAGTGAAAAAACGGCGGTTTGGCACTTTTGACTATTTTTCCTGCTATGGCGTTTACCGAACAGGAAAAATATTTTTATAGATTTGTAGAGCGGGCGATTTCGGACGCGGGGATACCTAACATGTATATGTTTCACAGTTTTTAACTACTTTTATATTTGTTCTAGGGAAAGGGGGGTGATTTGAACTTTTAATACTTTTTATATTTTTTTATATTTTTTTTAACTTTTTTTTTTTGCATTTATTAGACCCCCTAGGGGTGTTGAACCCCAGGGGGTCTGATCACTAATGCAATGCATTACAATGCTAATGCATTGCAAAAAATCATCATCTCTTTTGCAGGCTGCATACACCAGCCTGCAAAAGAGAGAATTTGCAGACCGGCTGGGAGCCTTTAACAAGGCTCCCGGCTGTCATGGCAACATGACGTCGGCCCTGGAGCATGCTCCAGGAGCCGGCGATCCCTGCCAAAATGGCGGCGCCCATGCGCCGCCGGGAAAATGGCGCCTCCGGGGTTAATGCCTCCGATCGGTCCGGGCTCCCGGGCGGTCGCCATAGTTACAGACCCGACACGCGCCGTACTATTACGGCGCATGTCGGGAAGGGGTTAAAGGGGATTTCTGGGCAAAAACTGAACAAACAATTTCAAACAAATTGAAAAAAAAAAATGCCCACACACAAATATTTTGGCAACTACATCTCTCTCTCATATCATTAAGATTGTTAGGCCCCATTCACATCTGCGTTCGGGTTTCTGCTCAGGGAGTCCACTTGGTGACCCCCAGAACGGAAACTTATATGCATTAAAAAGCAGTTACCTAGTTAAACCACCCAGACTCCATAGGCTATAATGAGGTCCGTGTGGTATCCACACAAAACATGAGGAGAGAAAAGTCCTGCTTGCAAGACTTTTCTCTCCACATGTTTCATGCGGAAACTGAGCAGAAACCACACGGACCCATTATAGTCTATGGAGTCTGCGGGTTTCCTAGGTAACCGCTTTTTAATGCATATAGGTTTACGCTTGGTGGGTCTCCAAGCAGACTTCCCGAAAGGAAACCCGACCGCAAATGTGAATGGGACCTCAGAAATGTATGTCTCTATATATATATATATATATATATATATATATATATATATATATATATATATATATATATATATATATATATATATATCACACACACACAGTGTCGGACTGAGTGGCCTAGGGCCCACCATAATGCTCCACAGTGGCCCCCACACAATATAATAGGCTCGACAGTGGCCCCTGTGCAGTATAATATGGATTGTGCATGCACAGTCCATATTATACAGTGCCACAAGTTGGGAGGATTCCCCGCTGCCCACACTACCTGCTTATGTGTTTAAAATATGCACATTTATCCTGGAAACCCCTTTAGCCATATATGGTACAAAGGCACAGGAATGTGTGCACAGAAAGATAATACAAACTATGTAAAACTAACCCAGATAACTATATATGGTAACAAAAGATTGATGTGGATGGATAGAATGATAGCTAGATAAAGAAGATGTATATGTACATATAACAGATCAGTAACAGAAGGATATCAATAAGATAACCATATATGGACAGCAAGTAATACATACAGCCCGATCAATAAAAGATTAACTTTGTCATATCACAACAAAAAGACATTGATTTTATGGAAAACAAAAGCTTATTACACCAACTCAGTATATTGCCTGATTTCCCCTCAAGAAGCTGGAATAAAGCCCTGGTGACATTATCACAATATGTTGATTAATATCCATCTTTCAAAAATACTCAAATGCATCCTGTTTAAAGCTGAACCTGAATACAACTATGCACAAGAATACAACTACACCATTCAAGACCTAAAAATATATTTACATTTTTACATCATCTACAGTACCTTCAACTGGAGACGTCTTTAGTCTTCTGCATATGCTGGTGACTCCACCATAGCTGTCCCTTATCCGAGTCACTGCCTCCCCACTCCGCAATTCCATAAGGTCCCGTAGTTCCTGCACATTGCACCCAAAGTCCCCTTCATAACTGCCGTCATTGACGGAATTAGAAGGATGATGATCTGTGGAATTGTTGGCCATTTCGTGGAGGTTATTCCACTTACTCAAGAGTCTGTATACCACCTAACGTATCACCTCTTAGACGGTTTTCTTTTAGGCTTAACAGTTTGAATGTTCTTTTATATTCCGGTGTTCTTGTTCTATAAAAAGTCTTCCTTTTGAGATTCCTTGGAATCTATACCACTCTCTTCTCACACATCTCCAACAAGTTATTTGGGATCAACAATTCAAATAGAATGAACATGTTACCAGAAATGACCTGCAAAATTATCTTGATGTTCTTCAAATCCCCAAATACTGGGCAACCGGTGCTGTGGAAACAAAAAAACATCAGTGTAAGTAGCACGAACGAAAGATTGTACACAAAAATTAAAGGGGCTCTATCATTGGGAAAAGTCCTTTTTAGCTAAGCACATACTTGCATAGCCTTTAGAAAGACTATTTCACACGTTCCTTTTGTATGTAAATTGTCTCAGTAGTTTTTGAATGAGGCCGTTTTTATTTATATCCCAATTATCCTTCACCATACACCCCGAAAGTGTCTGTGAGCACCGTCTGCCATTCTCTATGTGTGTGAGAGCAGAGAGGCTGCTGATGACTCCTCTCCCTGCACACACATAGAGAACAGCAGACAGTGCTCACAGACACTTCCGGGGTGACTGCAGGAGGCTAATAACTATGAGCTTTGCCAAAAATACATTTTCCCAATGATAGAGCCCCTTTAATCAATCAATCAATCAATCAACAAACAGGAAACACTTCATTAGGCTCATGTACTTAGATCTAGGCATTAAGAAACTAGGAGAAAATGCAAATAAGAGAAAAAAAAATGTAGAATTTATTTTTCTGTATTTAGAACTCACTTTTGGCTTAAAAAAATGTCCATACATACAATTACCTTTAAAATTCTACTCTGTTATCTGTAAACAGCAGAAGTAATGTAGGTCTTCAGAAAGGTCTTAAACAGACCCAAGATCCAACTGTCTTTTTTTTTTTTTTTTTAATTCTTTTTTTTGCATTTAACAATAGTTAATTAAGAAACCATATACGTAGAACATAAAGAGTTTGTTCCCACGGCGGAACTTGCCTGGGATTTGGGGGTGGATTCTGTCCCCTAAATCTGCTTCCCATTGTTTTCAGAGGCAGAAATCACAGTCATCCTCACAAAATCGAGCAGGAGGCTTCTTTTTTTCTGCTAAGCCGCAGAATTCCCAGCTTGAGACTCCCTGCTGATTACACCCATTCACCTGGGCCTGATCAACATTGGAAAGCTGCAATGGAATGCCGATGTCCTGCATCGGCATCCCCACGCAGCTAGACCTTGGGCAAAATACCGGCAATGGATTCCTGGGGTACATAACACAAAAGTACAATTAAGAACAGTTCAACATCGTGTCCATTGTTAAAAGTATTGAACATGAACATGAGTGGATCGAAAAGGAAAGCACAAGGTAGAGGTAGAAGAGCAAAGAAGGGATATGGAGTAGGTTTGTGGCTAAAACGGGGGAGAGTATGAGAAAAGGTGAGTGAAGGATATAGAAAGAGAAAAGGAAAAAAGGGAGAAGGCAGGGGGAAATAGAGAAACTCCTTAGGGGAACAGTCTTCCTTTTACTTATTGGTATAGATTTACTTTTTGATAATGTTGGATGGCAGAACACCTCATCTTATATCCTAATGCCAAATTTACAAGCTCATATATTTATTGAATGCTGACCTCATTCTCCAAGATCCTCTTTACCAGACTTGAAAAAACAGTGGTACCGCACACTCCCAATGGGTATGGTGTGGTGCTAGCAGAAATGGGTTCTTCAACCCTAAAGTCCAGAATGCAAAAATGCTGCTGCACACACAAAATAATTTTTTTTTTTTTTTTAAAAAAGTGCAATCAATTATTAACCAGACATAAATTTTTCTGTGCTTACAATCGTTGTGCCGTTGGACATAGGACAAAAAAAATCGCATTGTAGAGGGAACAATAGATCAATAGTATAATATTGATCTATTGTTCCCTCTACAATGCGATTTTTTTGTCCTATGTCCAACGGCACAACTATTGTAACCACAGAAAAATTTATGTCTGGTTAATAAATTGATTGAACTTTTTTTAAAAAAAATAAATAAATAAAAATAAATTATTTCGTGTGTGCAGCTGTATTTTTGCCTTCTTTACCAGACTGACCTTATAACACAATTTATTCATAGGGCCCAATGGACGCATTGATTTGGGTACATAGTTAAATTTCCAGTCTTTATTGCTCTCCTTCAGCATGGGTAAAGATGAAAGGATGACTCTACGGACTGTGAAAAATGCTGCAGAGAAAAAACGCAATATGTTTCCGCCACAGTCTTTTTTTTCCCCTAGCAGACAGGAAGGCTTTACGACTTTATTATAATATATGCTTAGAATCCCTCAGATCATGTTCCAGCCAATCCTCCCATAAGTGCAGTTTCACTGAAAGGGGCATTGGTATCACACAATTTTTGAAGAGAACTTTATTTTGCCCCTGAATATGCCCATCTTTGCTATTAGATTGGGAAAGTAAATATATCATAAAAGAAGGAACCTTTTTTCCACGGTGGATTTTTTTCAATAAAAGAAAAAGTCCTTTCTGAACAAGCATAATATACAAAAGATCGACAATATCATCATCAATTAGAAGTACATCCAAAGATCACATAAGTGAACTGTTGACCGAGATGGCATACAAAGCAAAATATCAAAGTCTATCCAATTATATGCCATTGAGGGCCAAATTTAGAAGCATTTATCCTATTAACAAAAAAAAAACAAAAAAACATTTCAACAACAAAATTCAAAACAAGTTAAACAAAAGTGAGCCTATTATTTAGACTACCGGTATATAGAATTTGGCAGGAATATGATTCACTACATTGAAAATAGAAAAAGAACAGGAGAGCATAGAGAGAAAAGTGACGCTACTGTCAGAAACGCCCTTCTGACAGTGAAGAGCTACGGTACCGGCACCGATTGCTCTTCACCAGGGGCACAGAACGGGAAAGCCGATTGAATTGAGTATTACACCGCATGTGTCCCAAGAGGTTTAAAGGATATGGTGGCATTACTGGATGATCTTACAAGGCTTAGCAAAATTATGGTCTGATATATTTTCTTCTTATGGTGCCAAATTAATTATCTATTATCTATTTGTAGTTCCCTCTTCTTGCACTCTTATTACAATTGTTTCTATATTCCAGCTCTGTTTTTTCCCCCCACTTCTCCTTGTTTGCCCTTAAATTTCCTCCTGGTCAGCCTATACACCATTGATTTGTTTGGTTGACATTCCCCCTTCCTCCCCCCTCTGACTGCTGCTCATAAATAATGTATGAACATTTAATATACAATATATGAACAGTACTGCCATTCACTCTGTGGAATTACATTTACGGTAGTAACTGCAAACAGGTATAATACAATAAAAATAAAATTCAAAACTTGACACAAAAGAAACACAGCATTGTGGCAATTATATTTGCCAAAAATCATCTTATCTGGTGCAATAAGCGCAATGTGAGAAAGCTTAGAAAATAGTCTGCGACTTCCTGCAGTTCAAAAACAACTGAAGCCAGAAAGTCAGCACGGGGCTGTAATTACCAATAAATCTTCTATAACCTAATCTGAGATTAGCTTCAATGTATCACATACAGGCAAGCAGGGAGGGTACAAGTAGATTACTTCACAAAGAGCAAACAGGAGAAGAATGTATAGAAAACCTTATGTTAAATCCCAATCCAGGACAAAGTACACAGTAATAGAGTCCTAGTACTATGCTACTACAATATATTAGAGGGACAGAGCTTCAAACCATACATCTTTATAACTAATAGAAAAGCGATTCCACAGAGAAGGGGTCGGGTGCTATAATTAGGGGTGCTGGCGTATGATTATTGGTGTGTGAGAGGACGGCTTCTTTCCAGATTTCTACTAAATGGCAAATAATATCTTTGTGAACAGTTCCCAGGGACTGAATGGAAAGCTGCCGCAGATCATTAATTAATATTGGAGTGCTGAGTTATTAATTAAAGTGACATGTTGAGAAGGAGGTGGAAGCATACTGTCTGAAGTAGAAAGAAGTACTACACATGAAACAAAGGTTACATGCCATTGTCATGAATTAGGAAAACACTAAAATCACATTCCTTTGGGCTTCAATTCATTTATCAAAAACAGTGTAAAACAGAGATTTCCTGATCGTGTGAGGTTTTCAGTAGACTCATGGGTTTTTATTGCACCCTAGCATTACCAATGTCCCTGAACCCTACATGTTTTCCTGTAGCTGTGCACCCCCTCCCAACCCCTGGAAAGTGAGAAATGAGTGAATGAGTCAGTACAGGAGAGAGACACTGAGACAATGGGTGTGGGTGGAGAGAAAGAGCAGGAGGGAGGGTGTGGGGTGATTAATGGGGAGGGAGAGGCCTCAACCAGTACTGCAGATAAACCTGCCCAGAATATTAAACCCTGCAAAAGGAATCTCCTGCTCCTGACAACCCTTCAGCGTACGCAGGAGGAAATCGATCGTCCTGCAATAGCTTCTAGAAACTGGAGCTCACATTGCACCTGTAACTGCATGAAATTCCTACTCTGGCACTTACTGAGGACAGACACATTCAAGGTGATAGAAATTAAACAAACCCATCACTGCTCAAGAGAAGCTTTTAAATATGTATTCTTTACATATGACTTTACATAGGAATCCTTTGTACATTTCCATTTGGCTTAGTCCTGTGTTTTTGTGATTTAGCCACACATCACCAGGAATTGCCAGTAAAGAAACCTAGCTGACCATTGTGTGCTATTTCCGTGTGCTATCTGTGTTTTCCCCAGATAACACACTGATCTATTCATTTCTATGGGCACAAGCACACTACTGTGAAATCCACTGATCCATGTGGAGCTCAAGAGTCTCAAACATAGGGGATAGTTAAAAAAAAAAAAAAAGCCACAGTTCGCTGAAGTTTCCTCTGCGGACTGTTTCAATTATACTCAAGTAGAAGCCGAGTTTTTCAGCACAGTTTTTGTGCTGAAAAAGACCCTTCGGCTTATACTCGAGTCAAGCAAAATAGTGGGGGAAAAAAGAGAAGCTTTATAAAATTATAACAAAAGTAAATAAAAGTTCTAAATCACTCCTTTCCCTAGAATATATATAAAAGTATAAAATTACTGTGAAACACATACACTAGGTAACCCTGTGTCTGAAAGTGCCCGCTCTACTGAATATAAGGTATCTGCAGTGCTCCTGTTCCGTCGGGAAGGGGTTAATAGGAGCACTGCAGGTACCCTATATTCAGCCAGGCTGACTTCTAAGTAGGGGAAAAAACCCAGTCCTCAAGCTCAGGGAAGGGGCAGACAGACAACCAAAACACCCCCTCCTCTTCCCCAGCATCTACTGCACCTAAAAACTCTGACCATTTTAATTTTTGAAATTTTCTAGTAGTTGCTGCATTCCCCCTCAGCTTATACTCGAGTCAATAAGTTTTCCAACTTTTTTGTGGTAAAATTAGGGGCCTCGGCTTATATTCGGGTCGGCTTATACTCGAGTATATACGGTATACCTATTGGGAAACTGCCAGTGTTTCCATAGGTGTAACTGATACGCTGAGATTTCCAAAACCACGCTGGTCTGGGCAGTTGTGGCGTGTCTGCGGTGCAGTTTTTACTGCAAAGTGTGCATGGGATTTGCTAGAGTCCCATCCACTTTGATCTGACTAAACCGCAGTGATTTTTTTCCGCTGTGGGCAATTTGCAGCGTTTTGCACCATGTGGGGTCCCAACCTAACAAAACATCCCAACATACTTTTCAAGTATGGCAACAAGTGTTAACCATTAGTTCCTTTCACAGCATTCTCTCTCTGCCTTTTTTGGTGATAAATAGCAAAGAAACATAGGCTAGAAGGAAAGCACTCAAACTGAGGTTCTGAAACGTTACGACCAGAATTATATGTAAAAAGTTTTTCCAAAACAAGCGCATAGGGGGGAAAAAAGTGTGAAATGGGCATTGAGTGGACAGATGAAAATAGACAAAAGATCAAGTATTCTTCTTCAGCTACTATACATTTTTTTTTCTTTTACAAATTCCTCTTCCTCCATTTGTGTTCAGTGCAGATTTCAAGAACTACATAAAAATATTGTCAGTGAACTTTTTCAAGCGTTTATTTCTGTTAATATTGAAGATTATGGCTTATAGCCAAAGAAAACCCATAAGTCATTATCTCAGAAAATTAGATTATATAAGACCAACTGCAAAAAAATTACTTAAGACAGAAATGTTGGCCAAATGAAAAGTATGTACAGTGAACGTAGTCAATACTTGTTGGAGGCTCATTTTGTATGAATGACTGCATCAATGCAGCAATGTAGCATGGGGGCGAGCAGCCTGTGGCACTGCAGAGGAGTTATGGAAGCCCTGGTTGCTTTGAAAGCAGCTATCAGCTTATCTGCATTGTTGGGTCTGGTGTCTCATCTTTCTCTTGACAATACCCCATAGATTTTCTATGGGTTTAAGGTCAGGCAAGTTTGCTGGCCAATCAAGCACAGCAATACTGTGGTTATTAACCCCTTCCCGACATCCGCCGTAATAGTACGTACCATGTCCTGTGTGCGCACCATGCCCTGCGAGTGTCAGCCGTAACATACGGCTGACAATGCCCTGTAACACCCGCGGTCAGAACCGGGTCCGATCACGGGTGTTAACCCCTGAGATGCTGTCGGTCAAACATAACTGCCGGCATCTCAGGGGTTTCGGTATATCATAGTGCCGATCGCCCCCCCCAACCCCCCCCCCCGCAACGGTTTCAGGGGGTGCCGATGTTGGTAATGAGCAGCCCGGGGTCTCATTGGTGACCCCGTGTCTGCCCCATGCTGTCCCGTCCACGTACCTGGTTGATCCTGCCAAAAAGGAAGCTGTAAGCCCCATGTGTCTACACAGGCTGACAGCTTCCTCTACACTGCAATACACGTGTAACACGTGTATTGCAGCGTACATCTAGTGAAGCAGAGATCAGCAGATCACTGCTTCAATGCCCCATGGGGACAGAAAAAAAAAAAAAAAAGTTAGAAAAAAGTAAAAATAAAAAAGTTTAAATAAGTTTAAAATAAATTAGAAATAAAGTCCCAAAAATCCATTTTTCCCCATATAAAATAAAGAAAAATAGAAAAAAAAACATTACATATTTGGCATCACCACGTCCGTAATAACCTGAACAAACGGCGAACATCATAAAGAAAAACGTAAAAAACCCACACAAAATATTATTCACCACCTTTCCCTTACAAAATGTTCAATAAAAAGTAATCAAATGGTCAGATGAAAACCAAAATGGTACCAATAAAAAGCAGAGGTCACCAGCTCTGTCTACTGAAAAATAAAAATGTTATGCCTTTCAGAAGATGGCGATGCAAAAATAATTGATTTTTTTCCCTAAATTGAATTTTTTTCTGCACAAATAGCAACGCATTAAAAAAATAATATAAATGAGGTATCGCCGTAATCGTACCGACTCTCAGAAAAAAGGTAACATGCTACCTACGCTGTACGCTGCACGGGAAAAAAAATAGATGCTAAAAAGCAATGCCAGAATTGATGTTTCCTTTTACATCCCACCCAGAAAGAGTCAATAAGTTACAGGCCCCAAAATGGTGGCATTGAAAAGTACATTTAATACCGCAAACACCAAGCCCTCATATGGCCACATTGCCAGAAAATAAAAATCTAGCTTGTACAATGTGAAGATAAAAACCCCAAAAGTTGCCAAATCATTAGGACATAAGTGGCTGCGACTAGAAGGAATTGTATAAGCTGTGCGAGTGTTTTCATGGGACACGCCATAATATACCAGCGCTGATCCCCCAGAATGCTCCTCTTCCCCGTCCATGTCATAGGAGCTAGTGGGAAAATAGAATGGGATTTGGTGTACCCAATTTACTCCGCACAGCTTACATATTCACTTCGGGGTTACTAATGCTCACTACATCACTTGATACATTTTTTGAGGGGTGCGGTTTTCAAAATGGAGTCAGTTTCTAGAGGTTTCCACTGTTTAGACACCTCAAGGGCTTTGTAAATGCGACATGGTTCCTGAAACTGATCACAGCTAGATCTGCCCTCTAAAAGCTCCTTGGCGCACCTTCCATTCTGCATCTTGCGGTGTGTCCATATATTAGTTTACACCCACAAGTGGGGTACTATGGTGGTCGGAAGAACTTGCATAACAAATTGTGGGATGCGATTTCTCCTTTAACCCCTTGTGAATGTGCAAATTTTAGGGCGAAACGAAAATATTAGTAAAATAAAATCAAATGTGTAAATTTCACCTTCATTTTGTCTTAATTCCTGTTAAGCACTTATAGGGTTAAAATACAAGGTATATGTTGTTTTGGCTTATTTAAGGGGTGCAGTTTTGAAAATGGGGTGATTTATGGGGGGTTTTAATACAAGGGTCTTTCAAAACCCCTTCATAACTGGATTAGTCCCTTAAAAAATGGGTTTTGGAAATTTCTTGAAAATTTTGAATATTGTTGTTTCAATTGTAAACCTTATAATGTCCATAAAAAAAATAAAAGGGCGACTAAAGTCTGATGCCGACATAAAGCAGAGATCTGGGACATTAGATTTATGATATAATTTTGGCGGTCTGACTATCTGTATGCAATGCACATCATTTCAAACTTTATAAAATGCATATTTTTCATAATTTCTACCAAATTTCCTATTTTTTCATAATTAAACACAAAACACATCAACCAAAATTTACTACTAACATGAAGTACAATGTGTTACGAAAAAACAATCCCAAAATCACTTTGGTATATTAAAGTGTTCCAAAGTTATTGCCACATAAAGTGACACGTCAGTTTTGAAAAATCGAGCTTGGTCAGGAAGTCAAAAAGCGTCATTGGCGGGAAGGGGTTAAACCAGGTATTGGTACTTTTGGCAGTGTGGACAGGTACCAAGTCCTATTGGAAATGTAAATTCCATCTCCAAAAAGCTTGTCTGCAGAGAGAAGCATGAAGTGCTCTAAAATTTCCTGGTAGATGGCTGCTCTGACTTTAGTCTTGATAAAACACAGTGGACCTACACCAGCAGATGACATGGCTGCCCAATCCATCACTGATTTTGGAAACTTCACACTAGAGCTCATGCAACTTAGATTATGTGTCTCTCCACTCATCCTCCAGACTCTGGGACCTTTATTTCCAAATGAAATGCAAAATTTACTTGCATCTGAAAACATCACAATTGACCACTGAGTTCCAGTATTTTCTCTCCTTGGCCCAGGTAAGACGCTTCTGGCGTTGTCTATTGGTCATGAGTGGGTTGATACATGTAATACGACAATTATAGCCTATGTCCTGGATACGTCTGTGTGTGGTGGCTCTTGAAGCCCTGACTCCAACAGCAGTCTACTCCTTGTCAATCTCACCCAAATTTTTCAATGGCCTTTTCTTAACAACCTTATCAAGCCAGCTTCTTTAGCAATGACCTTTTGTGGCATACCCTGCTTGTGGAGTGTGTCAATGACTGCCTTCTGGACATCTGTCAAGTCAGCAGTCTTCCCCATGATTGTGTTGCCTACTGAACCAGGCTAAGGGACCTTTTTAAATGCTTAGGAAGCCTTTGCAGTTGTTTGGGGTTAATTATTTTAATTTTCTGAGATAATGACTTTTGGGTTTTTCTTGGCTGTAAGCCATAAACATTAACATAAAACACTTGAAAAGTTCACTTTGTTTGTAATGACTCAATATAATATATGTGTTTCACTTTTTCAATTGAATTTATAAAAAATACCAAACAAAAAAAACAAAACAAAGCTTTTTGATATTCTAATTTATTGAGATGCACTTGAATATTTTTTCCAGAAGTTTCTAAACTAAACTGATTTGTAGTGCCAATATTCTAACAGTATGTATTACATCTGAATAAAGTTTTTCCATGTACCTTTTGCCATTCATACAAACCCATCAAGGCAGCAGCTGCCTCATTGAGTCAGTCCCATGAAGACTGATGACTCCAAAATCTAATTATTAGCGCTCACAAAACTTGGAGACAGCAAGAAGAGCCTCTTGGGAGCTATAAAAGATGATATGTGGTGGTCGGTTATCAGTCAGATGTGTTAAAATGAATTTGCACAACACGCCATTTGCTACCAGATGTTACAGTCTGTGATGAAATATGTATATATGTGATACTGTCTAGCTAAGTTTTAACTTTTGTTTTCATTGCCTTAGTGGGGTTGATTCAATTACCAGTAAGTGTCACTCAGATGAGGCTTTCCTGTGTATAATACCTACACTTTGTATGGTCATTTCAAATCACCTTCTCAGTTCCAAGTGCTTAGTCAACTATAGTCAATCTATTAGTAAATCTGTGGTGGCTGTCATTCTTAGACTTCACAACTCCTGGGCATGAATGGATGTATGCATCTATGGCCAGCCAGGGTCTGGTACATGGGTCAAAGAAATATTAAGGAATCACAGGTAGGAGGTTGCAGAGAGTAACTTAGGGATCAGAGGCCCATACAAAGCCATGAAGTAGATTCTTTGGGAACAGAGCTTAGTGTGATCTGTCCTCTTCATATGCCGAGCTCCAATGGCCAGACTAAAAAGTCGTCTGCTCTTTGTTACTTATATTTTAAACTGTTTGTAAGTATAAAAGTCTTTTTAGGATTCCATCTTTTGATTCTTAAAAACCACCGAATGGTGTATATTACATGTAAACTTTTTTTTAAGAGTGTCCTTTGGCTCCAACAGCTCCACAGTTCCCAACAGAACAGAATAAACTGTTACCCCTTTTTGTGTGTGGTGTGGATACAGTGGTGTTATCTCTGTGTGTAGATGTGCGATTGCAGACACGTGTATGTGTGGTGAGTAAGGTGTATGTAAACCCCACAGAATTGGTGCACAGTGAGTGGATATATCCGTTGCGGGACCTCAATCCCTGACACAGTCCTAGGGTTGAATCACCCAAAAATGACCATAGAGTCTTCCCTGTGAACAGTCTCACACAGAAAAATGTAAATAAAGCTATCCAATCTGTCTGGGAATTGTCACAATAGTAATCACCCCAGTACCCTTATGTGACTGAAGGAGGAAGTAACACACAGAGCAGAGCAGAGCAGAGCTATCACTGTAGATGTCAGCAGACAGGGCCAATTGACAGAAGGAGGTGACACACAAGTACCGGACATCCAAAGACAAAAGAGGTTTCTAGTAAATCCAGAACATTTTAAAAGCAAACCTAAGTAGTCTCTGCCCTGAAGTGGCCATGACGCACAATGGAAGGAGTTTAATTGGCCAAACATATATAGTATAACTCACACCAGTTTACCAGAATAAGTTACCGTATATACTCGAGTATAAGCCGACCCAAATATAAGCCAAGGCCCCTAATTTTACCTAAAAAAAAAAAAAAAAAAAAAACTGGGAAAACTTATTGACTCAAGTATAAGCCTAGGGGAGGAGGGGGGGGGGGAATGCAGCAGCTTCTGGAATATTTCAAATTAAAATGGTTGAAGTTTTTGGGTGCAGTAGTTGCTGGGTGCTGGGAAAGGGTGTTTTGGTTGTCTGTTTGCCCCTTCCCTGAGCTTGAGGACTGGGGTTTGTTCCCCCACTTGGAATTCAGCCTGGCTGAATATACGGTATCTGCGCTGCTCCTATTAACCCCTTCCCGAGAGAATATGAGCACTACACATACCGTAAATACTCGAGTATAAGCCGACCAGAGTATAAGCCGACCCCCTAATTTTACCACAAAAAACTGGGAAAACTTATTGACTCGAGTATAAGCCTAGGGGGAAAATGTAGCAGCTACTGGAAAATTTCAAAAATTAAAATGGTTTTTCGTTGCAGTAGCTGCTGGGTGTTGGGAAAGGGGAGGGGGTGTTTTGGTTGTCTGTCTGCCCCTTCCCTGAGCTTGAGGACTGGGTTTTTTTGCCCCCCACCCCAACGTGGAATTCAGCCTGGCTGAATATAGGGTATCTGCAGTGCTCCTATTAACCCCTTCCTGACAGAAGAGGAGCACTGCAGATCCTATATTCAGTAGACCAGGCACTTTCAGACACAGGATACCTAATGTGTATGCGTTTCACAGTCTTTTTCTACTTTTATATGTATTCTAGCGAAAGGAGGGATTTAGAACTTTTATTTTATTTTTTTTATTATATTTTTTTAAGCTTTTTTTTTTCATTTTATGGGAGATTCTATACATTACTATTGCGGCTGGTCATGCTCTTGATAAGTTTTATACTACAGAGCTTGTGAATAATCTTCACCAGCATTCCTTGAAACCCAGAAGATGTGTCCCAGTGTGCATAATAGTTGAGTTACAGTGCAAGCTTCGAACGAAACCATACATATTACTATATGTGTGAATCCCTTCCTAGTATTGGCCATACAAATAGGATAGCTTCAGCTGTCCTCTCTGTAAGGCTCCGTTCCCACAGAGTAACGCGCCGCTCATTTAGACACGTAAATACATGTCAGAGCGAGGCTCTTCAAAACAGATCCCATTGATTTCAATGGGTGCCGGATTAAGCGCGCTACACTTTGAAATCAATGGGAGGCTTTATAACCCATTGATTTCAATGGGTAGCGCCCGTAAGCCGGCACCCATTGAAGTCAATGGGATCTGTTTTGAAGAGCCTCGCTCTGACACGTGTTTACGTGGCTAAATGAGCGGCGCGTTACTCCGTGGGAACAGAGCCTAAATATACCCAGTTAATCTCATGTGCACATCCTTTTTATAGAGAATGGGAGATAGCCAAACACTTCTGGTAAAACTCAACTTCCAGAGAAAAAGTTAACCCTTCCCTAGGTGGCTATTTTTTTTTATTTATTTTTTCTCTGTGGCCTCTAAGGGCTAGTTCACACGTGAACTGCCCGCGCGGGTTTTGACACAGAGAGAGACGGGGCAAGCCGCGTCTCTCTCTTGTCAAAACCCGCCCGCCGCGACCATCGCTGTCGCGGCTTAACCCTCTGCTGTCGGCTCAAATGAATGAGCCGACATAGGAGGGAGCTGCGGGGGGGCGGAAGCCGCGCGACTGAGACAGCGCGGCTTCCGCCTGAAGAAAGGACATGTCCTTTCTTTTCTCCGCTAGCAGCAGCTCGCCGCTAGCGGAGAACAGAAGCCCGGCGGTCTCCATAGACCACCATTATAAGGGGAGGTTTTGGACGCGAATTCCGCTGTCAAAAACCTCCCCTTATACTCACGTGTGAACTAGCCCTAAAACCCCCACACATTTTTTATTTTTCAGTTCACAAAACCATGTGAGAGCTTAATTGTTTTTTTGTTGTTTTTTTTTAAAAATATTCCATATTATGTATTGGGAAGCTGCAAGTAATATTAGAGAAAAAATTAGGGTGAAATTAGAGAAAAACAGAATTTGCGCCATGAATTTAATTCTGCGGATCATTAGGATTACAGCAATGCCAAAGTTTTTTTTCTATTGTTATGTTAATGCATTGTAGTATATTGTAATAGAACTATACCTTGTAACAAAAAGTATAGTGAAGACACACCTAGGAACCTTTAATTGGCACCCAGCTGTCATAACAGATCACAGCGTTAATGTTCCTGGGGAAGTCAATCATCACAAACATGATGGCACTCATTTCTCGCCAGAAAATGGATGCCTTGGCCACATTTAACCAAGTCTAAATGGTTAATGCTTTCTGATTATAGGCATTGCCACCGGGGTCTGAGTGGCTGCTGTGTTTAAAGACCCAACATCCATTCTTGCTATTGAAAAAGATCTAAAGTAGCAGAATCATAGAAGAGAGACTGAGACCAGAGCCCTATGTGGCGGAAAATGTCGTGGAAAAAAAAAGGCAGAGATTTACAGTCACAGCAAGGTTGGGGAAAAATGCACGCAGTGAATACGTTGCAATTCCCAAAATAGTGACGCTGGAGGTTTCTTTATAGGTATACTTGAAGCAGAAAGTCCGCAGAGGACACCTTTGTGAACTTTATGTAAAGCACTACAGGAAAAAAGGAATGTGTTGCCACAATGGTTTTTCCTGCAGCGCTTTCTTGCTGTGGGACACAAAATCTCATCCTCATGCTATGACTAAAGCCCATATACCAAAGTGACTTGCACTGTAGGTATTAAATCTGCAATATGTCAGGTTTAACACACAGATTACTGTCTATAGATGGGAGACAGCAAAACAGTTTTTGGCAGATTTTATCATAGCTTGTATAAGAACAAGAATGTTGTAGCCATGACATGATTAACTCATGGTCATTCTCTTAAAACTCAATAGGAGTTATTAGGCAAATGCGCCTCTTTTCTGCAAAATTTTGTACAAATGCACCTTTTGTCCGTCCTTTCAATTTCTAGCGTGATTTACTAATTGGCCACAAGCTGTTGATAAATACCATGTCGTGTTATATATATATATATATATATATATATATATATATATATATATATATATATATATTTATTATACAAATGTTTGCAATGCACCAAAATTATCAAAAAGGCGCAACAACATAATAAAACGTCACATGTACAGAACAGAAACATATCTAAAGAGGCAGAAAAAAAAGTCTGCTAACTTTGCATAGTTTGGTGTGTCTTATGCTTGTACAATTGTGGCCTGTAGCCTGCACTGTTTTGTGCGTCTCTCTCCAAGTGTAGTGATTATATGCCTGCTTTTTTTTTTTTTTTTTTTTACAAAGGCACAAATACTAAATCTGGCAAACACATGTTCGCCTGAGCAGCCACACCTATTTTTCTCGCCAAAATCATAGGGAAATCTCATGTAGAAAAAAGGCGCAAACACTTCATGAATCAGACGCAACGGCAAAAAAAGCACAGCTCACGCCAAATTCAGACGCAACCATGGTGATAAAGGTGCCCCAACAACAGGGTTGAAGTATTTTAAACCAGCAACACTACTGGACTCTTGTGGAAAATTGTGCGTTGGTTGCCAAGATATCCATTTGTGCCACAATATGCATGTGAGATGCACTAAGGGCAGTTTCATTGCTCCAAACTATTTTGCCCTAAACTGCTCTAATATGCTAGCATGAACACAAGAACAGAGGGCAAGGTGAAATTTCAGCATATTTCTCTGGCACGGTCACTCAAAGGGTCCGTTCACAAGGAGGAAAATGGCACTCCCATTGATTCCAATGGGTTCGGCTAGCTTTTTTTTCCACCTTGCAAACCCCATATTTGTGCAATTTTATTACAAGTTTCATTTTTACGGCGATCACTTTGCATTTTTCCATTATTAAGCCATATGAGGGCTTAATGTTTACAGAATAAATTGTTCTTGATTATGCCATCATTTATTATTCTGTACTGGGAAGTTGTAAAAAAAAAAAAAATTCAGAATGTGGCGATTTGAACTTTTAGGGTTTTTTTTAATAATTAAATTTTTTTTTTCAATTTATTTACTATTTTAATAAAAAAAAAATTCAAGGCAAAAGAGGTCAAACAGCATAAAAACAGCACTTCTGAACTTTTGATTTTTTTTTTTTTCCATGGTTAGAGAAATATCCTTATTACAAGCCTGGAAGCCTTCGTATGGCTCCAGGCTGCCATGGGAATAGGCCTGCAACGGGAAAGGCAAGGAGATCCTGGCCTGCAATGCCCATGATCAGAGTGGACTCTAATTGTGGGCATTAGCTCCAGGTCTTCGCTGTATATTACAGCTCTGTAGCTATGATGGCCATCATCTTTAAAGACCTGGCATCCACCCTACTATTACGGTCGCTGTCGGGAAGAGGTTAAGTGCACTGCAAATCTGAAAGTATAAAAGGCAAGAAATAATATACATGGTATCAGTTGTATTGTATTTGGTGAAAACAATCGGGTGTCCCTGGTATCAGATTTATTAAAATACAATACCAAACAGGAAAACAATCGGGTGCCCCTGGTAGTCACATATAACCCATACCTGGAGACGCTGAGAGGAATTACATGCAAATTACATCCACTACTGCAAAAAGACAACCGTCTAAAATCCATATTTTCTGACCCCCCTCTCCTATGCTACAGACAGCCACCAAACCTCAGGAATATGGTTGTCAGCAGCTTACTGTCACCTTAAACCAACACAGGAACATTCCCATGCGGACAGAAAAGGTGCAAAACCTGCCCTCACATACTGACCACTGACAGGATAGAGATACCAAACTCTAACAGGGAATATAAAATCCCAGGTACGTTCACCTGTAACACACCTAATGTAGTGTATTTGATCATGTGCACCAAATGTTCCACTGAAAATCTGTATGTTGGAGAGACCGGCCAGAAACTCAGAATGAGAATCAATTCACATTGCCATACAATTTAGGGTCAGTTCACACGTGAACTGCCCACGCGGGTTTTGACACCGAGAGAGACGCGGCGAGCCGCGTCTCTCTCTTGTCAAAACCCGCCTGCCGCGACCATCGGGCCGCACGGCTTCCGCCTGAAGATAGGGCAGGTCGTTTCTTTTACGCTAGTGGAAAAAAAAAAGCCCGGCGGTCTACATAGACCACCATTGTAAAGGGGCGGATTTTGAAGCGAAATCCGCCCCTTTGCCCACGTGTGAACTAGCCCTAAACAACAGAGAATAGACATTCCCGTGCAAAAACATTTCTTCCAGGAAGATCATAATATCACCAATGACATAAAAAATTTGATTTTGAGAGAGAATTTTAAATCAAGAAAACAGCGACTGATTTATGAGTACAAGTGCATGACCCTATTCAAGACTCTGGATAGTGGAATGAACCTTTCACTTGGGTTTATGTCTTTCTATACAAATCACTGAACTAAGACAGCCATAAAAATAAAGACTCTGGGAACTGGGAATTGATTATTTGTTTTTATATGTATATAGTAATAAGCCTCTTCCACCCCCTCCCTCCTGAAATCCTATCCCTGTGTCCAGTTATACATAAATATGCAGCCTGCAGAAAGTGTTTTTAGATATATCTGAGAAAGAAGCCCAGAGTAAGCTTCGAAACATCATATTCTGTCATCATTATGAGTTAGCCATTAACATTGCTAAAAAAAAATGGCCTGGGCGCATGCGCAGTAGCCGTAGTAGAAGCAGCATGCTACTGCGGATGCGCCCAGGCCATTTTTTTTTTTAGCAATGTCAGTTCGCGAGCGCCGGAGGAAGACGGGACCTGAGGACATCGCAGGAAGAGGAGACGTGGATGAAGAAGATGGCGAACCCTGAATGCCCGCCCACCGTGCACGAAGTTGATCACATTCTTTTTTAGGGTATTATTTTAAAACTGGGGGTAGTTTAATATAACTTTAGCAGTGCCTGAATAGCCTTTTTAAAGGCTATTCACGCATATGTGGGGCTCTATCAGCATGATTTTGCTGATAGAGCCCCTTTAAGAGATTATGATACCTTACAACTGATGTCATATCTGTGGAAGTCAGCTAAGAGAGCTGGGTGTCTCCATTTCCATCAGAAGATCCCCAAGCTTCCTGGAGCCAAAGACTCTTAGGCCAAGTTCACACACGGTTTTTTGGCCCAGAACTGGAGGCAGAGGCCGCCTCAGGTTCTGGACCAAAAAAAACGGGCAGCCACAACTGAATGCCCATGCATTGCACCGGCATCCAGTTGTGCACTCTGCTCCGGATTAGGCCCAATGAATGGGCCTAGACGGGAGTGCTTTCAGGCTGAATCGTGAGGCGAATTGGCCTGAAGAATGAGCATCTCTCTTCTTTTTTCCGAGAGCCGGAAGAAACGGTTCCCACTAAAAACTCCTGAGCAGAGTTCAATGGGAGCCGACTTTTTGGTCAGGATTTTGAGGAAGATACGGCCTCAAAATCTTAGCCAAAAAACCCTGTGTGAACTCAGCCTTTAGTCCTGCTACCTGCCCACACGTAACCTCAGATCCTCCAATGACCTCCTACTCCGCTCTGCTCTCATCCGCTCCTCACACAACCATCTCCAAGATTTCTCCTGTGCATCCCCCATACTCTGGAACTCCTTACCAAGACACATAAGACTGACCCCCACATTCACAGGCTTCAAGAAGGCCCTGAAGACTCACCTATTCAGGAAGGCCTACAACCTCCAATAACACTATCACCGCACTGCCATCTATACAGTCTCCCCCACTCCTTCTGTCACTACCCCCCTTCCCTCATAGATTGTAAGCCCTCGCGGGCAGGGGCCCTCTGCCCCATTGTGCCAGTCGGTCATTGTTAGTATTGTATCCACCTGTATATTTTGTGCATTGTATGTAACACCCAAATGTAAAGCACCATGGAATTAATGGTGATATTTAAATAAACAATAATAATAATATTCTGGTTTTCTCCAATTTATTTTAAGGCTGTTTGCAATTTGTGTCATTTGTCATGTTTTCTTGTAAATATAGCACTGAACCCTTTGCGTATTACGTTATTAAATTAAAGATTACTTTGTCTTGCTCTATGAACCTATTACCTGTTCTGAGGAGTGTTTGAATCTTGACTGTTAAGGAAAAGCGTGAAAGGAAAAGTTAGTACTAAGCCAACAAGCCAGTGGTGTATTTGGAGTGCCAAAACTGTGTTGGGTGCCATTTACGTTCAAATTGCAGCGTGAATGAAGGGTGACTGCAAGATTGAGTGAGTGAAGTAAGTTGACCTCTAACAACCGCATCCACGTCAAATGCTAAAATGGCCCATACGTGACACACAGGATAGAAAAAAAAAAAAAAAAATACAACAAGCAGCCCTCTGTTCAGGCACACGATTGATACTATTACGTCTAGGATGCTCAGTCTCCTGCTAGGCATGATGAGATCTCATGACCAGCTATCCAAGCTCAAGAAATGTAAACTTTTTATAATGGTAATACAGTAATAACTCCTGTATTGTTAAGTTTAATACAATGATTTGGAGAAATTCAGCCCAGATAATCCATTTAAACACGCTCAACTTCTTTTAGGCTAAAATCATAGGGGTTTTTTTTTGTTAAATTTTGTCCATCAAGTCAGTGCTTTTAGTTAAAAATAATCCATTCTGATTAATTTTAGACCAAAGTGTATGTTTACCTTTAGATGCTGTCTTATACCTTCAATAGTTGTCGGTCAAATACTAAATTCAGCTGGCAGCTATTCCTCCTGGTTCCCCCATAAATATACACACACAATGTTTGGCTGGCTGTCAGACCCCTCTGTTCTAATTAGCATACCTTTACGACATGTGGCAAATCAGTTATACATAGGTTTTGTGGAAAGGAAACTCATTATCAGACAGAACTAATTTCTCACACTGAACTAATACAAAGGGCATCATAAAACTTAACCAGTACCTGAGTGTTCATGAAAAGTTGAAATATCTACAGAGTCTTACTGGGCAGTCTGTCATAATTGTATAAGCCTTCATACATGACATGCCTATCAGTTTTTATGTTGCTAATAAACATTACAGCTGCAGCACATTTTGCATTTGTCTCTGAGGCTGTGGGCGTGTGCAATAAGGAGCAGTCTTTCCAACTCCCCTGTCTATTACTGGTACTACTAGTTTACTAACATGTAATTCCAAGTGAATAACATCCCATCTGTAAACAAGCAGCTAGAAGTACATAGAACACATTGTAAACTGTGAGATGGGCAGACTATTCAGTGCTTTGCACAAAGCAAGCAGTTTGAGGAAGTGCTGTGAGGAGAAACCCCTTCCCTCTCCATTCATTGTGTGAAGACAGAACAGAACCCCACCCCCAACTCACTGTGAAGAAGTCCTGCTTTTCACTGGTATCTATGGACAGGACTGCAATTATTATTTATTTATACCATTATTTCCATGGTGCTTTACATTTGAGAGTTATCATATGGTACATAAAATATACAAAACAAATATAATACTAATAGTGACCAACTGGCACAGTGGGATAGAGGGCCCTGCCCGCAAGGGCTCACAATCTATGAGGGAGGAGGGATAGAGACCTCTATGGCACGGGTGCTCACACTTCTTCAGCATGTGAGCTACTTTCTAAACTGATTAAGGCAAAAGATCTACTACCCACTTCTTGTGGGTGGTGCCGAGGTGGGTCTGTGGGTGGGCCCACTTGTGGGCAGGGTCAGCGCAGAGCGTGAATGCAGGAGACAGCGGCGTTCTGTGGCCACCGAGGGATCCCCGGTGTCTGCTTTTTCACAGTGCAGGCTGAGAGTTATCTCTGGACACTGCCAGTGTCCGGAGATGACTCAGCCTGTGCTGTGAAGAAGCAGCACCCCGGCTCCCTCCATCCCTAAGAGCGGGGAGCGCCTCATCCCCCGGAGCTGCTGCTGCTGCTGCCCAACCTGCAAGTGTCCGGAGTGCTTGACACCGGGGATCCCTGGCTGCATCCCGCGATCGTCCCATAAGTCCATTGCGATCGACCGGTAGATCGCGATCGATGTATTGGGCACCCCTGCTCTATGGGATAGATGAGGGGGGAGGATGTGCTGATGGTGATGGGGTGACAATAGTGTTAGGGGAGGAGGTTGGAGGCCTTCCTGAATAGGTGAGTCTTCAGGGCCTTCTTGAAGATTGCGAGTGTGTGTGTGTGTGTGTGTGTGTGTGTGTGTGTGTGTGTGTGTGTCATTCTTATGTATCTTGGTAAAGAGTTCCAGAGTATGGGGGATGCAATGCATGGGAGAAACCTTGGAGAAGGTTGTGTGAATAGCAGATAAGAGCAGAGTGGAGTAGGAGGTCTTTGGAAGATCTGAGGTTACATGTGGACAGATAGCGGGAGATTAGGTCAGAGATATATGGAGGGAACAGGTTATGGATGGCTTTGTATGTCAGCGTTAGTATTTTGAACTGTATTTGCTGGACAATGGGTAACAAGTGAAGGGATTGGCAAAGGAAAGCAGCAGATGAAGACCGGGAGGAGAGGTGTATTACAGTAAGTGAGCAGCAGTTTTAGGAGGAAAATGGTGAGAATTTGGTGTGGAATTGCAGCGCTGAAAAAAAAAAAAAAAAAGGCTCCCATTGACTTCAATGGGTTCCTTTTTGGAGGCATTTTTTTTCAGCGCTGAAATTCCACACCAAATTCCTCACCATTTTTCTCCATGTGAAAGTACCCTAAGGTGGACTGGAGGCAGGTGGGGGAGTTTTCAGGCAGAAAGCAGTCACTTTTTTAATTAAACTGCATTACTTTTTGGTCCTGTATCACATGCTCTATGAAATAAGACTAAATTGTCTGAAACGTTAGTGACCATTTAAAAACATATCTGGACAGTATATGATATAAATATCTGAAAGATGCAAAACTCCTACCTAAGAAGTCCTCTTCTCCCTTTTCCAAAATTCCATAAAAAGAAAAGACCATGCACTGCAACATAGCACATGTGAATTGCTGAAACGACGAAGTGTTTTACTACTCCCTAGACTAGGGCATTGTATGGCCCACAGGCCACATCCAGCCCTCTTAGGGAGCCTCCACACAGAGTTTACTCTCACTCATTCTGAACGTAAACTCGTAAGCGGCGTTAAAAACAGATCCCATTGACTTATATGGGTGCCGGCATAAGCGCACTAACCATTGTAATCAATGGGAGGCTTTTTTTACCTATTGCTTTCAATGTGACACGCGCATATCAAATTGAAAGCAATAGATTAAAAAGCCTCCCATTGATTTCAATGGGTAGTGCGCGTATGCCAGCACCCATATAAGTCAGTGGGATCTGTTTTTTACGCCGCTCACTCTGAACGAGTTTACGTTCAGAATGAGCGAGCGTAAACTCCGTGTAAAGGCTCCCTAACTATGTCTGACTGGCCGGCGTGAGAATGTTGGAAGATTTGAAGTGAAAAGTAAATGTGTAATTACAATACCTATTACACTGTGACATCTATCAACTTACATCCTCTAATCCCCATTGCTACACAAAATTGCCACACCATTGAAAAGCTGCTTTCAAGTCAGTACCTACGATTGTTTTATCTCTGCTCGCAGACGCAAAGCGTGTTATCTGATTTTGGAACTATGTTAATGGCTATTTCTATTACTATACTGATTTATAATTTCTGTATACAGAATAGATCAGTATTGGGTAGAACTGAGTTAAGTATATTAGTCTGGTCGTCTAAAACCATTCCAATTTCTCATGTGGCCCCATGGGAAAATTAATTGCCCACTTCCGCCCTAGACCATAATGGAAATCAATCTGCATGTATGCATAGATACCTCTCAACTTTATCTACTCCTCTCTGGAGTGCACACAGAGTCTGTGGACCTCTATTCTATTTGATCTCTATTTGGGGATCCCAGAGAATGGGATCATGGTCATAGAATACACCATTAATACATAGCCATCTCTTCGCTTTTACTATGCGCCACTCCTTTTCTCTTGGAAATTGAAAAATATACAAGACCATCCACTAGACACAAACAAGTTTATCTGAATCTAGATGGAGGAGGGCTACACAAAATGGCATTGTAACTGCACATTGTGTACCCAGGCCCTAAATGAACCACCAAACACCTTTTGCATTTGTCACCATACAAGGACTATTTAACATTTAGCCATAACTTTATAAGGCAAACCCGTACTTGTAGGTTTCTTAGCTTTAGTTGCATGGTTTCAAATGAAATGCAAGTGATTAATTTAAATGGTTTATAGTTGTAAAATTAAGGATTAGTCAGGTTTCTTCTTCTTTAACAGTGGTAACAAACTCTCCTTTTTTTTTACCTGTGTATAAAAATACTCGATACCAGATACAGTGTTTCCTGCTGTTCTTTTTATATCAGCATGCTGGCTTTAGAAAGTTTTGCATGTCTACGCCTTTTAAAACTAACCCCCTCCCCCTCATCTTGGGTATACCACAGTAAGAAGCGTCTTTGTGCTATTTTTAGTGCTATGACTGAAGGAGACGGGGGAATCCTGCCCTGCTGCCCCAGAAGAAGTGATGGAAAGATGCCAGAAAAAGGGATCGTCTACTCCAGATACGCTGTGAACGGCTTTTCTAAAAACGCTTAAGAAAATTTCATAATCCTTATTCAAAACTCCGTAAATGGTCAGTTACAGAGATGACTACAATAAAGGAAGAAGTGAGGAGATAGCTTCAGATGCATACAACTAGAAAAAACAGATTATTCACATCTTTATTGCATTTGTAGCCCACTCACCACCCCCAAGTACTCATGGTAAGATCACAAGACCGCCCACACACTAGAATTAATGGAGGTGTCTTAGAGATTTAGCAATATAGTAGCTTAGTACAGTGACTGCACAACCGACGAATAGATGAGTCAACACAATTTATAACCTGCATAAAATTATTCATACAGTTGCACTGAATGTAACCTGGCTCTGACTCCTCATTTGCCTCCACCCTGTCTTTTTTCTCTTGAGCACAGAAAGTGAGGAGACACTGTTTGCACTAAAGGGAAGGGAATGGGGGAGTGCAGAAACAAAGCAAGAATAACTGCAGAGCATAAGAATAGATCAGGAGATACTTTAATCACCCACAAGTTGTTGCTTATACACATTTAGAATGAGAAAAGAGAATTTAACAAAAAAGGGTGTGAAAAACATAGCTGAGCTGATCTACACACCCAGCTCATTTCTGCCTCCTACGCCTGCACCACACCCTACTCTTCTGTGCTGCAAGAGTTAAAAAACAAACCACAGACTGGAAAACATAAAGCAGAGCTCCCAGCATGCCTTGCTCTTGAGAATGAGGGGGCAGTGTTCCATTTATAAACTGTTCCATGCTGCAAGCGGGTCCAGTGTCAGAGACATGAGAGGGAGAGAGAAGAGACAGGCAGACTCAAGATTACAACTGAATGAGACACAGTATAGCAGAAACAGGATAGACTGAAAACCTGAAACAATTCAAGGGTGTGACATTATAGCTAACAACTAACAAAACAGGAGGATATAATATAATAAGGGAAATAGGAAAAAGACTAAGACCAGCTGTCCAGCAAACAGTCACTACAGTCCAGGGCAGCTTACACAGCAGAGGCTTTCTACTAAGAGGAGTGAAGTGACAAATAGTTAAGAGAATCCTGAGAAGGATATCCCGATGTGTATCGAAAATGAAATATATATAATGTGTGTATAGATTTCTAATTTCAAATATTTTTACTAGATCCTTCTATATGGAATAGACTGTGATAATGCATGCAGCAAAAAAAAAAAAAGAATACCAGTGTGCATGTGTGTTTTCTTCTATGTAGTGGCGTACAGACCACCCTAGAACTTGACGTATGTGCGGTAGTCAGGGATTAATTCACTCCACTCAATCTTGCACTCACCCTAACCTCAGGCTACAACCATAGTGTACATCATACACCAAATACAAGTTGCCACAACCACCTATTGGATCCCGGACCAAAAGGGTCCATTCACACAGAGGAAAATGGTGAGGAATTTGGTGTGGAATTTCAGCGCTGAAAAAAAGCCTCCCATTAACTTCAATGGGTTCCTTTTTCTGCTAACAGAATATGCTAACAGAAAAAGGAACCCACTGAAGTGAATGGGAGGCTTTTTTTCAGTCCTGACATTCCACACCAAATTCCTCACCATTTTCCTCAGTGTGAATGGACCCTAAGGGCTAGTTTACAGAGTGCCGTGTGTACACATTCCGTCGTGGCATTCTGCTCCACATTGCATCGCGGCTGATTTAGCCACAGAATCCGCAGCAAGATACTAGCTAGCGGAAAAAAGAAGCGAGCGGCTCCCATTGAAGTCAATGAGAGCCATTTTTGGCAGCGGATTTCGAGGCGGATTCCACATCAAAATCCGCTGCCAAAAGACCCCATGTGAACTAGCCCTTAGGAATCCAGGACACACACAAGCTCAATGCTTCTAGCAGTAAAAACAAAGAAAAAAAAAAATGAAAGTAATGTGTTCCTAGAAGATTACACAAAACACCATTAATTTGAATGATTTAATACTCAAGGGTTCAGTGCTTTTATATATATATATATATGTGTGTGTGTGTGTGTGTGTGTGTGTGTGTGTGTGTGTGTGTGTGTGTCAAAACAAGCAAAACCGTTTGGCTCAAGGTTTTTCTGTCTTTTCTCGCTTTTATTTTACAGAGTCCTTTTGTTTCCATGGAGCTAGAAGGATCACAGATGGGATGGCCACACACAGCTTTTGGCGGTCTTCAAATGTATGACACCGTTTTTCTAGAAACCACAGTCTTTGTGATGGTCAGCTTCTGGCTCCTATTCAGACATGCCCCCTGCCACAGTGCCAACCTCTTTCCCCTTCATGAGATGAGAAATTAAAAGCTTCATCTGTGCCTGGAAGAGCTGGAGACTGAGCTTCCCTATTTCACCTGGGAAAACGGAGTACCTTCAGACCTCCAAGGTCATTTCCCGGTTCCAACTACTCCCCTTTTCTGCCTGACTGAATTTTGTTAGTGACAGGGATGCGTTACAGCAATAACCCTAGCCTGTCCAGTATTACTTCAAAGACTGTTCTGTGACCAAACCTGCTAAAGAAACAGTAAGGGAGCTTGTCCATTAATCACAGGAAGATAATAGTCTCACTCCTGACTAATACTAGACATTGCATATACAGTAACAGTCAAGTTCAACCACAGGCATCAATGCTATTTTGCTGTTAAAAGGTATCTAAGCAGTTTTTGAAGCGGTCAGCTGTGATCAGCTCTTGGGCTAGGCTATTTCACAGATCAGTCCTTACAATAAAGAAGCCTTGTTGCCTCTGGAGATAAATCTTTTTTCCTCCAGACGGAGAAACTGCTCCCTGTTTTTTTTTTTGAGGGGATTTTACATGGAACAGCTTTTCCCCATATTCCTTGCATAGGCTATATATATATATATATATATATATATATATATATATATATATATATATATATATATATATATATACATACATACATATAGTCCTATGAAAAAGTTTGGGCACCCCTATTAATCTTAATCATTTTTAGTTCTAAATATTTTGGTGTTTGCAACAGCCATTTCAGTTTGATATATCTAATAACTGATGGACACAGTAATATTTCAGGATTGAAATGAGGTTTATTGTACTAACAGAAAATGTGCAATATGCATTAAACCAAAATTTGACCGGTGCAAAAGTATGGGCACCTCAACAGAAAAGTGACATTAATATTTAGTAGATCCTCCTTTTGCAAAGATAACAGCCTCTAGTCGCTTCCTGTAGCTTTTAATCAGTTCCTGGATAAAGGTATTTTGGACAAACAATTCAAGTTCAGTTAAGTTAGATGGTCGCCGAGCATGGACAGCCCGCTTCAAATCATCCCACAGATGTTCAATGATATTCAGGTCTGGGGACTGGGATGGCCATTCCAGAACATTGTAATTGTTCCTCTGCATGAATGCCTGAGTCGATTTGGAGCGCTGTTTTGGATCATTGTGTTGCTGAAATATACATCCCCGGCGTAACTTCAACTTCGTCACTGATTCTTGAACATTATTCTCAAGAATCTGCTGATACTGAGTGGAATCCATGTGACCCTCAACTTTAACAAGATTCCCGGTGCCGGCATTGGCCACACAGCCCCAAAGCATGATGGAACCTACACCAAATTTTACAGTGGGTAGCAAGTGTTTTTCTTGGAATGCTGTTTCTTTTTGGACGCAATGCGTAACGCCTTTTTTTTTTTTTTATAACCAAACAACTCAATCTTTGTTTCCAAAATGAAGATGGCTTCTCCAAATGTGCTTTTGCATACCTCAGGCAACTCTATTTGTGGCGTACGTGCAGAAACGGCTTCTGTCTCATCACTCTCCCATACAGCTTCTCCTTGTGCAAAGTGCGCTGTATTGCTGACTGATGCACAGTGACACCATCTGCAGCAAGATGATGCTGCAGCTCTTTGGAGGTGGTCTGTGGATTGTCCTTGACTGTTCTCACCATTCTTCTTCTCTGCCTTTCTGATATTTTTCTTGGCCTGCCACTTCTGGGCTTAACAAGAACTGTCCCTGTGGTCTTCCATTTCCTTACTATGTTCCTCACAGTGGAAACTGACAGGTTAAATCTCTGAGACAACGTTTTGTATCCTTCCCCTGAACAACTATGTTGAACAATCTTTGTTTTCAGATCATTTGAGAGCGGGCTGTCCATGTTCGGCGACCATCTAACTTAACTTGAATTGTTTTGTAGAAAGAAATGGTCCAAAATACCTTCATCCAGGATCCAGGAACTGATTAAAAGCTACAGGAAGCAACTAGAGGCTGTTATCTTTGCAAAAGGAGGATGTACTAAATATTAATGTCACTTTTCTGTTGAGGTGCCCATATTTTTGCACCGGTCAAATTTTGGTTTAATGCATATTGCGCATTTTCTGTTAGTACAATAAACCTCATTTCAATCCTGAAATATTACTGTGTCCATCAGTTATTAGATATATCAAACTGAAATGGCTGTTGCAAACACCAAAATATTTAGAACTAAAAATGATTAAGATTAATAGGGGTGCCCAAACTTTTTCATAGGACTATATGTATATACATATATATATATATATATATATATATTTATACAGGTTTAACACGTCTCCCCTTAAACACCTCTTCTCAAGACTAAACACATTTAACTCCTTTAGGCCGGGGCCCAATGGACCGGAAACTCCGCGATTTGCTCCACTGTGGGAAAAATCGCAGCGTTGTACAGTGCAGGCAAAGTGGATGGGATTCATGTGAATCCCATCCCACTTTGCGGAAAAGATCACAGCGCAGACACACTGCGATCTGCAAAGCCGTTGCGGCTTTGTAAATCACAGCATGTCAATTATATCTACGGAAACGCCGGCAGCTTTCCCGTAGATATAATGTTAAGAGAAAGTCCGCAGAGGAAAATTCCGTGAACTTTCTCTTAAATGCGCTGCGGAAAGAACTGCAATGCATTCACGCAGCGGTTCTTTCCGCATCGCTTTAGTGCTGCGGATACAGCCCATGGGGCCTTAGTCTTAGGCCCCACGTTGTGGAAATGCAGCTTTTTTGTTGCAGATTTTGCTGAGTTTTTTTTTAGCCAAAGCCAGGAGTGGATTGAGCAGAAGGTAGAAGTATAAGAGTTTCCTGTATTGTTTCCATTCCTTCTGCAGCCATTCTTGGCTTTGGCTCAACAAACAACAGCAAAATCTGCAACAACAAAAAGCTCCGTCACCGCAAAGTGGGGTCTTAGCTCTAACCTCTTCTCATAACTGAGGTCCTCCTTGCCCCTCATCTGTTTTGTGGCCCTCTGTTAACCTTTTCCAACTCTTAACATCCTTTCTATGAACTGGTGCCCAGAACTGAATAACATATTCCAGATAGGGGTCACATCAATGATTATATAGTGGTAATATTAGATCCCTGTCCTGCAAGTTCATACCCCTTTAAATAACAGCAATGCAATGTCAATCAGTTACTTCTAAGGTCAACAGGTTATTTTCCTGTATTAAATCTATGGGAGCGTTCACACTACCGTCGGTATCCGACAGCTAGTGTCCGCTGCTAATTTCCGTTCAAAATCTTGCGCGGACATTAGCATCGGACACTAGCTGTGTCCGTGACATTTTGCATTGATTTAAATGGACATCGGGTGTGTTCTTTTACACTCCGTGGGTGTCCTTAAGTGTCCGTTCCCAAAGATGTCAGACTTTTCAAGCGGACAGCAAAAACCTACATGTCGGGTTTTTCTGTCCGCTTGAAAAGTCGGACATCTTTGGGAACGGACACTTAAGGACAGAAACAGGCTGTAAAAGAACGCACCCGATGTCCATTTAAATCAATGCAAAATGTCACGGACACAGCTAGTGTCCGATGCTAATGTCCGCACAAGATTTTGAACGGACATTAGCAGCGGACACTAGCTGTTGGACACCGACGGTAGTGTGAACGCCCCCTATGATCAACAAGTACAACCAAGTACTTCTCAACCAGTGACTCTCCCAGTTTACTCCGCCCAGGACATATGTTACATGCAGATTATTTTCACCCAGATGCATAACTTTACATTTATCTACATTCAACCTCCTTTGCCATGTGGATGTGCAAACACTCAGTCTGTCCAAGTCTGCTTGTAACCTATGTCCATCCTCCATAGACTGCATTGTACCACATAGCCTGGCGTCAATAATATAGTCAGTGCTATTAATCTCATCTTCTATATCATTAATAAATAAGTTAAATAACAGTTGACCCAGCATTGACCCCTGGGGTACACCACTTATAGCAGAGGACCAGTCTGAGCTGCAGTCATTGACAACAATTCCCTGGATACGATCCTTCAACCAGTTTTCAATCCAATTACAAACTATATTTTCCAAACAAACCAACTTGGTTTCACCCATTAAACGTCTATGAAGGACAGTGTCAAACACCTTTGCAAAGTCCAGGAACACAATATCCAGTCTCCCTTCTGTCCAGACACCTACTCACCTCTTCATAAAGACATATATACACGTATTCTTTCAGCACGTTATAATATATATTTATTATACACACACATATACATACACCCCCAACAGAGGCCAGAATGGGGTATTTTTTTTTTGCAGCAGAATTTTTTTTATTTTTTTTTTTAAGTATTATTAAAGCATTTATTGCAGATTATGCTGTGGCTAACCCAGGATGAGCTGTTGCATAAGGATTGCTCAATTATTAGCATTTAGCTAACAAAATAAATAAATATATAAATAAATAAATAAATACAGCTTTTTCTCAACATGGGGGTTTAGGCTAAGCCTAGATTAACACGATCGTGGTACAAAACGACTGAAAAATGCAAGCACTCATTTTTACAGATCCCGCATACATCTATGAAAACGGACATATTTTGACGGTGCGTTACAAAGGACCATCAAAATATTGATCATGTGAATAACCATTTAAAGACAGTAAAATTAATGCTATAAAAACATGGTCGATATTCAGAGTTGTGTGAATATGGGGTAAATTTCATCCACTTTGCTACTACTGAACACTGCATTAGATGACAGCAGCAGCATGTCCCAAGTAGAACAGGCTAAGCAACTTACTGCATCTCTTTGTCCTAGCAGCCACTCCCCACCTCATTTTCTTCCATTTCTCTTTTTAAAGCATCATTTTTCTATGGTGTCAGGCAACAGTCACATGACAATCAATCACAAAACGGTATTGGCTTTTCGCCTAGTGAGATACCAGGCCGGGAAGCAGAGGAAAGAAATGAGGAAAGGGTGGAGCAGGGACACAGAGGGGAAGAGGAGGGAGAGATTTACATAGAAAAAGGGAGATGGAAATAGAGATCAATGCTCAGTTATACAGGGAGGAGTCCTGTGCAGCTGTCAACACATGTCTGCCTTTAGATAGACATTGTGCTCCAAGCTTTGTAGATACTGTTTTGCAGTTCATGCTCAGAAATCGCCTGTTACATCTGCTCTCATTCACCAACCTTGTACATGTTCTCATTCATATACCTACCCCATGGCTATTCAATCATGCTGAGTCAATAATATTACTCAAATTTCAAGTATTCCCTCTTTGTAAAAATTGTGTTGTCTTCCTCCTCACACCATGTAGCTTTGAGAACATGCAGCCATTCATATGTCAACTTTTTTTTTTTTTTTTTACTGAAACAATTACAGCAAATCTAAATGTTCAACTAACTTTTAATCTCCCGGCAGCATTTGTGTTAGTAAGAGTTGTAATATATTTCATTAAAGGGATTCTACCATTAAAACTCATGTTTTCCTCGTTCACACGTCGGAATAGCCTTAAGAAAGGCTATTCGTATCCTACCTTTAGAAGTCGTCTCCTCCGCACTGTTCAGTTAAAAACCCAGTTTTTGTCGGTATGCAAATGAGTTCTCTCACAGCACTGTGGGAGGGCCTCAGCACTCAAACAGCACTGGGGGTGTCCCCAATGCTGCGAGAGAACTCTCTCCGGCGACGCCTCCATCTTCTTCAGCAACCGCCTCTTCACTCGTCTTCTTCCAGCTGGGGTCACGCTTCCACGCCTGCGGAGTCGGTTCTGCCATCGGACCCAGGCAGAGCCGAGTGGCCGGTGACCATTTTTTGGAGGCCGCTTACAAGCGCATGCGTAGTACGCTCTGTACTCCATAGAACTACAGAAGCATACTACAGGGGTGCCCGCCCCCAGTGCCACGAGAGAACTCATTTGCATACCGACAAAAAACGTGTTTTCAACCGAACGACGCAGCGGAGACGATGAATAGCCTTTCTTAAATAGGTATATCTCTGGCACTATAAAACATAGAACTTTTCAAGTCATGTGAAAGGAGATTCTTACACGTATTATTAAAATACCATCAGTTAAAGAGGACCTTTCATCAGATTGGGCACAGGCAGTTCTATATAGTGCTGGAAAGCTGACAGTGCGCTGAACTCAGCGCACTATCCGCTTTCCCGATCTGTGCCCCAGGTAAAGCGCTATCGGTCCTGGTACCGTAGCGCTTTACAGTCAGAAGGGCGTTTCTGACAGTCAGTCAGGAACATCCTTCTCCACAGCAGCGCCTACCGCACTGTAGAGTGTGAGCGGGGAGGACCGCCCCCTCCCTCTGCTCACAGTGCTCGTCCAGAGACGAGTATTATCAGGAATCAATGCACTTTTTGATGGCTTGTTTCTTTTCATTTCAAAACATGCAAGCTCTGAACAAACTAGCTTGTCGATCTGCAAGCTCAGTGGACATTACGGCTCCGTTCCCATGGATTAACACGCCGCTCATTTTGACACGTAAATGTGTCAGAGTGAGGCGCATCAAAACAGATCCCATTGACTTCAATGGGTGCTGGCTTACACACGCTACAAATTGAAATCAATAGGAGGCTTTTTAACCCATTGATTTCAATGTGTAGCGCACGTAAGTGGGCACCCATTGAAGTCAATGGGATCTGTTTTGAAGCGCCTCACTCTGACATGTGTTTACGTGTCAGAATAAGCGGTGCGTTACTCCGTGGGAACGGAGCCTACCTGTGCTGCCTGTTCTTTCTCCCCCTCTATTTGCTGAATGCCCTATGCAATGATAAAAACAATTTAAGAAAAGGGAATGAAACATACCGTTTATGGAGAACATACTTAGGCTAAGGCCCCATGTAGCGAGAGGAGTGAGAAGCAAGTTTTCCTCTGCAGACATTCTAGTTCAATTATAGCTATATGGAAAATGACAGTGTTTCTGTTCGTATAACTGACATGCTGCCATTTACAAAAATGCAACAGTTTTTGAAATCGCATCATGCCAGCTGTGGATATTTTTTTGCAATACGTGGATGAGATTAGCCAAAATCCCACTGACTGTGCATACAGCAAAATCACAGCATTTATCCTATGTGGGGCATAGCCTTAAAAGGTTTTGCCGCGTTATTATAAAAGGCTAAGAGAATGAAATCTTTAAAAAATAAAAAAAAAGTGTCCCACTGCTGGTTTGATCCCTCCTGTCTGCCAGTGGCTGCAGAGAATATGAGAATCTCAGTTTTCTTGTAATACCAGAACCATGTTTCTAGGTGGTATACAAAGATAAAGCCAAATGAAGTGACCATACCCCCTTTCGCAAATGCTTTATCTATGTACAGTATCTCACAAAAGTGAGTACACCCCTCATTTTCATGGGACTACACTGAAGATATGACACTTTGATGCAATCTAGTAGTGACTGTACATCTTGTATAACGGTGTAAATTTGGTGTGCCGTCAAAATCACTCGACACACATTCATTAATATCTAAACCCCTCGCAATAAAAAGAAGTACACCTGTAAGTGAAAAAGGACAAATTGTGCCCAAAGTGTCAATATTTGGTTTGGCCACTATTATTCTCCAGCATTGCCTCGACCCTCTTGGGCATGGAGGTCACTAGAGTGTAACAGGTTGCCAATGGAATCCCCTCCTACCCCTCAATGACAATATCATGGAGCTGATGGATGTTGAAAGTCTTGCGCTCCTCCACCTTCTACTTGAGGATGCCTCACAAACGGTCAATAGGGTTTAGGTCTGGAGGCATGCTTGGCCAGTGCAGCACCTTTATTCTCAGTCTCATTAGCAAGGCAGTGGTCATCTTGGAGATTTTTTTGGGGTCATTATGTTGGAATACAGTTTCTGATGTGAAGTGGATCATGGTCTTCAGTAGGTCACAGTACATTTGGCATTCATGGTTCCCTCAATGAGCAGTAGCTCCCCACAGCCGGCAACACTCATGCAGCCCAAAACCATGATATTTCCATCACCATGATTGACTGTAGGCAAGACACACTGGTCTTTGTACTCCTCACCGGATTGCCATCATACACGATTGACACCATCTGAACCAAAGTAGTTTATCTTGGTCTCATCAGAGCACAGGACATGGTTCCAGTAATCCATGCGCTAACACCTGGTTCATACAGTCCTATGAAAAAGTTTGGGCACCCCTATTAATCTTAATCATTTTTAGTTCTAAATATTTTGGTGTTTGCAGCAGCCATTTCAGTTTGATATATCTAATAACTGATGGACACAGTAATATTTCAGGATTGAAATGAGGTTTATTGTACTAACAGAAAATGTGCAATATGCATTAAACCAAAATTTGACCGGTGCAAAAGTATGGGCACCTCAACAGAAAAGTGACATTAATATTTAGTAGATCCTCCTTTTGCAGAGATAACAGCCTCTAGTCGCTTCCTGTAGCTTTTAATCAGTTCCTGGATGAAGGGATTTTGGACCATTTCTCTTTACAAAACAATTCAAGTTCAGTTAAAGAGGACCTTTCACCACTTTTGGGCACATGCAGTGTTATATACTGCCAGAAAGCCGACAGTGCGCTGAATTCAGCGCACTGTCGGCTTTCCCGATCTGTGCCCGGTGTAAAGAGCTTACGGCGCCGGTACCGTAGTGCTCTATGGTCAGAAGGGCGTTTCTGACCATTAGCCAGAGACGTCCTTCTGCCTCTCGGCGCCTATCGCGCTGTGCTGTGGAGCGGGGAAGAACTCCCCCCTCCCTCTCCTGATAATGCTCGTCTATGGACGAGCTGTGTGAGCAGAGGGAGGGGGGCGTTCCTCCCCGCTCCACAGCACAGCGTGATAGGCAGAAGGACGTCTCTGGCACTGTCGGCTTTCTGGCAGTATATAACACTGCATGTGCCCAAAAGTGGTGAAAGGTCCTCTTTAAGTTTGATGGTCGCCGAGCATGGACAGCCCACTCTCAAATGATCTGAAAACAAAGATTGTTCAACATAGTTGTTCAGGGGAAGGATGCAAAAAGTTGTCTCAGAGACAACCTCAGTTTCCACTGTGAGGAACATAGTAAGGAAATGGAAGACCACAGGGACAGTTCTTGTTAAGCGCAGAAGTGGCAGGCCAAGAAAAATATCAGAAAGGCAGAGAAGAAGAATGGTGAGAACAGTCAAGGACAATCCACAGACCACCTCCAAAGAGCTGCAGCATCATCTTGCTGCAGATGGTGTCACTGTGCATCGGTCAACAATACAGCGCACTTTGTACAAGGAGAAGCTGTATGGGAGAGTGATGAGAAAGAAGCCATTTCTGCAAGCACGCCATAAACAGAGTCGCCTGAGGTATGCAAAAGCACATTTGGACAAGCCAGCTTCATTTTGGAAGAAGGTCTTGTGGACTGATCAAACAAAGATTGAGTTGTTTGGTCATACAAAAAGGCGTTATGCATGGCGTCCAAAAAAAACAGCATTCCAAGAAAAACACTTGCTACCCACTGTAAAATTTGGTGCAGGTTCCATCATGCTTTGGGGTTGTGTGGCCAATGCTGTCACCGGGAATCTTGTTAAAGTTGAGGGTTGCATGGATTCCACTCAGTATCAGCAGATTCTTGAGAATAATGTTCAAGAATCAGTGACGAAGTTGAAGATATGCCGGGGATGGATATTTCAGCAAGACAATGATCCAAAACAGCGCTCCAAATCGACTCAGGCATTCATGCAGAGGAACAATTACAATGTTCGGGAATGGCCATCCCAGTCCCCAGACCTGAATATCATTGAACATCTGTGGGATGATTTGAAGCGGGCTGTCCATGCTCGGCGACCATCAAACTTAACTGAACTTGAATTGTTTTGTAAAGAGGAATGGTCCAAAATCCCTTCATCCAGGAACTGATTAAAAGCTACAGGACGTGACTAGAGGTTGTTATCTTTGCAAAAGGAGGATCTACTAAATATTAATGTTACTTTTCTGCTGAGGTGCCCATACTTTTGCACCGGTCAAATTTTGGTTTAATGTATATTGCACATTTTCTGTTAGTACAATAAACCTCATTTCAATCCTGAAATATTACTGTGTCCATCAGTTATTAGATATATCAAACTGAAATGGCTGCTGCAAACACCAAAATATTTAGAACTAAAAATGATTAAGATTAATAGGGGTGCCCAAACTTTTTCATAGGACTGTATGTGCATTTGGTATTCCATTCGCGGAGTCCACATGGGGACCCCCCCCCTGAACAGAATACCAAACGCATTGGCAAGCAGTGTGCAGTGAAAGCACATTGACCCCATAGACTATAACAAACCCCATATTCCCCGAATGGATTACCAAACGCAGATGTGAACCAGGCATTAGTCTGCTTGTCTTCAGTAGACTGTTTTCAGGCTTTCTTGTGAATCATCTTTAGAAGAGGCTTTCATGACGTCAGCCATGCAAATCAATTTGATGCAGTGTGCAGCATATGGTCTGAGCGCCGATAGGCTGGCCCCCCACCCCTTTAACCTCTGCAGAAATGCTGACAGCAATCTTACGTCTATTTTGCAAATACAACTGCTGGATATGATGCTGAGCACAGGTACTCAACTTCTTTGGTCGAACATAACGAGGCCAGTTCAGATTTGAACCCGTCCTGTTAAAACACTGCAACGTCTTGGCCAACGTTCTGCAGCTCAGTTTAAGGGTGCTGACACAGTATGTACCTGGGTGCTGCGGTCCCGGATGCTGGTACTTTCACTTTTCTGTAAGTGAAACGCAGATTAATTTCAGCCACATTTATGTGTATGGGCACATTGAAATATAATAGTCCATAATTTTGTCCACTTCACTTTTGCAGATAAAAAGTCTGGTCATGTGCATTACTGTTTAGTAACTCCATGTGCCTCAAATTAATAGCAGTTAACCCCATCTTGTCCCTCACATTATCTCGTGTGCCTCACATAAGGGTTAATCATATGTGAGACATATGTAGGTAATAAATAGGCATCTTCATTATTAAGATCCTTTATCATTAGTTCCATATGTCTCACATATGAATAACCCTTATGTGAGGCACACAGGGGTTATTATGAGGGACTTGATGGGGTTATCTGCTATTAATGTGAGGCACATGGAGTTAATAAAACTAAATTAATAACTTCAAATGCCTGACATTACTAGAAATAGAAGCTCCAGCACGTAGCTGGTGTTTTTTTTTTTTACTGTCACTTTGCTGTATGGAACTCTCCTCCTCTTCTTTTTTGCAGGAGCTTCTCACTGTAGCAGGCAGAGTTCTTGTGCTATACAGTGTGAGCTCCAGCTCCTGGGCCTTCCTCTCTCTCTAGCAAGAAAGGAGGGAGTGTCCTATATCATTGCTGTAGCACTAAAAGGACACTACCTCTTCTCTTAATACATGCAGGTCCCGTGCTGGCTGCTGGGCAAGCAAGATATGCCACGCATGCCAAGGGTTGCCGACCTCTGGCCAAGGCCATCTTTATGTAGAGCAACAATTCTTTTTTTTTTTTTTTGAGTTCTTCATCATGAGGTGCCATGCTGAACTTTCAGTGACCAGTATGAGAAAATATGAGAGCGATAACACCAAATTTAAGAAATCTACTCTCTACTCACACTTGATACACTGATACACTATTAAGTCACATGGCACAAGGTAGGGAAAATGGCTAGTTTGTCCCGCAAACAGTAAGCCCTTATATGACTTTGAGAATGGAAAAATAATAAAGTTATGGGGTTTGGAAGGCATAGAGTTAAAAAATGAATATCGAAAAATGTCACCAGAGGGAGGAGTCTAATAAATTTTACAAAATACTTTAACAAATTTTGGATCATTTCTGTGAAATCCTGCATTGTGTCAAGTTTAGTTACACTTTAAAACATTCTTTGGCTTCCTGTTACCCACAGTAGAATAGTTTAGTTATGCTTTAAAGGGGTATTCCCACGTCGCATACTCACCAGTCTTCACTGCTGTAAAATCTTCTTTCTTCCTGGTTTCTTGCGGCATTTGGTGGGCGGGGTTTCACATGCAACCTGCCATTTAGCTCCGCTCCCAAATAAGTGTGTAGCTCCGCCCACTGCATAGCATGATCCTATGGGGCGGCTGAAGGGCCTGTGATGTCATCAAAGGTCCACAAAAACACTATATGCACAATATTGGACTATGAAGTACAGGCAGGAGCAACTCCATTCTGTGTTACATACAGAGACTGCCTGTCTCTGCCATAATGAACACAATTGAATTAGCTAGCCTGATAACTGGGAGAACAGAAGACGAGTTCAGAAATGAAAGCAGCTCCTCTCCCCTATCCGAGTGCAGCAAGCTAGGTCACGTGGTGTAGACACAGGAATAGCTAGAAACACAGGCTCACTCCCATGCACTTAGCCCCTCCTCCCTCCCCCCTGAGGAGCAGGCAGATACATCACTTAACTTTTGAGCAGATAAGTCAAGGGCTGTGTCAATGAATTGAATAAAGTAAGATAGTGGACAAACAAAGCAGTTTTGCTGAAGCAGTGTATTTAGGAAAAGTCTTACATCCACATTAACAAGCAGTATAGATAGGATCCATGTGATGGGACAACCCCTTTAAAGGGATTTTACCATTAAAACTTTTTTTTTTGTGGATAAGACGCTGAAATAGCCTTTAGAAAGGCTATTTGTCTCTTACCTTTAGACGTGGTCTCCGCCACGCCGTTCCTTAGAAATACCGGTTTTTACTGGTATGCAAATGTGTTCTCCCGCAGCGATGAGGGCGTCCCCACCGCTGCCAGAGAAGTGTCTCCAAGCACCGCCTCCTTCTTCGTCCAACGCGTCATATTCAATGTCTTCTTCTGGTGCAGGCTCGTAACTTCTAGCAGAGCAGAGCAGACTGCGCAGTCGCACAGGTCACGGGAAAATGGTCACTTGCACAGTATTGTTAGCGGCCATTTCCCCATGGCCTGCGCAGTCTGCTCTGCTAGGTTACGAGCCTGTGCCGGAAGAAGACTTTGAACATGACACGGCGGATGAAGAAGGAGGCGCTTGGAGACACTTCTCTGGCAAAGCTGGGGACGCCCTCATCGCTGTGCAAGAACTCATTTGCATACCGGTAAAAACTGGTATTTCTGAGGAACGGCGCGGCGGAGACCACGTCTAAAGGTAAGAGCCGAATAGCCTTTCTAAAGGCTATTCCGACTTCTTAACCACAAAAAAAAGTTTTAATCGCAGAAACCCTTTAAGGTTTTTAGGACTTTTTAAATATAGATATTGTGAGAAAGTGACAGGCAGAGTGCTGAAGTCACGGTATATCTCGCCCAGATTCCTGACATATGTGTGGTCCAGGGAGGATCTTGAATAAGTTGCAGCCCAGGTGTGGGTCATAGACTTGTTACTGGGTGTTAGGATTGTGCAGTAACTGCGGCCATGATATGGGGGTTAATCTGCCTTGCAACAGCCGGGCGTGGTCGACTGGTTGATCGACATGTGTGTCGACCAATGGACGCTCGGATTGGGCATCTGGGCTATTTTCTGGTGACCGCCCCTTGCCTATATAAGGGGGCTGGTCTGGACGCCCGGCGCTCTAAGATCTAATTCATATCCCAAACCCTAACCTGATATGATGTGTGTGTGTGTATGTGCTTGGGTTCCAGCCTGTAAATTCTCAGTGGCCCTAGTTAGAATATCCCCAGAGACAGCAATGCCATTTGTAGTTGGGCAGCATGCTGCCTGGTGTGTGTGAGTTTTCAGTCAGTGTTCACACTGACCAGTTGTTTGACTGTAGCTGCATTGGGGGTTGGGTGGCTGGAAGCACACAGGGTGTTAATTGGTCTCTGGCTAGTCCAGGAGTGCTGGCTAGCCAGTTAGTTTATTTGTGCGGCTGCTCTGACTGCACAGGGCTCTGTGAATAGTAACAGAGCACGCCTGGTCCTTTTATTTAGCTGGCAGTGTCAGTGACTGTTAGACAGTGTTAACACCAGGTTGTTTAGCAGTCAGTAGCCCAGAGGGCTCCGTAGGGTTTAGTTTGTTTTTTTTAAACCCTGCTGACCATAACACTGGGCCATAAAAGGCTGCAGATCCTGCACTTCAGGGCAGATCCTGGGAGGAGAGGCAGTGCCTGCGTCTGTCCTGAAACACAGAGTATGGTGAGACGATACTGTGCTACTTTGTTTTGTTCATGTGGCTGGTAGTAAGCCACACGTACAGCTAGTTTGTTACTGTTTAGTAAGAGCTCGGACAAGCAGAGTTTTGACAGAAGTTAAGGCTGCATTTTATTTTACTAATCCTGCGCCTAATGTAAAGGTTTATTTATTGTGCTGGGTTTTTTAAAAAAAACTGGTAAGTGAGCAGAACTCGGTATGCAAACAATACTGGGAGCTGCATGCTGTGCGAAACAGCTCATCTGCAGGGTCCTAACATACTAAGAGATCCAGTAGATCAGTGCTTCAACACCATGACTCCTTAGATATTTACATTGTATAGTATCTGTTTTATAGTCACCATGTACAGTTACTACACGCTGTAAAAATAGTGCATGGCTGCTAAAAAACAGATTGTGTATGATGTGAACAGTGACACCCCCCAGTAAGACACCCCCAAAAGATTTGCACCCCCAAGATAATTGCACATTGACTTTAACCCATTCCTGAAGTAGGAATTTTTAGTTTTTCCATTTTTGAATTCTCCACCCCACTCCAAACTCCATAACTTTTTATTTTTTATTTTTCCCTTCTCAGAGCTATATGAGGGCTATTAAGCGGACTTAATGATGCTACCATTTATTATACTGTACAATGTACTGGGAAGATGGAAAAAAATGCAGTGGTGTGGATTTGAAGAAAGTGCATTTGTGCGACATTTTTACGGCGTTCACTTTGCAGCCAAAATGACATGTTTTATTCTATGGTTCAGTACGATTCCAGGGATACCAAATTTATATGTTTTTATTTACATTTTAAACTCTTAGCATAAATCTAAAACTGTGCAAAAAAAAAAAATTTCTACAAGTTTTGGCACTTTTGATTTTATTTTTTCCCCCACTAGCACATGGAAAAAATATTTTTATAGATTTGCAGATTAGGTGTTTTCCAGACACAGGGATACTTAATGTGTATGTGTTTCACTGTATTTGAAGAAGACCTTTCATGTTGTCGGGCACCTGCGGTTTTATATACTGCTAGAAAGTCGACAGTGTGCCGAATTCAGCGCACTATTGGCTTTCTAGTTATGTGCCTAGTCCATAGACTAGTACAGCTACACTTGTCTGTACTGGATTCTGTTGAGAGAGGAGAGATTTGCCAAGACAGCTTAGAAGTCATGCTGAATCCAGTTGCAGAGAGAAGTGAACGTCACCTTTGACACAGAACTTTGACAAGAGGAGCCCCCTCATTCATTAACACACTGTTCATCTAACTAAGACCGAGTCGGTAAGCATGCATCCCAAACTTTCTGGGACGGATATCTGTAGGTATTAAAGTTAGGGCTGTTTTTGACAGGCCGCAATATAACGTTTAAGGAACATTACAGCTGTGGGGCATTGGAATAAATCCTTCACCGTGAGACCAACTCAGCAAAAAACTCGTCCGTTTGTTCTTTGACACTGTTATTTGTGGTTTAGGGGATTTTATGAATAGTTTATAAGATTGTAAGCAGCTATGCTACACCACAAGCACGCCCGTGACACACACCCCACATAATGGTTCCTGGGTTTCAAGGGATTAATAGGTATGGCAGCCAGCCTATCTGAACACGCTGACAGGTAAAGTTACCTTGTATATCCATAGCACATATTTCCGAGCAACACACTGTGCAGCACAGGGGCCTTGGCTCATACCTATGTGTATGTAATTTTGAGTTATCTGAAGTGCTAGTACCTTTGATTTCAGTAAAGTTCAGTTTTGGTTAAACTGGTGTTGGAATTGCTTTTCTTGTTCATGACTTTGCTGTATCCTGGGGAGCCCACCACGGCACATGGCTTATAGGTCCACGCTTTTAGTCACAACAACTATGACTGTAAGGGGGCGTTCACACTAGCGTTGGTGTCCGACAGCTAATGTCCGATGCTAATGTCCACGCAAGACTAGCTGTGTCCGTTACATTTTGCTTTGATTTAATGGGACATCATGTGCGTTCTTTTACAGTCCGTGTACACTTAAGGACAGACACATAATGTCCCATTAAATCAATGCAAAATGTAACGGACACAGCTAGTGTTTCCGATGCTAATGTCTGCGCAAGATTTTGCGCGGACATTAGCATCGGACACTAGTGTGAATGCCCCCTTAGGCTAGGTTCACACTAGCATTCAGGTTTCTGTCTCTCGAGTCCGCTTGGGAACCTGAAAAATGGAAACTATGTGCTTAAAAAGTGGTTACCCTTGGACCTCACAGTCTATAATGAGGTGCAACGGTTTGCCATCGGTTTTCTCCGCCTTTTTTTTAAGTGGAATACGTTCATTGAATGCGAGTGTGAACCAATGAGTGTGAACCAAGATGTTTGGTGGCATTTTTGACAACATGAAAGCAGTCTGCTTTCACAAAATATAAGCGACTAGCCTATGACCGCAACTTCATCTGCGTGGTGTTGGCATCAATGATCCGCCTATATTCAGCATATTGCTGCCATCGATGATTCGCCTGATATGGTGTTTCTGCAGTTCTCAAGCTGTCCTGCTGCTGAACTTGTTCCTTGCTCCGTGCCTGTGATTGTTCCAGCATCTCAGCAGCTCACTGGGACACCATATAATGAATGTGTTGTTTGCGTTGATGATCTGCCTACTCTGACGTTTTGTCTGCTCTAACAGCCACTTGACATCTAGCTTGCTCAATCCTCCTCAGCTCCATTTAAGGAGAAGTCTGTGACTTCTGGCTACCTTCATAGCTCTCGTGGTTTTAGAATTTTTTGCGACAAATTAGATTTTCTTTTTCCCAGCATATTTAAAATTGGCAAACTGCCGACTTGGATTAAAGGAGCTGCCTAGAGCAGGTCAGATAATTTGCAAATGCTTGCACACAATGGCCTCAATGTAATCTGTGTGTTTAGAGAGATAACAGACCAGGCTTTTATCAGCAAACTCCAATTAGCCGATAGTGATGGCAGCAAGAGCAGTTTAATATAGTATATATATTATAAATTTATTTAGTATCATAAGTCGTGAAGCCATGTCAATTTACCAGGATAAAAAGTATCCTATGTGTTAATCGAGGTTACAAAAAACCTATGTGCCAGATCCGTTCAGCCGTTTTTGCATAACAAACATCCAAACTTTCACATTTATAATATTAGTAGGATAGGATTTTCAAAACTCTTAAAGTTGCCCTAGCAGAGAAACCGCTAAAGAATGCATCACCAAGAAATGGCCTATTGGTTAAATCACAATTTTATGTTAAACATATTTTTTTAAGAATTTTTTGGGCGTTGTTTTCATTTGTCCAAATTCATATCTACCGTATATACTCGAGTATAAGCCGACCCGAATATAAGCCTACCCCCTAATTTTACCAGAAAAAACTGGGAAAACTTATTGACTCAAGTATAAGCCAAGGGGAGGGGGAAATGCAGCAGCTACTGGAAAATTTCAAAAATTAAAATGGTCAGAGTTTTTGGGTGCAGTAGATGCTGGGGAAGAGGAGGGGGTGTTTTGGTTGTCTGTCTGCCCCTTCCCTGAGCTTGAGGACTGGGTCCCCCCCCCCCCCCACTTGGAATTCAGCCTGGCTGAATATAGAGTGTCTGCAATGCTCCTATTAACCCCTTTTCCGACAGAACAGGATCACATCAGATACCCTATATTCAGTAGACCGGGCACTTTCAGACACAGGGATACCTAATGTCTATGTGTTTCACAGTCATTTTGTACTTTTATATGTATTCTAGGGAAAGGAGGGATTAAGAACTTTTTTTTTTTTTTGTACTATTTTATGGGAGATTCTATACATTGATATTGTGGCTGGTTAAAGACCCCCCTCACCCTCCTAAAAAAAAATATTATTTTTTATTTTTTTTTGCTGACTCGAGTATAAGCCGATAGGGGCTTTTTCAGCACTAAAACTGGGCTGAAAAATTCGGCTTATATTAGAGTATATACGGTATATGCTAAATAAATAAAAAAATCTTTTAAGTCTAAAACATTCTGTGACTTCTTGTTTTCTACAGAAGAACCATGGGACATAAACACAATAGTCTGAAGCAGACCCTACTCACTTATATGGGGAAGTTTACTAGGCATGCTCTGTGACCTGGGCAGAGGTCATTGTGCAGAAAAATAAAACGATAAACTATTGATAGGCCTCTATTGTGACTGGTGGATTCTGGGTCTTATCTTCATATACATGATAACTGCGATTATCAGTGTTACTGATAAGGGAGGAGGTTGCTGCAAGGAAGCCTACAAAAAACATGAAATCTCAGCATACTGTATGGCTTAGTGGTCAAAGCTGCAGGAAAGTTTTTTTTTTGTTTTTTTATTAATATAAGGCCTCACAATAAAATTCTTAAATATGTTTAGCATAAAGCTAATTTACAAAAAAGGTCATTTTTTTGGTGATATATTCCCTTTAAGCATTGTACTATGCATAAAGATTTGGAAAAGGTTTGTGTCTTGCAGAGGTACTCATTTGGCTAGCCATTTTCTTGCTTTAGCAGTAAAAGGCAACGTGGAAAGAGGAGGTGAAGGGACATCTGTTACAAACAGGTGCTACTGGCTATCCAACCGTGACCTCAAGGGCAACAGAAGAACATTGATATGAAAAGGACAAGTAGTGTTACAACAGAAGACAAAGCAATTTTAAAATGCAAATATATTTTGCAAATATACCGTAAATAATTAAACATTTTGCTTGATTTTAAAGATTTTTTCTACCCATCTTAATTGTGACAGTCATTTGTCTTGATTGGTTGCCAACAGATACAGCCATGATAATTTAGCCACAACAAGCAAATCATAGCCACAGGTTAGATAATTGCTCAGCCAACAGCTAGCTAGAGCATATAGCTAGCTTAAGGCGAGTTCACACATGCATTGTTTATTCCGTTCTGTCATAGTAACAGAAGAACTGATTAAACAGCAAAGAGTGATCTATATAACGATAGCCAACGACGAATCCAGAGGTACCCCATTAACTATAATAGGGTTCAGGTGGCATCCATTATGTTTAAAGAACAAAGTCCTGCCGGCAGGCTTTTCTAGTCAACCATTTTAGATGGATTCTGCAAAGGAGCCTTCAAGTCAAAATATATAAGTAGAATAAAAAAAAAAAAAAATATATATATATATATATATATATATATATATATATATATATACACACACACACACACAATTTATTTTATATATATATATCCTACTAATATTATAAATGTGAAAGTATGTTTGTGGGTTTGGATGTTTGTTTCTCAATCACACATAAACGGCCAAACAGCAAATTTTAAAACATAGGCTACTTTACATCCATGTACACCACCGGACTTCAACGCCACAACCGGTGATTTTCACGGCATAATTCGCTGAAGGACCTGAGGTGACGTTCTAAGCAGTCGCCCTTTCAAGCAGAGGAACATGGAATCTCTCAAACTTCGGGCGTGTCCCGAACAAGCATCCGTAGTGTTCTTGCCGCCACAACTGCATCGCCTGCGGTGGCTGTGTGCGCTTACCAGGGGACCGAACTCTTCCACCGCAGATGGAGAGGAGGTTGACTGCGCTGCTGCCGGGAAGCTCTGTTCGGCCTGCTGTCCTGCAGCAGCTGCAGCCTATGGAGTCTGCATGTCAGTCGGCAATGTAGCGACCATGCAGCGTTTGTCTGCATTAGCGCACAGTGTCGCGTCCAGGCTTGGGTAAGTACGCAGTGTTATACGGCCGCAGGGGAGGGGGTGTCACGGCAAGGGAGTTTGGGGAGGGGGGGGGGGGGTAGCTTGGGGATGGTGGTTGCAGGGAGTGCCTGCCAGATGGGGGCTACAGGAGAGGGGGCCAGGGGATGGAGAGCCGGAGGGGAAGGGGAGCCGATGCACTGTGGGAGAGTGTGCAGGGAGGAGGGGGGTTCTGCAAGGGGTGCCTTTGGGGGGGGGGGGGTTTAGGGGCATCAGATAGAGAGGGGGTCGGGAACGCAGGACAGGAAAGGTGTATGATTGGGAAGAAAGGAGGGGGGGGGAGCCAGGGCAAGGCGGTAGGTGGAGAGGCTACGGGGACAGGTGAGGGGTAAACGAGGTCAGGGCGCGCAGGGGTGAACGTGGGGCCACACGGCGACTCCTAACCAAACGCGAATGCCTAAACATAAGCGGCACAGCGCTAACGCCAACCCGCAGACAAAGTCGCAGGCACATGCTAATATATATTATGGATATTTTTTTTATTTATTTTTTAAAATACACAGATCAGCATATTAACTGAATTTCCTGATTTACATATTCAGCAGCACATCATCATTTGGATTATGATCTCAAAAACAAATTCTCCATTGTTCATTCAAGTAACAGTGGGATCACTGGTTTTATATCAGCCACCCGTACAAATATAATTAGGATCACCAGCATTAGCAAAGCTTTGGATGACCCGTTTTATCCTATCAGCAAAACAGCTCAGTGAGGTTCATCCGCTTATACCTATACACATGGCTTTCAAGGGGATCAAAAATACAGACGGCACAATCACGGAATTAGAACTAACAATATTATTTACAAGACCACTGTGTCCTACAAAATGTTTTTGTAACATAGCCACTTAGAACCCTAACACAATGTGCTATGGACGTCCAGACATGTAAATGAAGAAAAAAAAAAATAAAAAAAATTGTTGTGCAGGTTTATGTCATGTTGTACACTGGGATACAAATAATCTCCATGCAAACAAGAAACATAAAAATACAATTTTATTTAATAATAATAAAAAAAAAAAAAAAAAAAAAAAAAAAAAAAAAGACTATTTTTGTACACAGTTTGCTGGGAGAAAATTTACTCTGTTTCCTAGTAACAAGGGTATAAGCAAACAAATGACTATGTTGATTCACAATGCTACTGTGGAGACCATCATAGTCACTCAACATACTGGAGAAATGCTGGTGGTCGATAATGAGACCACACCAGCATCTTCTTCCTCTTCAGTACTTAAGATGTGAATTTTAATCCTGGCATTTATCAAAGAGAACCTTTCACCTCCCCCAACATGTCCAGTTCTTTGCATCATTTAATAGGCACTAGTCCACTGATTCTAGCACAGTTAGAATTTTTTTCTCTAGCCCCCACCATTCATGAGCAATCCATGCAGTTAATTCGGCATTCACACTTGCGCCGTTGTCCGCCCTTTGTGTTTCTGCAGCTTGCCGGCAGACAGTTTGAAAACACATTCATTTCAATGGGTTTTTAAATCAAACCAGCGGTGTCCGAATGCAGCCTCTCCGCAGTAAAACCATTTTTTTTTTTGCACAGGCACAAAGTTGGACATTCAGGACTGTGTGTCAGTGCAAAAAAAAAGCGGTTTCACGGTGGAAAGGATGCAAAAGGACACCGGTGGTTTGTTTTAAAAACCCACTGACTCATTGCCGGCGATCCCCAGGAAAATGGCAGCACCACGGTAAAATGGAAACTTGACCAAAGCGCCAGAAGGGTTAATGCCCGCGATCGGTGCAGGCACCAATCGCGGGCATTAGTACAAAGACCCAGCAGCTACGGCGGCCGCCCAGCTCCCAAGCGGCCACCATCTTTAGGCTCCATTCCCACAAGTAATGCGCCACGCATTCAGACACGTATACACGTGTCAGAGCGCTCAAAACAGATCCCATTCACTTCAGTGTGCCGGCTCATACGCAATGGGTTAAAAAGCTTCCCATTGATTTCAATGTGTAGCGCGCGTGAGCCGGCACACATTGAAGTGAATGAGATCTGTTTTGAGCGCTCACACTGACACATGTATACGTGTCTGAATGCGCGGTACGTTACTCAGAACGGAGCCTTAAACACCCGGCAACCGACATACTAGTACAGTAGATGTTGGGAAAGGGTTAAGCTCTACAATGTCAGGGGAAGCGCGATTCAGAGCTCCAATCACAGGCAGCCAGTGTCATAGCTCAGAATCACATCCCTTGTCACTCCAAAACTAACAGCATTGATTGCTCAGGAACAATGGGAGCTAGAGAAAAAAATTCAAACTGCATCAGAATCTGTGTAGCAGTGTAGCCCGTTACGGGTCCTATTCACTTGCCGATCCTGGCTGGGCCAGGATCGGCAAGTGACACTGCGGGCCCCACAAACACTATCATTATACTCGGGGATCTTTGCAGACCCCCGAGTATAATAATCAGTGGACCGGGAGAGGTAAGGAAACCTAAAAAATACTGTTACTTACCTCTCCACGATCCTGCCAGGCCTCTGTCATTCATGTCTGATGTCTCTGACGTCATATGACCCGGGCCTGCTTCCCGGGTCATGTGACGTCCAACGTCATTAAAGCAGGACAAGAGCAGCGGCCGACAGCCTAGGAGCCGGGGGACAGGTAAGCAACTGTTTCTGTTTTTTTTTTTTAATGTTTTTATTCCCCCGGGTCTCCGATTATTATACTCTGGGGTCTGAAAAGACCCCAGAGTATAATAATTGTTTATGGGTGTCCACAGTGGGACATAATACTGTGTGCAGGGGCCACTATGGGGGATAATACTGTGTGCAGGGGCCACTATGGGGGATAATACTGTGTGCAGGGGCCACTATGGGGGATAATACTGTGTGCAGGGGCCACTATGGGGGATAATACTGTGTGCAGGGGCCACTATGGGGGATAATACTGTGTGAAGGGGACACTATTGGGGATATTACTGTGTGTTGGGGCCACTATGGGGAATAATACTGTGTGTAGGGGACACTATTGGGGATAATACTATGTGTAGGGGCCACTAAGGGACATAATACTGTGTGCAGGGCTTACTAAGGGGCATAATGGAGTGCGGAGGAGGGGGTCGGTCGAGGTCTTCGGCGTCAGTTGGGGGGGGGGGGGCATGTCTAAAGTTCGCCACGGGGCCCCGTCATTCCAAGTTACACCACTGCTGTGTAGCACTACTAACTCATTGAAACTCCTGGACTTGTTGGCGTTGAAGGGTACGCTTTAAAAGGAACCCATCAGGTTTTGGTTTTTTTTTTCAATCTAAACTGACTCCAAAAGGTGCAACATCAAATAATAATCTTTCCCATGGGGCCACTTTCTGTGGGTGAACAGTCAAGTTGTAAACTATACAATACCTTAGACTGGCATTTGCAAATTATCTTATGCAGATTCAAATCATGGAGTCATCATATTAAATCACATTCTGTGAGGAATTACAGCCATATTCCTCACTGACAGACGTCAACCCAATACCCTACCGAACTGCTGGCCTCACATTTATTGTCATGACTGTATGAAGCTGCTCCCCGCCACTCAGGACTAGCTATGGTTAACGAAAATTTGAAGCCGCCAATATAAGGCTCCGTTCTCACGGAGTAACGCGCCGCTCATTTAGACTTGTATACACGTGATTACAATAGGTGCTGGCTTACACGCGCTACACATTGAAATCAATGGGAGGCACATTTCAATGTGCTACGCGCGTAAGCCGGAACCCATTGAAATCAATGGGATCTGTTTTGAAGTGCCGCCCTCTGGCACGTGTCTAAACGAGCGGCACGTTACTCCGTGAGAACAGAGCCTAAGGGTAAGTTCAGACAGTGTTTTTGGACCAGAACCTGAGGCCGCCTCAGGTTCCAGTCCAAAAGCCGGGTAGCCACGACTGAAAGTCAATGCACTGCACCAGCATCCAGCCGCGCGCTCCGCTCAGGATTAGGCCCAATGAATGGGCCTAGTCTGGAGGAGGGTGTGTCTTCAGGCGAAATCGTGAGGCGAAACGGCCTGAAGAATGAGCATCTCTCTTCTTTTTTCCCGAGAGCCGGAAGAAACGGTTCCCACTAAAAACTCCTGAGCGGCTACCGTTGATTTCAATGGGAGCCGTCTTTTTGGTCAGGATTTTGAGGCGGATACAGCCTCAAAATCCTGACCAAAAATCTCTGTGTGAACTTGCCCATAAGTGCTAAAATCTTGTACCCCGACTTTTCAGCAACAAAATTTTAGTGCAGGTGCCATAGGAAGGGTTGTCAAATAATGCTACACATGTTGGGGTCAGTTCAAAGTGGGGAGAAGAAAAGAAAAGAAAAAAAAAACAAAAAACAAAAAAAAAACACCACAACGCCCAAAAGGTTCCCTTCAACAACAGAAACGGCTTACCTACAACCTTTGATCCCTAAACCCGATGAGCAGACAGTCACTGCCTTACAAACACTTCAATACGCTACAGAAGTTAGGGCAACAATTCCATTGACTTTTAGGGGTGAAGATAATAGAAAAAAAAGCAAAATTCAAAACTAAGCTGGTGGCATTTTCCGACTCCCCACTTTCCAAAACCCTTTTTTAAATTTTCTGTTCACAGAGCCATATGGGGGCTTAATGTTTGTTGGAGAGGCAGCTGCCACAGGGCCCGACACGTCAGGGGGCCCAGGTCCCCGACGTGTCAATTTGAATTTTTTTTTTTTTAACTTCTGCAAGAATGCGACGGGGGCTAACTTGAAACTTTTTTTTTTTTTTTTTTTTTTTTGGGGGGGGGGGGGGGGGGGGAATGCCGAAGCTCGCTATTACATACCCGGCATCCGGACCCTCCGAGTCAGAGGCAGAGTACTGAAAAGCGAACACCCTGCAAAGGCTAATGTCCTATTCACCACGGTACAGCCTGTAAGACCGTCTTTGCAGGGTGTTCGCTTTCCAGTACTCCGCCAGGAGCGTGACGAGCATGACCTGCCCCGGTGTTTGTATGCCGCGTCGGAGGGTCCGGATGCCGGGTATGTAATAGCGAGCTTCGGCATCTCCGCTGTAAGAGTTAACAGCGGAGATGCCCTGGCCTCAGGAGATGTCCTCTCCCCCCCCAAAAAAAAGGGTCAAGTTAGCCCCCGTCCCCCCACCTTTAAAGTTGCAGGCCGGCTCCTGCGCGACGAGCTTGCAGGAGTCGACCTGTTCAGATGACAGCCGGGAGCCTAATGAAGGCTCCCAGGCCTGTCATCGCTATATTACTATTGCGGCTGGTCTCTATGACCATCCGCAATGGTAATGTATAGAATCTCCCATAGACGACAATACACTTGTATTGCCGTCTATGGGACTTGCAATCAAATGATTGCAGGCTCAAGTCCCTGGGGGGGAGGGGGGGGGAAGTTTTAAAAAAAATTAAAAATAAATAAAGGTACTTTTCAGTTATCGGGCCACTAAGGGACATAATACTGTGTGCAGGGGCCACTAAAGGACAGCGCGCAGGAATGCGGAGGAGGGAGTCGGTCGAGGGGGGCGCCCATGTCAAAAGTTCGCCACGGGGCCCCACCATTCCTAGTTACGCCACTGCTAATGTGTATGTGTTTCACAGTATTTTTCTTAGTTTTATATGCAGTCTAAGAAAAGAAGGGTGATTTGAAATTTGAATTCATTTAGATTTATTTATTTTTAATACTTTATTAATTAGATCCCCTGCATAAAGTAGGTTGCCATACAAATAAATGCCAGACAAGCCTGGAAGCCTTCAATAGGCTCCCAACTCTTATGGCAACAGATCCTACCCAAAATGGCGGGAAAATGGCACATCGGGTCAGATCTGACTAAGGTGCAAGGGGCTTTAATGCCCGTTATCATTGCAGGTACTGATCTTGGGCATTAGCACCAGGTCTCTGCTATATTTAAATATCTGACATGCATTATACTAATACGGCAGATGTCAGGAAGGGGTTAAAGAAGCACTTCAGTGTTTTTTTGTTCTTTCATTATTTACATATTCCCACAACATTTATAACTAAACTTATATATTTAGTTATTCCTTTCTATCTGAAGATTCATGGTTCATTTACCTCATCTTGGTCATATGATCTCAGTGCGACTATTTGAAAATACTATGGCTTTCTGTTCTCACAGGAGAGTCGTCATGTCAGACAACAGACCTTTGTAAAATTCAGACTGGATTGACTGCATCACAAAGGGTCTCCACAGGGGGACAAACCTGCTATCACTAGTTACTGCTGATGTAAGCCAGCATTTGTCATCCAGTTATAATGAAGATCATAGTGCAGCCTCAATGACTGCATATATTGGTCTCAGATTATTTAGGAGAATATGAAGGGAAAAGGATAACAGCACTGTCTCCAATATCAGTGATACTACAGTCCTTCAGCTTCCTATCTGATGCACCATGAGAATGAAAGGAGAGCCATGAGACAGTGACATCACATGACCCAAATGAGAAGAAGAATCCCATCATTTTTCAGTAAGAAATCATAAACTAAATAAGGTAATACTGGCTGAATATATATTTGGGGGAAATAGGTAAATAACGAAGAGGGGAAAAGAAAACTTTAAAGTACTACCCATAAGCCAGGTCTCTCCTATGAGTCATAGAGAAAGACTGATAGAGTAGGATGCTCTGGCAAGCCAATCCTGTACTAAATGGTAGGCCATTCACTTGCCTAATATACACGTTATATTACAATACCCTGCAGTGGATCACTAGAGGTTTTAGGAAACATTTTCATAAGCTTTCAGATTCAAGCCTTACTCACGTCATTTTTTTAATCAATGATTTGCATCAGTGATTGTGAGCCAAAACCAGGAGTGAAGACTACACAAAGGTAACATATGAGAAGATTTGCACCTGGTCTGTGTTTTTCTCCCACTCCTAGTTTTGGCTCAAAAATCACTGATGCACATCACTTACCAAAACACTGTCATGTGAATAAGGCCTTAAAGGGGACCTTTCATGAACTCATGCATATGCGGTTTTATATACCAACAGAAGACAGACAACGTACTGAATTCAGCGCACTGTCGACTCTCCCGGTATGTGCCCAGGTGGTGGAGATATCGTTGTAGTTAATTTCACCACTGATCTCTCCCCACTGTCAGAGGGGCGTTCCTGACGTGTCCATAGCCTTGTACAGTTATGGGGACGTTCCTCAGTGCTCATCATCATCATCATGATGATGCTAGGCTGTGAGGAACGCCCTCCTGACAGTGGGGAGATAACGGTGCCAAAATTAACAGCACCGATACCTCCAGCCTCGGAGAACATACCGGAAAAGCCAACAGTGCACTGAATTCAGTTAAGGGTAACTTTCTCCTGCCTATCCCTACACTGGTAACATACATGTCAACTGGCAAAATAATACAAAATGGAGGAGAAGGCAGAGCAGATTTTTTGTAATATTTTGTCATTTCAGATCACACCTCTAATTATACAGAATAGTCTTATTTCAAGTGTGAAGCAACCCAGCCAGAATATGTCCTTAGATGTATCTGAATATAAAAATCTCCTCTCAAACTCTATTTCAATACCAAGGTCATAACTGTAGAACTCAGAATAAGATACCGTAATAGGCCTTATACATGGCCCAATATGAACAATGGCAAGGATTTATAGACAACCACCATAAAGTGATAAGAATGTTTTTATCATTTAGCAAATTAACGGTCTACAAAAAATTAAATCATTCAGCAGGTCAGTTAGGAGAAATAATGAATTTTTGACATTAAAATGAAATAATGGACCATTAATGTACAGTACAAGCTTATGGGGTAGTGCTTCCTGGCATTCCTTGAAATCTAGTTAGATATTCCCCAGAAAAAAAGCAAGGCGTAGTAATGCAGATGCAATGACAGCATAAAAAAAAAACAAAACACATTAATTCATTGTCTGACCATGCCCTTCTTAATCTGAGAAAGGCTGTACAGTACTTGATGCACATGTGTCTTTTTTCAACTAACCTCCTTCAGATGGCTATAATGCATCTCCATTTTAGCATCTGTATTGTACCTGTAAATCCTGTCCCGACTCAGACTAAAGATATTCACTAGCGGTATCCTAGGGATCTATGATGCTGTAAGTGTGAACAGCACATTATCTGCAACCAAAACATGGACAAAGACATACAGATGCATTGCAGAGGTCTTAAGGCTGCTTTGCATGACTGTACTGAGAGAAATTAAGTATGTGTGTAGAATGTATTTCCTGGCCTGACAAGCGGCTCCTGTGACACAAACTTACAGCATCTTCATGATTTAGGCTGCTGTTAGCGTCAGAATTACTGCAGTGCTTCTGTCCTACCACAATGCTGTTAGTGCAGGACACTAAATTAAAATCACGTTGCTTATAGTCAGTCCACAGGAGCAATGGTTGAATTGGAGAATACAGCTGACACATGGATTTTCTAACTGAACAGACACATGAAAGTGACTTATAATGTCATAGCAAGAGTTGTTTCTTTTAGGTTAGGTCCACACCTAAATATCTGTGACTATTACATACAATAGAATGCAGCCTGTAAAATCCAATACACATGCTGCATAATCAGTCCCCTGCAGATGTAATCATTGGATTGTTCCATGATATCAGAAATAACTGCAACATGTGAATACAGTTGGCAAAGTCGCTGTAGATACATTTCCCTAAAGGATCCGCCAAGGTTGGAAATTACAACTTTAGATTTGGTGACTAAATTCCAGATTGTAAATGATGAGGCAAAAAAAAAAAAACTTTAACTACACAACATGTCTCTACCTGTAACTGCTCAGCTACATACACAGAAAGCAACAGATCCCTGAACACACAGCCGCAGTACATGGAAAGTTGGAGCAAGTTTTCCACTGGGAAGCAGGTCTTGTGACAGGGAAACCCCAAGCCTTCTAGGGGCAGCCACAGTACAAAGGCTGGGGGAAGTCAGAAACTGTGACGCCAAAAAGCAACCTCTGAAGGATAGGGTTATATTATTACAAGGCTCTTCTGCTGCCATATGCAAGTGAGGCATTGAAAGCAAAGCTATAACATAAGGATAGGAGCAGACTATAGAGGGATTCCACTTACACCATCTCTTGCTGTATGGATATAGTCTACACACATAATGATGTAATTCCACACTTTTCCTATCCAGTCAGTCATGTACAGGATACAAGGGCGCATATTTGAGCCCGAGCAGGAGCACGCCCATGCATGCACACGTTAACCAATGCAGTGCAGTCCTTCAGTGTCAATGTAGGCTCCAGGCAATGGAAGTTATTAAGGGCTAAACATGCAAGTTCTCCCCTTATGGCATCGGGCATCATGGTGCTATATACGTGCAGTCCACCTGACTGGATCTACCTGAATTAGTAGCGGCACAAATAGAAGCCCCTTCGTCACCTGTACGAGTGTACGGTATATACAGAGCTCTTACAAGAACATGGTGACATATAGCAAGAATTACACGCCCTGTGGCCACTTACCGTGTATGCCCCCGCAGCAGGACCTAAGCACAGTGAGCCGCACAGCTTGGGGAGAGTAGCCAAAACACTGAGGGACCTATCTGGCCTGTGGATACGGGAAATCCTGTGGGATGGTGAGGGCTACAATCACCAGCACTTCACCCATCGGGCTTCAGAAGATCCCTATCCAGATCTGTCTCAAGCAGGCACTGCCCAGCCCGTGGGCGGCGCCTAAGCAACAGAATGGGCGGGAAGCTGCGTCGACGAGGCCGTCTCTTTTGCGATTTAAGGGGAAAAAAAAAATGTCCTTCCTCAGCTTGGTGTTTGAGAACTGCAGGCTGTTGCATTACACAGACGTGAGAGGCGGCAGCAGCCCTGCTGGTTGTCCTGAGGAGTCACATCATGCGGAGCGCAGTGGCGCACAGGTTGGAGCCGCTTAGAAGAAGACTACATTGTGGTCAGCACTGTTGTTAGGTGGAAGTCATAGATACAGTGTTTAATGCCAAACACAAGGGTGGACACGGCAGAAAAGTATCAGTCATGTCTTTATACAAATTCCCTGTGTGGCTCCAAAACCATCTGCAAAATCTGCATGTGTGAATCCAGCCTGAGGGTGGTGTCGCATACAGCATTTTCAAAAAAGCCACTGCAGGTTTTGAGCCAAAGCCAGAAGTGGATCCAGCATGAAAGACCAGTATAATCCTTCTTTATATTTGCCATTCCTTTCCTATCCATTTCCTAGAATGAGACAGAAGCATGGGAATAATGGCAGACCTGTGAACCTAGCCCGCAACAACAAAAAAAGTCATTTAATTTATTTAGCTTACTACCCTGTTTCCCCAAAAAATAAGTCATCCCCCGAAAGTAAGACATAGCAGGGGTTTTGTTGAATTGCCTAATATAAGGCACCCCCTGAAAGTAAGACATCCTCAATAATAATAATCTTTCTGCGCAAAGATTGTATGAAGAAAAACTTTGCAGCCGGCTGAACACTGTGCATGATGTCCCGTGTGCACAGGTATGCCGGCTACTGACACCGCTGCGATACGTTGTATCCACTGTTCCTGCTGCTGTAGGATGAGCTGGGAGACGCCCGCTGTGCACACACTAAGCATTGTATGCGGCGGGGGGGTCCACTCTCCCAGCTCATCCCACAGCAGAAGGGATACAACGTACGGTATCACAGCAGCGGCAATGGTTTTCTTCATACAGTCTTTGTGCAGCAAGCACATATCAGTGTAGCGCAGTGGTGGCAGCAGCACACAAAAATAAAATAAGACATCCCCTGAAAATAATACAAAGCATATCTTTAGGACCAAAATTTAATATAAGACACTGTCTTATATTCGGGGAAACATGGTAGTATAGCACCATCCTATTCCACAGCACTTTACAGACATTGTGGTCTCATATAGGGCTCATAATCTACATTTCAGTATGTCTTTGGAGTGTGGGAGAAAACCTACATAAACATGGGGAGAACATACAAACTCCTTGCAGATGGTGTCGGCAGGATTGGAACCTAGGACTCCAGCTCTGCAAGGCTGCAGTACTAACCACTTCATTTGGTTGTACTTTGCAACAGCACCAATCTGGAAGAGCAGAGCTTGTTACAAAACTTTTATATGGCCTCATTTTTCTTTTTCACAGCTATAGTTTATTTCTTTTGCTACATGCCAAACCCCTTTTTTGAGAGCATAACAGGCCCCATTTTTGTGACATGGGGGATTACATTTTTCTTTTTTTTTTTCTTTTTGCTAAGGCAGACCTACTGTAGTGCACTGTAATACAGTCCATTCCATACAAGTAAATAGAACCTGTTCAGGTGTTGGAAAGTAGAGAGAAATTTGAGGCAGACATCTGCCTCTGATTCCTCATTATTTTCTGCCCACCAGCTCACATTGATGGAAGGACATCGGCATTCTGTTGTGCCTTTCTACCATTAACTAGGCCCAAATGAATGAATCTAACCAGTGGGAAGTCTTAAGCCGGGTTCACATAGGTTTTTTTGGACCAGATTTTGACGCGCAAAACCTGCTCCAAAAAATCTCTCCCGCGGCTAGCCGCGAATGGTGGCTAGTGCACACAGAGTTTTCCAGAATCCAGTCGTGGCATTCCGCGACTGGATTAGGCCCAAATGAATGGGCCTAGTCAGAAGGGAGTCTTGCACCGCGGATTCTGCGGCTGAATCAGCTGCGGAATCCATGTCAAGAAGGGGCATGTCGCTTCTTTTTTCCATGAGCGAGAAAAAACCGCTTATGGAAAAAGGAACCCATTGAATTCAATGGGAGGCACTTTTTTGAGCCAGATTCTGAGGAGGATTCTTCATCAAAATCCAGGGGATCTAATACATTAAGGCTAAGGCCCCACGGGCCGGGAATGTCACGCTAAAGTGGTGCAGGAATGCGGCGTTTTGAACATAAAATTCACAGTTTTCCTCCACGGACTTTCTGTTACCATTATATCTACAGGAAAGTCATCGCTGTTTCTATAGATATAATTAACATGCTGCGATTTACTAGGATAAGTAAGATACTAGGAGTCATAGCAACTAAAAGTAAAAGAAAGACTTCAGGATCGTTTAGTTCTCTGGGCGGAGTGTTCTTCACTTAGCCTGATGTTGATTATACAGCCTGTCATTCACTGGATTCGGAGCACTTTTCAGCTTACTAAAGTCCTTGTGTGGACTTTCTGAGTGGATTGAGCAAAAGGTAAAAGTCTAAGCATTTACTATATATTTCCCATTCCTTTTGTAGCCATTCTTGGCTTTGGCTCAAAAAACCGAAACACAATCTGCAACAAAATAATCTGCATTTCCGCAACGTGAGGCTTCAGCTTATCTATATCCCTAAAGCAAAAATGTGCAGTGCTCCTTCCCTTCTAAGCCTTACTGTGTGCCAAGCAGCAGTTTACACCCAGATATATAATTCTTTTTGTACTCAGGATAGCTCAAAGAAGAAGTTTTTTCTTCTTGGATTCCTTGTAAAAATTAAAAATATGGTACTAAATGGACAGTTTATTGTAAAAGGTAGTTTTTCATTTTTACGTCCCAATGCTACTAGAATCCGTGAAACCGCTGTTGTGTAAAACCACTCACCATAATCCTTGAGAAATTCCTTAAGGAGTGTAATTTCTAAAATGGGCTCATGTTTTGATTGTTATGGATACTTTAGAGACTCTGCAAATGCGAAATGGCACCTGAAAACTATTCCAGCAGAATCTGCCCTTTGGTACTGTGTTAGTTTCTAACTAGTCCATACACAAAATTCCTGGTCTGGTTTGGTAACCATTATCCCCACACCAGTCTTGAAGTGGACTGTGGGTTGGTCAGTTTAAATTTCTGATTGGTGTTTTATATAGTTTAATCGCACTAATAAACATTAATCGTTTTAGAAACGTCCCGTCGTAGTATACTCACCTATCTTCTTCTTTGCATTAATTTTTGGGCACGTTAGATACACTGTTTTGTTTTTCATTTAATCACCACCTTCTGTAACATGAGGTAGAAGAACTTAGAGGAGAAAGATCATATAGTCTGTGAGACCTAGGTTGGGCTTCTGGCATCATTGCCTTACATCCTCTCATCCAACAATGAGTGGTGGGTAGGTCACTTTATTATTTACGCTAATACAGAGAAGCGACATTTTGTGAGCTAGCAAGCAAGGAGAGAAGAATAGAGCCATTGCAACTAGCATTGATTGTGGAGAAAAACACTGAAATTGTTGTAGTACTACAGAATTATAGGAGGAGGAGTACTGTGGAGCATAGTTTGGTTAAATTTAATTGGTTTTCAGATAGATCAAAGAGATCATTGGAAAAGGGACATGAGTTTTACTGTACGGTGACTGTCCATACACTGGCCATTTCACCCTTTGAGTGGCAAATCTCATTTTGTTAAGCTTGTTTTTTATTTCGAATGTTCATCAGTATTTCACTGTAGTTTTTGATAGTCCACATGGTCTTTTACATTATCTTGACTGTTCAACTCATCTTTTGAGTGTCAAATTGCATTTTTTTTTTTTACAATAATTTAAAACAAACAAACAAAGCACAAGCAAACTACTGTCACTTTCTCAATCTAATGTGATTTATGCTGTGTGTTACCACATTATTTTGACTAGTCAAGTTGCCCTTTGAGTGCCAAAACTCATTTTGTTAAAGAGGACCTTTCATGGTTTGGGGCACAGGTAATTTTATAATTCTATCTGCTGGAAAGCCGATAGTGCGCTGAATTCAGCGCACTGTTGGCTTTCCTCATCTGTGCCCCGGGTGAAGAGCTAGCGGTCCCGGTACCGTAGCTCTTCACAGTCAGAAGGGCGTTTCTGACACTCTGTGAACGAGTACTGTGAGCAGAGGGAAGGGGCGTTCCTCCCCACTAACACAGTACAGCACTATTGGCGCTGCTTGTACAGAAGGATGGTCTTGACAGACTGTCAAAAATGCCCTTCTGACAGTAAAGAGCTACGATACCGGTACTGATAGCTCTTCACCCAGGGCACAGATCGGGAAAGCCAACAGTGCGCTGAATTCAGCACACAGTCGGCTTTCCAGCAGTATATAGAACTGCCTGTGCCCCAAACCATGAAAGGTCCTCTTTAAAGGGGTATTCCCACCTCACATACTCAGCAGTCTTCACTCTTTTAAAATCTTCTTTCTTCCTGGTTTCTTGCATCATTTGGTGGGCGGGGTTTCACAGGCAACCTGCCGTTTAGCTCCGCCCCCAAATTCGCATGTAGCTCCGCCCACCCACATTGGACTATGAAGTACAGACAGCAGCAACTCCATTCTGTGTTACATACAGAGACTGCCTGTCTCTGCCATAATGAACACAACTGAATTAGCTAGCCTGATAACTGGGAGAACAGCAGAAATGAAAGCAGCTCCTCTATCTGAGTGCAGGACCTAGGTCACATGGTGTAGACACAGGATTAGCTAGATACACAGGCTGGCTCCCTGCACTTAGCCCCTCCTCCCTCCTCCCTGAGAGCAAGCAGATACATCACTTGACTCAGGAGCAGCTAGGTCAGGGCTGTGGCCACAAAAAATTGAATAAAGTAAGATAGTGGAGAAACAAAGCAGTTTTGCTGAAGCAGTGTATTTAGGAAAAGTCTTACATCCACATTAACAAGCAGTATAGATAGGATCCTTGTGATGGGACAACCCCTTTAAGCATTTTTTTTAAATAGATTGATTTTGTAAAATAAATAGACACAAGCTGCCTTCACTCACTGTCTAAGTCCATTCACACAGAGTAAATGCGCGCTCATTTTGGCACAATACTCGTGTAAAGAATACACATGTAAAAATAAAACTCCCATTGACTTCAATGACATTTTTTACATGTGTAAAAAATGTCATTGAAGGTGAAGTTTTAATCTTTTCACATCGGCCGTGCTGGATTACTTTTTACGTATGGATTCATCACTTCACTCTAAGCAGAGGGAGTTTTATATCCGTGCAGAGCTGATGGGATTTTTGGAGTGGAATATCTGAATAAGGACATTACCTGCAAGTGGGCTGAGTATTCCTTTTCCCTTTTACTTATTGTAACACTTAGGTTGTCCACAGCAAATGTGAAAAAAATTACTTTTGTGAAAATGAATTGGGTATAGATCTGAGAGGAGTTTCAAATGCTGTCAGCTGATGACAGTATATACAGCTCTGGAAAAAATTAAAAGAACCCTGCAAAATTTTCAGTTTATTTGATTTTTCTTTTCATTGTTATATTTTTGAGTAAATGGCAATGTTCCCCAACTCTGGGGACTGTTTTTTTCCAGCAGGACAATGTGCCATGCCACACTGCTAGGTCAGTCAATGTGTGGATGAAGGAGCACCACATCAAGACCATGGCCAGCCCAATCTCCTCACCTGAACCCCATTGAAAACCTCTGGAATGTAATCAAAAGGAAGATGGATAGTCACAAACCATCAAACAAAGAAGAACTGCTTACACCCAAAAGCAGTGTGAAATACTGGTGGAAAGCATGCCAAGACGCATGAAAGCTGGGATTAAAAATGATGGTTATTCCACCAAATAATGATTTCTGAACTCCTCCTGAGCTAAACATTAGTATTGTTGTTTCTAAATAAATATGAACTTGATTTCTTTGCATTATTTCAGGTCTAACAGCATGGCTTCTTTTTTATTATTTTGATAATTTCGCATTTGCTGCAAATAAATACAATTTTTTTTTGCTTTGAATTTTCAGCGACATGTCAGTAGTTTATATAATAAAAGAACAATGTACATATTACTCAAAAATATACCAATGAAGAGAAAAATCAGAGAAACTGAAGATTTTGCAGTGGTCTCTTAAGTTTTTCCAGAGCTGTATATGTGCCGCTGCATCTGTCTTCCTGCATCATGTTTCATTAACTATACTGCTGGGTCTGCATACTAATCCTACTCAGCCAGATATAGTCACTATTTTAAATTTGATTTTTATTGGGGAAAAAGAAACAGAGAAAAAAATTTTCAATATATAAAACAGTAACAAACAGAAGAAAAACCAACAAAGTTCCGAACAACAAAATGTAGCATACAAGGTCAATGCTTCTGAATGCAAACTACACTCACCGGCCACTTTATTAGGTACACCTGTCCAACTGCTCGTTACCACTTAATTTCTAATCAGCCAATCACATGGCGGCAACTCAGTGCATTTAGGCATGTAGACATGGTCAAGACAATCTCCTGCAGTTCAAACCGAGCATCAGTATGGGGAAGAAAGGTGATTTGAGTGCCTTTGAACGTGGCATGGTTGTTGGTGCCAGAAGGGCTGGTCTGAGTATTTCAGAAACTGCTGATCTACTGGGATTTTCACGCACAACCATCTCTAGGGTTTACAGAGAATGGTCCGAAAAAGAAAAAACATCCAGTGAGCGGCAGTTCTGTGGGCGGAAATGCGTTGTTGATGCCAGAGGTCAGAGGAGAATGGCCAGACTGGTTCGAGCTGATAGAAAGGCAACAGTGACTCAAATAGCCACCCGTTACAACCAAGGTAGCCAGAAGAGCATCTCTGAACGCACAGTACGACGAACTTTGAGGCAGATGGGCTACAGCAGCAGAAGACCACACCGGGTGCCACTCCTTTCAGCTAAGAACAGGAAACTGAGGCTACAATTTGCACAAGCTCATCGAAATTGGACAATTGAAGATTGGAAAAACGTTGCCTGGTCTGATGAGTCTCGATTTCTGCTGCGACATTCGGATGGTAGGGTCAGAATTTGGCGTCAACAACATGAAAGCATGGATCCATCCTGCCTTGTATCAACGGTTCAGGCTGGTGGTGGTGGTGTCATGGTGTGGGGAATATTTTCTTGGCACTCTTTGGGCCCCTTGGTACCAATTGAGCATCGTTGCAACGCCAAAGCCTACCTGAGTATTGTTGCTGACCATGTCCATCCCTTTATGACCACAATGTACCCAACATCTGATGGCTACTTTCAGCAGGATAATGCGCCATGTCATAAAGCTGGAATCATCTCAGACTGGTTTCTTGAACATGACAATGAGTTCACTGTACTCGAATGGCCTCCACAGTCACCAGATCTCAATCCAATAGAGCATCTTTGGGATGTGGTGGAACGGGAGATTCGCATCATGGATGTGCAGCCGACAAATCTGCGGCAACTGTGTGATGCCATCATGTCAATATGGACCAAAATCTCTGAGGAATGCTTCCAGCACCTTGTTGAATCTATGCCACGAAGAATTGAGGCAGTTCTGAAGGCAAAAGGGGGTCCAACCCGTTACTAGCATGGTGTACCTAATAAAGTGGCCGGTGAGTGTAGGTATGAAGGCACCACAAATATAGTCAAGTATGTAAAGACCAGAAAATCGAATATACATATGATTCTCAGGCAACAAGTAGAAGTAACAAAGGAAGGCAGAGGCTCGGAGAAAGAAACAATAGGGAAACACAAGAAAAAAAAAAAGGGGGGGGAGACAAAAAAGAAAAAGGGTAAGGAAAACAGACTAGAAACATAAGAAAACAAGAGAACCGAACATAGTCAAAAACAGTATACCTGAGTACAATGCTGAAGATACATGAAGTACAGCCAATATAGAAAGTGAAGCCACCTGGAATCATGGAACAGTTAGCAATTTAAGGGGTCCCCACGAGATTAACCAGAGATTGTAAGGAAAAAGATGCTCTACTAGTTTCCATATATGAGATCCAAAGGGACCATAGAGTACAAGATTTAGTGTAAGTATGATTTTTGTTGGCCAGCATACGTTCTAGAGTACACGCTAAATCAACGTGATGGAGTAACTCAGCTACAGTTAAACAAAGAGCAGACTTCCACTGACGAGCGATCATAGCCCGAGCCGCTAGCACAATCTTTCCTAGAACAACCTGCATCCCCGAGGCGAAAGAACCAGAATCCAAAAAGCATAACGCAAGACCAGGGGAGGGACGAGACCGGCTATAGTAGACATGAATTGAAATACGGCTGTCCAAAAGGCTAAAATCAGAGGGCACTCCCACCACAAATGTATAAAAGAACCTACATGACCGCATCCCTGCCAGCAGAGATTCGAACAGGAGGGATCTATATGCGCCAGTTGGCTCGGGGTCCTATACCATCGCAACATTATTTTCAAGGCCATTTCCCAATGAGCAGCACCCCTAGAAACTAGTTTGACAAATCCACTCGCGTCATACCAGTCCGACAAAGAAATGGTTCTGGCAAGATCCGTTTCCCAACGGAGCAGATGAAGAGGCTTAACCTGCTCAGCGGGAACAGAGAGAAAGTTATAAAACGTGGACAACCCACCTTTAGCAGGGGAGGACCTATTCCACAGTCTTAAAGCTAGGCTAGGAATGGTTAGTCTAGAGGGCTCATGGGTTTGAAAAAAATGACGCAGTTGTAAATACTTTAAAAAGTCTGTTTTAGGGAGGTGGAACTCATCCTGCAGCATAGAGAACGATTTAAGCCCATCCTCAGAGTAAAGATGAGCCACTTTATAGAGGCCTCTAGAGACAGGGCCGGCTCCAGGTTTTTATGGGCCCTTGGGCGACAGAGCCTGAGTGGGCCCCCTTGTAAAGGAGGTGGGGGAGTCGAGATACTGTGCATTGCAGATGAAGCGAGTGACGTCATGCAGGAGTGTGGCGTCACCAACGCCATACCTCCCAATCTTTTAAAGAGTAGAAAGAGGGGCAAAATGTGCGGCGCACTCTGCGCGCCGCTGCAAATTTAGCTCCACCCACTTTTATGTTGATTCCACCCATTCTCATTCATTTTTCATGTGCTCCCACACAGTATAATCCTCCTACAGTCACCTGTAAATTATATGCCCCCCTCCATCTCTCCCCCAGTTTCATATGCACCCTTCCTCTGCCCCCAGTTTCATGTCCCCCCTCCATCTCTGTCCCCAGTTTCATCACGTTCTCCCCCTTCATCTGCCCACAGTTTCATGTCCCCCGTCTCTGCCCCAGTGTCATGCCGTTCCCCCCCTCCCCTTCATTTGCCCCTTCAGTTTCATTGGGCCCCCTCCATCTCTGTCCCCAGTTTCATGCCGTTCTCTCCCCACCCCCTTCATCTTCCCCAGTGTCATGCCGTTTCCCCCCCTCCTCCTCCCCTTCATTTGCCCCCTCAGTTTCATTGGGCCCCCTCCATCTCTGTCCCCAGTTCCATGCCGTTCTCTCCCCACCCCCTCCATCTGCCCCAGTGTCATGCTGTTCCCCCCTCCCCTTCATTTGCCCCTCAGTTTCTTTGGGCCCCCTCCATCTCTGTCCCCAGTTTCATGCCGTTCTCTCCCCACCCCCTTCATCTTCCCCAGTGTCATGCCGTTCCCCCCTCCCCTTCATTTGCCCCCCAGTTTCTTTGGGCCCCCTCCATCTCTGTCCCCAGTTTCATGCCGTTCTCTCCCCACCCCCTTCATCTTCCCCAGTGTCATGCCTTTCCCCCCCTCCCCTTCATTTGCCCCCCAGTTTCATGGGCCCCCTTCATTATGTTTCACCTTAATATGTAATACAAAACAAACACGTACACTCACCTTCCATCGTTCCCCCGACGCTCTCTCTCTCTCACTCCAGTCACATACGCGATGCAGGAGCTGTGAGATCAGCTCCTGCTTAGCTCCGGACCGGCTTGCGTGTGTAGGCGTGATGCGATGACGTCATCGCGCCTACACACGCAAGCCGGGCCGGAGCTTTAAAGCAGGAGCTGATCTCACAGTTCCTGCATCGCGTATGTATTCCAGTTCATCGGCGGACGGACGCCGATGAGCTGAAATTGTGACAGGCAAGTGCCGGGGCCCCCAGAGGCTCTGTGGGCCCCGGCACTTGCCCGACTATGCCGTGCGCTGACGCCGGCCCTGTCTAGAGACCCACCCATGAAGTCGCAGCTGAGGGAGGAAAGAAGTCATGTACAATAGGGGTAACTTCGACAATGGAGCCAGATCTTCTCTGGAAGTGTGCGACAAGAAATAGCACCAGGTAGTCACGGAGGCTCTAATACTTAACAAAGTAAGGGGTGTGGTGATCGGGATCTGATTCCTAGGGCGCAGAATACTCATAAGCGGGGCGTCCAATATGTTTTCCTCAACCTCGGCCCTTCGCCATTTAGAAATCTCATCCCAACCAACCTTAACCTGTTCAAGGGTGGACGCCATACAATATTTTCTAACATCCGGGACACCCGCACCTCCATGGGACCAAGGCCTTGTCATCACTTTAAAGCAGACCCTGGACCTCTTACCTTCCCAAATAAAATTAGAGAGAATGGACTGCAACTTAGGGAAATACTGTACGGAACACATATAAAATAAGGGGTAAAGCCATCATTTTAACAATGGCGATTCTGCTAGCCCAGGACAACATCGGTTGAGAGAAGGAAGCAAGGAGAGAGGATATCTTAGACAGAAGGGGGGTATACACTCACCGGCCACTTTATTAGGTACACCTGTCCAACTGCTCGTTAACACTTAATTTCTAATCAGCCAATCACATGGCGGCAACTCAGTGCATTTAGGCATGTAGACATGGTCAAGACAATCTCCTGCAGTTCAAACCGAGCATCAGTATGGGGAAGAAAGGTGATTTGAGTGCCTTTGAACATGGCATGGTTGTTGGTGCCAGAAGGGCTGGTCTGAGTATTTCAGAAATTGCTGATCTACTGGGATTTTCACGCACAACCATCTCTAGGGTTTACAGAGAATGGTCCGAAAAAGAAAAAACATCCAGTGAGCGGCAGTTCTGTGGGCGGAAATGCGTTGTTGATGCCAGAGGTCAGAGGAGAATGGCCAGACTGGTTCGAGCTGATAGAAAGGCAACAGTGACTCAAATAGCCACCCATTACAACTAAGGTAGCCAGAAGAGCATCTCTGAATGCACAGTACGTCGAACTTTGAGGCAGATGGGCTACAGCAGCAGAAGACCACACCGGGTGCCACTCCTTTCAGCTAAGAACAGGAAACTGAGGCTACAATTTGCACAAGCTCATCGAAATTGGACAATTGAAGATTGGAAAAACGTTGCCTGGTCTGATGAGTCTCGATTTCTGCTGCGACATTCGGATGGTAGGGTCAGAATTTGGCGTCAACAACATGAAAGCATGGATCCATCCTGCCTTGTATCAACGGTTCAGGCTGGTGGTGGTGGTGTCATGGTGTGGGGAATATTTTCTTGGCACTCTTTGGGCCCCTTGGTACCAATTGAGCATCGTTGCAACGCCAAAGCCTACTTGAGTATTGTTGCTGACCATGTCCATCCCTTTATGACCACAATGTACCCAACATCTGATGGCTACTTTCAGCAGGATAATGCGCCATGTCATAAAGCTGGAATCATCTCAGACTGGTTTCTTGAACATGACAATCAGTTCACTGTACTCCAATGGCCTCCACAGTCACCAGATCTCAATCCAATAGAGCATCTTTGGGATGTGGTGGAACGGGAGATTCGCATCATGGATGTGCAGCCGACAAATCTGCGGCAACTGTGTGATGCCATCATGTCAATATGGACCAAAATCTCTGAGGAATGCTTCCAGCACCTTGTTGAATCTATGCCACGAAGAATTGAGGCAGTTCTGAAGGCAAAAGGGGGTCCAACCCATTACTAGCATGGTGTACCTAATAAAGTGGCCGGTGAGTGTAGTTGGCAGCAAACAAATCAGAACTAGGAGCCATCAGGGAGATGCCAAGGTACGCAATGCGGGAATTGTTCCACTGATAGGGAAATCTCAGACTAAGGTCACGTTTCAACGAGGGTGAAATAACAATAGGCAGAATCTGGGACTTAGAGGAATTAGCCTTATAATAAGAAACCCTACCAAATCTCTCCAGGGCATCAGTAGCAGCACTCAAGGAAGAACTGGGGGAAGTCAAAGCCAATATAACGTCGTCAGCATATAAACCAATTTTATGTTGCTGGTGGCCCACAGTAATACCTCTAATATTCTCAGTCACCCAAATGGACTCCGCCAGGGGTTCCATCACTAATGCAAAAATAATAGGAGAAAGAGGGCAACCCTGGTGGATTTCATTCGAGATCTGAAAAGTCTCGGACAGAAAGCCCGAGGAGAGCACATGAGCCGACGGATGAGAGTAAAGAGCTAGTATAGCAGACTTACAGACAGGGCCCATTCCAAACTTATCTAAGAGGCTATCAAGATAATCCCAGTGGACCCTGTCGAAGGCCTTTTCGGCATCCAGAGCCAAAAGCAAAGAAGGAGTACCATCTCTTTCGGCTTTCTGGATAAGGTCTATGAATCTCCATGTGCCGTCCGGAGCCTGTCTCCCAAACACAAATCCTACCTGATCAGGGTTGATCAGCTGAGGGAGGAGGTAAAGTAACCGATCAGCAAGAATCTTAGCATACAGTTTAACATCAATGTTCAAAAGTGAAATGGGTCTAAAATTAGCTGGGATGGTGGGAGACTTGCCAGGCTTTGGGATAGTCACTATGGTGGCCGACAACATTTCCTCCGGGAAGCACTGTTCCTCCGCCGCCTTCCTATACACAGGTAAAAGATGAGGAGACAAAATATCTATAAACTTTTTGTAATATATCCCCGAGAAGCCATCAGGGCCGGGAGACTTTAACGGCTTCAACGAAGCTATAGCTTCTGTGACTTCAGGCAAGGTAATAGGAGAAGTCAGGGAGGCAGATTGTGCGGCAGAAAGGCGGGGAAGGGCTACAGAGTCCAAAAACCTGTTTATTTCCTCTTTAGATGGCTGGTATGTCTGGGAGTCTTCCCTAAGATTGTATAGAGACTTGTAATATAGGCGGAACTGTTCCGCAATGAGGCGGGGGTCAATAACTTTATTACCTAGATCATCAACAAGGTAGGCAATACAAGATTTAGGATGTGACTGTTTGATTTTTTTGGCCAAAAAGGCACTAGCCCTACTATTATGCACATAAGCCTGACACTGGAAGCGTTTGAAAGCCAAGTCTTGTTGGCAGGCCAGATATAGTCTCTAGTGGCTTGTTCCATCACTTCTGTTCCAAATTATACTGCCAATGAAGTTGCCACAGCACTACCACCACTCTTGAGGTCTGTTCTGCCACTTGGTGCCACGGTGTCGGAATAACTAAAAATATCAGAAAAGCTCCCCACTAATCCCATTTCATTGTTTCTTCCAATACCAATGCCATGTAGGTGTGTCATTTGCTGTCATAAAGGGATATTTATTTATTTTTTGTGTGTGCCACAAATATTTCTGTAATTTAGTATCTGGAAATCCTTCATCACCCTGAATTCCATCCCCTAGTACTGTTATTAATTGATGCCTGGTATGTAACAATCACTGATGTCGGTGGGGAGGTGTCTCCTTTTAACCTCTCTGTTTGCTGCCCCTATTAGGCCAGGAGTCAAGGAGAAATCCTAGAAACTGAATTACCGGTAAGAGCTATTTCTATTTTTTTGGTTGACATCTTAAAAATTTCTTCCCTTTAACTGGCAAGTACAATTTCAAATATGTCTTCCAGTTGTTTAATTGTCACTCATTGGTGAAGCATCTGCTACCATAAAGGGATAATCTTCCCCCTCAACCTCCTTGATGGTAGCATAGGAGGTTGACCCTTGGCCTAATAGGGACAGTTAACAGAGAGGTTAAAAGGACACACCTCCCCATCGATTTAATTGTTTCCAGTCCCTATAGGGCACAAGGTAGAGAGGCAGACTTAGCTGGTATGGATCAGAGCATATATATATTATTTTACTAGCATATGCCCGCGACTTCATCTGCAAGTTGGTGTTGGCGCTGAGCCACTTATATTTAGCCAATTGCTGTTGTGGATGATCCACCTGCTCCTGCATCTTGGCTCTGCTACATCACAGCATATGCGCAGCATACTCAGTTGTATGTACATCTCTGCATATGGAGAGCCTACAGAGGTGTGCTACAGCGCTGCATAAGCTCTGATATATCGGGCGATTGTGATTACAGGGGTTTTGTTATGTGACTGTCTGAGCAGCTTCTGTGTTACAAAGGGCTGAACGGATGTTGCTGAAATGTGCCAAAGTTCTCCCCCCTCCCCCGTCAGAGGCACAACAACACATTCCCCATTGTACTCACTGAAACTCTGCACCTGATATACTCCTTTTGCCCACACACATCCTGAATGTTCTGTAATCTCCTGATCTTCCATGAGACTCCATTTTCATCAGCTTTCACACTGTCCAGCTTCATCCTATATAGCTTCGCCTACAAAATATCATGTAGCTCCGCCCACTGGCTAGCATGATTCTATCCTAGAATGGCTCAAGGACCTGTGATGATGTCATCACAGGTCCTTTAGTGTTGTGTGAACCTACATTCCTTCACTGCGGTCGTGTAGTGATGTCATTTACCAGGATAAAAAGAAGCCTATGTTTTAATCGGGGTTCCTATCTATGTATGTGGCAAATTTCATGCAAATCTGTTCAGCCGTTTTTGTGTGATTGAGGAACAAACATCCAAACCCACAAACATCCAAACCCACAAACTTTCACATATTAGTAGGATTACCGGACAGCATGGGGTTCGCTCAGTCCTTCCTACCCAGTTGGCTTCCCCATGTGTCCTAGGGCATTTTATGCCCTCTTCTGCACTGCAGTGCATGGAGATTAAGGACTTCTGTCTGCTGACGGAACTTACTGTTTAATTTGGTGTCAAATTTAAAATTTGAATCTAGAAATGAGCCTGGAAAAGTTCTAAACCAGGGGTCAGGAACCCCTGGCACGGGTGCCGCTCTTGGCACTCATGGCATATCTCACTGGCACGGCAGACAGGAGCTGCAGCAGGGGAGCGTCCCTTCAATTCTCTCAGGACAGTCCTCTTTCTTTGGCTGCTCTCTGCCCACCAATGAGAGATGAGAGGGGCGGAGCTTATCACTACACAGCCCCAGGACCCTACCTGCTGTGAGAGCTCCTGACCTGTGTCCTGCACACAAGAGACAGAGAAGAGGAGAGTGAAAGAGAGGCAGCGCCGCACCTCCCATGAAGCGACCTGAAGCGACCGCTTCAGGTGGCGCTATGCCAGGGCCCCAGGGAGGGTGGCATTTTTAGTTACCTAAGCCAGTCCAGGACAAGCTGTCCTGGACTGGCTTAACACCGAGTGGTGGTTTGGGGAGGCCACTGGAGCAGCGCTGCTCCAGCAGCCTCCCCTCACGCTCAGGAGCTTCTCTCCGTGCCTGCTATCTGCCTGCGAACGGCGCAAATCCCCCTTCACTTTGCCATGCACCCTACGCTCCGCCCCCTCCTCCCGGGGGCGGCTTTCTGTAGTTCGCCTCGGGCGGCAAAAGGGGTAAGTTCACCCCTGAAGAGAGGCTCGGAGCAAAGTGAAAATATAAAAAGAAAATACCAGGTGGATGCTACAGTCACTATGCCCATTAATGTCAAGCATTTGGGGTGATTAATTTAGTTTTAGTAACTCCATGTGCCTCACATTAATAGCATTTAACACCATCATGTCCCTCAGATCTTCATCACTGAGGTCCTTTATTAAAGGGGCTCTATCAGCAAAATTTTGCTAATAGAGCGCCACATATGCGTGAATAGCCTTTAAAAAGGCTATTCAGGCACCGTAAATGTTATATTAAATCCCAGTCCCGTTTTTAAATAAAAGCATTAAAACATATATGCTAATCTTACCGAACGTGCACCATGGGCGGGGATGCACGATGTGACGTCAGCTTCGGGCACGCCTGCCTCTTCTGTCTTCTTGTAGTAACGCCCTCTGGTTCCATGTCTTCTTCCGGCTTCTTCTCTTCAAATCCCGCGCCTGCATAGTAGCGCTTCCCTCCGGAGCACTACTGTGCAGGCTCACTCGCGAACTGCCATTAAGTAAAATGGCGAGTGAGCCTGCGCAGCAGCGCTCCGGAGGAAGAAGCCGGAAGAAGACACGTGTAACACCCCCTTTGGCCACACCCCCTGGTAGCGGGGCGTTCGGATAAGTATTAGTTGCCGTTCTACCTTGCTTAGCGCAGTGCCTCCACCCTTGTCGGTGATATTCTGGTGCTTCCGGGTTGACAGTACCTTTCTTCAGATCTCTGTCCGGGGCTTGACAAGGGAAAGCCCCGCCCACACCAACACGCCAGAGAGGATTGTGGTATAAACAAAGAAACCTTTATATGGAACTTAATAAAGTAATGATGAAGTACAATATGCAATAACATTCACAGCATCAGTAAGGTATAATACTTTAAACGATAAACCTATCTAGAAAATGGCAGGTCTATATGGCAAAGCCCAAGGACAATGTATAACAATCACAAAGCTCAGTCTTAATACAAGGCCTGTTGCCGCGGTTCTGGAAAGAATCTTCTTTCGTTGGTGCACATGAAATATGTCAGAAATGAACAATGCTCCTTTAATTCCTAGCAGGGTAATATTCCTTAGTCCAGAAGATTTGGTACACTGCAGAAAATCCAGTACTGGCTACAATCATCTATCAGCAGGCTCTATCCCTTACAATAGGACATGGCAGCACAGCAGGTGCCTGGATGCATCAAGTCTCTTTTACTCCTTCTGCAGTGCTCAGCTTAAAAAGTTATACTAGACAAGAACAACTCACTCCTGGATCATAGGATGCAGTCTAAATAAGAATGCTGGTGGTAGGTACACTTACAGTTCCAGAGGAATTAATGCTGTCCTGTCCAACAGGCTGCCAAAGGGTTAAGTCTGGAAGAACGTTCCGGTGTAGCAGGGAGGCGCCTCCGTCGGTTGTGGAGAGTATGAATACCCTGTATTTTCGGCAAATCGTCCTGTGGAGTTGGTAACCTTTTCTCTGAAGGAATTAAATCCTCTTTCTTGTTGCTTTCAGCCTCTGGGAGCTCAGGAGATCTTATTCCTGCATCCACCTGTGATCCCTCTCTCCTGCAGACTGCCTGAGCACATGGTCTCCCCTGCCAAGCAGCCCCTCCCATCCTCCAAGGATTTGATAAACAATCACAATTGCTTTCATGCTGCATGCACAATGTTTGCAACCTGTTAACCCCTCGTTGCCTTGAACTGCACACAGGGGTTACACTCTCCCCCTGATGGGTCTGGACATGAGCAGCACAGAGTCCAGAGCCATCACCTGAAAAAAATTTTGAGGTTAGATCATCCTGACTAATCACACCAATAGGCACATTAGGACCACAGTTATAATACCAAGGCATGGGGGAAAAATACGGCCACGCCCCAACCATACTAGGATGTACCACCCTGGGGACCTCAGTGACATTTCCCTTATTATCATAGGTTAACATCATGGGTGGCCTAACCACTCTCCTCGGGCGTACAGGTGCGGCAGAGATCCCCTCATCAGCCCCAGACACCGGACTGGTGCTTGCAAGCCTCTCTTCACATTCTTCATGTTGAGGGACCCCCCCCTCTTTCACTGACCACTCAGATGAGTCATAAACAATGTCCATATCACTAGGGGGTAATGCAGCCTTTTGCACTAGTTGCTCAGATAGTCCATCTGGAAGATCTGTTTCAGTGTCAACTCTGGAGGCGACTTCCTTATTGGCATGAGTATCAATGACTGGATTGTTGAGTCCCGGGTCGTCATAACCCCATTCATCATCTGTCTCACTATCCCCATCTACTGATGCCATTTCAGTCTCTTTCTCAAAACGTTTACTTCTTCGGGGGGGTCGAGGAGCCTCCGGTATGTCAGAGTTAGATTGAATTGACAGATTGACATTTTGTCCCAGAGGCAACAGATGGTGTCTATGGTAAGTTTTTTCCTTCCGAGGCCCACACTCAGGCCTAACCCGATAGGCAGGTACTCCAGGCAGCTTTTCCACCACAATGAAGGGCTCTGGACACCAACGATCAGCCAACTTATGCTTCCCAGGCAGTCCCAACTGCTCCACCAGAACTCTATCTCCAGGCTTCAACTCATGTTCCCGAACTCTTTGATCATGTCGAGCCTTATTCCTTCTGCCAGACTGTCCTGAAGCTTGCTCGGCCAGTTTATACGCCTCTTTGAGCTCTTGCTGCAGCTGGGATACATACTGAAGATAACTTCTTCCAGAAGACTTATCAGTGGAAACACCAAAGCTGATATCCACAGGCAATCGGGCCTCCCTTCCGAACATGAGGAAGTAGGGGGAGAACCCGGTAGACTCATTTTTTGTACAATTGTAGGCGTGCACCAACTGGCTCAGGTGGCGGCTCCATCGCCCCTTTTGTTTTGACTTCAGGGTGCCCAGCATGTTCAGCAAAGTCCTATTGAATCTCTCAGGTTGTGGGTCACCCTGTGGATGAAAGGGAGTGGTTCTAGACTTCTTGATCCCGCAGACCTCACACAGCTCTTTGATGAGTCGACTTTCAAAATCTCGACCTTGATCAGAGTGAATGCGGGCAGGCAATCCATAATGTACAAAAAACTTCTCCCACAAAGTTTTGGCCACAGTTACAGCCTTTTGATCCTTAGTAGGGTAGGCTTGAGCATATCTGGTGAAGTGATCAGTTATTACTAGGACATTACTGATGTTCCCTTCATCTGGTTCAATGGAGAGGAAGTCAATGCATACAAGATCCAATGGGCCATCACTAGTAATGTTTGTAAGAGGAGCAGAACGGGTTGGTAAGGTCTTCCTCAAGACACATCGAGCACAATCTTTGCAATATTTGGCGATGTCATTCTCCATTTTTGGCCAGTAGAACCTATCAGCCACAAGGTGAGTAGTCTTCTCTGCCCCTAAGTGGCCATGCTCATCATGCAGTGCTTTCAGAACACTCTCTCTGAAGACAGCAGGCAGAACTAATTGCCTCCTCGACCCTCTCTTCCGCCGCTCAGCCTCTCGGTACAACAGTCCATGTCTCATTACCAGCCACTTCGCCTGCTTAGCCAGTAGGAGGGCCTCTTCAGACTTCAACTCCGGCCTCCCAGGCCTCTGGCCTCTATTAATCCACCACCGAACTGTCCCCACTGCTGGATCTTCCTTCTGGGCGGTTTCAATCTGCAGCCGAGACAACCGAGGCAGAGAGTCTTGATTCACATTCGTTACCCAGCAGTACAACGAAGGGATAGCTTCCTCCGAGGCTCCCAGGGAATGCACGTAACCTCGGTTAGAGGCACCTCCGGCTCTTTGTAACTGACACATGACTTTCAGGTCTGGAGCAGGAACCTCTATCCACCCATCCTCATCTTCCTTCTCGAGTTGCCTAGGCAGCCTAGAGAGGGCATCCGCATCAATGTTGGTGGTGCCCGGTCTGTATTTGAGACTGAAATCATAGACAGCTAGGGCAGCTAACCATCGATGTCCAGTGGCATCCAGTTTGGCCGTAGTTTGCACATACGTCAAGGGATTATTGTCAGTGTGCACTTGGAACTTCACTCCGTAGAGGTAGTCATGAAGCTTGTCCACTACGGCCCACTTCAAAGCCAGAAACTCAAGTTTGTGCGCTGGATAGTTACGCTCACTGCGGGTCAATCCCCGGCTGACATAGTAAACGGGTCGGAGAGAGTCCTCATGCTCCTGATACAACACAGCCCCTAGTCCTTCAAATGAAGCATCCACATGCAGTACGTAGGGCTTGTTAGGATCTGCATAAGCCAACACTGGGGCCTGAGTTAGACAAGACTTCAGTTTCTCAAACGCCTCTTCACACTTATCTGTCCACCTTTCTCCAAAGGGTTCATTAGCCTTGAAGTAAGTCTGGTTTGGAGGTTTCTTGTGTGGAGCTGACCCGCGGGGCGGTGGGTACCCCTGGGTAAGATTTGTCAACGGTTTAGCGATCTTGGAGAACTGTGGTACAAATCTGCGGTAGTAGTTGCAGAATCCGAGAAAGGACCGGAGTTCAGCTAGCTTGGTGGGCCTCGGCCAATTCACAACAGCTTCCACTTTAGCAGGGTCAGTGGCAATCCCATCCCGACTGACAATATGTCCCACGTATTTGACGGATTTCTGGCAGAAACAGCACTTGTCCAGGGACAACTTCAATCCAGCCTCCTTCAATCGGTCCAAGACTTTGAACAATCTCCTGTTATGTTCTTCTAGAGTCCTTCCAAACACAATCAGGTCATCAAGGTAGACTAAGACTTCTCTGAGGTTCATATCCCCCATCACGTTGTCCATGCACCTTTGGAAAGTAGCCGGGGCGCCAGTCACCCCTTGGGGCATCCGTAAAAACTCGTAGAACCCTAAGGGACATATGAAGGCAGTTTTCTCTCGATCTTCCTTACTCATGGAGATCTGGTAATATCCGCTTCGCAAATCCAACACTGAGAACCACTGACTCCCTTGTAGACAATCCAATGCCTCATCAACTCTGGGCACTGCATACTGATCAGTGACGGTGCGTTTGTTAAGCGTTCGATAGTCCACACACATACGAATCTTCCCAGACTTCTTTCGTGCAACTACAATGGGAGAAGCGTAGGGGCTATTTGACTCGCAGATCACTCCTGTTTCAAGCAGACCCCTCAAGTGCTGTCGGACGTCTTCAACATCAGCGGGAGCCAACCGCCTGGACCTTTCTCGAAATGGTCTCTCATCAGTGAGACGAATTCGATGCTCCACTCCTTTAGCGAGCCCCAGATCCCAGTCTCCCAACGAGAAAGCTGCTCCCCTCTCCATAAAACCTTGGATAAGTAGCTCTTTCTCCTCTGCAGGCACATCACTGTTCTCAAAACATGGGTCGAAACAGTCCGGGCTCAGCACCTTCCTTCTTTCCTCTTCCTTCTTAGCATAGGCAGCTAGACACGTGGGGTGAATGGAGAGGGTCTGGGGATAGTTGTCTCCCCCAACTTCTTTGCACCATTGGGCTAGCTTGAGGAAGATATTAGCATTAGTTCCCACTATCAGAGGTGTGGATACAGGACCAGCATCTGTCTTTGGACACACCAACGCCAAGATGGGGACTTCTTTTTCAATTCCGGCAACACCCTTTGAGAACCGTAGTGTAACGGACACATATCCTTTGTAAGGGTAACTCCGATCACTCAGTCCCCAGACGACTAGTCCCGAAAGTGGTTGTAGAGGGACATTAGGTAAATACTTCTTGTACCAATCTTCAAAAAGAACTGACACTTGTGACCCGCTATCCAATAGGACATTACAAGGCTGCTCATTGATGTAAGCAGACACCTGAGGGGCAGGTCCCACTAAGCCCCCAGGAAGTTGTACAGTGAAAGTTTGCTGAGGGGTGGCATTCTCCCTTGTTCTGGTGGTCTCTGGGGGGCCGGTATGGGCTTCTACTGGACCCTTTTTCCGTTTCCCGACATGGTACACTTCTGACCCAGAAGAGGAATCAGGCTTCTTGGGACCCCATCTCTTCGGACACTGCTTATACAGATGTCCAAGTTCCCCACACTTAAAGCAGGTTGGTGATCGGATAGGATCTTTCTTCTCCTCTAAGCCGCTAGTGGCTGCTTGCTGCTTCTGAAATATAAGAGCTTCAGTCGTCTTGATGAGTTGGGCAATTTGCTCCCCCTGTTTCTCAATAATTTTCAACAGCTCCTCTTCTCTGCTATTAGACTCGGTGCGTATGGCCACTGTGGCGATTCTCGCAGGGATTTGTTCCCGGGCCGCCAGGGTAGCTTCTTCCTGCCTCACCTCCTTAAGTAACTGATGAAATGGCAGTGGAATCTTGTCCTTGTTGCTACACCTCAACCGCTGAGCGATAGGGTTATGAGTCAATGCCCCTCGCAACACCTGATTCAGACGACATTGATCCACTTCATTAGGGCTAAGTCCTCCTTTTGCCACTATGCGGTGCACAAGTTTATCCAATCTGTAGAGATAGTCAGACAGTTTCTCATCAGATTCTTGGTATGTGGTACGAAGTTTGAATAAGAGGTCAGTGGCGTCTTCAGGCGACCCAAATGCATCTTCAAGGGCCTCCATGTAGTCCTGATAAGTGGCCTGCGGCTTTCCTCTCCAAGCAGCCTGCACCACTTCCATAGCGGGACCTTTGAGACTCTCCACAATTCGCTGCCTTTTCACCCCATCCGAGCATTGCCATTCATCCAGGCATTGCATGGTGACATCTCTCCAGGTTTCGTACCGATCTTCTCCAGAGGGTACTGGGATGGTGCCTGAGAAGATTCTCAACCGACGATAACTTCCTTCAAGATGCACCTTCCCAATCTGGTCGACCAACTTTCCTATGGCAGTAAGTAGAGTAGAAGTAGTGTCTACTGCTCCATCAGACTGAGTGCTTGTAGGATTATGAAAAGGGACAGGACTGGACTCCCCCTGTTCAGATTCTTCATCTTGGCACACTCCCACTTCAGACCTCAAAGGCCAGGTGATTCTCCACCGCTGACCTTGCTCTCGTGGTACAACCAGAATGATTGGTATACAGTCTCTATCTAGGGCTTTATCTGTCATTATTAAAGCCGAAATCATTTTCTGAGAAGTTACATTCTTCCGGTCCACTACCTTAGGATGATTTACTCCATGAAGTGTGCTCAACACTTGTATGACCTCATCATCCAGGGTATCATGGAACTCTCCAGTCACTGCGAAACTACATTCTGCAGGAATGTCCATCTCCTTACACCATTCAGCCACATCTCTCTCGGCTAAGTTCTCCATTGCAACTGTATAGGGGTTTGTTGGTTTTTCGAATCTCAGCAGTGCCTCCAATGTAACACCCCCTTTGGCCACACCCCCTGGTAGCGGGGCGTTCGGATAAGTATTAGTTGCCGTTCTACCTTGCTTAGCGCAGTGCCTCCACCCTTGTCGGTGATATTCTGGTGCTTCCGGGTTGACAGTACCTTTCTTCAGATCTCTGTCCGGGGCTTGACAAGGGAAAGCCCCGCCCACACCAACACGCCAGAGAGGATTGTGGTATAAACAAAGAAACCTTTATATGGAACTTAATAAAGTAATGATGAAGTACAATATGCAATAACATTCACAGCATCAGTAAGGTATAATACTTTAAACGATAAACCTATCTAGAAAATGGCAGGTCTATATGGCAAAGCCCAAGGACAATGTATAACAATCACAAAGCTCAGTCTTAATACAAGGCCTGTTGCCGCGGTTCTGGAAAGAATCTTCTTTCGTTGGTGCACATGAAATATGTCAGAAATGAACAATGCTCCTTTAATTCCTAGCAGGGTAATATTCCTTAGTCCAGAAGATTTGGTACACTGCAGAAAATCCAGTACTGGCTACAATCATCTATCAGCAGGCTCTATCCCTTACAATAGGACATGGCAGCACAGCAGGTGCCTGGATGCATCAAGTCTCTTTTACTCCTTCTGCAGTGCTCAGCTTAAAAAGTTATACTAGACAAGAACAACTCACTCCTGGATCATAGGATGCAGTCTAAATAAGAATGCTGGTGGTAGGTACACTTACAGTTCCAGAGGAATTAATGCTGTCCTGTCCAACAGGCTGCCAAAGGGTTAAGTCTGGAAGAACGTTCCGGTGTAGCAGGGAGGCGCCTCCGTCGGTTGTGGAGAGTATGAATACCCTGTATTTTCGGCAAATCGTCCTGTGGAGTTGGTAACCTTTTCTCTGAAGGAATTAAATCCTCTTTCTTGTTGCTTTCAGCCTCTGGGAGCTCAGGAGATCTTATTCCTGCATCCACCTGTGATCCCTCTCTCCTGCAGACTGCCTGAGCACATGGTCTCCCCTGCCAAGCAGCCCCTCCCATCCTCCAAGGATTTGATAAACAATCACAATTGCTTTCATGCTGCATGCACAATGTTTGCAAACTGTTAACCCCTCGTTGCCTTGAACTGCACACAGGGGTTACACACGGAACCAGAGGGCATCACTACAAGAAGACAGAAGAGGCCCATGGTGAAGATAACTAATTATTACCTCCATATATCTCACATATCAGTAACTCTTATGTGAAGTAATGTGAGAGACATAATGGGGTTAACTGCTTGCACTGTAATGCACATGACCAGACTTTTTATCCACAATTGTGGATAATTTTGTGGACTATTATATGTTAATGGCATGTACACACGGCCGTTGTTTTTGCAGACGTGTATCTGGCCAAAATTGAAGAGCTGCACATTATGGTGCAGGTCCTATATGTGTCTGCATTTGCAGCCATGTCAATTCATTTTTGATGTATAAGTCAGTGAAAACTCCTGTTTTTTTGTGCGGGAGGCTTAAGGGGTGCAGTATACGACCTTGTTTCACATGTGAAACACTGTATGTCAGCTGGATTTACCAGCTTGAACGTCATGCTGAGAGTGGGACTCCTGGCAGTGCAGTCATCCGATACTAGGACTCCCTGCCTCCTAGCAACATTCTGCCCTGTATCAATTACAGTGCGGGACAGTACGTTGCTGGTTTTGTGCTGCTCTCCTAAGGCTGAGGCCCAATGTTGTGGAAACGCAGCATATTTGTTGCAGATTTTGCAGCAATATTTTGAGCCAAAGCCAAGAATGGCTACAAAAAGAGTGGGAAATATCTAGGAACCTTTTTATATGTCTCCCTTCTGCTCAATCCACCCCTGGCATACGTTCAGAATAAGCTGCCGTATACGTACTGTGAATGCACCCTTAGGGTGTTTCTTTTCAGGAGGTGATACACTGTGTACCCAGATGCGGCTATAGCCAAATCTAGTCCCCAGGCAACAGTGCTGTCACTTTGGTATAAGTGTGACACCTATTAATTCCTGTTACCGCACTGCAAGCAATTAAATGTAGCTGAAATTAATCCAGGTTTCACTTACAAAAAAGTGAAGGTACTGGCGTCCAGGGACTAGTTGCAGCATCTAGGTACATTGTGAGTTTCCCCTCACAGGTGTTACCTCATCATCTCCCAGTCGCATACATTTACCACTAACTGCGGGTTACACATGTACTTGCATTGCTTCTAATGGAAAAGCACATGTGCATCCAGGCAAATAGCGTTAAACATATGTGGTTGGGGGCGTAGTATGACAGCACCTCTATGTTTCGATTTCTGCTATATGACTTTAGTATAGGGGTCGTCAGCCTTACAATTTTTGACCGGCACTCCAAGTACCTCATCTTTGATTTTTTAATTTGAATCGGCACGCCAAACAAAAAAGGTTGCCTATCCCTGTTCTAAACTATCACAACTGTCCTGCCACGTCACTCTCGGGTCAAAACCTGCCTACCACGACTGTCGCAGTCGCCGGCTTCCCCCTCCGGAGTTGGCTCAAATGAATTAGCTGACTCCGGAGGTTGCTGCCGCTAGTGGTCTCCACTGTCCGCTGTCAAAATCCACCTCCTTGCCCCCGTGTGAACTAGCCCTAAAGGTAGGAGAAGAATTTTCTTTAAAGCTATTCTGATGTGTTAGGCAGCAAAAATACAATTTTAATGATAAAATCCTTTTAAGTGTGCACGCATTGCTTCTTTTCCTAAGAGGAAGTTAGAGTCCCTACAAGAAAATTCATCCAATAGTGACCCTGATTTAGCATCATGTATTATAGAAGAAGGAGAAATTGCGCATACTTCCCACAAATAAGAAAAATATTATTTATTTTTTTATCTGAGTTGACACAGGAACTTTTTCAAGCCATAAGAAGCACAATGGGAATTGAAGAAGTTCAGGACAAAATGTTCGCTGGTGAGGGGCAACACGGTGGCTTAATGGTTAGCACTACAGCCTTGCAGCGCTGGGGTCCTGAGTTCAAATCCCACCAGGAACAACATCTGCAAGGAGTGTGTATGTTCTCCCTGTGTTTGCATGGATTTCCTCCGATTCTACAAAAGACACACTGATAGGAAAAGAAGAAAAAAAATGTACATTGTGATCCTTATATGGGACTCACAATCTACATTAGAAAAAAAAAAAATGTTCACTGGTTTGGTGGATAAAAGGAAGCTGGTTTTCCCCAGTACATGACAGTCTAAAAAAGTTAGTCAGCAATGAATGGGAAGATCCAAAAAGAATCCGTCTCTGGTGAGATGAAAGCGCAATTTCCATTTGACGTAGACTTCATAACCAAATTGGAAGATCCCCCTAAAGTGGATGTACAGGTCATCTCTGTATGCAAAAAGCAAACATATTTTCCCTTTTTTTGATGTATCCCAATTAAAGGATACCCTGGACCATGGAAAGCTTACTCACATCCTGAGAAACCTCAGCTTTTCTCCTTAAAACCGATATGGCCTTCCCACATGTTACTTGATTCATGTATCGCTGGATAAATAAATTAAAGTCCTATATACACTAACGAGCAAAAGGGTAATAATTAGAGATGAGCGAACAGTGTTCTATCGAACTCATGTTCGATCGGATATTAGGCTGTTCGGCATGTTCGAATCGAATCGAACACCGCGTGGTAAAGTGCGCCATTACTCGATTCCCCTCCCACCTTCCCTGGCGCCTTTTTTGCTCCAATAACAGCGCAGGGTAGGTGGGACAGGAACTACGACACCGGTGATGTTGAGAAAAGTAGGCAAAACCCATTGGCTGCCGAAAACATGTGACCTCTAATTTAAAAGAACAGCGCCGCCCAGGTTCGCGTCATTCTGAGCTTGCAATTCACCGAGGACGGAGGTTTCCGTCCAGCTAGCTAGGGCTTAGATTCTGGGTAGGCAGGGACAGGCTAGGATAGGAAGGAGAAGACAACCAACAGCTCTTGTAAGAGCTAAATTCCAGGGAGAAGCTTGTCAGTGTAACGTGGCACAGACGGGCTCAATCGCCGCAACCCAGCTTTCCCAGGATCCTGAATGGAATACACTGTCAGTGTATTCCCGTATACCCGATATATACCCCGATACCCGTTCCAACGGTGTGCCCCCCCACCTTCACCCCAGAAATACCCTGCAAGTCCCCTAGCAATAGAATTGGGGCTATATACACCCACAATTTTTACTACTGGTATACAGTGCCATTGTCTGACTGGGAATTCAAAGAATATATTGGGAATACAAATACCCTCATTTCTTGCTACTGCCATATAGTGCCAGTGTCTGACTGGTAATTCAAAGAATATATTGGGGTTACGTGCACCCACAATTTTTACTACTGGTATACAGTGCCATTGTCTGACTGGGAATTCAAAGAATATATTGGGAATACAAATACCCTCATTTCTTGCTACTGCCATATAGTGCCAGTGTCTGACTGGGAATTCAAAGAATATATTGGGGTTACGTGCACCCACAATTTTTACTACTGGTATACAGTGCCATTGTCTGACTGGGAATTCAAAGAATATATTGGGAATACAAATACCCTCATTTCTTGCTACTGCCATATAGTGCCAGTGTCTGACTGGGAATTCAAAGAATATATTGGGGTTACGTGCACCCACAATTTTTACTACTGGTATACAGTGCCATTGTCTGACTGGGAATTCAAAGAATATATTGGGAATACAAATACCCTCATTTCTTGCTACTGCCATATAGTGCCAGTGTCTGACTGGTAATTCAAAGAATATATTGGGGTTACGTGCACCCACAATTTTTACTACTGGTATACAGTGCCATTGTCTGACTGGGAATTCAAAGAATATATTGGGAATACAAATACCCTCATTTCTTGCTACTGCCATATAGTGCCAGTGTCTGACTGGGAATTCAAAGAATATATTGGGGTTACGTGCACCCACAATTTTTACTACTGGTATACAGTGCCATTGTCTGACTGGGAATTCAAAGAATATATTGGGAATACAAATACCCTCATTTCTTGCTACTGCCATATAGTGCCAGTGTCTGACTGGTAATTCAAAGAATATATTGGGGTTACGTGCACCCACAATTTTTACTACTGGTATACAGTGCCATTGTCTGACTGGGAATTCAAAGAATATATTGGGAATACAAATACCCTCATTTCTTGCTACTGCCATATAGTGCCAGTGTCTGACTGGGAATTCAAAGAATATATTGGGGTTACGTGCACCCACAATTTTTACTACTGGTATACAGTGCCATTGTCTGACTGGGAATTCAAAGAATATATTGGGAATACAAATACCCTCATTTCTTGCTACTGCCATATAGTGCCAGTGTCTGACTGGGAATTCAAAGAATATATTGGGGTTACGTGCACCCACAATTTTTACTACTGGTATACAGTGCCATTGTCTGACTGGGAATTCAAAAAATATATTGGGGTTATAAATACCCTCATTTCTTGCTACTGCCATATAGTGCCAGTTTCTGACTGGTAATTCAAAGAATATATTGGGGTTACGTGCACCCACAATTTTTACTACTGGTATACAGTGCCATTGTCTGACTGGGAATTCAAAGAATATATTGGGAATACAAATACCCTCATTTCTTGCTACTGCCATATAGTGCCAGTGTCTGACTGGGAATTCAAAGAATATATTGGGAATACAAATACCCTCATTTCTTGCTACTGCCATATAGTGCCAGTTTCTGACTGGTAATTCAAAGAATATATTGGGGTTACGTGCACCCACAATTTTTACTACTGGTATACAGTGCCATTGTCTGACTGGGAATTCAAAGAATATATTGGGGTTATAAATACCCTCATTTCTTGCTACTGCCATATAGTGCCAGTTTCTGACTGGTAATTCAAAGAATATATTGTGGTTACGTGCACCCACAATTTTTACTACTGGTATACAGTGCCATTGTCTGACTGGGAATTCAAAGAATATATTGGGGTTATAAATACCCTCATTTCTTGCTACTGCCATATAGTGCCAGTTTCTGACTGGTAATTCAAAGAATATATTGGGGTTACGTGCACCCACAATTTTTACTACTGGTATACAGTGCCATTGTCTGACTGGGAATTCAAAGAATATATTGGGAATACAAATACCCTCATTTCTTGCTACTGCCATATAGTGCCAGTTTCTGACTGGTAATTCAAAGAATATATTGGGGTTACGTGCACTCACAATTTTTACTACTGGTATACAGTGCCATTGTCTGACTGGGAATTCAAAGAATATATTGGGAATACAAATACCCTCATTTCTTGCTACTGCCATATAGTGCCAGTTTCTGACTGGTAATTCAAAGAATATATTGGGGTTACGTGCACCCACAATTTTTACTACTGGTATACAGTGCCATTGTCTGACTGGGAATTCAAAGAATATATTGGGGTTATAAATACCCTCATTTCTTGCTACTGCCATATAGTGCCAGTTTCTGACTGGTAATTCAAAGAATATATTGGGGTTACGTGCACCCACAATTTTTACTACTGGTATACAGTGCCATTGTCTGACTGGGAATTCAAAGAATATATTGGGAATACAAATACCCTCATTTCTTGCTACTGCCATATAGTGCCAGTGTCTGACTGGGAATTCAAAGAATATATTGGGGTTACGTGCACCCACAATTTTTACTACTGGTATACAGTGCCATTGTCTGACTGGGAATTCAAAGAATATATTGGGAATACAAATACCCTCATTTCTTGCTACTGCCATATAGTGCCAGTGTCTGACTGGTAATTCAAAGAATATATTGGGGTTACGTGCACCCACAATTTTTACTACTGGTATACAGTGCCATTGTCTGACTGGGAATTCAAAGAATATATTGGGAATACAAATACCCTCATTTCTTGCTACTGCCATATAGTGCCAGTGTCTGACTGGGAATTCAAAGAATATATTGGGGTTACGTGCACCCACAATTTTTACTACTGGTATACAGTGCCATTGTCTGACTGGGAATTCAAAGAATATATTGGGAATACAAATACCCTCATTTCTTGCTACTGCCATATAGTGCCAGTGTCTGACTGGGAATTCAAAGAATATATTGGGGTTACGTGCACCCACAATTTTTACTACTGGTATACAGTGCCATTGTCTGACTGGGAATTCAAAGAATATATTGGGTTATAAATACCCTCATTTCTTGCTACTGCCATATAGTGCCAGTTTCTGACTGGTAATTCAAAGAATATATTGGGGTTACGTACACCCACAATTTTTACTACTGGTATACAGTGCCATTGTCTGACTGGGAATTCAAAGAATATATTGGAAATACAAATACCCTCATTTCTTGCTACTGCCATATAGTGCCAGTGTCTGACTGGGAATTCAAAGAATATATTGGGAATACAAATACCCTCATTTCTTGCTACTGCCATATAGTGCCAGTTTCTGACTGGTAATTCAAAGAATATATTGTGGTTACGTGCACCCACAATTTTTACTACTGGTATACAGTGCCATTGTCTGACTGGGAATTCAAAGAGTATATTGGGAATACAAATACCCTCATTTCTTGCTACTGCCATATAGTGCCAGTGTCTGACTGGGAATTCAAAGAATATATTGGGGTTACGTGCACCCACAATTTTTACTACTGGTATACAGTGCCATTGTCTGACTGGGAATTCAAAGAATATATTGGGGTTATAAATACCCTCATTTCTTGCTACTGCCATATAGTGCCAGTTTCTGACTGGTAATTCAAAGAATATATTGGGGTTACGTGCACCCACAATTTTTACTACTGGTATACAGTGCCATTGTCTGACTGGGAATTCAAAGAATATATTGGGAATACAAATACCCTCATTTCTTGCTACTGCCATATAGTGCCAGTGTCTGACTGGGAATTCAAAGAATATATTGGGGTTACGTGCACCCACAATTTTTACTACTGGTATACAGTGCCATTGTCTGACTGGGAATTCAAAGAATATATTGGGAATACAAATACCCTCATTTCTTGCTACTGCCATATAGTGCCAGTGTCTGACTGGTAATTCAAAGAATATATTGGGGTTACGTGCACCCACAATTTTTACTACTGGTATACAGTGCCATTGTCTGACTGGGAATTCAAAGAATATATTGGGAATACAAATACCCTCATTTCTTGCTACTGCCATATAGTGCCAGTGTCTGACTGGGAATTCAAAGAATATATTGGGGTTACGTGCACCCACAATTTTTACTACTGGTATACAGTGCCATTGTCTGACTGGGAATTCAAAGAATATATTGGGAATACAAATACCCTCATTTCTTGCTACTGCCATATAGTGCCAGTGTCTGACTGGGAATTCAAAGAATATATTGGGGTTACGTGCACCCACAATTTTTACTACTGGTATACAGTGCCATTGTCTGACTGGGAATTCAAAGAATATATTGGGGTTATAAATACCCTCATTTCTTGCTACTGCCATATAGTGCCAGTTTCTGACTGGTAATTCAAAGAATATATTGGGGTTACGTGCACCCACAATTTTTACTACTGGTATACAGTGCCATTGTCTGACTGGGAATTCAAAGAATATATTGGGAATACAAATACCCTCATTTCTTGCTACTGCCATATAGTGCCAGTGTCTGACTGGGAATTCAAAGAATATATTGGGAATACAAATACCCTCATTTCTTGCTACTGCCATATAGTGCCAGTTTCTGACTGGTAATTCAAAGAATATATTGGGGTTACGTGCACCCACAATTTTTACTACTGGTATACAGTGCCATTGTCTGACTGGGAATTCAAAGAATATATTGGGGTTATAAATACCCTCATTTCTTGCTACTGCCATATAGTGCCAGTTTCTGACTGGTAATTCAAAGAATATATTGTGGTTACGTGCACCCACAATTTTTACTACTGGTATACAGTGCCATTGTCTGACTGGGAATTCAAAGAATATATTGGGGTTATAAATACCCTCATTTCTTGCTACTGCCATATAGTGCCAGTTTCTGACTGGTAATTCAAAGAATATATTGGGGTTACGTGCACCCACAATTTTTACTACTGGTATACAGTGCCATTGTCTGACTGGGAATTCAAAGAATATATTGGGAATACAAATACCCTCATTTCTTGCTACTGCCATATAGTGCCAGTTTCTGACTGGTAATTCAAAGAATATATTGGGGTTACGTGCACTCACAATTTTTACTACTGGTATACAGTGCCATTGTCTGACTGGGAATTCAAAGAATATATTGGGAATACAAATACCCTCATTTCTTGCTACTGCCATATAGTGCCAGTTTCTGACTGGTAATTCAAAGAATATATTGGGGTTACGTGCACCCACATTTTTTACTACTGGTATACAGTGCCATTGTCTGACTGGGAATTCAAAGAATATATTGGGGTTATAAATACCCTCATTTCTTGCTACTGCCATATAGTGCCAGTTTCTGACTGGTAATTCAAAGAATATATTGGGGTTACGTGCACCCACAATTTTTACTACTGGTATACAGTGCCATTGTCTGACTGGGAATTCAAAGAGTATATTGGGAATACAAATACCCTCATTTCTTGCTACTGCCATATAGTGCCAGTGTCTGACTGGGAATTCAAAGAATATATTGGGGTTACGTGCACCCACAATTTTTACTACTGGTATACAGTGCCATTGTCTGACTGGGAATTCAAAGAATATATTGGGGTTATAAGTACCCTCATTTCTTGCTACTGCCATATAGTGCCAGTTTCTGACTGGTAATTCAAAGAATATATTGGGGTTACGTGCACCCACAATTTTTACTAATGGTATACAGTGCCATTATCTGACTGGGAATTCAAAGAATATATTGGGAATACAAATACCCTCATTTCTTGCTACTGCCATATAGTGCCAGTGTCTGACTGGTAATTCAAAGAATATATTGGGGTTACGTGCACCCACAATTTTTACTACTGGTATACAGTGCCATTGTCTGACTGGGAATTCAAAGAATATATTGGGAATACAAATACCCTCATTTCTTGCTACTGCCATATAGTGCCAGTGTCTGACTGGGAATTCAAAGAATATATTGGGGTTACGTGCACCCACAATTTTTACTACTGGTATACAGTGCCATTGTCTGACTGGGAATTCAAAGAATATATTGGGAATACAAATACCCTCATTTCTTGCTACTGCCATATAGTGCCAGTGTCTGACTGGGAATTCAAAGAATATATTGGGAATACAAATACCCTCATTTCTTGCTACTGCCATATAGTGCCAGTTTCTGACTGGTAATTCAAAGAATATATTGGGGTTACGTGCACCCACAATTTTTACTACTGGTATACAGTGCCATTGTCTGACTGGGAATTCAAAGAATATATTGGGGTTATAAATACCCTCATTTCTTGCTACTGCCATATAGTGCCAGTTTCTGACTGGTAATTCAAAGAATATATTGTGGTTACGTGCACCCACAATTTTTACTACTGGTATACAGTGCCATTGTCTGACTGGGAATTCAAAGAATATATTGGGGTTATAAATACCCTCATTTCTTGCTACTGCCATATAGTGCCAGTTTCTGACTGGTAATTCAAAGAATATATTGGGGTTACGTGCACCCACAATTTTTACTACTGGTATACAGTGCCATTGTCTGACTGGGAATTCAAAGAATATATTGGGAATACAAATACCCTCATTTCTTGCTACTGCCATATAGTGCCAGTTTCTGACTGGTAATTCAAAGAATATATTGGGGTTACGTGCACTCACAATTTTTACTACTGGTATACAGTGCCATTGTCTGACTGGGAATTCAAAGAATATATTGGGAATACAAATACCCTCATTTCTTGCTACTGCCATATAGTGCCAGTTTCTGACTGGTAATTCAAAGAATATATTGGGGTTACGTGCACCCACAATTTTTACTACTGGTATACAGTGCCATTGTCTGACTGGGAATTCAAAGAATATATTGGGGTTATAAATACCCTCATTTCTTGCTACTGCCATATAGTGCCAGTTTCTGACTGGTAATTCAAAGAATATATTGGGGTTACGTGCACCCACAATTTTTACTACTGGTATACAGTGCCATTGTCTGACTGGGAATTCAAAGAATATATTGGGAATACAAATACCCTCATTTCTTGCTACTGCCATATAGTGCCAGTGTCTGACTGGGAATTCAAAGAATATATTGGGGTTACGTGCACCCACAATTTTTACTACTGGTATACAGTGCCATTGTCTGACTGGGAATTCAAAGAATATATTGGGAATACAAATACCCTCATTTCTTGCTACTGCCATATAGTGCCAGTGTCTGACTGGTAATTCAAAGAATATATTGGGGTTACGTGCACCCACAATTTTTACTACTGGTATACAGTGCCATTGTCTGACTGGGAATTCAAAGAATATATTGGGAATACAAATACCCTCATTTCTTGCTACTGCCATATAGTGCCAGTGTCTGACTGGGAATTCAAAGAATATATTGGGGTTACGTGCACCCACAATTTTTACTACTGGTATACAGTGCCATTGTCTGACTGGGAATTCAAAGAATATATTGGGAATACAAATACCCTCATTTCTTGCTACTGCCATATAGTGCCAGTGTCTGACTGGGAATTCAAAGAATATATTGGGGTTACGTGCACCCACAATTTTTACTACTGGTATACAGTGCCATTGTCTGACTGGGAATTCAAAGAATATATTGGGTTATAAATACCCTCATTTCTTGCTACTGCCATATAGTGCCAGTTTCTGACTGGTAATTCAAAGAATATATTGGGGTTACGTACACCCACAATTTTTACTACTGGTATACAGTGCCATTGTCTGACTGGGAATTCAAAGAATATATTGGAAATACAAATACCCTCATTTCTTGCTACTGCCATATAGTGCCAGTGTCTGACTGGGAATTCAAAGAATATATTGGGAATACAAATACCCTCATTTCTTGCTACTGCCATATAGTGCCAGTTTCTGACTGGTAATTCAAAGAATATATTGTGGTTACGTGCACCCACAATTTTTACTACTGGTATACAGTGCCATTGTCTGACTGGGAATTCAAAGAGTATATTGGGAATACAAATACCCTCATTTCTTGCTACTGCCATATAGTGCCAGTGTCTGACTGGGAATTCAAAGAATATATTGGGGTTACGTGCACCCACAATTTTTACTACTGGTATACAGTGCCATTGTCTGACTGGGAATTCAAAGAATATATTGGGGTTATAAATACCCTCATTTCTTGCTACTGCCATATAGTGCCAGTTTCTGACTGGTAATTCAAAGAATATATTGGGGTTACGTGCACCCACAATTTTTACTACTGGTATACAGTGCCATTGTCTGACTGGGAATTCAAAGAATATATTGGGAATACAAATACCCTCATTTCTTGCTACTGCCATATAGTGCCAGTGTCTGACTGGGAATTCAAAGAATATATTGGGGTTACGTGCACCCACAATTTTTACTACTGGTATACAGTGCCATTGTCTGACTGGGAATTCAAAGAATATATTGGGAATACAAATACCCTCATTTCTTGCTACTGCCATATAGTGCCAGTGTCTGACTGGTAATTCAAAGAATATATTGGGGTTACGTGCACCCACAATTTTTACTACTGGTATACAGTGCCATTGTCTGACTGGGAATTCAAAGAATATATTGGGAATACAAATACCCTCATTTCTTGCTACTGCCATATAGTGCCAGTGTCTGACTGGGAATTCAAAGAATATATTGGGGTTACGTGCACCCACAATTTTTACTACTGGTATACAGTGCCATTGTCTGACTGGGAATTCAAAGAATATATTGGAATACAAATACCCTCATTTCTTGCTACTGCCATATAGTGCCAGTGTCTGACTGGGAATTCAAAGAATATATTGGGGTTACGTGCACCCACAATTTTTACTACTGGTATACAGTGCCATTGTCTGACTGGGAATTCAAAGAATATATTGGGGTTATAAATACCCTCATTTCTTGCTACTGCCATATAGTGCCAGTTTCTGACTGGTAATTCAAAGAATATATTGGGGTTACGTGCACCCACAATTTTTACTACTGGTATACAGTGCCATTGTCTGACTGGGAATTCAAAGAATATATTGGGAATACAAATACCCTCATTTCTTGCTACTGCCATATAGTGCAGTGTCTGACTGGAATTCAAAGAATATATTGGGAATACAAATACCCTCATTTCTTGCTACTGCCATATAGTGCCAGTTTCTGACTGGTAATTCAAAGAATATATTGGGGTTACGTGCACCCACAATTTTTACTACTGGTATACAGTGCCATTGTCTGACTGGGAATTCAAAGAATATATTGGGGTTATAAATACCCTCATTTCTTGCTACTGCCATATAGTGCCAGTTTCTGACTGGTAATTCAAAGAATATATTGTGGTTACGTGCACCCACATTTTTTACTACTGGTATACAGTGCCATTGTCTGACTGGGAATTCAAAGAATATATTGGGAATACTAAATACCCTCATTTCTTGCTACTGCCATATAGTGCCAGTTCTGACTGGTAATTCAAAGAATATATTGGGGTTACGTGCACCCACAATTTTTACTACTGGTATACAGTGCCATTGTCTGACTGGGAATTCAAAGAATATATTGGGAATACAAATACCCTCATTTCTTGCTACTGCCATATAGTGCCAGTTTCTGACTGGTAATTCAAAGAATATATTGGGGTTACGTGCACTCACAATTTTTACTACTGGTATACAGTGCCATTGTCTGACTGGGAATTCAAAGAATATATTGGGAATACAAATACCCTCATTTCTTGCTACTGCCATATAGTGCCAGTTTCTGACTGGTAATTCAAAGAATATATTGGGGTTACGTGCACCCACATTTTTTACTACTGGTATACAGTGCCATTGTCTGACTGGGAATTCAAAGAATATATTGGGGTTATAAATACCCTCATTTCTTGCTACTGCCATATAGTGCCAGTTTCTGACTGGTAATTCAAAGAATATATTGGGGTTACGTGCACCCACAATTTTTACTACTGGTATACAGTGCCATTGTCTGACTGGGAATTCAAAGAGTATATTGGGAATACAAATACCCTCATTTCTTGCTACTGCCATATAGTGCCAGTGTCTGACTGGGAATTCAAAGAATATATTGGGGTTACGTGCACCCACAATTTTTACTACTGGTATACAGTGCCATTGTCTGACTGGGAATTCAAAGAATATATTGGGGTTATAAGTACCCTCATTTCTTGCTACTGCCATATAGTGCCAGTTTCTGACTGGTAATTCAAAGAATATATTGGGGTTACGTGCACCCACAATTTTTACTACTGGTATACAGTGCCATTATCTGACTGGGAATTCAAAGAATATATTGGGAATACAAATACCCTCATTTCTTGCTACTGCCATATAGTGCCAGTGTCTGACTGGTAATTCAAAGAATATATTGGGGTTACGTGCACCCACAATTTTTACTACTGGTATACAGTGCCATTGTCTGACTGGGAATTCAAAGAATATATTGGGAATACAAATACCCTCATTTCTTGCTACTGCCATATAGTGCCAGTGTCTGACTGGGAATTCAAAGAATATATTGGGGTTACGTGCACCCACAATTTTTACTACTGGTATACAGTGCCATTGTCTGACTGGGAATTCAAAGAATATATTGGGAATACAAATACCCTCATTTCTTGCTACTGCCATATAGTGCCAGTGTCTGACTGGGAATTCAAAGAATATATTGGGGTTACGTGCACCCACAATTTTTACTACTGGTATACAGTGCCATTGTCTGACTGGGAATTCAAAGAATATATTGGGGTTATAAATACCCTCATTTCTTGCTACTGCCATATAGTGCCAGTTTCTGACTGGTAATTCAAAGAATATATTGGGGTTACGTGCACCCACAATTTTTACTACTGGTATACAGTGCCATTGTCTGACTGGGAATTCAAAGAATATATTGGGGTTATAAATACCCTCATTTCTTGCTACTGCCATATAGTGCCAGTTTCTGACTGGTAATTCAAAGAATATATTGTGGTTACGTGCACCCACAATTTTTACTACTGGTATACAGTGCCATTGTCTGGCTGGGAATTCAAAGAGTATATTGGGAATACAAATACCCTCATTTCTTGCTACTGCCATATAGTGCCAGTGTCTGACTGGGAATTCAAAGAATATATTGGGGTTACGTGCACCCACAATTTTTACTACTGGTATACAGTGCCATTGTCTGACTGGGAATTCAAAGAATATATTGGGGTTATAAATACCCTCATTTCTTGCTACTGCCATATAGTGCCAGTTTCTGACTGGTAATTCAAAGAATATATTGGGGTTACGTGCACCCACAATTTTTACTACTGGTATACAGTGCCATTGTCTGACTCGGAATTCAAAGAATATATTGGGGTTATAAATACCCTCATTTCTTGCTACTGCCATATAGTGCCAGTTTCTGACTGGTAATTCAAAGAATATATTGGGGTTACGTGCACCCACAATTTTTACTACTGGTATACAGTGCCATTGTCTGACTGGGAATTCAAAGAATATATTGGGAATACAAATACCCTCATTTCTTGCTACTGACATATAGTGCCAGTGTCTGACTGGGAATTCAAAGAATATATTGGGAATACAAATACCCTGATTTCTTGCTACTGCCATATAGTGCCAGTTTCTGACTGGTAATTCAAAGAATATATTGGGGTTACGTGCACCCACAATTTTTACTACTGGTATACAGTGCCATTGTCTGACTGGGAATTCAAAGAATATATTGGGGTTATAAATACCCTCATTTCTTGCTACTGCCATATAGTGCCAGTTTCTGACTGGTAATTCAAAGAATATATTGTGGTTACGTGCACCCACAATTTTTACTACTGGTATACAGTGCCATTGTCTGACTGGGAATTCAAAGAGTATATTGGGAATACAAATACCCTCATTTCTTGCTACTGCCATATAGTGCCAGTGTCTGACTGGGAATTCAAAGAATATATTGGGGTTACGTGCACCCACAATTTTTACTACTGGTATACAGTGCCATTGTCTGACTGGGAATTCAAAGAATATATTGGGGTTATAAATACCCTCATTTCTTGCTACTGCCATATAGTGCCAGTTTCTGACTGGTAATTCAAAGAATATATTGGGGTTACGTGCACCCACAATTTTTACTACTGGTATACAGTGCCATTGTCTGACTGGGAATTCAAAGAATATATTGGGAATACAAATACCCTCATTTCTTGCTACTGCCATATAGTGCCAGTGTCTGACTGGGAATTCAAAGAATATATTGGGAATACAAATACCCTCATTTCTTGCTACTGCCATATAGTGCCAGTTTCTGACTGGTAATTCAAAGAATATATTGGGGTTACGTGCACCCACAATTTTTACTACTGGTATACAGTGCCATTGTCTGACTGGGAATTCAAAGAATATATTGGGGTTATAAATACCCTCATTTCTTGCTACTGCCATATAGTGCCAGTTTCTGACTGGTAATTCAAAGAATATATTGTGGTTACGTGCACCCACAATTTTTACTACTGGTATACAGTGCCATTGTCTGACTGGGAATTCAAAGAATATATTGGGGTTATAAATACCCTCATTTCTTGCTACTGCCATATAGTGCCAGTTTCTGACTGGTAATTCAAAGAATATATTGGGGTTACGTGCACCCACAATTTTTACTACTGGTATACAGTGCCATTGTCTGACTGGGAATTCAAAGAATATATTGGGAATACAAATACCCTCATTTCTTGCTACTGCCATATAGTGCCAGTTTCTGACTGGTAATTCAAAGAATATATTGGGGTTACGTGCACTCACAATTTTTACTACTGGTATACAGTGCCATTGTCTGACTGGGAATTCAAAGAATATATTGGGAATACAAATACCCTCATTTCTTGCTACTGCCATATAGTGCCAGTTTCTGACTGGTAATTCAAAGAATATATTGGGGTTACGTGCACCCACAATTTTTACTACTGGTATACAGTGCCATTGTCTGACTGGAAATTCAAAGAGTATATTGGGAATACAAATACCCTCATTTCTTGCTACTGCCATATAGTGCCAGTGTCTGACTGGGAATTCAAAGAATATATTGGGGTTACGTGCACCCACAATTTTTACTACTGGTATACAGTGCCATTGTCTGACTGGGAATTCAAAGAATATATTGGGGTTATAAATACCCTCATTTCTTGCTACTGCCATATAGTGCCAGTTTCTGACTGGTAAATCAAAGAATATATTGGGGTTACGTGCACCCACAATTTTTACTACTGGTATACAGTGCCATTGTCTGACTGGGAATTCAAAGAATATATTGGGAATACAAATACCCTCATTTCTTGCTACTGCCATATAGTGCCAGTGTCTGACTGGGAATTCAAAGAATATATTGGGGTTACGTGCACCCACAATTTTTACTACTGGTATACAGTGCCATTGTCTGACTGGGAATTCAAAGAATATATTGGGAATACAAATACCCTCATTTCTTGCTACTGCCATATAGTGCCAGTGTCTGACTGGTAATTCAAAGAATATATTGGGGTTACGTGCACCCACAATTTTTACTACTGGTATACAGTGCCATTGTCTGACTGGGAATTCAAAGAATATATTGGGGTTATAAATACCCTCATTTCTTGCTACTGCCATATAGTGCCAGTTTCTGACTGGTAATTCAAAGAATATATTGGGGTTACGTGCACCCACAATTTTTACTACTGGTATACAGTGCCATTGTCTGACTGGGAATTCAAAGAATATATTGGGAATACAAATACCCTCATTTCTTGCTACTGCCATATAGTGCCAGTGTCTGACTGGGAATTCAAAGAATATATTGGGAATACAAATACCCTCATTTCTTGCTACTGCCATATAGTGCCAGTTTCTGACTAGTAATTCAAAGAATATATTGGGGTTACGTGCACCCACAATTTTTACTACTGGTATACAGTGCCATTGTCTGACTGGGAATTCAAGGAATATATTGGGGTTATAAATACCCTCATTTCTTGCTACTGCCATATAGTGCCAGTTTCTGACTGGTAATTCAAAGAATATATTGTGGTTACGTGCACCCATAATTTTTACTACTGGTATACAGTGCCATTGTCTGACTGGGAATTCAAAGAATATATTGGGGTTATAAATACCCTCATTTCTTGCTACTGCCATATAGTGCCAGTTTCTGACTGGTAATTCAAAGAATATATTGGGGTTACGTGCACCCACAATTTTTACTACTGGTATACAGTGCCATTGTCTGACTGTGAATTCAAAGAGTATATTGGGAATACAAATACCCTCATTTCTTGCTACTGCCATATAGTGCCAGTGTCTGACTGGGAATTCAAAGAATATATTGGGGTTACGTGCACCCACAATTTTTACTACTGGTATACAGTGCCATTGTCTGACTGGGAATTCAAAGAATATATTGGGGTTATAAATACCCTCATTTCTTGCTACTGCCATATAGTGCCAGTTTCTGACTGGTAATTCAAAGAATATATTGGGGTTACGTGCACCCACAATTTTTACTACTGGTATACAGTGCCATTGTCTGACTGGGAATTCAAAGAATATATTGGGAATACAAATACCCTCATTTCTTGCTACTGCCATATAGTGCCAGTGTCTGACTGGTAATTCAAAGAATATATTGGGGTTACGTGCACCCACAATTTTTACTACTGGTATACAGTGCCATTGTCTGACTGGGAATTCAAAGAATATATTGGGAATACAAATACCCTCATTTCTTGCTACTGCCATATAGTGCCAGTGTCTGACTGGGAATTCAAAGAATATATTGGGGTTACGTGCACCCACAATTTTTACTACTGGTATACAGTGCCATTGTCTGACTGGGAATTCAAAGAATATATTGGGAATACAAATACCCTCATTTCTTGCTACTGCCATATAGTGCCAGTGTCTGACTGGGAATTCAAAGAATATATTGGGGTTACGTGCACCCACAATTTTTACTACTGGTATACAGTGCCATTGTCTGACTGGGAATTCAAAGAATATATTGGGGTTATAAATACCCTCATTTCTTGCTACTGCCATATAGTGCCAGTTTCTGACTGGTAATTCAAAGAATATATTGGGGTTACGTGCACCCACAATTTTTACTACTGGTATACAGTGCCATTGTCTGACTGGGAATTCAAAGAATATATTGGGAATACAAATACCCTCATTTCTTGCTACTGCCATATAGTGCCAGTGTCTGACTGGGAATTCAAAGAATATATTGGGAATACAAATACCCTCATTTCTTGCTACTGCCATATAGTGCCAGTTTCTGACTGGTAATTCAAAGAATATATTGGGGTTACGTGCACCCACAATTTTTACTACTGGTATACAGTGCCATTGTCTGACTGGGAATTCAAAGAATATATTGGGGTTATAAATACCCTCATTTCTTGCTACTGCCATATAGTGCCAGTTTCTGACTGGTAATTCAAAGAATATATTGTGGTTACGTGCACCCACAATTTTTACTACTGGTATACAGTGCCATTGTCTGGCTGGGAATTCAAAGAGTATATTGGGAATACAAATACCCTCATTTCTTGCTACTGCCATATAGTGCCAGTGTCTGACTGGGAATTCAAAGAATATATTGGGGTTACGTGCACCCACAATTTTTACTACTGGTATACAGTGCCATTGTCTGACTGGGAATTCAAAGAATATATTGGGGTTATAAATACCCTCATTTCTTGCTACTGCCAGTTTCTGACTGGTAATTCAAAGAATATATTGGGGTTACGTGCACCCACAATTTTTACTACTGGTATACAGTGCCATTGTCTGACTCGGAATTCAAAGAATATATTGGGGTTATAAATACCCTCATTTCTTGCTACTGCCATATAGTGCCAGTTTCTGACTGGTAATTCAAAGAATATATTGGGGTTACGTGCACCCACAATTTTTAATACTGGTATACAGTGCCATTGTCTGACTGGGAATTCAAAGAATATATTGGGAATACAAATACCCTCATTTCTTGCTACTGCCATATAGTGCCAGTGTCTGACTGGGAATTCAAAGAATATATTGGGAATACAAATACCCTCATTTCTTGCTACTGCCATATAGTGCCAGTTTCTGACTGGTAATTCAAAGAATATATTGGGGTTACGTGCACCCACAATTTTTACTACTGGTATACAGTGCCATTGTCTGACTGGGAATTCAAAGAATATATTGGGGTTATAAATACCCTCATTTCTTGCTACTGCCATATAGTGCCAGTTTCTGACTGGTAATTCAAAGAATATATTGTGGTTACGTGCACCCACAATTTTTACTACTGGTATACAGTGCCATTGTCTGACTGGGAATTCAAAGAGTATATTGGGAATACAAATACCCTCATTTCTTGCTACTGCCATATAGTGCCAGTGTCTGACTGGGAATTCAAAGAATATATTGGGGTTACGTGCACCCACAATTTTTACTACTGGTATACAGTGCCATTGTCTGACTGGGAATTCAAAGAATATATTGGGGTTATAAATACCCTCATTTCTTGCTACTGCCATATAGTGCCAGTTTCTGACTGGTAATTCAAAGAATATATTGGGGTTACGTGCACCCACAATTTTTACTACTGGTATACAGTGCCATTGTCTGACTGGGAATTCAAAGAATATATTGGGAATACAAATACCCTCATTTCTTGCTACTGCCATATAGTGCCAGTGTCTGACTGGGAATTCAAAGAATATATTGGGAATACAAATACCCTCATTTCTTGCTACTGCCATATAGTGCCAGTTTCTGACTGGTAATTCAAAGAATATATTGGGGTTACGTGCACCCACAATTTTTACTACTGGTATACAGTGCCATTGTCTGACTGGGAATTCAAAGAATATATTGGGGTTATAAATACCCTCATTTCTTGCTACTGCCATATAGTGCCAGTTTCTGACTGGTAATTCAAAGAATATATTGTGGTTACGTGCACCCACAATTTTTACTACTGGTATACAGTGCCATTGTCTGACTGGGAATTCAAAGAATATATTGGGGTTATAAATACCCTCATTTCTTGCTACTGCCATATAGTGCCAGTTTCTGACTGGTAATTCAAAGAATATATTGGGGTTACGTGCACCCACAATTTTTACTACTGGTATACAGTGCCATTGTCTGACTGGGAATTCAAAGAATATATTGGGAATACAAATACCCTCATTTCTTGCTACTGCCATATAGTGCCAGTGTCTGACTGGGAATTCAAAGAATATATTGGGGTTACGTGCACCCACAATTTTTACTACTGGTATACAGTGCCATTGTCTGACTGGGAATTCAAAGAATATATTGGGAATACAAATACCCTCATTTCTTGCTACTGCCATATAGTGCCAGTGTCTGACTGGTAATTCAAAGAATATATTGGGGTTACGTGCACCCACAATTTTTACTACTGGTATACAGTGCCATTGTCTGACTGGGAATTCAAGGAATATATTGGGGTTATAAATACCCTCATTTCTTGCTACTGCCATATAGTGCCAGTTTCTGACTGGTAATTCAAAGAATATATTGTGGTTACGTGCACCCACAATTTTTACTACTGGTATACAGTGCCATTGTCTGACTGGGAATTCAAAGAATATATTGGGGTTATAAATACCCTCATTTCTTGCTACTGCCATATAGTGCCAGTTTCTGACTGGTAATTCAAAGAATATATTGGGGTTACGTGCACCCACAATTTTTACTACTGGTATACAGTGCCATTGTCTGACTGGGAATTCAAAGAGTATATTGGGAATACAAATACCCTCATTTCTTGCTACTGCCATATAGTGCCAGTGTCTGACTGGGAATTCAAAGAATATATTGGGGTTACGTGCACCCACAATTTTTACTACTGGTATACAGTGCCATTGTCTGACTGGGAATTCAAAGAATATATTGGGGTTATAAATACCCTCATTTCTTGCTACTGCCATATAGTGCCAGTTTCTGACTGGTAATTCAAAGAATATATTGGGGTTACGTGCACCCACAATTTTTACTACTGGTATACAGTGCCATTGTCTGACTGGGAATTCAAAGAATATATTGGGAATACAAATACCCTCATTTCTTGCTACTGCCATATAGTGCCAGTGTCTGACTGGTAATTCAAAGAATATATTGTGGTTACGTGCACCCACAATTTTTACTACTGGTATACAGTGCCGTTGTCTGACTGGGAATTCAAAGAATATATTGGGAATACAAATACCCTCATTTCTTGCTACTGCCATATAGTGCCAGTGTCTGACTGGGAATTCAAAGAATATATTGGGGTTACGTGCACCCACAATTTTTACTACTGGTATACAGTGCCATTGTCTGACTGGGAATTCAAAGAATATATTGGGGTTATAAATACCCTCATTTCTTGCTACTGCCATATAGTGCCAGTTTCTGACTGGTAATTCAAAGAATATATTGGGGTTACGTGCACCCACAATTTTTACTACTGGTATACAGTGCCATTGTCTGACTGGGAATTCAAAGAGTATATTGGGAATACAAATACCCTCATTTCTTGCTACTGCCATATAGTGCCAGTGTCTGACTGGGAATTCAAAGAATATATTGGGAATACAAATACCCTCATTTCTTGCTACTGCCATATAGTGCCAGTTTCTGACTGGTAATTCAAAGAATATATTGGGGTTACGTGCACCCACAATTTTTACTACTGGTATACAGTGCCATTGTCTGACTGGGAATTCAAAGAATATATTGGGGTTATAAATACCCTCATTTCTTGCTACTGCCATATAGTGCCAGTTTCTGACTGGTAATTCAAAGAATATATTGTGGTTACGTGCACCCACAATTTTTACTACTGGTATACAGTGCCATTGTCTGGCTGGGAATTCAAAGAGTATATTGGGAATACAAATACCCTCATTTCTTGCTACTGCCATATAGTGCCAGTGTCTGACTGGGAATTCAAAGAATATATTGGGGTTACGTGCACCCACAATTTTTACTACTGGTATACAGTGCCATTGTCTGACTGGGAATTCAAAGAATATATTGGGGTTATAAATACCCTCATTTCTTGCTACTGCCATATAGTGCCAGTTTCTGACTGGTAATTCAAAGAATATATTGGGGTTACGTGCACCCACAATTTTTACTACTGGTATACAGTGCCATTGTCTGACTCGGAATTCAAAGAATATATTGGGGTTATAAATACCCTCATTTTTTGCTACTGCCATATAGTGCCAGTTTCTGACTGGTAATTCAAAGAATATATTGGGGTTACGTGCACCCACAATTTTTAATACTGGTATACAGTGCCATTGTCTGACTGGGAATTCAAAGAATATATTGGGAATACAAATACCCTCATTTCTTGCTACTGCCATATAGTGCCAGTGTCTGACTGGGAATTCAAAGAATATATTGGGAATACAAATACCCTCATTTCTTGCTACTGCCATATAGTGCCAGTTTCTGACTGGTAATTCAAAGAATATATTGGGGTTACGTGCACCCACAATTTTTACTACTGGTATACAGTGCCATTGTCTGACTGGGAATTCAAAGAATATATTGGGGTTATAAATACCCTCATTTCTTGCTACTGCCATATAGTGCCAGTTTCTGACTGGTAATTCAAAGAATATATTGTGGTTACGTGCACCCACAATTTTTACTACTGGTATACAGTGCCATTGTCTGACTGGGAATTCAAAGAATATATTGGGAATACAAATACCCTCATTTCTTGCTACTGCCATATAGTGCCAGTGTCTGACTGGTAATTCAAAGAATATATTGTGGTTACGTGCACCCACAATTTTTACTACTGGTATACAGTGCCATTGTCTGACTGGGAATTCAAAGAATATATTGGGAATACAAATACCCTCATTTCTTGCTACTGCCATATAGTGCCAGTGTCTGACTGGGAATTCAAAGAATATATTGGGGTTACGTGCACCCACAATTTTTACTACTGGTATACAGTGCCATTGTCTGACTGGGAATTCAAAGAATATATTGGGGTTATAAATACCCTCATTTCTTGCTACTGCCATATAGTGCCAGTTTCTGACTGGTAATTCAAAGAATATATTGGGGTTACGTGCACCCACAATTTTTACTACTGGTATACAGTGCCATTGTCTGACTGGGAATTCAAAGAGTATATTGGGAATACAAATACCCTCATTTCTTGCTACTGCCATATAGTGCCAGTGTCTGACTGGGAATTCAAAGAATATATTGGGAATACAAATACCCTCATTTCTTGCTACTGCCATATAGTGCCAGTTTCTGACTGGTAATTCAAAGAATATATTGGGGTTACGTGCACCCACAATTTTTACTACTGGTATACAGTGCCATTGTCTGACTGGGAATTCAAAGAATATATTGGGGTTATAAATACCCTCATTTCTTGCTACTGCCATATAGTGCCAGTTTCTGACTGGTAATTCAAAGAATATATTGGGGTTACATGCACCCACAATTTTTACTACTGGTATACAGTGCCATTGTCTGACTCGGAATTCAAAGAATATATTGGGGTTATAAATACCCTCATTTTTTGCTACTGCCATATAGTGCCAGTTTCTGACTGGTAATTCAAAGAATATATTGGGGTTACGTGCACCCACAATTTTTAATACTGGTATACAGTGCCATTGTCTGACTGGGAATTCAAAGAATATATTGGGAATACAAATACCCTCATTTCTTGCTACTGCCATATAGTGCCAGTGTCTGACTGGGAATTCAAAGAATATATTGGGAATACAAATACCCTCATTTCTTGCTACTGCCATATAGTGCCAGTTTCTGACTGGTAATTCAAAGAATATATTGGGGTTACGTGCACCCACAATTTTTACTACTGGTATACAGTGCCATTGTCTGACTGGGAATTCAAAGAATATATTGGGGTTATAAATACCCTCATTTCTTGCTACTGCCATATAGTGCCAGTTTCTGACTGGTAATTCAAAGAATATATTGTGGTTACGTGCACCCACAATTTTTACTACTGGTATACAGTGCCATTGTCTGACTGGGAATTCAAAGAATATATTGGGGTTATAAATACCCTCATTTCTTGCTACTGCCATATAGTGCCAGTTTCTGACTGGTAATTCAAAGAATATATTGGGGTTACGTGCACCCACAATTTTTACTACTGGTATACAGTGCCATTGTCTGACTGGGAATTCAAAGAATATATTGGGAATACAAATACCCTCATTTCTTGCTACTGCCATATAGTGCCAGTTTCTGACTGGTAATTCAAAGAATATATTGGGGTTACGTGCACTCACAATTTTTACTACTGGTATACAGTGCCATTGTCTGACTGGGAATTCAAAGAATATATTGGGAATACAAATACCCTCATTTCTTGCTACTGCCATATAGTGCCAGTTTCTGACTGGTAATTCAAAGAATATATTGGGGTTACGTGCACCCACAATTTTTACTACTGGTATACAGTGCCATTGTCTGACTGGGAATTCAAAGAATATATTGGGAATACAAATACCCTCATTTCTTGCTACTGCCATATAGTGCCAGTGTCTGACTGGTAATTCAAAGAATATATTGTGGTTACGTGCACCCACAATTTTTACTACTGGTATACAGTGCCATTGTCTGACTGGGAATTCAAAGAATATATTGGGAATACAAATACCCTCATTTCTTGCTACTGCCATATAGTGCCAGTGTCTGACTGGGAATTCAAAGAATATATTGGGGTTACGTGCACCCACAATTTTTACTACTGGTATACAGTGCCATTGTCTGACTGGGAATTCAAAGAATATATTGGGGTTATAAATACCCTCATTTCTTGCTACTGCCATATAGTGCCAGTTTCTGACTGGTAATTCAAAGAATATATTGGGGTTACGTGCACCCACAATTTTTACTACTGGTATACAGTGCCATTGTCTGACTGGGAATTCAAAGAGTATATTGGGAATACAAATACCCTCATTTCTTGCTACTGCCATATAGTGCCAGTGTCTGACTGGGAATTCAAAGAATATATTGGGAATACAAATACCCTCATTTCTTGCTACTGCCATATAGTGCCAGTTTCTGACTGGTAATTCAAAGAATATATTGGGGTTACGTGCACCCACAATTTTTACTACTGGTATACAGTGCCATTGTCTGACTGGGAATTCAAAGAATATATTGGGGTTATAAATACCCTCATTTCTTGCTACTGCCATATAGTGCCAGTTTCTGACTGGTAATTCAAAGAATATATTGTGGTTACGTGCACCCACAATTTTTACTACTGGTATACAGTGCCATTGTCTGGCTGGGAATTCAAAGAGTATATTGGGAATACAAATACCCTCATTTCTTGCTACTGCCATATAGTGCCAGTGTCTGACTGGGAATTCAAAGAATATATTGGGGTTACGTGCACCCACAATTTTTACTACTGGTATACAGTGCCATTGTCTGACTGGGAATTCAAAGAATATATTGGGGTTATAAATACCCTCATTTCTTGCTACTGCCATATAGTGCCAGTTTCTGACTGGTAATTCAAAGAATATATTGGGGTTACGTGCACCCACAATTTTTACTACTGGTATACAGTGCCATTGTCTGACTCGGAATTCAAAGAATATATTGGGGTTATAAATACCCTCATTTTTTGCTACTGCCATATAGTGCCAGTTTCTGACTGGTAATTCAAAGAATATATTGGGGTTACGTGCACCCACAATTTTTAATACTGGTATACAGTGCCATTGTCTGACTGGGAATTCAAAGAATATATTGGGAATACAAATACCCTCATTTCTTGCTACTGCCATATAGTGCCAGTGTCTGACTGGGAATTCAAAGAATATATTGGGAATACAAATACCCTCATTTCTTGCTACTGCCATATAGTGCCAGTTTCTGACTGGTAATTCAAAGAATATATTGGGGTTACGTGCACCCACAATTTTTACTACTGGTATACAGTGCCATTGTCTGACTGGGAATTCAAAGAATATATTGGGAATACAAATACCCTCATTTCTTGCTACTGCCATATAGTGCCAGTTTCTGACTGGTAATTCAAAGAATATATTGGGGTTACGTGCACCCACAATTTTTACTACTGGTATACAGTGCCATTGTCTGACTGGGAATTCAAAGAATATATTGGGAATACAAATACCCTCATTTCTTGCTACTGCCATATAGTGCCAGTTTCTGACTGGTAATTCAAAGAATATATTGGGGTTACGTGCACTCACAATTTTTACTACTGGTATACAGTGCCATTGTCTGACTGGGAATTCAAAGAATATATTGGGAATACAAATACCCTCATTTCTTGCTACTGCCATATAGTGCCAGTTTCTGACTGGTAATTCAAAGAATATATTGGGGTTACGTGCACCCACAATTTTTACTACTGGTATACAGTGCCATTGTCTGACTGGGAATTCAAAGAATATATTGGGGTTATAAATACCCTCATTTCTTGCTACTGCCATATAGTGCCAGTTTCTGACTGGTAATTCAAAGAATATATTGGGGTTACGTGCACCCACAATTTTTACTACTGGTATACAGTGCCATTGTCTGACTGGAAATTCAAAGAGTATATTGGGAATACAAATACCCTCATTTCTTGCTACTGCCATATAGTGCCAGTGTCTGACTGGGAATTCAAAGAATATATTGGGGTTACGTGCACCCACAATTTTTACTACTGGTATACAGTGCCATTGTCTGACTGGGAATTCAAAGAATATATTGGGGTTATAAATACCCTCATTTCTTGCTACTGCCATATAGTGCCAGTTTCTGACTGGTAATTCAAAGAATATATTGGGGTTACGTGCACCCACAATTTTTACTACTGGTATACAGTGCCATTGTCTGACTGGGAATTCAAAGAATATATTGGGAATACAAATACCCTCATTTCTTGCTACTGCCATATAGTGCCAGTGTCTGACTGGGAATTCAAAGAATATATTGGGGTTACGTGCACCCACAATTTTTACTACTGGTATACAGTGCCATTGTCTGACTGGGAATTCAAAGAATATATTGGGGTTATAAATACCCTCATTTCTTGCTACTGCCATATAGTGCCAGTTTCTGACTGGTAATTCAAAGAATATATTGGGGTTACGTGCACCCACAATTTTTACTACTGGTATACAGTGCCATTGTCTGACTGGGAATTCAAAGAATATATTGGGGTTATAAATACCCTCATTTCTTGCTACTGCCATATAGTGCCAGTTTCTGACTGGTAATTCAAAGAATATATTGTGGTTACGTGCACCCACAATTTTTACTACTGGTATACAGTGCCATTGTCTGACTGGGAATTCAAAGAATATATTGGGGTTATAAATACCCTCATTTCTTGCTACTGCCATATAGTGCCAGTTTCTGACTGGTAATTCAAAGAATATATTGGGGTTACGTGCACCCACAATTTTTACTACTGGTATACAGTGCCATTGTCTGACTGGGAATTCAAAGAATATATTGGGAATACAAATACCCTCATTTCTTGCTACTGCCATATAGTGCCAGTTTCTGACTGGTAATTCAAAGAATATATTGGGGTTACGTGCACTCACAATTTTTACTACTGGTATACAGTGCCATTGTCTGACTGGGAATTCAAAGAATATATTGGGAATACAAATACCCTCATTTCTTGCTACTGCCATATAGTGCCAGTTTCTGACTGGTAATTCAAAGAATATATTGGGGTTACGTGCACCCACAATTTTTACTACTGGTATACAGTGCCATTGTCTGACTGGGAATTCAAAGAATATATTGGGGTTATAAATACCCTCATTTCTTGCTACTGCCATATAGTGCCAGTTTCTGACTGGTAATTCAAAGAATATATTGGGGTTACGTGCACCCACAATTTTTATTACTGGTATACAGTGCCATTGTCTGACTGGGAATTCAAAGAATATATTGGGAATACAAATACCCTCATTTCTTGCTACTGCCATATAGTGCCAGTGTCTGACTGGGAATTCAAAGAATATATTGGGGTTACGTGCACCCACAATTTTTACTACTGGTATACAGTGCCATTGTCTGACTGGGAATTCAAAGAATATATTGGGAATACAAATACCCTCATTTCTTGCTACTGCCATATAGTGCCAGTGTCTGACTGGTAATTCAAAGAATATATTGGGGTTACGTGCACCCACAATTTTTACTACTGGTATACAGTGCCATTGTCTGACTGGGAATTCAAAGAATATATTGGGAATACAAATACCCTCATTTCTTGCTACTGCCATATAGTGCCAGTGTCTGACTGGGAATTCAAAGAATATATTGGGGTTACGTGCACCCACAATTTTTACTACTGGTATACAGTGCCATTGTCTGACTGGGAATTCAAAGAATATATTGGGAATACAAATACCCTCATTTCTTGCTACTGCCATATAGTGCCAGTGTCTGACTGGTAATTCAAAGAATATATTGGGGTTACGTGCACCCACAATTTTTACTACTGGTATACAGTGCCATTGTCTGACTGGGAATTCAAAGAATATATTGGGAATACAAATACCCTCATTTCTTGCTACTGCCATATAGTGCCAGTGTCTGACTGGGAATTCAAAGAATATATTGGGGTTACGTGCACCCACAATTTTTACTACTGGTATACAGTGCCATTGTCTGACTGGGAATTCAAAGAATATATTGGGAATACAAATACCCTCATTTCTTGCTACTGCCATATAGTGCCAGTTTCTGACTGGTAATTCAAAGAATATATTGGGGTTACGTGCACCCACAATTTTTACTACTGGTATACAGTGCCATTGTCTGACTGGGAATTCAAAGAATATATTGGGGTTATAAATACCCTCATTTCTTGCTACTGCCATATAGTGCCAGTTTCTGACTGGTAATTCAAAGAATATATTGGGGTTACGTGCACCCACAATTTTTATTACTGGTATACAGTGCCATTGTCTGACTGGGAATTCAAAGAATATATTGGGAATACAAATACCCTCATTTCTTGCTACTGCCATATAGTGCCAGTGTCTGACTGGGAATTCAAAGAATATATTGGGGTTACGTGCACCCACAATTTTTACTACTGGTATACAGTGCCATTGTCTGACTGGGAATTCAAAGAATATATTGGGAATACAAATACCCTCATTTCTTGCTACTGCCATATAGTGCCAGTGTCTGACTGGTAATTCAAAGAATATATTGGGGTTACGTGCACCCACAATTTTTACTACTGGTATACAGTGCCATTGTCTGACTGGGAATTCAAAGAATATATTGGGAATACAAATACCCTCATTTCTTGCTACTGCCATATAGTGCCAGTGTCTGACTGGGAATTCAAAGAATATATTGGGGTTACGTGCACCCACAATTTTTACTACTGGTATACAGTGCCATTGTCTGACTGGGAATTCAAAGAATATATTGGGAATACAAATACCCTCATTTCTTGCTACTGCCATATAGTGCCAGTGTCTGACTGGGAATTCAAAGAATATATTGGGGTTACGTGCACCCACAATTTTTACTACTGGTATACAGTGCCATTGTCTGACTGGGAATTCAAAGAATATATTGGGGTTATAAATACCCTCATTTCTTGCTACTGCCATATAGTGCCAGTTTCTGACTGGTAATTCAAAGAATATATTGGGGTTACGTGCACCCACAATTTTTACTACTGGTATACAGTGCCATTGTCTGACTGGGAATTCAAAGAATATATTGGGAATACAAATACCCTCATTTCTTGCTACTGCCATATAGTGCCAGTGTCTGACTGGGAATTCAAAGAATATATTGGGAATACAAATACCCTCATTTCTTGCTACTGCCATATAGTGCCAGTTTCTGACTGGTAATTCAAAGAATATATTGGGGTTACGTGCACCCACAATTTTTACTACTGGTATACAGTGCCATTGTCTGACTGGGAATTCAAAGAATATATTGGGGTTATAAATACCCTCATTTCTTGCTACTGCCATATAGTGCCAGTTTCTGACTGGTAATTCAAAGAATATATTGTGGTTACGTGCACCCACAATTTTTACTACTGGTATACAGTGCCATTGTCTGACTGGGAATTCAAAGAGTATATTGGGAATACAAATACCCTCATTTCTTGCTACTGCCATATTGTGCCAGTGTCTGACTGGGAATTCAAAGAATATATTGGGGTTACGTGCACCCACAATTTTTACTACTGGTATACAGTGCCATTGTCTGACTGGGAATTCAAAGAATATATTGGGGTTATAAATACCCTCATTTCTTGCTACTGCCATATAGTGCCAGTTTCTGACTGGTAATTCAAAGAATATATTGGGGTTACGTGCACCCACAATTTTTTACTACTGGTATACAGTGCCATTGTCTGACTGGGAATTCAAAGAATATATTGGGGTTATAAATACCCTCATTTCTTGCTACTGCCATATAGTGCCAGTTTCTGACTGGTAATTCAAAGAATATATTGGGGTTACGTGCACCCACAATTTTTACTACTGGTATACAGTGCCATTGTCTGACTGGGAATTCAAAGAATATATTGGGAATACAAATACCCTCATTTCTTGCTACTGCCATATAGTGCCAGTGTCTGACTGGGAATTCAAAGAATATATTGGGGTTACGTGCACCCACAATTTTTACTACTGGTATACAGTGCCATTGTCTGACTGGGAATTCAAAGAATATATTGGGGTTATAAATACCCTCATTTCTTGCTACTGCCATATAGTGCCAGTTTCTGACTGGTAATTCAAAGAATATATTGGGGTTACGTGCACCCACAATTTTTACTACTGGTATACAGTGCCATTGTCTGACTGGGAATTCAAAGAATATATTGGGAATACAAATACCCTCATTTCTTGCTACTGCCATATAGTGCCAGTTTCTGACTGGTAATTCAAAGAATATATTGGGGTTACGTGCACCCACAATTTTTACTACTGGTATACAGTGCCATTGTCTGACTGGGAATTCAAAGAATATATTGGGAATACAAATACCCTCATTTCTTGCTACTGCCATATAGTGCCAGTTTCTGACTGGTAATTCAAAGAATATATTGGGGTTACGTGCACTCACAATTTTTACTACTGGTATACAGTGCCATTGTCTGACTGGGAATTCAAAGAATATATTGGGAATACAAATACCCTCATTTCTTGCTACTGCCATATAGTACCAGTTTCTGACTGGTAATTCAAAGAATATATTGGGGTTACGTGCACCCACAATTTTTACTACTGGTATACAGTGCCATTGTCTGACTGGGAATTCAAAGAATATATTGGGGTTATAAATACCCTCATTTCTTGCTACTGCCATATAGTGCCAGTTTCTGACTGGTAATTCAAAGAATATATTGGGGTTACGTGCACCCACAATTTTTACTACTGGTATACAGTGCCATTGTCTGACTGGGAATTCAAAGAATATATTGGGAATACAAATACCCTCATTTCTTGCTACTGCCATATAGTGCCAGTGTCTGACTGGGAATTCAAAGAATATATTGGGAATACAAATACCCTCATTTCTTGCTACTGCCATATAGTGCCAGTTTCTGACTGGTAATTCAAAGAATATATTGGGGTTACGTGCACCCACAATTTTTACTACTGGTATACAGTGCCATTGTCTGACTGGGAATTCAAAGAATATATTGGGAATACAAATACCCTCATTTCTTGCTACTGCCATATAGTGCCAGTTTCTGACTGGTAATTCAAAGAATATATTGGGGTTACGTGCACTCACAATTTTTACTACTGGTATACAGTGCCATTGTCTGACTGGGAATTCAAAGAATATATTGGGAATACAAATACCCTCATTTCTTGCTACTGCCATATAGTACCAGTTTCTGACTGGTAATTCAAAGAATATATTGGGGTTACGTGCACCCACAATTTTTACTACTGGTATACAGTGCCATTGTCTGACTGGGAATTCAAAGAATATATTGGGGTTATAAATACCCTCATTTCTTGCTACTGCCATATAGTGCCAGTTTCTGACTGGTAATTCAAAGAATATATTGGGGTTACGTGCACCCACAATTTTTACTACTGGTATACAGTGCCATTGTCTGACTGGGAATTCAAAGAGTATATTGGGAATACAAATACCCTCATTTCTTGCTACTGCCATATAGTGCCAGTGTCTGACTGGGAATTCAAAGAATATATTGGGGTTACGTGCACCCACAATTTTTACTACTGGTATACAGTGCCATTGTCTGACTGGGAATTCAAAGAATATATTGGGGTTATAAATACCCTCATTTCTTGCTACTGCCATATAGTGCCAGTTTCTGACTGGTAATTCAAAGAATATATTGGGGTTACGTGCACCCACAATTTTTACTACTGGTATACAGTGCCATTGTCTGACTGGGAATTCAAAGAATATATTGGGAATACAAATACCCTCATTTCTTGCTACTGCCATATAGTGCCAGTGTCTGACTGGGAATTCAAAGAATATATTGGGGTTACGTGCACCCACAATTTTTACTACTGGTATACAGTGCCAATTTCTAACTAGGAATTCAAAATGCGCAAGGCTCCCGGAAAGGGACGTGGACGAGGCCGTGGGCGAGGTCGGGGGAATGGTTCTGGGGAGCAAGGTAGCAGTGAAGCCACAGGGCGTCCCGTGCCTACTCCTGTGGGGCAGCAAGCATTGCGCCACTCCACAGTGCCAGGGTTGCTTGCCACATTAACTAAACTGCGGGGTACAAACCTTAGTAGGCCCGAGAACTAGGAACAGGTCTTGCAATGGCTGTCAGAGAACGCTTACAGCACATTGTCCAGCAGCCAGTCAGACTCTGCCTCCTCTCCTCCTATTACCCAACAGTCTTGTCTTCCTTCCTCCCAAAATTCCGAAGCTTTACAGAACAATAACCCAAACTGTCCCTGCTCCCCAGAGCTGTTCTCCGCTCCTTTCATTGTCCCTCAACCTGCCTCTCCACGTCACGATTCCACGAACCTAACAGAGGAGCATCTGTGTCCAGATGCTCAAACACTAGAGTCTCCTCCATCTCCGTTCGATTTGGTGGTGGATGACCAGAATCCCACCCTCATCGACGATGATGTGACGCAGTTGCCGTCAGGGCATCCAGTTGACCGGCGCATTGTGCGGGAGGAGGAGATGAGACAGGAGTTGGAAGAGGAAGTGGTGGATGATGAGGACACTGACCCGACCTGGACAGGGGGGATGTCAAGCGGGGAAAGTAGTGTGGATGTTGAGGCAGGTGCAGCACCAAAAAGGGTAGCTAGAGGCAGAGGCAGAGGTCAGCAGCTTAGGCGAAGCCAGGCCACACCCGGAATCTCCCAAGATGTTCCAGTTCGTACCCAGCCCCGAAAAACTCGAGGGCACGTTTCTCGAAGGTGTGGAGTTTTTTCAAGGAATGCGCCGAGGACAGATATAGTGTTGTCTGCACAATTTGCCTCTCAAAATTGATTAGGGGCTCTGAGAAGAGCAACCTGTCCACCACTTCAATGCGCCGTCATTTGGAATCCAAGCACTGGAATCAGTGGCAGGCAGCAACGGCAGGACAAAGGCCGCCTGCCGTTCATGCCACTGCCACTGCCTCTGCCACTGCCTCTGCCTCTGCCACTGCCACTGCTGACTGTGCTGGCGATGCACTCCAGAGGACGAGCCAGGACACCACTTCATCTGCCTCCGCCACTTTGTTGACTTCTACCTCATCCTCCCCTGGTCCTGTCTTATCTCCTTCTCCTGCACCATCAAAGGCACCATCAGGCGTTTCTTTACAACAACCCACCATCTCTCAGACATTGGAGCGGCGGCAGAAATACACTGCTAACCACCCACACGCGCAAGCCTTGAACGCCAACATCGCTAAACTGCTGGCCCAGGAGATGTTGGCGTTCCGGCTTGTTGAAACTCCCGCCTTCCTGGACCTGATGGCAACTGCGGCACCTCGCTATGCCGTCCCTAGCCGTCACTACTTCTCCCGGTGTGCCGTCCCCGCCTTGCACCAGCACGTGTCACTCAACATCAGGCGGGCCCTTAGTTCCGCGCTTTGCACAAAGGTCCACTTGACCACCGACGCGTGGACAAGTGCATGCGGACAGGGACGCTACATTTCACTGACGGCACACTGGGTGAATGTAGTTGAGGCTGGGACTGCTTCCCAAACTGGCCCGGTGTACCTCGTCTCCCCGCCTAACATTCCTGGCAGGGACACGAGAAGAACACCCCCCTCCTCCTCCTCCTCTACCGCCTCCTCCTCCGCCACCGCCTCCTCCTCCGCCACCGCCTCCTCCTCCGCTGTTAGATTGACCCCAGCTACGAGTTGGAAACGTTGCAGCACTGGCGTTGGTAGACGTCAGCAGGCTGTGCTGAAGCTGATCAGCTTGGGGGACAGACAGCACACTGCCTCCGAGGTGAGGGATGCCCTCCTCGATGAGACGGCAATATGGTTTGAGCCGCTGCACCTGGGCCCAGGCATGGTCGTTTGTGATAACGGCCGGAACCTGGTAGCAGCTCTGGAGCTTGCCGGACTCCAACATGTTCCATGCCTGGCCCACGTCTTCAACCTAGTGGTGCAACGTTTCCTAAAGAGCTACCCCAATGTTCCAGAGCTACTGGTGAAAGTGCGGCGCATGTGCGCCCACTTTCGCAAGTCGACAGTAGCCGCTGCTAGCTTAAAATCTCTCCAGCAACGCCTGCATGTGCCACAACACCGGCTTTTGTGCGACGTCCCCACACGCTGGAACTCAACGTTTCAGATGTTGAATAGAGTGGTTGAGCAGCAGAGACCTTTGATGGAATACCAGCTACAAAACCCTAGGGTGCCACAAAGTCAGCTGCCTCAGTTTCACATCCATGAGTGGCCATGGATGAGAGACCTTTGTGACATCCTACGGGTCTTTGAGGAGTCCACAAGGAGGGTGAGCTCTGAGGATGCGATGGTGAGCCTTACAATCCCGCTCTTGTGTGTTCTGAGAGAATCCCTGATTGACATCAGGGATAACTCAGATCACACAGAGGAGTTAGGGATAGCATCCGATCCGTCACAGCTGGAGAGTAGGTCCACACATCTGTCCGCTTCACTGCGTTTAATGGAGGAGGAGGAGGAGGAGGAGGAGGAGGAAGAAGAGTTGTCCGATGATGTGATGGTGATACAGGAGGCTTCCGGGCAACTTCGAATCGTCCCATTGTTGCAGCGCGGATGGGTAGACATGGAGGATGAGGAGGAAATGGAGATTGAACTTTCCGGTGGGGCCAGAGGAGTCATGCCAACTAACACTGTGGCAGACATGGCTGAGTTCATGTTGGGGTGCTTTACAACCGACAAGCGTATTGTCAAAATCATGGAGGACAACCAGTACTGGATCTTTGCTATCCTTGACCCCCGGTATAAAAACAACATCTCGTCTTTTATTCCGGTAGAGGGGAGGGCCAATCGCATCAATGCTTGCCACAGGCAATTGGTGCAGAATATGATGGAGATGTTTCCAGCATGTGACGTTGGCGGCAGGGAGGGCAGTTCCTCCAGTAGGCAACCAAGTTCTCACCGGTCCACACAAACGAGGGGCACACTGTCTAAGGTCTGGGACACCTTGATGGCACCCCCTCGCCAAAGTGCCGCCACGGAGGGTCCTAGTGTCACCAGGCGTGAGAAGTATAGGCGCATGTTGCGGGAATACCTTTCCGACCACAGCCCTGTCCTCTCCGACCCCTCTGCGCCCTACACGTATTGGGTGTCAAAGTTGGACCTGTGGCTTGAACTTGCCCTATATGCCTTGGAGGTGCTGTCCTGTCCTGCCGCCAGCGTCCTATCTGAGAGGGTGTTCAGTGCAGCCGGTGGCATCATCACTGACAAGCGCACCCGTCTGTCAGCTGAGAGTGCCGACCGGCTCACTTTGATAAAAATGAACCACCACTGGATAGAGCCTTCATTTTTGTGCCCACCTGTGTAAAGCACCCCAACATGAAACTCCATGTCTGTACTCAACCTCTCCAATTCCTCCGCATCCTCATACTCATCCACCATAAGCGTTGCACAATTCTGCTAATACTAGGCTCCCTCCAACATGATTTCCCCCAACTCTGCTGGTTAGAGGCTCCCTCCACCCTGATTTCCACCAACTCTGCTGGTTAGAGGCTCCCTCCACCCTGCTTTCCCACAACTCTGCTGGTTAGAGGCTCCCTCCACCATGAATTTGCCCAAACTGGGCTGTTTAGAGGCTCCCTCCACCATGAATTGGTCCAAACTGGGTTTTTTAGAGGCTCCCTCCACCATGAATTGGTCCAAACTGGGCTGTTTAGAGGCTCCCTCCACCATGAATTTGCCCAAACTGGGCTGTTTAGCGGCTCCCTCCACCATTAATTGGTCCAAACTGGGCTGGTTAGAGGCTCCCTCCACCATGAATTTGCCCAAACTGGGCTGTTTAGAGGCTCCCTCCACCATGAATTTGCCCAAACTGGGCTGGTTAGAGGCTCCCTCCACCATGAATTGGTCCAAACTGGGTTTTTTAGAGGCTCCCTCCACCATGAATTTGCCCAAACTGGGCTGTTTAGAGGCTCCCTCCACCATGAATTGGTCCAAACTGGGCTGTTTAGAGGCTCCCTCCACCATTAATTGGTCCAAACTGGGCTGGTTAGAGGCTCCCTCCACCATGAATTTCCCAAAACTTGGCTGTTTAGAGGCTCCCTCCACCATTAATTGGTCCAAACTGGGCTGGTTAGAGGCTCCCTCCACCATGAATTTGCCCAAACTGGGCTGTTTAGAGGCTCCCTCCACCATGAATTGGTCCAAACTGGGTTTTTTAGAGGCTCCCTCCACCATGAATTGGTCCAAACTGGGCTGTTTAGAGGCTCCCTCCACCATGAATTTGCCCAAACTGGGCTGTTTAGCGGCTCCCTCCACCATTAATTGGTCCAAACTGGGCTGGTTAGAGGCTCCCTCCACCATGAATTTGCCCAAACTGGGCTGTTTAGAGGCTCCCTCCACCATGAATTTGCCCAAACTGGGCTGGTTAGAGGCTCCCTCCACCATGAATTGGTCCAAACTGGGGTTTTTAGAGGCTCCCTCCACCATGAATTGGTCCAAACTTGGCTGTTTAGAGGCTCCCTCCACCATGAATTGGTCCAAACTGGGGTGGTTAGAGGCTCCCTCCACCATTAATTGGTCCAAACTGGGCTGGTTAGAGGCTCCCTCCACCATTAATTGGTCCAAACTGGGCTGGTTAGAGGCTCCCTCCACCATTAATTGGTCCAAACTGGGCTGGTTAGAGGCTCCCTCCACCATTAATTGGTCCAAACTGGGCTGGTTAGAGGCTCCCTCCACCATGAATTTGCCCAAACTGGGCTGGTTAGAGGCTCCCTCCACCATGAATTGGTCCAAACTGGGGTTTTTAGAGGCTCCCTCCACCATGAATTTGCCCAAACTGGGGTGTTTAGAGGCTCCCTCCACCATGAATTTGCCCAAACTCTGCTGGTTAGAGGCTCAATCCACCCTGATTTTCAAAACAAATGTTGGTGCCAACCTCAACTTACTACAAGGGCCAAATTCACTGCTGGTGACAAGCTCTCCTCACTGCAAGTGCCAAATACACATGTTTCAAGGTGTTTTCCTACTGTCAGAGAGGTGGTATTGAGTGTGTAAAGTGTGTAGTTGTTAGGCTGTGATGTTGGGGTAATAGAGGGTCTTTGGTGTGTTAGATGCCCCCAGACATGCTTCCCCTGCTGTCCCAGTGTCATTCCAGAGGTGTTGGCATCATTTCCTGGGGTGTCATAGTGGACTTGGTGACCCTCCAGACACGGATTTGGGTTTCCCCCTTAACGAGTATCTGTTCCCCATAGACTATAATGGGGTTCGAAACCCGTTCGAACACACGAACATTGAGCGGCTGTTCGAATCGAATTTCGAACCTCGAACATTTTAGTGTTCGCTCATCTCTAGTAATAATGTTTTGATCTTTTGACTTTCAAGCTCCATATCTCATCATTCACTAAAGGTTCGAGATATCATCATTTTATAGCCTTTAGAAAGGCTATTCTTCTGATACCTTTCTTTTTCTGATGCAAGCCGCCATTCCTGAGAATTTTCTTTTTAATTCCTTATACAAATGAGTTTTCAAAAAGTACAGGTGGCGTTCTCCCTGTGGTCACCAAAGGTGCTTTAGCAATGCCTCTGTCTTCTTCTGTCGATGCCTCTCCACCAAGTTATCAGCCAGCGAGTCTGCATTCAGGATCCAAATCCTGTGCATGCTCAGTTGCCTCTGCCATAGCACCTTGGGCAGAGCCAACTGCTCATGTCTGTTTGGCCATTTTCATGTAGCCGAATGGACGCTCGTTAAGAGAATGAAGCATGTAAGAGAAAGAAGCATCACCACCACAAAATGTTTCTTTAGTTTTTGCAAATAAAAATATAAATTTATTCACTACAAATTTATCAGGTTTTGCTGCTGGACCAAAGGTCAGCTCCATAGATAGCACTTTAATCTGTCCAGGAGTTAGTATGCTATCAGACAAATTAATTACTTTTAAACCACCATGTTCAGATCCATCCATCATGTTCAGATCTCCATATTGTCCAACACTTTCCTCTCACTCTCACTTACTTTTGGTACTGTTGTCAATATCCTCTTTATAAAGACCCCCAGAGATTTGTGAGCTGTTACTGGCTATGGAAGTGATACGCGAGTAATGAGTCATCTTACCACGCACATTTTTTCCTTAATTTGTAGAACTGATTGTTCAAATGGTCCTGTAGATCCACCTGGTATTTCTTTGGTTTTCTTCGTTGAGTACCAACTTCCCATGTTGTACAGTCTTGTTGTAACGAGTTGTCAATTTTGCTAATTCTTCAGGTGTGGACAAATTTCCTGACTCTTTTTCTTGACGCACTGATACCTAATCTACAAAAATTATTAAAATGTTTTTCCCATACTCTGTTTTTTTATTTTATTTTTTTTGCAGTTTCATTTTGCTTAAAAATTGGATTAAAAAGTGATCAAAGTATTCCCCCAAATAGTATAACTAAAAAGTATATCTGGACCTGCAAAAAAAAAAAAAAACAACAACAAAAAAAACTTTATGCATACCATATAGAATATGGTGACTCCAAGAATTTTTGCAGCGTTTTGTATTTTTTTCAGGGCTTAAAATGTAAATAAAACAATTTCAATTTAGTATTCCATATCATCCCATAGAATACAGGTGACACCTTTGCTACACAATGTAAAAAAGTTGCACAAACATAGTTTTTCTCCAATTCCACCAAATTCTGATATTTTTTCGGCTTCTCAGTACCTCAGAATATTAAATGGTACCCTTACAAAGTACAATTTTTCCCACAAATATTCATATGCCCTCATATGGCTCTGTGAATGTAAAGATTTTAAAAAATTATGGCGTTTGGAAGGCTGGGAGGAAAAACGAAAATCGAAAAATGCCTGTGGCCAGTAGGGGTTAAGAGGATCTGAAGGGTTCTCTTTAGAGATAGGCGAACATTTCTGGGTTTGTTATGGGTTCAGGGTTGTCAAGTTCTGTATGAACCAAATCTTTAAGATGGCTTCAAATTAAGTGAAGGGCTTATAGGAATCTATCTATACAATTTCTAGCTGTAAAAGTTATACACAGTCATAATTATATCAAAGTCAAAATTATACTCTGGGGTCTCTCCCTGGGCTGTTATCTTTTTTGGGCCACCTCACCGCGTCCAGTGCTCTCTCTATGCCTCCTTGGTGAAATTACATGCACAGGTGTCAGCAGTGACATGGCCACATCAAGTGGCATAATGCTTGGCAGGCTTATGTAACCACTTGTGGCCCGATCATAGGTCACAACGGTAACCCTAGGTGCATGACATCACAAGGAGAGCACTAGATGTATAATGTTGCTGTCATTTTAGTTTGCCTAAGACAAATCTCTTTTTGTTTGGTTTTGTAAAAACAATTTAAGGGCTAGTTCACACGTAGGCAAAGGGGCGGATTTTGACAGCAGATTTCACTTCAAAATCCGCCCCTTTACAATGGTGGTCTATGTAGACCACCGGCTTTTTTTTCCGCTAGCGGAGAAAAGATAGGACATGCCCTTTCTTTCCCGGCAGCTCCCTCCTATGTCATTTGAGCCGACAGCGGAGGGGAAAGCCGCGACCGCGATGGTTGCGGCAGGCGGGTTTTGACAAGAGAGAGACACGGCTCACCGCGTCTCTCTCGGTGTCAAAACCCGCGCGGGCAGTTCACGTGTGAACTGACCCTAATTGTAATAGTTGGGTCAGAGTCAGCTCAATACATGTCAGTTGCCTGTCTCTAGTCCTCTTTAAAGAGCATCTGTCACTATGTTTTAAGCTACATTCAAGACTGCATTATAGCTTATTATCTGTGGCACTGTTTATCAACCTTTTCAAGCAAGTTCCACTTGTGATCCTTCAGTGGAAAACAAGTGGCATGCAAAATACAAAAGTTTTGAGGGTCTTTTAGCTCCTGACCAGCTTTACGCTCATCAGGTCATGGATCAGAAGCTATTTGTCTACTGAGCACACACTACCTGCTGATGTTGAGGACACCTGCCCCGTCAACCCTAACCTGATGTCATATAATGCCTGCCTCTGCTTCTCAGTCACTATGTTTTTGTATTTAAAGATGGTGGGAGGATTAAGTGGCACTTGCACCCCAGGAACATCAGAACCTGAGCTCTCACTGTACCTGCCACTTCCAGAGCGATGGTGAGTATCCCCTGAGACTGAACGGCATATCCCCTGGGGTACATGTATCACAGGATGAGAACCACTGAGCTAATGAAATTGTGCCTATTAAATGTATTAATTTAATATGCACTATTATATTTAATAGTCAGTGTAACACTGAAGCTTCTGTAATTTGGCCCCCTTAACATAAGCTACCTACAGTGCCTTGCGAAAGTATTCGGCCCCCTTGAACTTTTCAATCTTTTGCTGTGTAATCAAGTCTCTGTATAACTGTACCTGCTCTGTGATAGACTCAGGGTTCTGTTTAACCACAGAGAGCATCATGAAAACCAAGGAACACACCAGGCAGGTCCGAGATACTGTTGTGGAGAAGTTTAAATCCGGATTTGGATACAAAATGATTTCCCACACTTTAAACATCCCAAGGAACTCCCATTCTACAAAGACAAAAAAAAACAAACAAACAAAAAAAAAAACACTCCCCAAGGAGCACTGTGCAAGCAATCATATTGAAATGGAAGGAGTACCAGACCACTGCAAATCTACCAAGACCCGGCCGTCCCTCTAAACTTTAATCTCAAACAAGGAAAAAACTGACCAGAGATGCAGCCAAGAGGCCCATAATCACTCTAGATGAACTGCAGAGATCTACAGCTGAGTTGAGAGAGTCTGTGCATAGGACAACAGTCCCTTGAACATCATGCCCAACTTTTCAACAAGTCTTTAATTGCAATGATGTGGAATTTCGCCAAGTCAGTATCATCCCAACTGTGTACGGCTGTTTCGATCTGAGTACTGCATGTCCGACTCTGTGTCCGATTTAAAAAAAAAGGTTTTGCGGCGGAGAGCATAAAACGCTCACCGGCGCTCACAGCCAGACATCTTTCAAACCCATTCAAATGAATGGGTTTGAAAGAGTCCTGCAAGTTTCCATCTCCTGCTCATCTCCGGACGCAGATGTGAACGAGCCCTTATTCAGCTGTGAGCATTTTGATTGAGGCTATCACATCTTCACCTTCCTGTCTGAACAGGGAGATTGCTACAATAGCACATACATATGGAGCCCAAAGGACCCTATTCCCTATTGTCTACAAAGGGGTCTGTTTTTTAACTGAAATGTGCAGATGGAAAAGTTGTGCATTCAGGATATTTTGACACAGGTTAAATAAACCTTCTGGGGGTTGTAGTAACCCACATGCCTAGAAGAATTCCCTATATCCTCTACTAGACTTAATTTTCAGTTAGTTGGTGCTGATGAAAAGATAGTGTTTTTTTTTCTCACTTGAAAATAACAAAAAGAAAAAAAAACCGCAAAAACTGAGAGAAAAAAAACAGAGAAGCACATATTAAAAGTCAAGAAACTTCCTGCACTACTGATATAACTACCTTCTAAGTAAGGATGCATCCAAAATCAATATGAGTTACTCTTAATATAATTGTACTTGTATTAAATTGAAACTAAAATTAAGTCATTGTACATATTGGCTACCTCCGTCTGTATACTGTACATATGGCTTCCAGTGGCCACATCAGCTGAACAGTGCAGGGTCGATCTGATACTGTGGATAGGTCATCAGTATAAATTATCTTCAGATCCTGGACAACTCCTTTAAAACTGTATTTGATAAGAATTAATGTGACTTTCCAGGGTAATGCATTCAAGAGAAGGGATGCAGCACAAGGAAAATCCTGGACATTGGAGTAAGAGGTGCAGATTGTAGAAGATACCGAATTAGATTCTAAATAGAAAAGGCAAGTTCAGTGACTGGCACAGGGTAAAGGCATAGATGGAGCAGTTGGAAAGAAAGATGAGTCTAGCTGCTTAATTCACAGTAAATTGCAGAAAAGAGAGTTTAGTAATAACAATTAGTAATTGTGATCCTAACAGACTTTACATGCAGTGGATTACCTGCCAAACATTTGCTGATTCATCCGCACACTGCTCACAGAAAACATGTTGCACAAATTGATCTTGCTCTTTCAAGCTGCAGCATGTCAGTATGTGCTGCAAGATTTCACTGTGGCTTCCATCCTTGTGAAAGTTGAGGCAAACCCATAACAGGAAAATCCTGTAATATGAAATGAGCAGTAGACAAATCCCAAGTATTTTGGTTGTTTCCAAAATGAGAAAGGGTATATTCTGGAAGTTTACAGTATTTTAAGATGTAGCTGACATGACTGAATCTAGGGGGTAAAGAACATAACCCCAAAGCAGCAGATGCATTGTTAGATAGGGGTTGGACAAGTGGGGTTATTCCCCAAGAGTTAGGCCCCCCAAGATTTTATTAGGCCATTGATCTTATTTGGTGCTGTGTGTGTAGTGCCCAGGATTGTCCTTTTGGCCAGAAGCTGGTGAGGGGTTGTTGTAGTTCACCTATTCCCCCTCCTGCTTACTACAGCCTTCCTCTTCAGCCTTCAGGGGGCCCCCATGTGCCTCATATCAGCATGGCAACATGATGTGCAACGCACAGGGTCCATTGAAGACTGAAGAGGGAGGAGGAGGCTGCATGCAGGAGCAGACATCAGTAAGTGAGTACAGCCAGTTCTCCCCAGTTCTGCCGATTCAGCTGTTAAAAATACCACACTTCCTATTTTACCACGCCCCAACTTATAGGCCACTGGCCACATTAAGCCTGTGGCTTACCAGCTGAATGCGAGTTATTACCTGTCTGCTCTCCCCCCCATGCTCTAGGTGTATGATGTCATAACAGTGTGCTCAAAACAAGAAGGAACAGAGACCAGAGAGCAGATAGGTAAATAATATCCCAACACTGCTATAAGGGGACCACTCATACAGTGGGGCCCTTTCACTGTTCACTGCCATACAGTGGCCACTTCACTGGTCCTCCATGCTGTTTGGGGACCAGTGATGTTGCCACTATATTGTGTGGGAACAGTAATTGTGGCTAATATCTTGTGGTGGAAGTGTGTGGAACATTAGGAGGGAAAATTAAAGGAGTTTAATTTTTTTATGGTCTATCATCAGGATAGGTCATAAATACCTGATTGGTAGGGGGCTTACACCTGGCTCCTGGACCGATCAGCTGTATGGAACCGCTTTGGGCGCCTGTCATGTACACAATACAAGGCTGGAAGCTTCATCCTCTGTATAGGGGCAGGGCACCTTCACTGCAACTCAGCACTTATTCAAGTCAGTGAGAGCTAAGCTTCAGTAAAGGCGCCCGGCCACTATACAGAGGTCAATGCTTTCTGCTTTTGGCCTCATATTGTGTATAGGACGAGTTCTGGAAGCGGTTCTGAACAGCTGATGGAGCTGGGTGTCAGCCCCCTACCAATTAGGTATTTATGGCCTATCCTAATGATAGACAATAAAAAAAAAAAAAATTAAGCCTTGCCAACCCCTTTAATGTCTCCCCTCCCACAGAATGGTAGCCCACATCAATGCCCCCCAGACAATATAATGTTTGTCCAGGGACTGGAGCAACCCATGTGGCAGGCAGGAGTTGTAGAATTAAAAAAAAAAAAAATACTCACCTGTTCCCGGTATCCTACTTCTGGTTTGATCTCATGCCTCATTTCTGTAAATCTTGTGCTTCCTGTACCTAATTGGTTTGGCACACCACTCCCAGCAAGAAGGCACCAGCACAAGACTGAATGGACACTGGCGGTGGATGATTGATTCATTCCCGTGGGCAGTGCGCGGCAAGCACACAAACACCATTATAGTCTATGGGGTCTGTGTGCTTTTACAGCACAGTGCTTGCAGTTGTGTTTGTATTCCGTTCGGGGAGGGGGTCTCCATGCGGACTCTCCACATATGGAATACAAAAGCAGATGTGAACAGGGCATAAATGACTAATAGCAGTTGCATATATCGGCTCCTTTGTTGGGGGGGGGGGGGGGGGACAAGCTGCCACTCCTACATTGAATGGCAGCATACCTGTATCCCTTCCCTGATATTCCATCTCTTCCTCTTAACAATTAAAGAGGAAAGAGCATAGTTTAGAGCTGCAACCACAATAAGTCTAATAATGGGAGGAGGTGAATTCGATGTTTAAATACACTGTAGTGGGTCTAGCACCATATGGGCATGCAAACACTATTAGTCACTTTGACTAATGGTTGAGAGAATGGCACCCGCTTACAGTTAGGGCCAGAAATATTTGGACAGTGACACAATTTTCGCGAGTTGGGCTCTGCATGCCACCACATTGGTTTTGAAATGAAACCTCTACAACAGAATTCAAGTGCAGATTGTAACGTTTAATTTGAAGGGTTGAACAAAAATATCTGATAGAAAATGTAGGAATTGTACACTTTTCTTTATAAACACTCCACATTTTAGGAGCTCAAAAGTAATTGGACAAATAAACATAAGCCAAACAAAATATTTTTATTTTCAATATTTTGTTGCGAATCCTTTGGGGGAAATCACTGCCTTAAGTCTGGAACCCATGGACATCACCAAACGCTGGGTTTCCTCCTTCTTAATGCTTTGCCAGGCCTTTACAGCCGCAGCCTTCAGGTCTTGCTTGTTTGTGGGTCTTTCCGCCTTAAGTCTGGATTTGAGCAAGTGAAATGCATGCTCAATTGGGTTAAGATCTGGTGATTGACTTGGCCATTGCAGAATGTTCCACTTTTTTGCACTCATGAACTCCTGGGTAGCTTTGGCTGTATGCTTGGGGTCATTGTCCATCTGTACTATGAAGCGCCGTCCGATCAACTTGGCAGCATTTGGCTGAATCTGGGCTGAAAGTATATCCCGGCACACTTCAGAATTAATCTGGCTACTCTTGTCTGCTGTTATGTCATCAATAAACACAAGTGACCCAGTGCCATTGAAAGCCATGCATGCCCATGCCATCACGTTGCCTCCACCATGTTTTACAGAGGATGTGGTGTGCCTTGGATCATGTGCCGTTCCCTTTCTTCTCCAAACTTTTTTCTTCCCATCATTCTGGTACAGGTTGATCTTTGTCTCATCTGTCCATAGAATACTTTACCAGAACTGAGCTGGCTTCTTGAGGTGTTTTTCAGCAAATTTAACTCTGGCCTGTCTATTTTTGGAATTGAGGAATGGTTTGCATCTAGATGTGAACCCTTTGTATTTACTTTCATGGAGTCTTCTCTTTACTGTTGACTTAGAGACAGATACACCTACTTCACTGAGAGTGTTCTGGACTTCAGTTGATGTTGTGAACGGGTTCTTCTTGACCAAAGAAAGTATGCGGCGATCATCCACCACTGTTGTCATCCGTGGACACCCAGGCCTTTTTGAGTTCCCAAGCTCACCAGTCAATTCCTTTTTTCTTAGAATGTACCCGACTGTTGATTTTGCTACTCCAAGAATGTCTGCTATCTCTCTGATGGATTTTTTCTTTTTTTTGAGCCTCAGGATGTTCTGCTTCACCTCAATTGAGAGTTCCTTTGAGCGCATGTTGTCTGGTCACAGCAACAGCTTTCAAATGCAAAACCACACACCTGGAATCAACCCCAGACCTTTTAACTACTTCATTGATTACAGGTTTACGAGGGAGATGCCTTCAGAGTTAATTGCAGCCCTTAGAGTCCATTGTCCAATTACTTTTGGTCCCTTGAAAAAGAGGAGGCTATGCATTACAGAGCTATGATTCCTAAACCCTTTCTCCGATTTGAATGTGGAAACTCTCATATTGCAGCTGGGAGTGTGCACTTTCAGTCCATATTATATATATAATTGTATTTCTGAACATGTTTTAGTAAACAGCTAAAATAACAAAACTTGTGTCACTGTCCAAATATTTCTGGCCCTAACTGTATGTCTGTGATGGAACAAATAGATCAGAGCTGATATTTGGTTAACAATTTTAGAGCAATTAATATATCAATGTTTATAGACCATGAGATGAACTGCTGGGGGACTATATATTGTAAGAATCTGGGGGTGCTGGATGGCACAGACACAGACTCCAATCCAAGGTATCAGTCCAAATGTTGAGTTTTATTCATTCCAACAGATACTGGCAAATGCAGTAGGAAAGAAAGTAGTAGCAGTAGCAACCTCCTTGGTGGCATTGAAGATGAAACATGGCTGGGTCTTTCAACATGACAATGATCCAAAGCACACCGCCAGGGTAACGAAGGAGTGGCTTTGTAAGAAGCATTTCAAGGTCCTGGAGTGGCCTAGCCAGTCTCCAGATCTCAACCCTATAGAAAACCTTTGGAGGGAGTTGAAAGTCCGTGTTGCCAAGCGACAGCCCCAAAACATCACTGCTCTAGAGGAGATCTGCATGGAGGAATGGGCCAACATACCAACAACAGTGTGTGCCAACCTTGTGAAGACTTACAGAAAACGTTTGACCTCTTTCATTGCCAACAAAGGATATATAACAAAGTATTGAGATAAAATTTTGTTACTGACCAAATACTTATTTTCCACCATAATTTGCAAATAAATTCTTACAAAATCAGACAATGTGATTTTCTGGATTTTTTTTCTCATTTTGTCTCTCATAGTTGAGGTCTACCTATGATGTAAATTACAGACGCCTCTCATCTTTTTAAGTGGTGGAACTTGCACTATTGGTGACTGACTAAATACTTTTTTGCCCCACTGTATATATATACTATAACTGATAAATAGGTCCTAATGGACCTGCTCTGAGACTAACAGAGGCTAGCTCAGCATATTAGCCCTGGACTTATATGCATTCTTTTTATTGGACATCCTATTGATTCTTTTTACATAGCAGAATAAACGTTAGGCTTTATCAGTTTACTAGCAGGAGGACCCGGCTTTGCACGGGTATATTTCATTTTTTGTTTGTGTAGTAGCCCCATAAGAATTGTCCAGTTTTGCACTGGTGTATTTTGTATATCGTTTGTGTGTGTGTCTATAAGCATCATGTGATCATGTGTATCTCATTTCAGATATCAGTGAAAAACCTGCAATCAGTTGTTATGGAGACCTGAAGTAAAGCTGTGTGTATGTGACCTTGTCTAACAATGTCATCCACAGCACCCTGCCCCTTTAAAGCTGACATAAAGCAGTGAAGAAAAATGGCTCGGTTGCTATGGAAACCTGGAGTAAAACTCTAATATGTGGTACTCTGTGCAGAGCCGTGTATCTAATCCTCCGGTGTTTGGTATTGTGTTCAGTGGTGCTTATCTAATCCTCTGGCATGTGGTATTGTGTGCAGTGGCGCATATCCAATCCTCCGGCATGTGATATTGAGTGCAGTGGCGTATATCTAATCCTCTGGTGTGTGGAATTATGTGAAGACACATATATCTAATCCTCTGGCGCTTAGTACTGTGTGTATATGTGCGTATCTAATCCTCTGGTGCGTGGAACTGTGTGCTGACATGTGTATCTAATCCTCTGGCATGTGGTACTGTGAGTAGATGCGTGTATCTAACCCTCCCCGTGTGGTATTGTGTGCAGTAGTGCATATCTAATCCTCCGCCGTGTGGTATTGTGTGCAGTGGTGCATATCTAATCCTCCATTGTGTGTTATTGTGTAAAGATGTGCATATCTAATCCTACGGTGTGTGGAACTGTGCGCAGACACACCTATCGAATACTCTGGCATGTGGAACTGTGTATAGACTCAAGTATCTAATACACCGGCATGTGGAACTGTGAGAAGACGTGAGTATCTAATCCTCTGGCGTGTGGTATTATGTGTTGAGGTGCGTGTCTAACCATCCAGCATGTGGAACTGTGTGCAGACTCGCGTATCTAATCCTCCGGAATGTGGAATTGTGTGTAGATGCGCGTATCTAATCCTCCGGTGTATGGTATTGTGTGCAGTGGCACATATCTAATCCTCTGGCATGTGGTATTGTGTTCAGTGGAGCGTATCCAATCCTCTGGCTTGTGGTATTGTCTGCAGATGCACATATCTAATCCTCTGGCCGGCGTGTGGTACTTTGTGCAGAAGCGCATATCTAATCCTCTGGCATGTGGAACTGTGTGCAGACGCACGTATCTAATCTTTCGGCGTGTGGTACTCTATGTAGATGTGCGTATCTAATCCTCCAGCGTGTGGTACTTTGTGCAGATGCGTGTATCTAATCCTCTGGCATGTGGAACTGTTTGCAGACGGGCGTATCTAATCTTTGGCCATGTGGTACTCTGTGCAGACACACGCATCTAATGCACTGGCATGTGGAAGTGTGTGCAGACACGCGTATCTAATCCTTTGGCATGTGATAATGTGTGCTGACCTGTTTATCTAATCCTATAGGTTGTCGTACTTTGTGCAGATGCGCGTATCTAATCCTCTGCCATGTAGAACCATGTGCAGACGTACGTATCTAATCTTTTGGTGTGTGGTAGTTTGTGCAGACACACATATCTAATCCTCTAGTGTGTGGAACTGTGTGCAGACGCGTGTATCTAATTCTCTGCTGTGATACTGTGTGTTGTTCTGTGTATCTAATCTTTCGGTGTGTGGTACTTTGTGCAGATGCGTGTATCTAATCCTATGGCATGTGGAACTGTGTGCAGACACACATATCTAATCTTTCAGTGTGTGGTACTTTGTGCACACACGCGTATCTAATCCTCAGGCGTGTGGTACTGTGTGCAAACGCGTGTATCTAATCCTCTGGCTTGTGGAGCTTTCTGCAGACGCATGTATCTAACCTTTTGGCTTGTGGAAGACACGCATATTTAATCCTCTGGCATGTGGAACTGTGTTCAGACTTGCGTATATAATCATCTGGCTTGTGATACTGGTTGCTGACTTGTGTATCTAATCCTCTGGTGTGTGGAACTGTGAGTAGACGCGTGTATCTAACCCTCCCCATGTGGTATTGTGTGCAGTAGTGCGTATCTAATCCTCTACCGTGTGGTATTGTGTGCAGTGGCGCATATCTAATCCTCCACTGTGTGTTATTGTGTAAAGATGTGCATATATAATCCTACGGTGTGTGGAACTGTGCGCAGATGCGCGTATCTTATCCTGCGGCATTGTGGAACTGTGTGCAGACGTGCGTATCTAATCCTCCATCATGTGGTATTGCGAAAAGATGTGCGTATCTAATCCTGCGGCGTGTGTAACTGAGTATAGACTCACGTCTCTAATACTCCGACATGTGGAACTGTGAGAAGACACGCGCATCTAATCCTCTGGCATGTGGTATTATGTGTTGATGTGCATATCTAATCCTCCAGCATGTGGAATTGTATGTAGATGTGCGTATCTAATCCCGCAGCGTGTGAAACTGTGTGCAGATGTGCGCATATAATTCTCCAGCATGTGGTATTGTGTGAAGTGCTGTGTATCTAATCCTCCGGAGTGTGGTATTGTGTGCAGTTTCGCGGATCTAATCCTCTAGCGTGTGGTATTGTGTGCAGTGGAGTGTATCCAATACTCTGGCTTGTGGTACTGTGTGCAGATGCGCATATCTAATCCTCCGGCCGGCGTGTGGTACTTTGTGCAGAAGCGCATATCTAATCCTCTGGCATGTGGAACTGTTTGCAGATGGGCGTATCTAATCTTTGGCCATGTGGTACATTGTGCAGACACGCGCATCTAATGCTCTGGCGTGTGATAATGTGTGCTGACCTGTGTATCTAATCCTACAGCGTATGGTACTTTGTGCAGATGAGCGTATCTAATCCTCTGCCATGTAGAACTATGTGCAGATGCATGTATCTAATCCTCTGCTGTGTGATACTGTGTGTTGGCCTATGTATCTAATCCTCTAGCGTGTGGTACTTTGTGCAGATGTGCATATCTAATCCTCTGGCATGTGGACCTGTGTGCAGATGCGCATATCTAATCTTTCAGTTTGTGGTACTTTGTGCAGACATGTGTATCTAATCCTCTGGCATGTGGAACTGTGTGCAGATGCGCATATCTAATCTTTCAGTTTGTGGTACTTTGTGCAGACATGTGTATCTAATCCTCTGGCATGTGGAACTGTGTGCAGATGCGCATATTTAATCTTTCAGTTTGTGGTACTTTGTGCAGACACATGTATCTAATTCTCCTGCATGTGGAACTGTGTGCAGACACGAGTATCTAATCTTTCAGCATTTGGTACTTTGTGCACACACACGTATCTAATCCTCAGGCGTGTGGTACTGTGTGCAGACGCATCTATCTAATCCTATGGCTTGTGGAGCTGTCTGCAGACACACGTATCTAACCTTTTGGCTTGTGGAACTGTATGCAGACCTGCATATTTAATCCTCTATCTCAGTTTGGATATCAGTGTTGTATTGTGCATGTGGAGTGATCGTGTGTATTGCAGTTGGAATATGAGTGAAAGACTTGCAGGTTTGTTTTGGCTAATGGGGGGTGAGGATATTGGAAAAGCTGTATCTCCGGAATGGTAAGTCCGAGCGAGTTGGGGCCTCTTCTTAAACCTTCCCGGAATCCTGAAGTATCTGTGTGCCAAATTTGGTGAAGATTAGTCCAGCCGTTTGGTCGCGCATAAAGAACAGACAGACAGACAGACAGAAATTCATTTTTATAATATAGAGAGATATGGTGAGATGAATTGATACTTTGAAATATACTGGAATGTTTTAGTTTTTGTATAATAGTGTAACTACTAACTGTGCGCCCCTAACTGCTATTGGGTTGCTGATTGTGGATTCTGGAAAAAGTACTATTTCTTGCTAGGGTCAGGGGACACTCGTCCACATCAGGGAGAGTGTGTGCTACATAGGCAGTACGGAGACTTACAAGTCATTCCTGCTCCGCTAGGGATTATGGGTAAAAAATATGCAAATCTATTCTCCTGGATGGAATTAGGAGAACAGAGTGCACTCTGTACACCACCCTATAGAGGACAGCATCCTTAACATCATGAACGACTCAGTTATAAAGTCTTTTAATCATGATGTGGATTTAATTGCCAAATCAGTATTTCTGTCCCAAAAGGAACAGATTCCCAGCTATGGACAGCGCTGTTTCGGCCTATTGGGCCATCCTCAGCATAGCGTAGGGATACTGATTTGGCAGAGTGAGAGACTATAGACCAGGGTCAGGGGACACAGCGCTGTCTGTAACAGCGCTGTCCATAGCTGGGAATCTGTTCCTTTTGGGACAGAAATACTTATTTGGCAATTAAATCCACATCATGATTAAAAGACTTTATAACTGAGTCGTTCATGATGTTAAGGATGCTGCCCTCTATAGGGTGGTGTACAGAGAGCACTCTGTTCTCCTAATTCCATCCAGAAGAATAGATTTGCATATTTTTTACCTATTTCTTGCTAGTTACTGCTGTATTCTTGAGCTGTGTGTCAAGTAAATTCCAGTCGTTGAAGCTGAGTGTGTGTTGTTACTGACAACCACCCCCTGATTAAGAGTACATGGTGTAGCCTTACAATATCTTATATAGCATATACACCTGCAGTGGAGTGTGGGTGGGTGGTGTATTCACTTGGGCAGCCTGTGACCTGTAACAGCAATAGTGGCATTTGGACTTTCTCCAAATGGTTCAGAATTGGGGGGGGGGGGGAATCTCTCCATATCATTTCCCTCTCTGGCACCCCTTATACCTGGTCATTTTTTAATACAATAAGTACACTAGATATAAGTACATGTCCTACTGGCAATTAATATATCTGCAGCAAAGAAGTGGCCAACCTCTGCTGTACAACATACACATTTTCCTTTCTCTCAATAGCTACTACTGGCAGAGGATTCGGCGATACAAGTGGTTGCTCATCAGTATTTGACCAGTATGCCTGCCATACGCTTCTTTTCTTTGTTTTCTTTGTTTTCACTTTTTTATTTTAACAAGAGCCTCAATAAAGTTTAAGTATTATTATATTTATTATATATTAAAAGGATGTGAAAAAACGTGACGGGAATAGACTCTAACCTGGTAGTTATTACGGTAGTTGGTACTACTATACGCAGTTCTTCAGTTAAAAAGCGCTGTGTAAACCCAGTCTTTGCAAGGTCAGCACAAGTGTCCATATGTGAAAATTAGATTGATATGAACAATGTCCTTCTGTACTCATCAACCCCTACTAGCAGCATCTGTCATGATGAACTTGTGATGTACCAGAATGTAGCCCCAAGCATGAAACTGTAAACAGCACATCACATGCGGTACATGCCCAGTATCATATTACGGCAAAATTCTCTGTACGTTTAATAATACTTTTGCAATTTTTTTTTTTTATGAACAATCAGTGACTTGCCACTGATAATAAAATTGTTAGTAGGATCCTGAATAAATATTGTTCTCAGGTGGCAAAGTTGTTTTTGTAAGAATCAAAAATAATAGGTCTTTTATGGGCAAAACCACATTGACCTGTAATAATAGTAATAATTAGAGATGAGCGAACACTGTTCGATCGAATAGAAATTCGGTCGAATATAAGGCCGTTCCAGGTATTCGATTCCAATCGAATACCACGAGGCAAACGCACTAAAAATTCATCGATGGTCAATGCATTCCTATGCCGAGATGTAGCAGTGCTGGCCTCAGCATCTACATTGGACAGCTTCTCCAGTGTCACACACGGCAGCTTCTGGGGCTTCCTCAGAAGTACTAGTACTTCTACTGGTAGTTTAGAGGCTCTGCAAATGCAATGTGTCACCTGACAACTGTTCCAGAAAAATCTTCCTTTTCCATTCCATTCTAATATATAGGCCTTTGTAATCCCCTTCAGAACTGAAGTGGTGCCTAACAAATCTAAGAAATTACTAGTCAATGTTCTTGTAAATCTGGAATATCGCTATTACACTTGTAACATCCAAAATAAATTCAAGGACAGCGATCTGAGACACTATGTTTTTTTAAAAAAATTATTTTTCACCTCCCCCAGCCTTAGGGGGCATTGAAACGGAGTAACGCCGGGCGTGTAACACAGCCATACACGCCGGCGTTACGGCAGACTGCCGAACACTTCCCATTCACTTCAATGGGAGCGCTCGTACGAGACATCTAAAGGTAGGAGAAGAAAAGCCTTTCTTTTAAGGCTATTCCTATGTTTTAGGGAGAAAAAATTGTATTTCAATGATTAAATCCCTTTAAGTGTATTTTGGGGTAATTAGCTGCGGTTTTCTATGGGGGGAATGGGTAAATTTAAGGTTTTGGGTTGTAGCCAAATGTTTTAAAAAGGGGTTATAGGGTGTAAGTTTATTCCTGCATGGATTGGCGTGGACTATGAAATTATAAATCTATATGTTTTATCTGTTTTCCAAAAAACCTGACAGAAAAGTACATTTTATTTATAAGACATCCCAGGGGCGCCTTCACACAGTATTACTGCCCCCAATAATCCTTAGTGGCTTCTTCACACAGTATTATTGAACTCAGAGGCCCCTTCACACAGTAATATTCGCCCCAATAGCTCCAGTGGTCCCTTCACACAGTACTATTGTCCTCAGACACCTCAACACACGCACACATGTTTACCCAGTCCTGTCCCTGAAGCATTCGGTAGTTCTCTTCTTATTCTTGTCTCAAAGCAGCAATATTGGAGGGAGCATCAGACATCACTAGAAGATGCCTGCATTATAGGCCAGGAAGCTAAGCCTTCACTGTGATTTTCAAGATTTGTTGAAAGAATGCATCTGGTAGAGGAGGAAACAAAAGGCTTCCTCCTCTACCATCTGTTTCAATTGTATTGGTGTCCTGTAGACATTAATACAGTGTAAAATGCTACATGTGTTTGCAGCGGCCTTTGGGTCCACTGACTTTGTGCGGGCCCCCCCTTCCTCGCTAACTAAACCTTATAACAATAAAACTTCTATGGAGTGCTGTACAGGTTCCAGGTTTATTCGCTCCAAGTGTCCTGTGTCATATATAGTGTATGATTATGTCCAGGCTGCATGTTTGAATTTAATATGAAACTGGAATGTTGGGCTAATGCCATTAGTGTAACATGTGTGACAGGACCAGGGGAAAAGTGGTAGAAGGAATATACATTTCTCCCAGGTTCCTGTCATACACAATCCAGGTGCAGCTTGAGCAAAGCTGCGCTCCTTGCTCGTGGGTTTTACCAAAACCCTGGTAACAAGTTCTGGCTGCTGGAGTGGGAGTATTGGGTGTGGCTGTACTCCACTCAACCACTCCAGGTTTTTGAGATGTGTGGGGTAATTCCTGGTTTCATGAAAGTGTCTGTATAAAAGGGCAGACAGCCCAAAGGAAAAGGGCTCTGTCTACTTGTGAGTACTACTGCTGGTGTTTGTGTTTAGGGAGCGGTGCAGAAGGCCCAGCTCTCATAGTTAGGATACCTGCTGTTGAAGGTAGAAGCCGGACGGCTAGGATTTTATTTTGCATTGTTTCTGTTTTGTTTTGCCTGGAAAAATCATAATAAAACTGGTTGCGGCCAGTTGCACCATACTTGGCTGGTTTGGACTTTCATTTTGTGCCAAAAAGTGCTCAAGACAGCGATCCCTGAGCTAATCCCGTTACACATGTCAATTATGTCAGGGATGGATTGGTTAATAGTTCTGTTAATAAAAGTAAAGACTAATATGTTGAATGGAAAAAGCAAGTGATAAATGTAATTATATATGCTTGCTTTGCTCCAACCATATCAACTTGTACCTGATCTCCTCACCTTATCTAGGTAATGATGTCCTCTCAGTGTTTGGAGCTATCTCACAAACTGATCTATAACCTTATCTGTTATGCATAAGGAAGAAATATTCAATTAACCATGTAGTAATCATTTCATCAGTCTAAGCTTCCATGTCCAATCTTTTTAGCAAAACCTTTTCCATAAAACCAAAAGATCAAGGAGAATAGTGTGCAAAGAAAATATTTGGGAAAAATACCTGGTGGCATGATGGCTAATGACTTTCGTGTGTTGCATCACAAGATGTGCTTGATAGCCTGAGTCATGGACAACATGGGAGAAGCTGAGGTGAATATTAGAGATGAGAGAATACCGTTCGATCGAGTAGGTATGCAATCGAATATTACAGTATTCCCGACATTCGATTTTGATAGAATATCACGCGGTATTTGTATTATGCAAAAATTTGTATCCCCTCCCACCTTCCCTTGTGCTTTTTTAGCACCAATAACTGTGCAAGGAAGGTGGGACAGGAAGCAGGAAAATGTAGGCATCGAAAAAAAATAGGAAAAAGTCATTGGCTGGCTAAATCAGGAGACCTCGGATTTATAATAAATTATAGTTCTGATCTAAAGTTCTGATAACAGAGGATGTAAGTGTTAGGTCATTGAGTGAACGGAGAGCACGGGTTGGGCGGTAGACAGAGATGAGGGCGGAAACGTAGGGAGGTGCGGCATTATGGAGAGCCTTGTGGATGAGAGTAATAACTTTATATTTTATTCTATAATGAATAGGCAGCCAATGTAGTGACTGGCACAGACTCCAGGCATCACTGTAGCGTCTAGACTGATAGATAAGCCTGGCCGCTGCATTAGTAATAGATTGTAGAGGGGAGAGTTTAGTAAGGGGAAGACCGATTAATAAGGAGTTACAGTAGTCAAGGCGAGATTGAATCAGAGAGACAATAAGTGTCTTTAGTGTATCTCTGGTAAGGAAAGGGCGTATTCTGGAGATGTTTTTGAGGTGGAGGTGTCATGAACGTGCAAGTGATTCAATATGAGGGGTGAAGGAAAGGTCTGCGTCAAACATGACCCTGAGGCATCGGGCATGCTGCCTAGGAGTTATAGTAAGGCCTGAGACTACAATGGATATATCAGGGACAGATGTATTACATGGTGGAAACAGTAGTAGTACAGTTGAGCTACTGCGGATCCAATGGCTACTGGAGAGGGGCAGCCAGCAGTGCCCCTCATCATTAGCATACAGGGACAGGGATGTGGAAATCCAACTGGGGATCCAGGCCGCAGTCGAGCTACTGCGGATCCAATTAGCTACTGGAGAGGGTCAGCCAGCAGTGCCAGAACATCAAGCAGGGTGCAGGGTACCCCGCTGACGAGTCCTGAGCACCAAGAACTGATGTTACAGTGGATAGCAGATATTGTGGACCGCTACCAGCATGTCACATCAACAGTACTTCCATGTGTCTGTGCCAGCTCACAAGTTCCTTGTCCTCCTCAGGGGTGAACCTAGGGTTTCTGCCGCCTGAGGCGGAGGTCAGAGACGTGTCCGAGCGGAGGTGGCGGGATGGGGCCAAGCGGAGGGGGCGGGGCCGAGCGAGCATCGTTAGCAGGCAGAGAGCAGGCAGGAAGAGGACCTGCTCTCTGCTAAGCATGAGGGGTGGCCGCTGGAGCAGCGCTGCGTCCACAGGGCCGCCCCAATCCACCGCTCGCTTCCCGTGCTGGGTTGCTGAGATGGTGACGCTAAGCCAGTCCAGGACAGCTTGTCCTGGACTGGCTTAGGTCAGCAAAAATGCTGCCCTCCCCCGAAGTCCCGGCATCCTTCAACACCACCACCATCACCGTTAAAAAATAATTAAAATAACCCCATTAATGTTTTAGGGCAAATAATTTTTTAGGGCTCACCCCAAGGCCCTGAAAATTAATGTTTTAGGGCTCACTGCAAGGGCCTGACAAATAATGTTTTAGGTCTCACCCCAAAGGGCCTGACAAATAATGTTTTAGGTCTCACCCCAAGGGTCTGACAAATAATGTTTTAGGGCTCACCCAAATGGCCTGACAAATAATGTTTTAGGGTACACCCCAAGGGCCTGACAAATAATGTTTTAGGGCTCACCCCAAGGGCTTGACAAATAATGTTTTAGGGCTCACCCCAAGGGCCTGACAAATAATGTTTTAGGGCTCACCCCAACGGCCTGAAAAATAATTTTTTAGGGCTCACCCCAAGGGCCTGAAAAATATTTTTTTAGGGCTCACCCCAAGGGCCTGACAAATAATGTTTTAAGACTCACCCCAAGGGTCTGAAAAATATTTTTTAGGGCTCACCCCAAGGGCCAAAAACTAAAACACTGCTGATTAAAGGCTCAATTCACCCAAAGGGCCTAAAACACTGCTGGTTAAAGGCTCAACTCACCCAAAGGGCCAGTAACTAAAACTTTGCTGTTTAAAGGCTCAACTCACTCCAACGGCCAAAAACATTGCTGGTGCAAGGCTCAACTCACCCCAAGGGCCAAAAACTAAAACACATCTGGTGCAAGACTCAACTCACCCCATGGGCCAAAAACACTGCTAGTGCAAGGCTAAACTCACCCAAAGGGCCAAAAACATTGCTGGTACAAGGAACAACTCACCCCAAGGGCCAAAAACATTTCTGGTAGCAGCCTCAATTCACCCAAAGGGCCAAAATCTAAAACTCTGCTGCTACAAGGATCAATTCACCAAAAGGGCCAAAAACTAAAACTCTGCTGCTACAAGGCTCAACTCACCTCAAGGGCCAAAAACTCTGCTGGTAAAAGGCTAAATTCACCCAAAGGGCCAAAAACTAAAACTCTGCTGGTTAAAGGCTCAACTCACCTCAAGCGCCAAAAACACTGCTGGTAAAGGGCTCAACTCACCCAAAGGGCCAAAACCACTGCTGGTTAAAGGCTCAACTCACCTCAAGGGCCAAAAAATACTGCTGGTGTAAGGCTCAACTCACCCCAAGGGCCAAAAACACTGCTGGTGCAAGGCTCAACTCACTCCACAGCGTCAACCCGGTCTCTAAATCCAAGGGGGTCTCTATTGCCATTTATCGTTCTTTCCAGCATGAAGTCCTGGACTCCCTGATTGATCCTGATGGTAGATATGTTTTTCTTAAACTGCGCACTGCGGGCACTGTCCTTACTGTAGCCGGTTGATATCTCCCAAATCAGGGTCAAATGACGTTTTGTAGGTCCTTCATTGGCAGACTCGCAGACTTTAGTGAGGGTGTAGTAGTCCTGGGAGGGGACTTTAATTTTGTTTTGGATCCTCTTGCAGATTCTTCCCCCCCTCGTCCCCCCATGCCCCTGCCCAGCTGCGTCGTCTGTCATCCGCCCTTCATCATTAGCAACTGCTATATAGATAAAGGCTCAACTCACCCAAAGGGCCAAAAACTCTGCTGGTTAAAGGCTCAACTCACTTAAAGGGCCTAAAACTCTACTGGTACAAGTCTCACCCCAACTCACCCCAAGGTCCTGAAGCTAAGTTTGGAAGGGCTCACTCCAAGGGCCTGAAAAGTAAATTTTTGTATGGCTCAGCTTAAGGGCCTCTAACTTAATTTGGAAGGGCTCACGTGAAGGGCCAGAAAAATAATTTTTGGAGGTCTCACCACATCACACACACACATAAACAATGACAGTTAAGGGTGGGGGCTGTTGGATTTCCCATTGCCTATGCCATCTGTGGTTGTCATGGGCAACATGATTTAAAGGGGTGCATGTTAATGTTTCTTTAGCTTAAAATTTGTGTTTCTGTACATACTAATGTAGAGGAAAGAAGGTTTCCAAGTATTTTTCCACTTTCCATAGAGGTTCTATTGAGTGTGGAAAGTGTGTAGTTGTTAGGCTGTGATAGTGGGTAATACTGGGACTTGGGCATGTTAGATGCCCCCAGGCATGCTTCCCTGCTGTCCCAGTTGTATTCCAGAGGTGTTGGCATCATTTCCTGGGGTGTCATTGTGGACTTGGTGACTCTCCTTAGTCGAATTGTGGTTTCCCCTGAAACGAGCATTTTTTCCCCATAGACTATAATGGGATTCGATATTCGGTCGAATATTGAGGGGCTACTCAAAACGAATATTTCACTACTTGCTCATCTCTAGTGAGTATATTTAATGTGTATCAGAAAAAAAAATCTAATCTAAAATCTGTAAGAGAATCAGATGCAACTGTAATTTATGGGCACAAGTAATATTGGAGGTTTCCAGTTTTCAGTGAACCACAGGTTGGTGAATTGTTGATTTAATATGTAAGATTCAGCTGTACAATCCCTCCGTTTTCTATCTTCTTATCATTCTGAATAATTTACAGCATTTGCAATGTTTCTGAAAGTGAGAGGCTGAGCACAGGAGACAGAAGAGCATAAGACATTCTGTACCCATTCATTTCCTTCCACAAATATACAAATAAGAATTCCTTGCTTGGGGACACTTTATAGTGCAGCATCCTCCATACATTTGCTGCTGGGACCTTTAAAACAATTTCGTCTACACAGCATCAGTGGTGTTTTCTTCAAATTCTTTTGGTAGGAATATCTTGCAAGAATTAAATAATGCATTAATCACATGCCTTTAAAGGGTTACTTATGGTTATACAGAAGCAGGCAAGACATCTCTTCACACAATGTAGGTGATAATTACAGTACAGTTGTAGGGGTAAGATTTATGTGTGTTTGAACCCCCTCCTCTCAGCACCCACATGGGGGAGGGGTGACCTCATTTCTAAACCAATCAAAGTTTTTCAAATTCCGGTTTCCACACTCTCATCTTGTACAGATCTGCTTAATTATGACAACCACTGCAGTAAATTTTTGATGAAGATGTTATTAAATATTTGTGGCAGCACTGTGGGTTTTTAATAATTCAATATGAAGTCTAAACCCTGTTGACTCAGAATTGCAAACTTACCCCAAAAGTCCTACGGGTGGAAAAAGAGGAACGCAATGTCACTATGCGATGAGATCTTGCTCAGTTTAAGGAGCATAAGAAAAGTAAATTTAGAAAGATTATTTACATTGTAACTATAGGTAGTGTATGTCATGTAACTGTAGGCAGTGTATGCCATGTAACTATAGGCAGTGTATGTCATGTAACTATAGGCAGTGTATGTCATGTAACTGTAGGTAGCCATGTAACTGTAGGCAGCCATGTAACTATAGACAGTGTATGCCATGTAACTATAGGCAGCGTATGTCATGTAACTGTAGGCAGGGTATGCCATGTAACTATAGGCAGTGTAATGTCATGTAACTATAGGCAGTGTATGTCATGTAACTGTAGGCAGCCATGTAACTATAGGCAGTGTATGTCATGTAACTGTAGGCAGTGTATGCCATGTAACTGTAGGCAGCCATGTAACTGTAGGCAGTGTATACCATATAACTATAAATAGTGTATGTCATGTAACTATAGGCAGTATACGCCATGTAACTGTAGGCAGTGTATACCATATAACTATATAGTGTATGTCATGTAAGTATAGGTAGTGTATGTCATGTAACTGTAGGCAGTGTATGTCATGTAACTATAGGTAGTGTACGTCATGTAAATATATGTAGTTTCTATACTTTGAAAGAAGAAATCATAAAACCAGGTTCATTTTTCATCAGTAGATTTTACTATATTTTGCTCCAATTTATAAACAGTAGCTTGCAGCTGTTCACAATCCACACAAAAATAGAGGGAAATGCAGTAATTAACAAATACATTTTTATTTCTTTATATATTGTATATTTTATTAATTATTGGCTTGAAAGAAGCAGGACAATTCTTATATTAAGGTAAAGGATATACTAACCTGTACAGAAGAAATTCTCTTTCCACATCACATCAAGTTGTTAAGATTTGTGTACACTAGATCATACTAGCATGTAGGAAGTGTGTTATGTCAGCTTGCAGGTGCCACTTATGGTAAACTGTATAAACTCCTGGGTGGAAGATGCATCTGCTGCTGTTTCTATAGCAACCTTAAAACATTTAGTAGTCATTGTTAGGTGTTTAAACCCAAAAGTGTTAAGAACGGGAGGAGGGAGTGAAAGAAGAGGTGGAGGAAAGTAGCTCAGAATAAGATTAAAAAAACAGGGAGATTGAGAAAATATAGCTATAGAGGGAGCGATACGCAATGAAGAGAGAAGATGGAATGGATCAATGGTGGGCCCCCGCACTATTAATGTGCATTGTTCTGAAATTGCATTTTAAGGGAACCCTTAGACTGTGATGTTGCTTTTTATTGAGACAATATATATGTTAGCACCCTTTATGCCACAATGATCCTTGTGGCGTGCTTCTCTGCTGTGAACGTTAATGAGTTATTATTCCAGATGTTTTGTGTGAATCTCTGGTTCCTCATCTGTCAAGGCTGAGACAAATTGAATGAGCCAGCGGTTTATGAGAACTGTAAATCAGCCATGGTCTTCACAGGGTATTTGTGTTTGTTAATCATGACTAGAGATGAGCGAACACTAAAATGTTCGAGGTTCGAAATTCGATTCGAACAGCCGCTCACTGTTCGAGTGTTCGAATGGGTTTCGAACCCCATTATAGTCTATGGGGAACATAAACTCGTTAAGGGGGAAACCCAAATTCGTGTCTGGAGGGTCACCAAGTCCACTATGACACCCCAGGAAATGATACCAACACCCTGGAATGACACTGGGACAGCAGGGGAAGCATGTCTGGGGGCATAAAAGTCACTTTATTTCATGGAAATCCCTGTCAGTTTGCGATTTTCGCAAGCTAACTTTTCCCCATAGAAATGCATTGGCCAGTGCTGATTGGCCAGAGTACGGAACTCGACCAATCAGCGCTGGCTCTGCTGGAGGAGGCGGAGTCTAAGATAGCTCCACACCAGTCTCCATTCAGGTCCGACCTTAGACTCCGCCTCCTCCGGCAGAGCCAGCGCTGATTGGCCGAAGGCTGGCCAATGCATTCCTATGCGAATGCAGACTTAGCAGTGCTGAGTCAGTTTTGCTCAACTACACATCTGATGCACACTCGGCACTGCTACATCAGATGTAGCAATCTGATGTAGCAGAGCCGAGGGTGCACTAGAACCCCTGTGCAAACTCAGTTCACGCTAATAGAATGCATTGGCCAGCGCTGATTGGCCAATGCATTCTATTAGCCCGATGAAGTAGAGCTGAATGTGTGTGCTAAGCACACACATTCAGCACTGCTTCATCAAGCCAATACAATGCATTAGCCAGTGCTGATTGGCCAGAGTACGGAATTCGGCCAATCAGCGCTGGCCAATGCATTCTATTAGCCCGATGAAGTAGAGCTGAATGTGTGTGCTAAGCACACACATTCAGCACTGCTTCATCAAGCCAATACAATGCATTAGCCAGTGCTGATTGGCCAGAGTACGGAATTCGGCCAATCAGCGCTGGCTCTGCTGGAGGAGGCGGAGTCTAAGATCGCTCCACACCAGTCTCCATTCAGGTCCGACCTTAGACTCCGCCTCCTCCGGCAGAGCCAGCGCTGATTGGCCGAAGGCTGGCCAATGCATTCCTATGCGAATGCAGACTTAGCAGTGCTGAGTCAGTTTTGCTCAACTACACATCTGATGCACACTCGGCACTGCTACATCAGATGTAGCAATCTGATGTAGCAGAGCCGAGGGTGCACTAGAACCCCTGTGCAAACTCAGTTCACGCTAATAGAATGCATTGGCCAGCGCTGATTGGCCAATGCATTCTATTAGCCCGATGAAGTAGAGCTGAATGTGTGTGCTAAGCACACACATTCAGCACTGCTTCATCAAGCCAATACAATGCATTAGCCAGTGCTGATTGGCCAGAGTACGGAATTCGGCCAATCAGCGCTGGCCAATGCATTCTATTAGCCCGATGAAGTAGAGCTGAATGTGTGTGCTAAGCACACACATTCAGCACTGCTTCATCAAGCCAATACAATGCATTAGCCAGTGCTGATTGGCCAGAGTACGGAATTCGGCCAATCAGCGCTGGCTCTGCTGGAGGAGGCGGAGTCTAAGGTCGGACCTGAATGGAGACTGGTGTGGAGCGATCTTAGACTCCGCCTCCTCCAGCAGAGCCAGCGCTGATTGGCCGAATTCCGTACTCTGGCCAATCAGCACTGGCTAATGCATTGTATTGGCGTGATGAAGCAGAGTGTGCACAAGGGTTCAAGCGCACCCTCGGCTCTGATGTAGCAGAGCCGAGGCTGCACAAGGGTTCAAGCGCACCCTCGGCTCTGATGTAGGAGAGCCGAGGGTGCACTTGAACCCTTGTGCAGCCTCGGCTCTGCTACATCAGAGCCGAGGGTGCGCTTGAACCCTTGTGCACACTCTGCTTCATCAAGCTAATAGAATGCATTGGCCAGCGCTGATTGGCCAATGTATTCTATTAGCCTGATGAAGTAGAGCTGAATGTGTGTGCTAAGCACACACATTCAGCTCTACTTCATCGGGCTAATAGAATGCATTGGCCAGCGCTGATTGGCCGAATTCCGTACTCTGGCCAATCAGTGCTGGCCAATGCATTCTATTAGCTTGATGAAGCAGAGTGTGCACAAGGGTTCAAGCGCACCCTCGGCTCTGATGTAGCAGAGCCGAGGCTGCACAAGGGTTCAAGCGCACCCTCGGCTCTGATGTAGGAGAGCCGAGGGTGCACTTGAACCCTTGTGCAGCCTCGGCTCTGCTACATCAGAGCCGAGGGTGCGCTTGAACCCTTGTGCACACTCTGCTTCATCAAGCTAATAGAATGCATTGGCCAGCGCTGATTGGCCAATGTATTCTATTAGCCTGATGAAGTAGAGCTGAATGTGTGTGCTAAGCACACACATTCAGCTCTACTTCATCGGGCTAATAGAATGCATTGGCCAGCGCTGATTGGCCAGAGTACGGAACTCGACCAATCAGCGCTGGCTCTGCTGGAGGAGGCGGAGTCTAAGATCGCTCCACACCAGTCTCCATTCAGGTCCGACCTTAGACTCCGCCTCCTCCAGCAGAGCCAGCGCTGATTGGCCGAATTCCGTACTCTGGCCAATCAGCACTGGCTAATGCATTGTATTGGCGTGATGAAGCAGTGCTGAATGTGTGTGCTTAGCACACACATTCAGCTCTACTTCATCGGGCTAATAGAATGCATTGGCCAATCAGCGCTGGCCAATGCATTCTATTAGCGTGAACTGAGTTTGCACAGGGGTTCTAGTGCACCCTCGGCTCTGCTACATCAGATTGCTACATCTGATGTAGCAGTGCCGAGTGTGCATCAGATGTGCAGTTGAGCAAAACTGACTCAGCACTGCTAAGTCTCTGCATTCGCATAGGAATGCATTGGCCAGCCTTCGGCCAATCAGCGCTGGCTCTGCCGGAGGAGGCGGAGTCTAAGGTCGGACCTGAATGGAGACTGGTGTGGAGCGATCTTAGACTCCGCCTCCTCCAGCAGAGCCAGCGCTGATTGGTCGAGTTCCGTACTCTGGCCAATCAGCGCTGGCCAATGCATTCTATTAGCCCGATGAAGTAGAGCTGAATGTGTGTGCTTAGCACACACATTCAGCTCTACTTCATCAGGCTAATAGAATACATTGGCCAATCAGCGCTGGCCAATGCATTCTATTAGCTTGATGAAGCAGAGTGTGCACAAGGGTTCAAGCGCACCCTCGGCTTTGATGTAGCAGAGCTGAGGGTGCACAAGGGTTCAAGTGCACCCTCGGCTCTCCTACATCAGAGCCGAGGGTGCGCTTGAACCCTTGTGCAGCCTGGGCTCTGCTACATCAGAGCCGAGGGTGCGCTTGAACCCTTGTGCACACTCTGCTTCATCAAGCTAATAGAATGCATTGGCCAGCACTGATTGGCCAGAGTACGGAATTCGGCCAATCAGCGCTGGCCAATGCATCCCTATGGGAAAAAGTTTATCTCACAAAAATCACAATTACACACCCGATAGAGCCCCAAAAAGTTATTTTTAATAACATTCCCCCCTAAATAAAGGTTATCCCTAGCTATCCCTGCCTGTACAGCTATCCCTGTCTCATAGTCACAAAGTTCACATTCTCATATGACCCGGATTTGAAATCCACTATTCGTCTAAAATGGAGGTCACCTGATTTCGGCAGCCAATGACTTTTTCCAATTTTTTTCAATGCCCCCAGTGTCGTAGTTCCTGTCCCACCTCCCCTGCGCTGTTATTGGTGCAAAAAAGGCGCCAGGGAAGGTGGGAGGGGAATCGAATTTTGGCGCACTTTACCACGTGGTGTTCGATTCGATTCGAACATGGCGAACACCCTGATATCCGATCGAACATGTGTTCGATAGAACACTGTTCGCTCATCTCTAATCATGACCATTTTATCATCCTTCTATTTTATATGGAGTTACTAAAACACATCTTTCCTGAACATCAAATACTGTGTGACCTGATGGATTACAGAAGATGATGGATATGTAGCTTTCTACAAGTTACTTGTGCCTAATAGTAGTTAGTTATATACAGCTTACAACTGTCATAATTTCTAACTTAGTAAAAGGAATATGAACACAGAGCATATTGTTTTAGCTTCTCTATTATGCAATGCTGTTTAAAATAAGGTTCTTCATATCGGAAAAGACCGTTGCAGAAACAAATTGTGTTTTTTTGCCGCACAGTTTTCGTATGCAGACTTTCTGACCCTATTATACCTATATGGAAAATTCCATAATTTCTGTAGGTATAATGGATATGCTTCGATTTTCAAAAACTGGGTATTTTTTTAAATCACAACTTTTACGCTGCAGATTATTTTCTTCAATTGGCCAGAATTCCATCCTCTTTGCAGTTAGTATAAAATGCTGAATTTTATTTCAAAATCCTATGTGTTCACAACGTGGGGCCTGGCCTAACTTGGTAAATGTAAAATATTTAATTACTTATAAATGTGATTGAAGGAGCAATGGACAGCTATTGCTGTTTTATTATAAAATTACTGTATATACTCGAGTATAAGCTGATTTTTTTCAGCGCAGTTTTTGTGCTGAAAAAGTCCGCCTCGGCTTATACTCGGATCATTACGGTAATTCAGCAATTTTCCAGACCCGGAATCCAGACCCGGCATCCAGACACCAGGGCGGGTGCCGGGCCGCAGCATCGCCACGCTCCTGGTACCGTGTTTCCCCGAAAATAAGACAGTGTCTTACATTAAATTGTCGTTCTAAATATAGGACCTGTCTTATTTTCGGGGGACGTCTTATGACAACCGGCAGTCATGCCGGCACTTCATGTCAGAATGACTGCCAGTTGTAGGTAGTGTAGGGGAGGGGGGGAAGATATCATACTTACCTTTCCCATCTTCATAGTAGCGCTGGTGCTGCTGTTCGTCCCGGCAGTGGTGGGCGGGACTTAGCGAGCCTTCGGGGGGCTTAGCGATCCTCAATTCACTGACAGCCTCTTCTGTATGCCGGCTGCTGCCTCTGGGATGAGCTGGGAGAGCTCATCCTACAGCAGCAGGGACAGTGAACACAACAGCAGAGGCAGCAGCCGTATTTCCTGTGCACACCGAGCACATCGCACAGTGTTCAGTCGGCCATGCCTTATTTTCGGGGGGGGGGGGGGGGGGGGGTGCCTTATATTAGGCAATTCAACAGAACCCCCCCACACACACACATGCCTTACTTTTGGGGGGTGTCCTACTTTCAGGGAAACACGGAAGTAGCGTGGCGATGCTGTTCATTTCAAACTGCAGAAGTACTTACGGTACTTCTGCTAGCAGGCCCAGAACACAGAACCCCGCCCCCCCCCCCCCCCCCCCCACACACACACACACACACACACTGCTCTATGACACGCGGGGTGATGTGGCCATGTAACCTCAGGCCCACACCCGGCGTGTGTCTGTGTTCCGGCCCTGCTAGCAGAAGTACCGTAAGTACTTCTGCAGTTTGAAATGAACAGCATCGCCGAGCTCGTGCCAGGAGCATGGCGATGCTGTGGCCCAGCACCCGCCCCAGTGTATGTATGTGTTAGGATTGGGTCCCGCAGGTTGCTATCATAGCGCACAGAACCACCTGCGGGTCAGTCTAATCATCCAGCTGTCACCTTACTGAGCATGCTCAGACCTATTGGAGCTGCTCACAAGCTAAGTGCCATTTCTCCCCTATTGAGCATGAGCAGTGAGGTCATCACCACCGCCCCTATTGGGCGAGGACTTCCCTTTAAATAGTGTGAGCCGACGCCCGCTGGGGGCTCACACTTTCCACTAAAATTTCCTCAAAGTCCACGGAGTGAATGACAGTAGTTTTCAGGGATAGGCTCCAGTACTCAGGCAGGTTTCAGACTAGGCCTCTGTGTGGGGTTTCTCTGCTTCTCCTGGGTGCTGTTAGGTAGGACCTGTAAACCCTGAACCGTTAGATCTACACCAGGGCCAGGAGCGGTAGACGCCGTTCCAGCTTGTAGATCTGCCGCAGGTATGGTCTCTAAGCTAGCCTATGTGTACTGTCTGACTTCATGTATGGCTCCCAGCTGTGTGCGGGAGCATGGGTGTGTGATGCCTCCAAGCTGTGTGCAGGAGCATGCAAACTCCCCTGGTAACTCCAAGCTGTGTGCAGGAGAATGTTCTAAACTTCCGTGGTGGCCCCTAGCTGTTGCAGGGGTAAGTGTGTGTGTTTGCTGGCCTGGGGTGAGTGTTAACCCTTGGCAGCCGTGTGTGTTTCACTTGTACTGGTGCACCTGGCCAGTGAGCTAAACTGGCAGGGTTTTAGTTGCACCTATGTTCACATTGAGTGTCTCACAGTATACACTGTTCACATTAAGTATCGCACTGCAGTGTCTTTGCAGCTGTTCACATTGAGTTCAGGCTGCAGTGTCTTTGCAGTAGTTCACATTGATTTTCATGCTGCAGTGTCTTTGCAGTAATTCACATTGAGTTCAGACATATAGCCGCCCACCATTGGGCCTGTGGGCCTCGCTGTAGTGTTCTACAGCTAAGAGGTTCTGTAGTTTAAAAAAAAAAAAATATTTATATATATATACACACAGAACCGTAACAGTATGCCTGGTCTGGATGCCGGGTCCATAGCTATAATGGCGCTGCTCTGCTCCAGAGCGGTCACCATGGCAACTGGCACCTCCGAGTTACAGCGGAGATGCCCTCTGTGGGTAGCACTGGAACCCACTGAGGGGAACCGCTGCAGGGAAGTGGCAAGCTCCGCCATGCCCCTGGAGAAAGGAGGGAGCGGGCGCGACCGCTCTCTCGAGTGTGGCCCTGAAGCACTGAGGGAAATCCCCTGCTGCCGGCAGGAGCATTGAGGCCGGACCTAAAGGAAGACCTCGGCCGCCGGACCTGAAGGGGAACTGCGGCTGGCCGGCGGCCGGCCGAGGTTCTCATTCTGGTCCGCCCCTCAGCACTCCTGCCAGGGATTCCCTTGAGCACTTCTGTAAAGTCTTCCCGGCCTGCAGTGCATTTCTTTTGCAGCCTGCAAAAGAAATGATGATTTTTGCAATGCATTAGCATTGCAATGCATTGCATTAGTGATCAGACCCCCTGGGGTTCAAGACCCCTAGGGGGTCTAATAAATGCAAAATAAATAAATAAATAAATAAAAAAAAAAGTATTAGGGTGCATTCACACTGAGTAAACGCTAGCTTATTCTGAACGTAAAACACGTTCAGAATAAGCGGCGTCTAAAGCAGCTCCATTCATTTCTATGGGAGGCGGGGATACGAGCGCTCCCCATAGAAATGAATGGGCTGCTTCTTTCACTGTGAGCAGTCCCATTGAAGTGAATGGGGAGTGCCGGCGTGTACGCTCCAGCATGAGCAGAGCTTGCCGTATACGCCGGCACTCCCCATTCACTTCAATGGGACTGCACGGAGTGAAAGAAGCAGCCCATTCATTTCTATGGGGAGCGCTCGTATCCCCGCCTCCCATAGAAATGAATGGAGCTGCTTTAGACGCCGCTTATTCTGAACGTGTTTTACGTTCAGAATAAGCTAGCGTTTACTCAGTGTGAATTCACCCTTAAAAATTCAAATCCTCACCCTTTCCCTAAAACACATATAATTAATATCTAATACTGTTAATAATGAGAACCACATACACGCTAGGTATCCCTGTGTTCGAAAATGCCCGCTCTACAAATCTATAAAAATATTTTTCGTGTATGGTAAACGCCGTAGCAAAAAAAAAGTTGTCTAACTGCCCCTTCCCTGAGACTGTTTTTTTTTTTTGCCCCCACTTGGAATTCAGCCTGACTACAGCCAGGCTGAATATAGGGTATGTGCAGTGCTCCTATTCCGTCGGGAAGAGGTTAATAGGAGCACTGCAGATACCGTATATTCAGCCAGGCTGAATTCCAAGTGGGGGGAAAACCCCCAGTCCTCAAGGGAAGGGGCAGACAGACAACCAAAACACCCCCTCCCCTTCCCCAGCACCCAGCATCTACTGTACCCCAAAACTCCGACCATTTTAATTTTGAAATTTTCCAGTAGCTTCTGCATTTCCCCCCCTCGGCTTATACTCAAGTCAATAAGTTTTCCCAGTTTTTTTTAGATAAAATTAGGGGCCTCGGCTTATATTCAGGTCAGCTTATACTCAAGTATGTACGGTACGTCTTCTATCTCCCTGTTGAACAGCTGTAGCACCACCTGGATATAGCCACCAACATCTCTGCCCACTACACTACTCTCCTATATCGTGACTGATGTGCTCCAGTATATACACTCACCGGCCACTTTATTAGGTACACCTGTCCAACTGTTCGTTAACACTTAATTTCTAATCACACAATCACATGGCGGCAACTCAGTGCATTTAGGCATGTAGAAATGGTCAAGACAATCTCCTGCAGTTCAAACCGAGCATCAGTATGGGGAAGAAAGGTGATTTGAGTGCCTTTGAACGTGGCATGGTTGTTGGTGCCAGAAGGGCTGGTCTGAGTATTTCAGAAACTGCTGATCTACTGGGATTTTCACGCACAACCATCTCTAGGGTTTACAGAGAATGGTCCGAAAAAGAAAAAACATCCAGTGAGCGGCAGTTCTGTGGGCGGAAATGCGTTGTTGATGCCAGAGGTCAGAGGAGAATGGCCAGACTGGTTCGAGCTGATAGAAAGGCAACAGTGACTCAAATAGCCACCCGTTACAACCAAGGTAGCCAGAAGAGCATCTCTGAACGCACAGTACGTCGAACTTTGAGGCAGATGGGCTACAGCAGCAGAAGACCACACCGGGTGCCACTCCTTTCAGCTAAGAACAGGAAACTGAGGCTACAATTTGCACAAGCTCATCGAAATTGGACAATTGAAGATTGGAAAAACGTTGCCTGGTCTGATGAGTCTCGATTTCTGCTGCGACATTCGGATGGTAGGGTCAGAATTTGGCGTCAACAACATGAAAGCATGGATCCATCCTGCCTTGTATCAACGGTTCAGGCTGGTGGTGGTGGTGTCATGGTGTGGGGAATATTTTCTTGGCACTCTTTGGGCCCCTTGGTACCAATTGAGCATCGTTGCAACGCCAAAGCCTACCTGAGTATTGTTGCTGACCATGTCCATCCCTTTATGACCACAATGTATCCAACATCTGATGGCTACTTTCAGCAGGATAATGTGCCATGTCATAAAGCTGGAATCATCTCAGACTGGTTTCTTGAACATGACAATGAGTTCACTGTACTCCAATGGCCTCCACAGTCACCAGATCTCAATCCAATAGAGCATCTTTGGGATGTGGTGGAACGGGAGATTCGCATCATGGATGTGCAGCCGACAAATCTGCGGCAACTGTGTGATGCCATCATGTCAATATGGACCAAAATCTCTGAGGAATGCTTCCAGCACCTTGTTGAATCTATGCCACGAAGAATTGAGGCAGTTCTGAAGGCAAAAGGGGGTCCAACCCGTTACTAGCATGGTGTACCTAATAAAGTGGCCGGTGAGTGTATGTGTAGGTTGCTCTGGCCCTATAAGAAGCTGTAATCTGTACTGTGTGTTTAAAGAAGTACAGAAGAGTAAAGATGAAAATATATGACGACACAGTCTTGATCATTGGATAATAAAGTAAAACTATACTTTTACTGAATAGATGATAAAAAAAATATTGAGTGTATGTGTACCAACCCCAATATGCAACAGAAAGTGCTAGATAAAATATATCCCTCAATCGGGTTTATTTATAAATTCCCCTTCTAATAGGTCACCAAAGTCTCAGGCCAAAGTTGCTCCACTCTCCAAATAGTGAAATAGACAGTGGCAATTGTAGATAAATAACAAGCTAGTATACGAACGTGTCAGCTCACTCACGTGTCTCCGATCAATGACCAGTTGTAGAATCCACTCTGATAATGCCGTGTTGTAGTCCTCTTCAGTGAATGTACTTGCACGAAAACCAGCCTCCCAGCTTGAGGTGAAATTTGAATAGCCAAACGATGAATCCAGCAAACAATCTCTGATTAAAACGTAGTCTTTATTTTAATGAATATCCAGTATCTCTGGGGCCAGTGTGTATGCCATTGAATATGAAGGACTGGAAACTTGCCTGGACTCCTGTGACGTCACTGCACCTTGCACTGGCCCCAGAGATACCTTGGCATACAGGGGGGCAATAAGTTCCAGTCCTTCATATTCAATGGCAGGGAAACCAGTGAACAGGAAGCTGAAATGAATTCAGACGTTATACTTGAAGAAACTCTCATTAAAAGGTCACAACAGAAGAAGAGGACATCTCCACTAAACTACAAGGAAAGAATATTCGTACTTACGAAATCGAAACTCACCTATTATGAAGGACGCTCTGAGCTGTTCAATCAGTAGTCTTCACTATATAGAGGAGCATTTGCATTTGTTTCGTCAGGCTATGAGTAAGGAGCCCCTGTAGCGCTCCGAAACGCGTCAGCCAGACGCCGTCTTTTCCACTTGCCATCATGGATTATTTTTGAAATACCAATACCTACATATATTTTTTATTCTGGATATCTATTAAAATAAAGGCTACGTTTTAATCAGAGATTGTTTGCTGGATTCATCGTTTGGCTATTCAAATTGTAGATAAATAGCTTGTATATTACGGACATAAACAACATGTTACAGGTCTTGATTGAGAACTTCTCTCGACAAATAATGGAGGCAAAGATTAAGACTGAGAGAGTAATTGCCAAGGAAATTATAAATAATCCAAAACTAATCTTCAATTACATAAATAATAAGAATATAAAAACGGACAATGTGAGCCCTCTCAAAAGCAATCTGGGTGTAATGGTGGAGGAGGATGAGGAAAAGATACAACTATTAAATGTCTTCTTCTCTACGTTGTTTACACAAGAAAATCCAATGGCCAGCAACATGATTAGAGGTAATGTGAACTCTCAATTAAATGTCACCTGTCAATAATTATGAAACAGTTGGTAGAGATCCAAGGGGAGGAGGAGGTGGATGTGGTGGTGGAAGAGGAAGTAGAGGCGCTGGCACAGCCAAGTCCTGTGGGATCCATGCATAATTCATCTTAATGAATGTTATTATCTCCACGTTGGCTGTGGATAGGCATATTCTCTTGTCGGTGATGACACCCCCTGCAGTGCTAAACACATGTTCTGAGAGGACACTTGCCGAAGGGCAGGCCAGCACCTTCAAGGCATAGAGGGCAGGCTCTGGCCACATGTCCAATTTTCCAACTCAGAAATAGAACAGGGATGACCCATTGCTCAGTACCAGGAGACAAGTCAACAGATACATTCTGTTACTGGAACTCAACTATTGCCTGCTGCTGCTTACACACGATTTCCAACATATGTAAAGTGGAATTCCACCTGGTTGGCACATCACATATGAGGTGGTGGGTGGGAAGGCCAAAGTTCCTCTGTAATGCAGATAGGCAAGCAGCAGAAGGGTGTGAATGCCAAAAGTGGGCACACACAGCACACGTTTTATGCAGCAACTCCAGCATGTCTGGATAATTGGCCAGGAAACTTTGAACCACCAAGTTGAGCACATCTTGCGTCAACCTAACTTGGCTGCCAGGCTTAAGGTTCAGCAGCAGCAACAACTCATCTGTCTGTCTTTTGATCCGTCCCACAGCTCCTGGATGGTGCGCTGTCTTTCGCCCAGACAAAGGAGATTCAGCACAGCCTGCAATTGTTCCCAATTGCTATGCTCAAACTGGTGGTGCACTGACTGGATGAGATGGCAAGAGAGGAGGAAGCGGTGTTGGAGGAGACAATGGAAGGCAACGAGTGATGACTGGCAATCCTGGGTGGTGGAAGTACATGCGCCAAGGCGTTTCTTGCCCAGTCGCCACTACGTTAATCTGATGGGCAGTTAAAGAGATGTAACGTCCCTGCTCCTGCTTACTTGTCCTCGTGTCAGTTGCGATGTTCACTTTGCCACTAATGGAATTACACAGTGCACACCTTATTTTCTCTTCAACCTGTCGGTGCAAAGTTGGGATGAGAAGTAGTGGTGGCTGAGAATGACATATTGTGGGACAGCTGCCACCACTATTAAAGCTCTCTGTCTTCATCAGCCTTAATGGGAGCATTTCAAAGGTCAGCAATTTTGAAATGCTTCCATTCAGGAATAGGGCTCATGGGTGAGATGGTCCAAACTTCCACTTTCTCTCCAATGTTTGGTAGATAGAAAGCTGAATGCTTCCCTGGATGGTATGGACAGGCTTGGTGATGGTGTCACTGGTGATGGTGTCACAGGTGGCCTTGTTGTTTGTAGAGGCTGAGACAACTGAAACAGCAGAGGGAGCCTCTGCTGTTTCCTTGTTTTTTTGGTGTCTCATCCACTGCAGCTCGTGTTTTGTTTTTCAGGTGACTGGTCATACACGTGGTCCTGAAATTATTCACACTTTTACCTCACTTTAGGGATTGGCAGCACATTGTGTAAATGACCTGTGTTTTGTCTTCTGCACACTGCTTAAAAAAATGCCACTGAATTCTCTGAACCAGATTTTGTGCATTCAGTCCTTGGGCACGGTGGGCAATAGCAGGCAACATCATGGCTATGGGCTGACGGCTGTGCCTTTACACCCATCTCCATCTTCTTCTGGCTACCTGGGGCTGCGTAGTCACCACCTCTTCCTCCAAACTATCATTGCTTTCAATCCATGTTGGGTCTAGAACCTCATCATCACCCCTTGTATCTTCTTCCACTGACCCCTCACCGCTGCCCTCCTTGTCAGTCTGCCCACTGCAGAAAGCCTCAGCAGTTAGCACTTGGGTTTCATCCTCATGGTAGATGTCCGGCCATGGTCACCTGGGAACTCTATGTCTGCAACTGGAGAAGGGCAGGTGGATGGCCCATGGAATCCCAGTGGAACGGGTGGAAGACAATCCAATGGAACTTGAGGCACTGTTTGTGATGTAATCTAACAATCCATCAACTTCACCTGGCCTCTCCATTCTGACAACACTATTGTGGCCTGCAAGAATAAGCTGGCAAACCCTGGCACCTGCTTGCATCAGAAGAAGGTGTAGCAGGCACAGATGTAACGTTATCTCCTGGAACCACCAGCTCCATCACCACCTGCAGCATCAGCACCATGGCCACATCCCTGTCGATTATTTGCTGCTTTTTTCATTTTTATCCGCCTGCAGTTATTTTCACTGTGCTAGAAGACACTATGTGTAAACAAACGCAGTTATTGTTGCTGTGCTAGGGGACAGTATGGGTACACACACAGTTTACTGTCACTGCCCTGAAAATGGCAATTATTATTTATAGACTAACTGTTCTTCACAGTATCAGACTCCTCTCCCTACCTAGCCGCATTGCCCTGAAAAGGACAATTATTAAATTTAAGGCCCTCAATGTCCCTATCTCTAACTGCAGCCTCTCCCTACCTAGCCTAACAGAGGAGTCATATGTCTCGCCTGGCCAATTATAGCCATGCCCATACCGGGCATGTCTGTGGGCTTAAAGCTGTAGATGGGTGCACTCTAAAATAAGTAAAACTCACCCTAAAATAAGTAAAACTCAAATAGGAGTCTTACTACTAATTCTGAGAGATCAGACCCATCTAAAGTGTTAACAAAAAGAAAAATAGCATTTTAACTGAAAAAGAGAGATAAATTAGCAGCAAAAGTGGAGGCAACCCTGTGGCAAAAAAAAGTCATCCCAACCGTTTGCGTTTCCCCTTCCAAAGATATTCATCAGGGGAAGGTATAACAGTGTGCTCTGAAAAAGGATCAATATCAGTCCAGATGATAGAGTAAGGAACACTGACATCATGCTTTAATGGGAACAAGAGGCCATTGCTAGCTCAATCCGTTTTATACTATTATAATTAGGCGGGGAGACAAAAACTCAAGAATGATCCACAATTTGTACAGTAGGAATTGATTCTGCAGGTAACTGTTCAGTGCTTCCAGTGTACAATCAGTGAATGGAAGCATCAACAGTTCCAGCTTTTTTTAAAATTTTACGTAAGAGTAAACCTCATAGGGAGTTGAATGTGTTCTCATCCCAAATCGAGAGATTTCAGACTCTCTAGTTTGACAAGGGACAATAGACATAGGGGATATAGGAACTGTGGTAGGAGCACTAATCAATGGGAATGTAATTCTCAATTTAGAAATACTGTTAATCCCACAAGTATAGTTTTTATCCCAGAGTCTCATCCAAAGTTATTATTATCTTCAGAACTGATTACAGGATTGGATTTAGAAAGAAATGACATGATCTCATCCACACGGGTCATCAATTTATCCTCACATACACTTACAAACACAGAAAACTTCGTATTTAATCTAGGCCTTTCTGTTGTCCCCTCAATCACTTTTGATTCTTTTATTTAAGTAAAGACCTTGCATTTTTTGTTAGGAAACTGTTCTGGCACAACTTCCATGTAGCAGAGGATAGGAGGGTTTGTGCAAAAAATAACTGGGTGACTTTGAAGCAACCAGGGCAATGGTTTCGCTCATGGAGGACAATGAAAGAAGTTTGTCCTCAGGTCCTTTTACCAACCTTTGGTTAAAGGACACACATATGCCGCCAGTTAATGATTATTCCCACATTGAAGTATTTGAGAACATGGTTAGACATGACCTTGAGCTATTATCAACCTCAACTTTCAGTGTCATCCATCAGTGAAAACCTATTTTCAGATGAGACAAGGGCCCTTTGAATCTGATAGATTGTAAGACAATTGTCTGCAAAGACAGTAATGTGGTGATTTTGTATACATCACAATATAAGAGGCTATGCCTTATTTTGGTCTCTATAATGATGAGCAAGTAGTATTAGATCGAATACCTCCCATTGCATAGTTATTGGTGTACTCAGTCGAATACCACGTGGTAAACATTCGATTCCTCTCCCACCTTCCCTGGCACTTTTTTTTAAACCAAAAACTATGCAGGGGAGGTAATCGATCGAATATACTCGCTCATCTCTAGACTCTAATACATCTTTCTATGTTTGACTTGACAACAACCCCTCTACTGCCTTTCAGTAGGAATTAAAATCAATTTTATTGCAGGCCTTAGAGACTGGGAATATCAACAATACTGAATATGATTTTTTGTGCCCCCTCCACCCTATTATTGCTAGTTTTTACTCCCTACCCAAGATTCAAATGGGCCTACTTCTTCTTAAGGGTAGGCACACTGTTTCTGGAGTAGGGAGTCTAACACGAAATATAGGGGTTTATATAGAATGCATTTTATAACATTTTGTGGAAACCCTGCATTTGTATATTAGGATACACCGATCTTCTTAAATGTCTTGGTGTTTTGACTATGGAGGAGGACATGATTTTGGCCACCACTGATGGAGAGGCCTTGTATACTTCCATACATAACCACCTGGGATTACATGCATATCAGTACTGCTTAGACAAGAGGGACATTAGGTTTAAACTGCATAGTTTCTTTGTCTTGCAGCTATTACGTTTCTTCCTGAACAGAAACTACTTAGTTTTTTGCGGACAGTTCTTTCATAAGCCCAGTGGCTCAGCTATGGGGAACCCTTGTGCTCCTAGCTATGTCAACTTGCTCCTGGGATGGTGGGAGCATCATTTGTTGGCCTCGGACGACCTCAGCCAGTGGCAGGAACATGTACGTCTCTGGCTAAGGTATATTGATGAACTTTTTGTCCTGTTGAAGGGAATGGGAGAATCTTCCACTAAATTTGTTGCCCTTTGGACCTACATTTTACATATGAGTGGGATGAAAACACTCTCCCATTTTTGAATGATCACAAGGGGTATTGGTGGATTTATACAGACTCAGGTCTATAGAAAGAAGACATCTAGCAATAGCCTCTCAAGATGGGAAGATGGGAGAGTGTACACCTAGAGGCATCGAAACATGGAATACAAGGGCAGTATCTCCATTTAAGGAGAAATTGTTCCCAGACCTCAGTCTTCAAAGCTGATGATTTGTGGGCTTTCTTTCTCAAGAGGGGATATCCAACAGCTACCCTAAAAAATGCTTTTAAATCTGCCATTAACAGTGACCACAGATCCCTCCTACTAACAAGAACTAAGAGGGATAAATTTGAAACCGCAACTGAACCAAACTTAAGAATCATTGGATCATTTGTTATGGAACACTCTAATATAAGGGCAATTTTTACAGAGATACTGTTATGGAATTGCTAGGACAGCAATTCCCCAGTAGCTGCTGGAAACCCTGGGGCGGGGCACAAGAGACAGTGAGCGCTAAGCTGAAGCCCCCCACTGTCCCTTCCTATTGCCAGGCCCTATCCTACATAATAGGCGGCAACTCGAAGACGATCCCTTCCTATATATGTGATACACAAAATGCAGACAAGACGAACAACAACAAAGGGAGGTCAGCTAGCCAAGGGTGAGGAAACAGTCGAGCAATGCAGTGCCAAATCGAAGTCCAAAAGAATAGTCAGTAGGAAAAGCCAGAGGTCAAGGATTAGAATATAAGTAATAACAGTGACAGAAAAAAGCAAGTACGCACAAGGCAATAGCAAGCACCAGTGTGAATGTGAGCCTAGAATAAATAGGGAGGAAAAACCTGCCCTGGAGATGATAGGCAGATAGGCCGTCAATCACAGGGCAAGACTGAAATTAACTATTAGAGGAGCAGAGGGAAATGAAGTTGAAGGAGATGGGTGTGGTGGAAAATCAATTACCAAGGTGAAAGAATAGGACAGTGTTCAGACAATGCAAGAAGAACTCAAGGAAAGAAATCACAGCCGAACACACCTCTTGTGCCACAGCATGCGGCCAGACGATGACGCCAAGGGGTCAGGGGTTTTTAACATGACCAAACATGACTGCGGCGTCCAAGAGGTTCCGCCAGCCTACATCCTACTGCGGCTAGATGTAGGGGGGGGGGGTGCCTTCATGATTAAAAAAGACTGATACTCACCTGTCCTGGGCTCAGCATCCAGTCCGCTCTTCTGACCGGTGACTGAGGCCTTACTCCCCAGGCCACTGTGATTGGGTTCCAGCCTTAATGTGGAGCACACTGATGTAATGATGTCAGCACTCTGGAGTTATGATGTCATTGCACTGACATCATTGCGCCCCAAGTGACAGCTGAGGCCCAATCATAGGCTCCAGCAGTGACGACTGGGGAGTAGGACCTCAGTCGCAAGGAAGAAGAGGAGTGAGGAGGACATTACAGACTGCCAGATACCCAGAAGAGATGAAGTAAGGTGAGTATAAGTGTTTTTTTTTTAATTTTTAATCACTTTCCCTGGGCCTCTGATTATTATACTCTGGGGTCTGAGGGTCTTGGGTGTATATAATACTGTGTAAGGGTCATTCCTTTTTTTTTATATTTTTTTGTCCAAATATGGGATTGAAGCAGTGATATTGTTATCGCTGTTTCAATAGGTATACGCTGCAATACACGTGTATAGCAGTATGTAGGAGGCTGGAGCAGGCATCCATAGGGACAGTGATGGGGAAGACCTGGGGTCACTGGTCAGACCGAATAGGAGCAGTGGCACTCCCTGAAAACAATGCCAACAATGTCAACAATTCTTTGTTGACAATCATTAACATGAATTATGTCATGATACAGTAATGATTAGGCCATTATCATAAGTTTAACATGGATATCCTGCACAATGATGCTGGATTCAGCTAATCAGACTCTGTGGTTTAATGTTTGCAGTCGATATTAATAATTCTACAACATTTACCTAAACTGTGTTGTATTTGTGGTTTATTCCAGTCTGTGCCAGTCGCTACATTGGCTGCCTATTCATTATAGAATAAAATATAAAGTTATCACCCTCATCCACAAGGCTCTCCATAATGCCGCACCTCCCTACATTTCCTCCCTCATCTCTGTCTACCACCCAACCCGTGTTCTCCGTTCACTCAATGATCTAACACTTACATCCTCTATTATCAGAACCTCCCATGCTCGTATACAAGACTTCTCCCGAGCTGCACCACTTCTCTGGAATGCTCTACCCCGGACAATCAGATTATCTCCCAATTTCTACAGTTTCAAACGCAAACTAAAGACACATCTTTTCAGACACTATCAGCCTATCACAATTTCTAACGTAAACCCTTCCGTACTATAATTAGAATCCCCAAAATTTAACCTTCCTCTGTCCCCGCTCCCACATTACACCACATGATGATTCCTTTTCAGGCTAACTTTATTTGTCCAAGCTCCATCCACATGTTACAGGACACCACTAGTGATGGCTCATAAAGTTTTGTTTGTGTAATGACAGTCACCTCTATTACAAAATTGTCTGAATACTGTATAAGCAATGCCGCCCCTGCTACCTCTTGTGTCACCCCCTCTACCCCATAGATTGTAAGCTCTTGCGAGCAGGGCCCTCAGTCCCATTGTGTGAAATGACGTTCTTTGTTATGTATCTGTCTGTATTTGAACCCTACTAATTGTACAGCGCTGCGGAATATGTTGGCGCTATATAAATAACATTTATTATTATTATTCATTTTTCTTGTGCTCTACTCACCTAATACATTCCAGTGCTGCGATTTTCAAACAGCTTCACAGGGAACACGCAGTAAATATCCCCATGGTAACCCCTGTTTTTTCCTTCATGGCCCACCCCTATAGGCTGACACTCATACCACATGGGGTGTGGAAAATAAACACCGCCCATCGATAAATTATAGGCCAGAGGTCGTTGTTTTGTCTCAAGGGGAGTGTCTGAGGCTAACACTGCTATTCTGAACCTTTATCAGAACACATAACTATACTATCCCCCTAGCAAGGGGAAATGCGTAGGAATGGATGACTTTTTAACACCTTTTTTTTTTTTTCCTCAGGGGGGCACTCCCGGAGTATTTTGGCACGGATTCTGACACTTTTTCCGCGTGATACCAATTGAAATGAATGGGAGGTGCTTTTTTCCCATTGATTTCAATGGGTTCTAAGCGGAAAACAGAACCCATTGAAGTCAATGGGAGGCTTTATTTCTGCGCGAATTCCGCGTCAGAATCAGTGCACGCAAACTCCGCCCCCTTAGGGTTTTCTCCACTTTTGCTGCTGATTTATCTATCACTTTTATAGTGACAACTCTAGTTTTCTTTTTATTAACCCTTAACATGGGCCTGATCTTTCAGAATTAGTTGGAGTTTTGCTCTTTTTAGAGTGCACCTGTTTACAGGGAGAAGAAAACTTTTAGGTGTCTTACTTAGCAAAGGGATCTTGGACAATAAGAACATAGGGCATTAACAATGTCTGGTGGAGTGGTCTTGGTATATATTAAATGAGAGAACATATCAACCAAGACCCTTTTCATGTTTTTTATAGCCGTAATATACGAGTTATGTCTTTCACTATTTGGAGAGTGGAGCAAGTTTGGTCTGAGACTTTGCTGACCTTTTTGCTTTCAAAAAATAGAGCTGCAATTTTTTTTTCAAAAGTCACTTTGAATACACTTATGTGAGTGACGAAAATTAATATCACACAATTATTTTGGTGTATGTTCACTTTTTGACAATATTAGCAGCAGTGACATTTATAAACAAACCCGATTGAAGGATATATTTTATCCAGTACTTTGTGTTGTATAGTGGGGTTGGTACACATACACTCAATATTTTTTTTATCATCTGTTCAGTAGAAGCTAAGTTTTACTTTATTATCCAATGATCAAGATCTATTTAGTTCTATAGCTTCTTCTGTACCGTGTGTTCCCAGCCAATCATCTGCAACTTTGGGGTGTTTAAATGGTCACTAACTTTTCATACAACTTAGTCTCATTTCATAGATCATGTCATTCTGGATTCTTTATTTAAAATGTGGCTGCTTTCTGCCTGAAAAACCTCTATAAAGTTTCTGCCACTAGGTGTCTCCCTTGTAGATAATTTACAGTGGTATTTAACCTGAAATATGAAAAAAACGTAATGCAACAGTTGTTTTTGTTAACTCCTCAATGATACAGCCAGTTTAGGCGGATACTAACTTTTCAGACAGCTTAGACTCATTTCATAGAGCACATGATTCTGGACCAAAATTTAATAATTTAATAATTAATGTGGCTGCTTTCTACCTGAAAACTTCTCTAATGTTCTGCCACTATGTGTCTCCCTTCTACATAATTTGCAGCTCTCCCCCTGTTGCTAGCAAAGGTTTGTCCATGGATACATTAGATAAACAAGAGAGGATCACAGTGATTGGAGGGAGAAGGGTCTGATTCTCCTCACAGACTCCACACTCTGCAAATTGCTCTGTGCAAAGGACTGAACATTCTGCAACTCTCATAGCTTAAAATGTAACTATTGCAGAGCCAAATTGTTTATTTTCACAAAGCAAAAGAGAAAAAAAACACATTTTGTTGCACAATTTCTCCTGAATATGGCAAAACCCCACATGAGGATGTAAACTGTTGCTTGGGCACAAAGCATGGGCTGTGCACACAAAGGAAGGAATGCCATTGAGCTTTTGGAGGGTATTTTGCTGAAATCTTTTTAATAGGTGTGGGGAATCGCTCAAGTAGATGCTTGTAGCAGTGCAGGAAACAGGGACACAGATACTGGATTGCACACAAGTTTAGGCTTTATTCACTTGTAGCGCAGTGGCACAGAATAAACAAAACAAAACCCTTCTCGGCTGAGAAACTAACTTAAACGTAAGGAAACTTTTCCCTGACGATACAAGAGACTGGCTACCAGTCTCCCACCTTGGCAACAGCAACGGGTGGCACAGTACCTGCTTTGGAGGTCCGGTCTGGACAGGTCAGTCCCACTCACAGACTATTATCAGGCCTTGATTGGTCAGCTGACCTCCCTGGTGTGGGCTTTTACCAAACACCCTTTAGCTGCCTGGCTGGGACATATACTCTCTCACAAAGCTAAAAAAAAAATAAATTAAATTATAGTACAATTTCTCCTGAATGCACAAATACTCTATATGTGTGTGGTTTTTTTTTTTAACTTCTGTAAGGGAAGGGCGTTATTTGCTTTTAGAGAAAATGTGGTTGAAATCGTTTTTGTGTGCCATAGTGGCGTAAATACCGGGGTAGCAGGGGTAGCGCCATGGGTGTGCCATGTCTCATTTGAAGAGCCCCTAAATTAGCAGCAATAGAAAAACAAGTCCACAAACTTATCCAGCAATACACCCGCACAATGCACAGAGCAGAAAGTACAAATAATCATCAAGAAGGCTTGTCCAGCACACAGGAGCAGGATCAATCAATCAAGAAACTTTATTCCATATAGATTACTTAATGGACATTGAGTACATAGGAATGAATGAACGCAGCTGGCATGCAGGGGGTTAAGGGGCCGTCCGCCGGCAAAGTCTGCGTGCCGGATGCTTCCATTCATTCCTATGGGTGCGTGCTATTCGAAACAGCCGTTTCGAATAGTACTCGCTCATCTCTAAACCGTGGGGCCTTAGCCTTAAAGTTTTAAGAGCGCGTGTCTATACTGAAACAAAGTCGGTACAACATATTAGGCATTGAAATGGCATATTTCTTTAAAAATGACTTCACTTTGCACATTAAGTTTTGGAAAGCACAATTTGGCTCAAAATTATAATACTCCTTGAGGAATTCTTTGATGAGTGTAGTTTCTAAAATGAGGTCATATTTTGGGCATGAATTACTTATTTAATCTCAGGGCATCTGGAAATGCCCAACAATGTAGTTTAGATGTCCAAATTAAGCCTCAAATCTGCTCACTTCTGAGCTCTGTCATATTTCCAGGCAAAAGATTAGGGCTGTATATAGGATGTTTCCAAAATTAGGAAACAGATCATGATAGCTGGAGAACTGAAATTTCATAGTACCACAAACTGGGCATGACATATTGGGCACTGGATTTTCATTTTGCATCATCTATTGTGCAATTCTTTTTGAAAATCATCTTTTGGGTCAAAATGGTCGCTAAATCTCTTGTTAAATACTGCGAGAGATGTAGTTTCCAAAATGGGATCAGTTTTGGGGGTTGACATTGTATTGCCATATACCCATACAACATTTTACAACTACATATGTGGTATTGAAGGGTTCAGGAGAAATTGCGTAACAAACTGTGGGGTGCTTTTTCTCCTTGAGCCCTTTGTGGAAAATTAAAAATTTGGGTTTGATTTGACGATTTATTGGGAAAAAGTAATCTTTCATTTTCACGTTCCAATCTTAGTAAAATTTATTTAAGGGGTTGTCCCATCTCAAGGATCCTATCTATACTGGTAACTTATGTAAATTGAAGACTTTTCCTAAATATATTGCTTTAGAAATTTAGCTTTCTTTGCCTGCAATGTGACCTTATTCCTTCCATTGTTTACATAGCATTGCTATAACCACGGACCTGCGAGATAGGACAAGTGTTGTCACTTAGTGCTGGCAGGACAATCTGTTCAGCTAATTGCATTTTGCTGTTAAAGCCGAGTCTGTTATCTTACTATGTAAATACACAGATAACACTGAGTCCATTCTGTACAAGTATCTGCATATTATCTGATCTGCAGGAGTATTGTATGTCTCGTTTGTGTGTGTGTGTGGGGGGGATAAATACAGGAAGTGAGAAGCAGACACTGCAGACAGCTGGCTGAAACACTGAGATGGGAAAACCCCTTTAATAATTGTGGGGTAAAATGCTTACTCTTGAGGGCTTTCTAAGAGATGCTATCCTGGAATATCTCAATGTAAATAATCTTATAACACTCAATCAGCATGGGTTTATGAGAAATCGGTCCTGTCAGACTAATCTGATCAGCTTCTATGAGGAGGTCAGTTCAAGACTGGACATGGGTAATGCAGTGGACATGGGGGTATGTGAACTTTTCAAAGGTTCCTGATACAGTACCACATAAAAGCTTGTTATGCAAAATGAGAATATTGAGACTGGAGGAAAACATATGCATTTGGGTTAGCAACTGGCTCACTGATAGGAAACAGAGGGTACTTGTTAATGGTAAATATTCAGACTGGGCCACAGTCACCAGTGGGGTGCCACAGGGGTCAGTATTAGGTCCTCTCTTGTTTAATATCTTTATTAATGACCTGGTAGAGGGTTTACAAAGCAGGGTGTCCATATTTACAGATGATACTAAACTTTGTAAGGTAATCAATAATGAGGAGGATAGTAGAATATTACAAGGGGATCTAAGGAAGCTGCAAGCATGGGGGGGAGACTTGGCAACATAACAATGTACAAATACATGAAGGGGCAGCACAAAGAACTTTCCAAGGATCTTTTTACTCCTAGGCCAGTGACAGTGGCAAGAGGACATCCTCTACTTCCAGAGGACAGAAAGTTTCACCAGAAACATAGAATTTCTATGGGGATTCTTCACAGTAAGAACAGCGAGGCTATGGAAATCTCTGCCCCAGGAAGTGGTGATGGTGGATTCATGTCACATTTGCAGAGCCTCTAGAGTATTCATAAAATGGAAACCCCCAAAAGTGATCCCATTTTGGAAACTACACCAATCACAGAATATATCCAGGGATAGTTACATAGTAGATGAGGTTGGATGAAGACATCAGTCCATCAAGTCCAACCTATAACTCTACAATCCCCTACGGTGTTTATCCAGAGGAAGGCAAAAACCCCATGAGGCTTATGCCAATTTCCCCATTTCAGGGGAAAAAAATTCCTTGCTCCAATCTGGCAGTCAGTATAAAACCCTGGATCAACATGTCCTTAAAATATAGAGTCCATAACCCTTAATATTATTGTCTTCAAGAAAGGCATCCTGATTGGTACAGGAACTGACACATGGCCCCATCAGCTGTATGGAGCCAGTTCCGTTGCCCGTTGCCAGTTCTGTTGCCCGTTCTGCCAGAAGCAGAACGCTCCATACGCTGTATAGTCACCTGGTGCCTTCACTGCAGCTCAGATCTCACTGACTTCAATAAGTGCTGAGATGCAGTGAAGGTGCCCAGCTAATAAACAGTGGGAAAAGTTTTTTGCTTCTGGCCCCGTATTGTGTACAGGACGGGTGCCGGAAGTGATTTCATATAGCATATGAGCCGTCCCTGGTCACTTCCCTTCCACAGCTGATTAGCAAAGGGAACTCCCACTGGAAGACTACAACAAAGGTGCAGGACCGAACCACGCTGGGAGACACTGGGGACAGGAGAGAAAATTCTGTGGTTTTTTTTTCCACATCTCCTGGCCTAATTTAAAAAACAAAACAAGAAAAAACTGCTTTAAAGGCTAAACTTTTAACATTTAAATCTGCTGGGGGCAGTGAAAATAAAAATAATAATAAAAAAAATACTCATCTGTCCCTGTTGCTCCGTTGTCATCCTGTGCCTTCAGTTTTGTCTTCTCTACAGGGTCTCTTTCAGCGTTGTGCTGAAGCTGCTGATTGACCTCAGCAACCCCAGGAAGAAAACCCATGATATCACAGATAGTGTCATTCAGGCCCTTTGCTGATTGGCCTCAGTGGTCAGGGGCTTCTGCAGAGCAATGGGGACAAGGGAGCGTGCATTTTTTTTTCATTGTCCCAGCTTATTTAATCTTTAAAAGGGTTGTCCATTTTTGCTTAGGTAACCCCTTTAATGTCCCCCAGGGTATTTGCCTGTAGCGTGGAGGGTAAGTATAATGGGTTGGATGGGGGGTTGTAGTAGTGATGATCAGTTTCCAGAAATGGGGAAACAGATCATCACCGGATAATCATAAAATGTCCCTGGGGTGGTGACATGACATCACTGACTCCCCCCCACCCACAATATAATGTCCCCATGAAAGGTCCCCATACAGTATAGGGGACCAGTGAAGGGGCCACTGTATGGGGGGTGGGACAGCTGAGTTGGCCACTGTATGGGGGGAATAGTGAAGGGCCCATACAGTAACTCCTTCACTGTCCCCCATGGCAGCATTAGGTCAGTACTTACCTGTCAGCTCCACGGTCCCACTCCTTCTTATTCTGAGCGCACTGATGTGACACCAAGTGCGTACGGAGCAGGAAGAAGCAGGAGGCGCTGGAGCAGTCAGGTAGGAATTGGGGATTAACTAGAGGCCTGTGAATGGTATTACAGGAAGCCTGTGGCTTTCTGCTCTACTAGTAGCAGAACCGGGTCGGCGGCACAACTTCTTGGTTTTGCGATATGGTTATTAAAACCTGTCTGCATTCCTTACCTCTTCCCGCTCCTGCTTGTGGCCTCTCCCTTTCCCACTTCAGCCTGGGCTCTGTGCGCTGCACACATTATGTCGTGATGATGTAATGCGCAGCATACAGGGGCCCCCTGGCCAGGAGCGTGGAGAGGTTAGTGGAAAGGGGCCTTACCACACCTCCACTGCCTATTAAAAAAAAAATCAGTGAGAGCCCCGCAGGGCCTCCTAAAGGTACAGGGCCCACCAGGGGATTCACTGGTCCTCCGGTGGGCCAGTCTGACTCTGCTCTGGGAGCTCTTGGTATCTCCTGATTTTTAATTGGTTCTGCTTCCTGCTATGCAACTTCGTCACTACCCCCCCTCATACACCCCCACCCTGTCTCTCTAGCTATCCCACCCTTCCCTACCCCAACTGCCCAGCCCAACCTCCGACCATAGTATATACGTACCCTCCACGTTTCTTCCTTTGAGACGGCCTCTCCTCCTCCTGCACTGATTCAGTCTGTGCGAGCTCTGAATATAAAGATAAAGCAGCAGTAATATTGACAATCAAATGTCCAGTCACTCCACAGAGCTCCAGGTACAAAATCCATACAAAGAATAACTGAGATTGGCTGCAGCAGTTCCTTTACACAATCAACACCTCAGGGCCAGGGGCCACACGGTGGCTCAGTGGTTAGCACTGAAGCTTTGCAGCGCTGGAGTCCTGGTGTTCAAATCCCGCCAAGGGCATAAAACCATCTGCAAGGAGTTTGTATGTTCTCCCCGTGTTTGCATGTACGTGCATGTGTTTGCATGTATGTGGGGCTCACAATCTACATAAAAAAAAAAAAAAGACCTCAGTGCCGACCCCAACTAGGGAACCGGTACAAGCAGTTATCATTGGAAACAGAGACAACCCCTTTAGCTATAAAAAGTTCTGGGGTTCTTGTAATGTCACAACATTGTATTCTTCCAAAAAAGAAGGGGGAAGTCCACAGCCAACAACAAATTGATAGTATATTGTAGGATTTCCTGATGCGCGGATAGAGCCTCCCGGACGAGGACAAAGACACAATGCAAAAAGGTAGGTATATCCAGCAACCAAGGAAAGTCCAGTAGTAAAATAAAACTTAACTTTTATTAATGCATAGTACAGTCCATAAAAAACATTGAGCTACTGTGTGTGGATAAAAAAAAAAAAAAAAAAAAAAGGTATTGAATACAAAAACATACCCAGATGGAAAAACGAATTCACATACGCATGGCTAACCGCTGCCGCGTTTCGAGTACTTCAACTCTTAGTCATAGCGATGACTAAGAGTTGAAGTACTCGAAACGCGTCAGCGGTTAGCCATGCGTATGTGAATTCGTTTTTCCATCTGGGTATGTTTTGTAGGCAATACCTTTTTTTTATCCACACACAGTATCTCAATGTTTTTTATGGACTGTACTATGCATTAATAAAAGTTAAGTTTTATTTTACTACTGGACTTTCCTTGGTTGCTGGATATACCTACCTTTTTGCATTGTATTCTTCCACCCTGAATCAGCTGGATCTGTAATTTTTTCGTTATCATCTGGAATATACAGTAATTACAGCCCAACACTATGGGAATTTTTGTTGATTGTGACTGGTTACCTGCTTGAATATTACCATTTAATATTTCATACTGCATATTATTTGCAGACCACGGGAGCGCTTGTGGCTCATGTGGAACCACCACTACTATTCCGCTGACTTTCACACTCTTCTGTGTCCCCCTGACTTTCCCCTCTCCCTCTTTTCTCTCACAACTGATTTCTCTTTCCTACCTGCATGACGTTAGATTTATTTATCATGTTATTTGAGCTGCATTTCATGTTTTGAACTAAGTATGCAGCTCTGCTGCTACAGAGCTTTTGTTCCCTTCCTACCCCTTTGTTTAGTCCCTGTACCCTTATGCCATTTCTTGTTTTCTCAGCTTTCTCCATCACCCCGCCGCATATCTTTCTTCTACCTTGTCCGCCCACTATTATTAATTTCTTGCTCAGTGTTCTTTGCTTTGCAACTACTTCAAAAATTTCAATAAAATTCTTTATGTCAAAAACTCCCAGATGAAAAATTGCTGCAAATTCGATATTTTTTGTTTAGTGGTTTCAGTTTAAAAGAATGGGCATCTGACAAATCCCATTATAGTTAACGGGGTCCATTAGGCTCCTTATATGACCGATGGTCAATCAGTAGCTCTACAAAATGTCACAGTGTAGCCCTGGCCTAAGACTTTTTAGCCAAATCTTGTGGGTGTTCGCTGTTTGTATTTTTAATGGACAATCAATAACATGGCAGTGCTGTCTGTATTACTCCTCTCCTAACAGCTTTTAACCAGTTAGATGCCACGGTCAATTATGACTACTGCATCTAAGCCATGACAGCTCATGGGCACAACCATATTGGAATGGCTCGCTGACCCCCAAAACACCATAGCCTTGAAAACCTCTGTCAATTAATAATGCATGATCCCTATGTGAATTATTATTGCCCCCCTAAATTAGCTTTGCTCCCTGAGTGCTCCATTAAATTAATGATGCCACAATAATGCCTCTTAACCTAGTAATGCTTCTTCTGCTCCAACTACCTGATGTTTTGGACACATACAGCCTCATCTTCGCTTTTGACAGTGCAAAATGCAGTGACGATAGACATAGACATCCATGGACGGGATTTCAGCACTTGCAGAAATGAGCACTACCATGTGAGCGGTCCTAGACCGCCACCCCCTTTCCAAACCCCTTTTTGCTAGTTACTAGAGATGAGCGAACACTAAAATGTTCGAGGTTCGAAATTCGATTCGAACAGCCGCTCAATGTTCGTGTGTTCGAACGGGTTTCGAACCCCATTATAGTCTATGGGGAACAGATACTCGTTAAGGGGGAAACCCAAATCCGTGTCTGGAGGGTCACCAAGTCCACTATGACACCCCAGGAAATGATGCCAACACCTCTGGAATGACACTGGGACAGCAGGGGAAGCATGTCTGGGGGCATCTAACACACCAAAGACCCTCTATTACCCCAACATCACAGCCTAACAACTACACACTTTACACACTCAATACCACCTCTCTGACAGTAGGAAAACACCTTGAAACATGTGTATTTGGCACTTGCAGTGAGGAGAGCTTGTCACCAGCAGTGAATTTGGCCCTTGTAGTAAGTTGAGGTTGGCACCAACATTTGTTTTGAAAATCAGGGTGGATTGAGCCTCTAACCAGCAGAGTTTGGGCAAATTCATGGTGGAGGGAGCCTCTAAAAACCCCAGTTTGGACCAATTCATGGTGGAGGGAGACTCTAAAAACCCCAGTTTGGACCAATTCATGGTGGAGGGAGCCTCTAAAAACCCCAGTTTGGACCAATTCATGGTGGAGGGAGCCTCTAACCAGCCCAGTTTGGGCCAATTCATGGTGGAGGGAGCCTCTAACCAGCCCAGTTTGGACCAATTAATGGTGGAGGGAGCCTCTAACCAGCCCAGTTTGGACCAATTAATGGTGGAGGGAGCCTCTAACCACCCCAGTTTGGACCAATTCATGGTGGAGGGAGCCTCTAACCAGCCCAGTTTGGACCAATTCATGGTGGAGGGAGCCTCTAAAAAACCCAGTTTGGACCAATTCATGGTGGAGGGAGCCTCTAAACAGCCCAGTTTGGGCAAATTCATGGTGGAGGGAGCCTCTAACCACCCCAGTTTGGACCAATTCATGGTGGAGGGAGCCTCTAAACAGCCAAGTTTGGACCAATTCATGGTGAAGGGAGCCTCTAAAAACCCGTTTGGACCAATTCATGGTGGAGGGAGCCTCTAAAAACCCCAGTTTGGACCAATTCATGGTGGAGGGAGCCTCTAACCAGCCCAGTTTGGACCAATTCATGGTGGAGGGAGCCTCTAAACAGCCCAGTTTGGGCAAATTCATGGTGGAGGGAGCCTCTAAAAAACCCAGTTTGGACCAATTCATGGTGGAGGGAGCCTCTAATTAGCCCAGTTTGGACCAATTAATTGTGGAGGGAGCCTCTAACCAGCCCAGTTTGGACCAATTAATGGTGGAGGGAGCCTCTAACCACCCCAGTTTGGACCAATTCATGGTGGAGGGAGCCTCTAAACAGCCAAGTTTGGACCAATTCATGGTGAAGGGAGCCTCTAAAAACCCGTTTGGACCAATTCATGGTGGAGGGAGCCTCTAAAAACCCCAGTTTGGACCAATTCATGGTGGAGGGAGCCTCTAACCAGCCCAGTTTGGGCAAATTCATGGTGGAGGGAGCCTCTAACCAGCCCAGTTTGGACCAATTAATGGTGGAGGGAGCCTCTAACCAGCCCAGTTTGGACCAATTAATGGTGGAGGGAGCCTCTAACCACCCCAGTTTGGACCAATTCATGGTGGAGGGAGCCTCTAACCAGCCCAGTTTGGACCAATTCACGGTGGAGGGAGCCTCTAAAAAACCCAGTTTGGACCAATTCATGGTGGAGGGAGCCTCTAAACAGCCCAGTTTGGGCAAATTCATGGTGGAGGGAGCCTCTAACCACCCCAGTTTGGACCAATTCATGGTGGAGGGAGCCTCTAAACAGCCAAGTTTGGACCAATTCATGGTGAAGGGAGCCTCTAAAAACCCGTTTGGACCAATTCATGGTGGAGGGAGCCTCTAACCAGCCCAGTTTGGGCAAATTCATGGTGGAGGGAGCCTCTAAACAGCCCAGTTTGGGCAAATTCATGGTGGAGGGAGCCTCTAACCAGCCCAGTTTGGACCAATTCATGGTGGAGGGAGCCTCTAACCAGCCCAGTTTGGGCAAATTCATGGTGGAGGGAGCCTCTAAACAGCCCAGTTTGGGCAAATTCATGGTGGAGGGAGCCTCTAACCAGCCCAGTTTGGACCAATTAATGGTGGAGGGAGCCTCTAAACAGCCAAGTTTTGGGAAATTCATGGTGGAGGGAGCCTCTAACCAGCCCAGTTTGGGCAAATTCATGGTGGAGGGAGCCTCTAAACAGCCCAGTTTGGGCAAATTCATGGTGGAGGGAGCCTCTAACCAGCCCAGTTTGGACCAATTAATGGTGGAGGGAGCCTCTAAACAGCCAAGTTTTGGGAAATTCATGGTGGAGGGAGCCTCTAACCAGCCCAGTTTGGACCAATTCATGGTGGAGGGAGCCTCTAACCAGCCCAGTTTGGACCAATTCATGGTGGAGGGAGCCTCTAAACAGCCCAGTTTGGGCAAATTCATGGTGGAGGGAGCCTCTAAAAAACCCAGTTTGGACCAATTCATGGTGGAGGGAGCCTCTAATTAGCCCAGTTTGGACCAATTAATTGTGGAGGGAGCCTCTAACCAGCCCAGTTTGGACCAATTAATGGTGGAGGGAGCCTCTAACCTGCCCAGTTTGGACCAATTAATGGTGGAGGGAGCCTCTAACCACCCCAGTTTGGACCAATTCATGGTGGAGGGAGCCTCTAACCAGCCCAGTTTGGACCAATTCATGGTGGAGGGAGCCTCTAACCAGCCCAGTTTGGACCAATTCATGGTGGAGGGAGCCTCTAAAAAACCCAGTTTGGACCAATTCATGGTGGAGGGAGCCTCTAAACAGCCCAGTTTGGGCAAATTCATGGTGGAAGGAGCCTCTAACCAGCAGAGTTGTGGGAAAGCAGGGTGGAGGGAGCCTCTAACCAGCAGAGTTGGTGGAAATCAGGGTGGAGGGAGCCTCTAACCAGCAGAGTTGGGGGAAATCATGTTGGAGGGAGCCTAGTATTAGCAGAATTGTGCAACGCTTATGGTGGATGAGTATGAGGATGCGGAGGAATTGGAGAGGTTGAGTACAGACATGGAGTTTCATGTTGGGGTGCTTTACACAGGTGGGCACAAAAATGAAGGCTCTATCCAGTGGTGGTTCATTTTTATCAAAGTGAGCCGGTCGGCACTCTCAGCTGACAGACGGGTGCGCTTGTCAGTGATGATGCCACCGGCTGCACTGAACACCCTCTCAGATAGGACGCTGGCGGCAGGACAGGACAGCACCTCCAAGGCATATAGGGCAAGTTCAAGCCACAGGTCCAACTTCGACACCCAATACGTGTAGGGCGCAGAGGGGTCGGAGAGGACAGGGCTGTGGTCGGAAAGGTATTCCCGCAACATGCGCCTATACTTCTCACGCCTGGTGACACTAGGACCCTCCGTGGCGGCACTTTGGCGAGGGTGTGCCATCAAGGTGTCCCAGACCTTAGACAGTGTGCCCCTCGTTTGTGTGGACCGGTGAGAACTTGGTTGCCTACTGGAGGAACTGCCCTCCCTGCCGCCAACGTCACATGCTGGAAACATCTCCATCATATTCTGCACCAATTGCCTGTGGCAAGCATTGATGCGATTGGCCCTCCCCTCTACCGGAATAAAAGACGAGATGTTGTTTTTATACCGGGGGTCAAGGATAGCAAAGATCCAGTACTGGTTGTCCTCCATGATTTTGACAATACGCTTGTCGGTTGTAAAGCACCCCAACATGAACTCAGCCATGTCTGCCACAGTGTTAGTTGGCATGACTCCTCTGGCCCCACCGGAAAGTTCAATCTCCATTTCCTCCTCATCCTCCATGTCTACCCATCCGCGCTGCAACAATGGGACGATTCGAAGTTGCCCGGAAGCCTCCTGTATCACCATCACATCATCGGACAACTCTTCTTCCTCCTCCTCCTCCTCCTCCTCCTCCATTAAACGCAGTGAAGCGGACAGATGTGTGGACCTACTCTCCAGCTGTGACGGATCGGATGCTATCCCTAACTCCTCTGTGTGATCTGAGTTATCCCTGATGTCAATCAGGGATTCTCTCAGAACACACAAGAGCGGGATTGTAAGGCTCACCATCGCATCCTCAGAGCTCACCCTCCTTGTGGACTCCTCAAAGACCCGTAGGATGTCACAAAGGTCTCTCATCCATGGCCACTCATGGATGTGAAACTGAGGCAGCTGACTTTGTGGCACCCTAGGGTTTTGTAGCTGGTATTCCATCAAAGGTCTCTGCTGCTCAACCACTCTATTCAACATCTGAAACGTTGAGTTCCAGCGTGTGGGGACGTCGCACAAAAGCCGGTGTTGTGGCACATGCAGGCGTTGCTGGAGAGATTTTAAGCTAGCAGCGGCTACTGTCGACTTGCGAAAGTGGGCGCACATGCGCCGCACTTTCACCAGTAGCTCTGGAACATTGGGGTAGCTCTTTAGGAAACGTTGCACCACTAGGTTGAAGACGTGGGCCAGGCATGGAACATGTTGGAGTCCGGCAAGCTCCAGAGCTGCTACCAGGTTCCGGCCGTTATCACAAACGACCATGCCTGGGCCCAGGTGCAGCGGCTCAAACCATATTGCCGTCTCATCGAGGAGGGCA